>NC_139245.1:68097531-68757355 GCF_977018435.1 Lepisma saccharinum
GACCTCTTTGGAGGCGAGCTCATTACAGTGATTAACATTAAAACTCACTGGGTGGTCTCCTCTCGAGAGCGGATCTCATTTTTGTCAACACCCGAGTAATTGTATCTTGCCGAATTACGATTGTTGTTTGTGGCGTGCTGAAAATTTTTCTTTGGCGAACGTTAAGCAAGAATTCATGGCACACACCTGAGGGGAGAAATCCGAGTTTAATGTTTACATTGTTCATTACTGGGTTTTCTCCTCCATGGTGCGTTACCTTCAAATACACATGTTTGCCAGATTGCAAATATTTTTATATGTTTCGTGCTTTATAATTTCGGTTATCCGTTAATACTATGTTATGGTGCCAGTTGAAATATAAGTTCACGGAATCTCCTTCGAGGTGAGATCATGACGGTGATGTAAATTTTAGCTTCACTGGGTGGTCTCCTCTCGAAGGCGGTTTTCATTCAACAGAAGAAAGAGGATACACAGAAATAATTGTGTTCTAGGATTTCTTTTCCACCAGTTGAAATAATAATGTGCGCACTTGAGAGGCGATTGCCAAGTTTATGTTTTATTTTTCATTACTGGGTTTTCTCCTTCATGGCGCGTGATGCTTATACCGTCGACTGTTAAGAAATAAAATTTTCTTATGTGGGCTTTGGTTCCACTTCTCTTTGGATTTGTACTATTTGGAACTGATAAAGCTATTGAGTGGTGGCACCGCGGCCCTTTCATCGATAATACAATGTATTAGTCCAGAAGTTAAAATTCGTTAATATTGCAAGTTTTTAAAATCTTGAAGGGAAACACTCCCATTCTTGGTGTTCGTGGTTAAATTTTTCTGGTTTACTATTTTGGATGTAGGGAATTCATGTCAATGCTTTTATGTAAGAAAATTATATTTTTAAAATGATACGTAAGCCGTTTCTTTTAAGGAAAAGAAGTTCCTTGTGTAATTTCATTTTCATTGGATATTGTTGAAGTTGTCATGCTGTAACCAAATGTGCAGGCGAGTGGGAAGTAACTTGCTTCCCTCCCACTCCACCGACTGAAATTTGAGATACCTGGGACGTTGATAACTTTCATTTGCTTGTTTGCTGTCTGAGACGAAGGTTGTCAAGTTTCCGATTGCAGTGTTTGTAAATCTGTACTGTGATATAGTGTAGGATAAAGTTGATCCTTACTTATGAAATAGAAGCAAATGGTACGTATATTTAGCAGGGATTCATCAGATGTGAATAGATTTTTGCGTTATTTACTTTCGTTTATGTTTAAATGTAGTTTTATCAAAATTTTCAGTATGTTATTTTAAAAGGAAATGTGTTGGGACCTCTTTGGAGGTGAGCTCATTACAGTGATTAACATTAAAACTCACTGGGTGGTCTCCTCTCGAGAGCGGATCTCATTTTTGTCAACACCCGAGTAATTGTATCTTGCCGAATTACGATTGTTATTTGTGGCGTGCTGAAAATTTTTCTTTGGCGAACGTTAAGCAAGAATTCATGGCACACACCTGAGGGGAGAAATCCGAGTTTAATGTTTACATTTTTCATTACTGGGGTTTCTCCTCCATGGTGCGTTACCTTCAAATATACAAGTTTGCCAGATTGCAAATATTTTTATATGTTTCGTGCTTTAAAATTTCGGTTATCCGTTAATACTATATTATGGTGCCAGTTGAAATATAAGTTCACGGAATCTCCTTCGAGGTGAGATCATGACGGTGATGTAATTTTAGCTTCACTGGGTGGTCTCCTCTCGAAGGCGGTTTTCATTCAACAGAAGAAAGAATATACACAGAAATAATTGTGTTCTAGGATTTCTTTTCCACCAGTTGAAATAATAATGTGCGCACTTGAGAGGCGATTGCCAAGTTTATGTTTTATTTTTCATTACTGGGTTTTCTCCTTCATGGCGCGTGATGCTTATACCCTCGACTGTTAAGAAATAAAATTTTCTTATGTAGGCTTTGGTTCCACTTCTCTTTGGCTTTGTCCTATTTGGAACTGATAAAGCTATTGAATGGTGGCACCGCGGCCCTTCCATCGATAATACAATGTATTAGTCCAGAAGTTAAAATTCGTTAATATTGCAAGTTTTTAAAATCTTGAAGGGAAACACTCCCATTCTTGGTGTTCTTGGTTAAATTTTTCTGGTTTAATATTTTGGATGTAGGGAATTCATGTCAATGCTCTTATGTTAGAAAATTATATTTTTAAAATGATACGTAAGCCGTTTCTTTTAAGGAAAAGAAGTTCCTTGTGTAATTTCATTTTCATTGGATATTGTTGAAGTTGTCATGCTGTAACCAAATGTGCAGGCGAGTGGGAAGTAACTTGTTTCCCTCCCACTCCAAAGACTGAAATTTGAGATGCCTGGGACGTTGATAACTTTCATTTGCTTGTTTGCTGTCTGAGACGAAGGTTGTCAAGTTTCCGATTGCAGTGTTTGTAAATCTGTACTGTGATATAGTGTAGGATAAAGTTGATCCTTACTTATGAAATAGAAGCAAATGGTACGTATATTTAGTAGGGATTCATCAGATGTAGATAGATTTTTGCGTTATTTACTTTCGTTTATTTTTAAATGTAGTTTTATCAAAAATTTCAGTATCTTATTTTAATAGGAAATGTGTTGGGACCTCTTTGGAGGTGAGCTCATTACAGTGATTAACATTAAAACTCACTGGGTGGTCTCCTCTCGAGAGCGGATCTCATTTTTGTCAACACCCGAGTAATTGTATCTTGCCGAATTACGATTGTTGTTTGTGGCGTGCTGAAAATTTTTCTTTGGCGAACGTTAAGCAAGAATTCATGGCACACACCTGAGGGGAGAAATCCGAGTTTAATGTTTACATTGTTCATTACTGGGTTTTCTCCTCCATGGTGCGTTACCTTCAAATATACAAGTTTGCCAGATTGCAAATATTTTTATATGTTTCGTGCTTTATAATTTCGGTTATCCGTTAATACTATGTTATGGTGCCAGTTGAAATATAAGTTCACGGAATCTCCTTCGAGGTGAGATCATGACGGTGATGTAAATTTTAGCTTCACTGGGTGGTCTCCTCTCGAAGGCGGTTTTCATTCAAGAGAAGAAAGAGGATACACAAAAATAATTGTGTTCTAGGATTTCTTTTCCACCAGTTGAAATAATAATGTGCGCACTTGAGAGGCGATTGCCAAGTTTATGTTTTATTTTTCCTTACTGGGTTTTCTCCTTCATGGCGCGTGATGCTTATACCGTCGACTGTTAAGAAATAAAATAAAACTCACTGGGTGGTCTCCTCTCGAGAGCGGATCTCATTTTTGTCAACACCCGAGTAATTGTATCTTGCCGAATTACGATTGTTATTTGTGGCGTGCTGAAAATTTTTCTTTGGCGAACGTTAAGCAAGAATTCATGGCACACACCTGAGGGGAGAAATCCGAGTTTAATTTTTACATTTTTCATTACTGGGGTTTCTCCTCCATGGTGCGTTACCTTCAAATATACAAGTTTGCCAGATTGCAAATATTTTTATATGTTTCGTGCTTTATAATTTCGGTTATCCGTTAATACTATATTATGGTGCCAGTTGAAATATAAGTTCACGGAATCTCCTTCGAGGTGAGATCATGACGGTGATGTAAATTTTAGCTTCACTGGGTGGTCTCTTCTCGAAGGCGGTTTTCATTCAACAGAAGAAAGAGGATACACAAAAATAATTGTGTTCTAGGATTTCTTTTCCACCAGTTGAAATAATAATGTGCGCACTTGAGAGGCGATTGCCAAGTTTATGTTTTATTTTTCATTACTGGGTTTTCTCCTTCATGGCGCGTGATGCTTATACCCTCGACTGTTAAGAAATAAAATTTTCTTATGTAGGCTTTGGTTCCACTTCTCTTTGGCTTTGTCCTATTTGGAACTGATAAAGCTATTGAGTGGTGGCACCGCGGCCATTCCATCGATAATACAATGTATTAGTCCAGAAGTTAAAATTCGTTAATATTGCAAGTTTTTAAAATCTTGAAGGGAAACACTCCCATTCTTGGTGTTCGTGGTTAAAATTTTCTGGTTTACTATTTTGGATGTAGGGAATTCATGTCAATGCTTTTATGTAAGAAAATTATATTTTTAAAATGATACGTAAGCCGTTTCTTTTAAGGAAAAGAAGTTCCTTGTGTAATTTCATTTTCATTGGATATTGTTGAAGTTGTCATGCTGTAACCAAATGTGCAGGCTAGTGGGAAGTAACGTGCTTCCCTCCCACTCCACCGACTGAAATTTGAGACACCTGGGACGTTGATAACTTTCATTTGCTTGTTTGCTTTCTGAGACGAAGGTTGGCAAGTTTCCGATTGCAGTGTTTGTAAATCTGTACTGTGATATAGTGTAGGATAAAGTTGATCCTTACTTATGAAATAGACGAAAATGGTACGTATATTTAGTAGGGATTCATCAGATGTGGATAGATTTTTGCGTTATTTACTTTCGTTTATGTTTAAATGTAGTTTTATCAAAATTTTCAGTATGTTATTTTAAAAGGAAATGTGTTGGGACTTCTTTGGAGGCGAGCTCATTACAGTGATTAACATTAAAACTCACTGGGTGGTCTCCTCTCGAGAGCGGATCTCATTTTTGTCAACACCCGAGTAATTGTATCTTGCCGAATTACGATTGTTGTTTGTGGCGTGCTGAAAATTTTTCTTTGGCGAACGTTAAGCAAGAATTCATGGCACACACCTGAGGGGAGAAATCCGAGTTTAATGTTTACATTGTTCATTACTGGGTTTTCTCCTCCATGGTGCGTTACCTTCAAATATACAAGTTTGCCAGATTGCAAATATTTTTATATGTTTCGGGCTTTATAATTTCGGTTATCCGTTAATACTATATTATGGTGCCAGTTGAAATATAAGTTCACGGAATCTCCTTCGAGGTGAGATCATGACGGTGATGTAAATTTTAGCTTCACTGGGTGGTCTCCTCTCGAAGGCGGTTTTCATTCAACAGAAGAAAGAGGATACACAAAAATAATTGTGTTCTAGGATTTCTTTTCCACCAGTTGAAATAATAATGTGCGCACTTGAGAGGCGATTGCCAAGTTTATGTTTTATTTTTCATTACTGGGTTTTCTCCTTCATGGCGCGTGATGCTTATACCGTCGACTGTTAAGAAATAAAATTTTCTTATGTGGGCTTTGGTTCCACTTCTCTTTGGCTTTGTCCTATTTGGAACTGATAAAGCTATTGAGTGGTGGCACCGCGGCCCTTCCATCGATAATACAATGTATTAGTCCGGAAGTTAAAATTCGTTAATATTGCAAGTTTTTAAAATCTTGAAGGGAAACACTCCCATTCTTGGTGTTTTTGGTTAAATTTTTCTGGTTTAATATTTTGGATGTAGGGAATTCATGTCAATGCTTTTATGTAAGAAAATTATGTTTTTAAAATGATACGTAAGCCGTTTCTTTTAAGGAAAAGAAGTTCCTTGTGTAATTTCATTTTCATTGGATGTTGTTGAAGTTGTCATGCTGTAACCAAATGTGCAGGCGAGTGGGAAGTAACTTGCTTCCCTCCCACTCTACCGACTGAAATTTGAGACACCTGGGACGTTGATAACTTTCATTTGCTTGTTTGCTTTCTGAGACGAAGGTTGGCAAGTTTCCGATTGCAGTGTTTGTAAATCTGTACTGTGATATAGTGTAGGATAAAGTTGATCCTTACTTATGAAATAGACGAAAATGGTACGTATATTTAGTAGGGATTCATCAGATGTGGATAGATTTTTGGGTTATTTACTTTCGTTTATGTTTAAATGTAGTTTTATCAACATTTTCAGTATGTTATTTTAAAAGGAAATGTGTTGGGACCTCTTTGGAGGCGAGCTCATTACAGTGATTAACATTAAAACTCACTGGGTGGTCTCCTCGAGAGCGGATCTCATTTTTGTCAACACCCGAGTAATTGTATCTTGCCGAATTACGATTGTTGTTTGTGGCGTGCTGAAAATTTTTCTTTGGCGAACGTTAAGCAAGAATTCATGGCACACACCTGAAGGGAGAAATCCGAGTTTAATGTTTACATTGTTCATTACTGGGTTTTCTCCTCCATGGTGCGTTACCTTCAAATATACAAGTTTGCCAGATTGCAAATATTTTTATATGTTTCGTGCTTTATAATTTCGGTTATCCGTTAATACTATGTTATGGTGCCAGTTGAAATATAAGTTCACGGAATCTCCTTCGAGGTGAGATCATGACGGTGATGTAAATTTTAGCTTCACTGGGTGGTCTCCTCTCGAAGGCGGTTTTCATTCAACAGAAGAAAGAGGATACACAAAAATAATTGTGTTCTAGGATTTCTTTTCCACCAGTTGAAATAATAATGTGCGCACTTGAGAGGCGATTGCCAAGTTTATGTTTTATTTTTCCTTACTGGGTTTTCTCCTTCATGGCGCGTGATGCTTATACCGTCGACTGTTAAGAAATAAAATAAAACTCACTGGGTGGTCTCCTCTCGAGAGCGGATCTCATTTTTGTCAACACCCGAGTAATTGTATCTTGCCGAATTACGATTGTTATTTGTGGCGGGCTGAAAATTTTTCTTTGGCGAACGTTAAGCAAGAATTCATGGCACACACCTGAGGGGAGAAATCCGAGTTTAATTTTTACATTTTTCATTACTGGGGTTTCTCCTCCATGGTGCGTTACCTTCAAATATACAAGTTTGCCAGATTGCAAATATTTTTATATGTTTCGTGCTTTATAATTTCGGTTATCCGTTAATACTATATTATGGTGCCAGTTGAAATATAAGTTCACGGAATCTCCTTCGAGGTGAGATCATGACGGTGATGTAAATTTTAGCTTCACTGGGTGGTCTCTTCTCGAAGGCGGTTTTCATTCAACAGAAGAAAGAGGATACACAAAAATAATTGTGTTCTAGGATTTCTTTTCCACCAGTTGAAATAATAATGTGCGCACTTGAGAGGCGATTGCCAAGTTTATGTTTTATTTTTCATTACTGGGTTTTATCCTTCATGGCGCGTGATGCTTATACCCTCGACTGTTAAGAAATAAAATTTTCTTATGTAGGCTTTGGTTCCACTTCTCTTTGGCTTTGTCCTATTTGGAACTGATAAAGCTATTGAGTGGTGGCACCGCGGCCATTCCATCGATAATACAATGTATTAGTCCAGAAGTTAAAATTCGTTAATATTGCAAGTTTTTAAAATCTTGAAGGGAAACACTCCCATTCTTGGTGTTCGTGGTTAAATTTTTCTGGTTTACTATTTTGGATGTAGGGAATTCATGTCAATGCTTTTATGTAAGAAAATTATATTTTTAAAATGATACGTAAGCCGTTTCTTTTAAGGAAAAGAAGTTCCTTGTGTAATTTCATTTTCATTGGATATTGTTGAAGTTGTCATGCTGTAACCAAATGTGCAGGCTAGTGGGAAGTAACGTGCTTCCCTCCCACTCCACCGACTGAAATTTGAGACACCTGGGACGTTGATAACTTTCATTTGCTTGTTTGCTTTCTGAGACGAAGGTTGGCAAGTTTCCGATTGCAGTGTTTGTAAATCTGTACTGTGATATAGTGTAGGATAAAGTTGATCCTTACTTATGAAATAGACGAAAATGGTACGTATATTTAGTAGGGATTCATCAGATGTGGATAGATTTTTGGGTTATTTACTTTCGTTTATGTTTAAATGTAGTTTTATCAAAATTTTCAGTATGTTATTTTAAAAGGAAATGTGTTGGGACTTCTTTGGAGGCGAGCTCATTACAGTGATTAACATTAAAACTCACTGGGTGGTCTCCTCTCGAGAGCGGATCTCATTTTTGTCAACACCCGAGTAATTGTATCTTGCCGAATTACGATTGTTGTTTGTGGCGTGCTGAAATTTTTTCTTTGGCGAACGTTAAGCAAGAATTCATGGCACACACCTGAGGGGAGAAATCCGAGTTTAATGTTTACATTGTTCATTACTGGGTTTTCTCCTCCATGGTGCGTTACCTTCAAATATACAAGTTTGCCAGATTGCAAATATTTTTATATGTTTCGGGCTTTATAATTTCGGTTATCCGTTAATACTATATTATGGTGCCAGTTGAAATATAAGTTCACGGAATCTCCTTCGAGGTGAGATCATGACGGTGATGTAAATTTTAGCTTCACTGGGTGGTCTCCTCTCGAAGGCGGTTTTCATTCAACAGAAGAAAGAGGATACACAAAAATAATTGTGTTCTAGGATTTCTTTTCCACCAGTTGAAATAATAATGTGCGCACTTGAGAGGCGATTGCCAAGTTTATGTTTTATTTTTCATTACTGGGTTTTCTCCTTCATGGCGCGTGATGCTTATACCCTCGACAGTTAAGAAATAAAATTTTCTTATGTGGGCTTTGGTTCCACTTCTCTTTGGCTTTGTCCTATTTGGAACTGATAAAGCTATTGAGTGGTGGCACCGCGGCCCTTTCATCGATAATACAATGTATTAGTCCGGAAGTTAAAATTCGTTAATATTGCAAGTTTTTAAAATCTTGAAGGGAAACACTCCCATTCTTGGTGTTTTTGGTTAAATTTTTCTGGTTTAATATTTTGGATGTAGGGAATTCATGTCAATGCTTTTATGTAAGAAAATTATGTTTTTAAAATGATACGTAAGCCGTTTCTTTTAAGGAAAAGAAGTTCCTTGTGTAATTTCATTTTCATTGGATGTTGTTGAAGTTGTCATGCTGTAACCAAATGTGCAGGCGAGTGGGAAGTAACTTGCTTCCCTCCCACTCTACCGACTGAAATTTGAGACACCTGGGACGTTGATAACTTTCATTTGCTTGTTTGCTTTCTGAGACGAAGGTTGGCAAGTTTCCGATTGCAGTGTTTGTAAATCTGTACTGTGATATAGTGTAGGATAAAGTTGATCCTTACTTATGAAATAGACGAAAATGGTACGTATATTTAGTAGGGATTCATCAGATGTGGATAGATTTTTGGGTTATTTACTTTCGTTTATGTTTAAATGTAGTTTTATCAACATTTTCAGTATGTTATTTTAAAAGGAAATGTGTTGGGACCTCTTTGGAGGCGAGCTCATTACAGTGATTAACATTAAAACTCACTGGGTGGTCTCCTCGAGAGCGGATCTCATTTTTTCAACACCCGAGTAATTGTATCTTGCCGAATTACGATTGTTGTTTGTGGCGTGCTGAAAATTTTTCTTTGGCGAACCTTAAGCAAGAATTCATGGCACACACCCGAGGGGAGAAATCCGAGTTTAATGTTTACATTGTTCATTACTGGGTTTTCTCCTCCATGGTGCGTTACCTTCAAATATACGAGTTTGCCAGATTGCAAATATTTTTATATGTTTCGTGCTTTATAATTTCGGTTATCCGTTAATACTATGTTATGGTGCCAGTTGAAATATAAGTTCACGGAATCTCCTTCGAGGTGAGATCATGACGGTGATGTAAATTTTAGCTTCACTGGGTGGTCTCCTCTCGATGGCGGTTTTCATTCAACAGAAGAAAGTGGATACACAAAAATAATTGTTTTCTAGGATTTCTTTTCCACCAGTTGAAATAATAATGTGCGCACTTGAGAGGCGATTGCCAAGTTTATGTTTTATTTTTCATTACTGGGTTTTCTCCTTCATGGCGCGTGATGCTTATACCGTCGACTGTTAAGAAATAAAATTTTCTTATGTGGGCTTTGGTTCCACTTCTCTTTGGCTTTGTCCTATTTGGAACTGATAAAGCTATTGAGTGGTGGCACCGCGGCCCTTTCATCGATAATACAATGTATTAGTCCAGAAGTTAAAATTCGTTAATATTGCAAGTTTTTAAAATCTTGAAGGGAAACACTCCCATTCTTGGTGTTCTTGGTTAAATTTTTCTGGTTTAATATTTTGGATGTAGGGAATTCATGTCAATGCTCTTATGTTAGAAAATTATATTTTTAAAATGATACGTAAGCCGTTTCTTTTAAGGAAAAGAAGTTCCTTGTGTAATTTCATTTTCATTGGATATTGTTGAAGTTGTCATGCTGTAACCAAATGTGCAGGCGAGTGGGAAGTAACTTGTTTCCCTCCCACTCCAAAGACTGAAATTTGAGATGCCTGGGACGTTGATAACTTTCATTTGCTTGTTTGCTGTCTGAGACGAAGGTTGTCAAGTTTCCGATTGCAGTGTTTGTAAATCTGTACTGTGATATAGTGTAGGATAAAGTTGATCCTTACTTATGAAATAGAAGCAAATGGTACGTATATTTAGTAGGGATTCATCAGATGTAGATAGATTTTTGCGTTATTTACTTTCGTTTATTTTTAAATGTAGTTTTATCAAAAATTTCAGTATGTTATTTTAATAGGAAATGTGTTGGGACCTCTTTGGAGGTGAGCTCATTACAGTGATTAACATTAAAACTCACTGGGTGGTCTCCTCTCGAGAGCGGATCTCATTTTTGTCAACACCCGAGTAATTGTATCTTGCCGAATTACGATTGTTGTTTGTGGCGTGCTGAAAATTTTTCTTTGGCGAACGTTAAGCAAGAATTCATGGCACACACCTGAGGGGAGAAATCCGAGTTTAATGTTTACATTGTTCATTACTGGGTTTTCTCCTCCATGGTGCGTTACCTTCATATATACAAGTTTGCCAGATTGCAAATATTTTTATATGTTTCGTGCTTTATAATTTCGGTTATCCGTTAATACTATATTATGGTGCCAGTTGAAATATAAGTTCACGGAATCTCCTTCGAGGTGAGATCATGACGGTGATGTAAATTTTAGCTTCACTGGGTGGTCTCCTCTCGAAGGCGGTTTTCATTCAACAGAAGAAAGAGGATACACAAAAATAATTGTGTTCTAGGATTACTTTTCCACCAGTTGAAATAATAATGTGCGCACTTGAGAGGCGATTGCCAAGTTTATGTTTTATTTTTCATTACTGGGTTTTCTCCTTCATGGCGCGTGATGCTTATACCCTCGACTGTTAAGAAATAAAATTTTCTTATGTAGGCTTTGGTTCCACTTCTCTTTGGCTTTGTCCTATTTGGAACTGATAAAGCTATTGAGTGGTGGCACCGCGGCCCTTCCATCGATAATACAATGTATTAGTCCAGAAGTTAAAATTCGTTAATATTGCAAGTTTTTAAAATTTTGAAGGGAAACACTCCCATTCTTGGTGTTCTTGGTTAAATTTTTCTGGTTTACTATTTTGGATGTAGGGAATTCATGTCAATGCTTTTATGTAAGAAAATTATATTTTTAAAATGATACGTAAGCCGTTTCTTTTAAGGAAAAGAAGTTCCTTGTGTAATTTCATTTTCATTGGATATTGTTGAAGTTGTCATGCTGTAACCAAATGTGCAGGCGAGTGGGAAGTAACTTGCTTCCCTCCCACTCCACCGACTGAAATTTGAGACACCTGGGACGTTGATAACTTTCATTTGCTTGTTTGCTTTCTGAGACGAAGGTTGGCAAGTTTCCGATTGCAGTGTTTGTAAATCTGTACTGTGATATAGTGTAGGATAAAGTTGATCCTTACTTATGAAATAGACGAAAATGGTACGTATATTTAGTAGGGATTCATCAGATGTGGATAGATTTTTGCGTTATTTACTTTCGTTTATGTTTAAATGTAGTTTTATCAAAATTTTCAGTATGTTATTTTAAAAGGAAATGTGTTGGGACCTCTTTGGAGGCGAGCTCATTACAGTGATTAACATTAAAACTCACTGGGTGGTCTCCTCGAGAGCGGATCTCATTTTTGTCAACACCCGAGTAATTGTATCTTGCCGAATTACGATTGTTGTTTGTGGCGTGCTGAAAATTTTTCTTTGGCGAACGTTAAGCAAGAATTCATGGCACACACCTGAAGGGAGAAATCCGAGTTTAATGTTTACATTGTTCATTACTGGGTTTTCTCCTCCATGGTGCGTTACCTTCAAATATACAAGTTTGCCAGATTGCAAATATTTTTATATGTTTCGTGCTTTATAATTTCGGTTATCCGTTAATACTATGTTATGGTGCCAGTTGAAATATAAGTTCACGGAATCTCCTTCGAGGTGAGATCATGACGGTGATGTAAATTTTAGCTTCACTGGGTGGTCTCCTCTCGAAGGCGGTTTTCATTCAACAGAAGAAAGAGGATACACAAAAATAATTGTGTTCTAGGATTTCTTTTCCACCAGTTGAAATAATAATGTGCGCACTTGAGAGGCGATTGCCAAGTTTATGTTTTATTTTTCCTTACTGGGTTTTCTCCTTCATGGCGCGTCATGCTTATACCGTCGACTGTTAAGAAATAAAATAAAACTCACTGGGTGGTCTCCTCTCGAGAGCGGATCTCATTTTTGTCAACACCCGAGTAATTGTATCTTGCCGAATTACGATTGTTATTTGTGGCGTGCTGAAAATTTTTCTTTGGCGAACGTTAAGCAAGAATTCATGGCACACACCTGAGGGGAGAAATCCGAGTTTAATTTTTACATTTTTCATTACTGGGGTTTCTCCTCCATGGTGCGTTACCTTCAAATATACAAGTTTGCCAGATTGCAAATATTTTTATATGTTTCGTGCTTTATAATTTCGGTTATCCGTTAATACTATATTATGGTGCCAGTTGAAATATAAGTTCACGGAATCTCCTTCGAGGTGAGATCATGACGGTGATGTAAATTTTAGCTTCACTGGGTGGTCTCTTCTCGAAGGCGGTTTTCATTCAACAGAAGAAAGAGGATACACAAAAATAATTGTGTTCTAGGATTTCTTTTCCACCAGTTGAAATAATAATGTGCGCACTTGAGAGGCGATTGCCAAGTTTATGTTTTATTTTTCATTACTGGGTTTTCTCCTTCATGGCGCGTGATGCTTATACCCTCGACTGTTAAGAAATAAAATTTTCTTATGTAGGCTTTGGTTCCACTTCTCTTTGGCTTTGTCCTATTTGGAACTGATAAAGCTATTGAGTGGTGGCACCGCGGCCATTCCATCGATAATACAATGTATTAGTCCAGAAGTTAAAATTCGTTAATATTGCAAGTTTTTAAAATCTTGAAGGGAAACACTCCCATTCTTGGTGTTCGTGGTTAAATTTTTCTGGTTTACTATTTTGGATGTAGGGAATTCATGTCAATGCTTTTATGTAAGAAAATTATATTTTTAAAATGATACGTAAGCCGTTTCTTTTAAGGAAAAGAAGTTCCTTGTGTAATTTCATTTTCATTGGATATTGTTGAAGTTGTCATGCTGTAACCAAATGTGCAGGCTAGTGGGAAGTAACGTGCTTCCCTCCCACTCCACCGACTGAAATTTGAGACACCTGGGACGTTGATAACTTTCATTTGCTTGTTTGCTTTCTGAGACGAAGTTTGGCAAGTTTCCGATTGCAGTGTTTGTAAATCTGTACTGTGATATAGTGTAGGATAAAGTTGATCCTTACTTATGAAATAGACGAAAATGGTACGTATATTTAGTAGGGATTCATCAGATGTGGATAGATTTTTGCGTTATTTACTTTCGTTTATGTTTAAATGTAGTTTTATCAAAATTTTCAGTATGTTATTTTAAAAGGAAATGTGTTGGGACTTCTTTGGAGGCGAGCTCATTACAGTGATTAACATTAAAACTCACTGGGTGGTCTCCTCTCGAGAGCGGATCTCATTTTTGTCAACACCCGAGTAATTGTATCTTGCCGAATTACGATTGTTGTTTGTGGCGTGCTGAAAATTTTTCTTTGGCGAACGTTAAGCAAGAATTCATGGCACACACCTGAGGGGAGAAATCCGAGTTTAATGTTTACATTGTTCATTACTGGGTTTTCTCCTCCATGGTGCGTTACCTTCAAATATACAAGTTTGCCAGATTGCAAATATTTTTATATGTTTCGGGCTTTATAATTTCGGTTATCCGTTAATACTATATTATGGTGCCAGTTGAAATATAAGTTCACGGAATCTCCTTCGAGGTGAGATCATGACGGTGATGTAAATTTTAGCTTCACTGGGTGGTCTCCTCTCGAAGGCGGTTTTCATTCAACAGAAGAAAGAGGATACACAAAAATAATTGTGTTCTAGGATTTCTTTTCCACCAGTTGAAATAATAATGTGCGCACTTGAGAGGCGATTGCCAAGTTTATGTTTTATTTTTCATTACTGGGTTTTCTCCTTCATGGCGCGTGATGCTTATACCGTCGACTGTTAAGAAATAAAATTTTCTTATGTGGGCTTTGGTTCCACTTCTCTTTGGCTTTGTCCTATTTGGAACTGATAAAGCTATTGAGTGGTGGCACCGCGGCCCTTTCATCGATAATACAATGTATTAGTCCGGAAGTTAAAATTCGTTAATATTGCAAGTTTTTAAAATCTTGAAGGGAAACACTCCCATTCTTGGTGTTTTTGGTTAAATTTTTCTGGTTTAATATTTTGGATGTAGGGAATTCATGTCAATGCTTTTATGTAAGAAAATTATGTTTTTAAAATGATACGTAAGCCGTTTCTTTTAAGGAAAAGAAGTTCCTTGTGTAATTTCATTTTCATTGGATGTTGTTGAAGTTGTCATGCTGTAACCAAATGTGCAGGCGAGTGGGAAGTAACTTGCTTCCCTCCCACTCTACCGACTGAAATTTGAGACACCTGGGACGTTGATAACTTTCATTTGCTTGTTTGCTTTCTGAGACGAAGGTTGGCAAGTTTCCGATTGCAGTGTTTGTAAATCTGTACTGTGATATAGTGTAGGATAAAGTTGATCCTTACTTATGAAATAGACGAAAATGGTACGTATATTTAGTAGGGATTCATCAGATGTGGATAGATTTTTGGGTTATTTACTTTCGTTTATGTTTAAATGTAGTTTTATCAACATTTTCAGTATGTTATTTTAAAAGGAAATGTGTTGGGACCTCTTTGGAGGCGAGCTCATTACAGTGATTAACATTAAAACTCACTGGGTGGTCTCCTCGAGAGCGGATCTCATTTTTGTCAACACCCGAGTAATTGTATCTTGCCGAATTACGATTGTTGTTTGTGGCGTGCTGAAAATTTTTCTTTGGCGAACGTTAAGCAAGAATTCATGGCACACACCTGAAGGGAGAAATCCGAGTTTAATGTTTACATTGTTCATTACTGGGTTTTCTCCTCCATGGTGCGTTACCTTCAAATATACAAGTTTGCCAGATTGAAAATATTTTTATATGTTTCGGGCTTTATAATTTCGGTTATCCGTTAATACTATATTATGGTGCCAGTTGAAATATAAGTTCACGGAATCTCCTTCGAGGTGAGATCATGACGGTGATGTAAATTTTAGCTTCACTGGGTGGTCTCCTCTCGAAGGCGGTTTTCATTCAACAGAAGAAAGAGGATACACAAAAATAATTGTGTTCTAGGATTTCTTTTCCACCAGTTGAAATAATAATGTGCGCACTTGAGAGGCGATTGCCAAGTTTATGTTTTATTTTTCATTACTGGGTTTTCTCCTTCATGGCGCGTGATGCTTATACCCTCGACTGTTAAGAAATAAAATTTTCTTATGTGGGCTTTGGTTCCACTTCTCTTTGGCTTTGTCCTATTTGGAACTGATAAAGCTATTGAGTGGTGGCACCGCGGCCCTTTCATCGATAATACAATGTATTAGTCCGGAAGTTAAAATTCGTTAATATGGCAAGTTTTTAAAATCTTGAAGGGAAACACTCCCATTCTTGGTGTTTTTGGTTAAATTTTTCTGGTTTAATATTTTGGATGTAGGGAATTCATGTCAATGCTTTTATGTAAGAAAATTATGTTTTTAAAATGATACGTAAGCCGTTTCTTTTAAGGAAAAGAAGTTCCTTGTGTAATTTCATTTTCATTGGATGTTGTTGAAGTTGTCATGCTGTAACCAAATGTGCAGGCGAGTGGGAAGTAACTTGCTTCCCTCCCACTCTACCGACTGAAATTTGAGACACCTGGGACGTTGATAACTTTCATTTGCTTGTTTGCTTTCTGAGACGAAGGTTGGCAAGTTTCCGATTGCAGTGTTTGTAAATCTGTACTGTGATATAGTGTAGGATAAAGTTGATCCTTACTTATGAAATAGACGAAAATGGTACGTATATTTAGTAGGGATTCATCAGATGTGGATAGATTTTTGGGTTATTTACTTTCGTTTATGTTTAAATGTAGTTTTATCAACATTTTCAGTATGTTATTTTAAAAGGAAATGTGTTGGGACCTCTTTGGAGGCGAGCTCATTACAGTGATTAACATTAAAACTCACTGGGTGGTCTCCTCGAGAGCGGATCTCATTTTTTCAACACCCGAGTAATTGTATCTTGCCGAATTACGATTGTTGTTTGTGGCGTGCTGAAAATTTTTCTTTGGCGAACGTTAAGCAAGAATTCATGGCACACACCCGAGGGGAGAAATCCGAGTTTAATGTTTACATTGTTCATTACTGGGTTTTCTCCTCCATGGTGCGTTACCTTCAAATATACGAGTTTGCCAGATTGCAAATATTTTTATATGTTTCGTGCTTTATAATTTCGGTTATCCGTTAATACTATGTTATGGTGCCAGTTGAAATATAAGTTCACGGAATCTCCTTCGAGGTGAGATCATGACGGTGATGTAAATTTTAGCTTCACTGGGTGGTCTCCTCTCGATGGCGGTTTTCATTCAACAGAAGAAAGTGGATACACAAAAATAATTGTTTTCTAGGATTTCTTTTCCACCAGTTGAAATAATAATGTGCGCACTTGAGAGGCGATTGCCAAGTTTATGTTTTATTTTTCATTACTGGGTTTTCTCCTTCATGGCGCGTGATGCTTATACCGTCGACTGTTAAGAAATAAAATTTTCTTATGTGGGCTTTGGTTCCACTTCTCTTTGGCTTTGTCCTATTTGGAACTGATAAAGCTATTGAGTGGTGGCACCGCGGCCCTTTCATCGATAATACAATGTATTAGTCCAGAAGTTAAAATTCGTTAATATTGCAAGTTTTTAAAATCTTGAAGGGAAACACTCCCATTCTTGGTGTTCTTGGTTAAATTTTTCTGGTTTAATATTTTGGATGTAGGGAATTCATGTCAATGCTCTTATGTTAGAAAATTATATTTTTAAAATGATACGTAAGCCGTTTCTTTTAAGGAAAAGAAGTTCCTTGTGTAATTTCATTTTCATTGGATATTGTTGAAGTTGTCATGCTGTAACCAAATGTGCAGGCGAGTGGGAAGTAACTTGTTTCCCTCCCACTCCAAAGACTGAAATTTGAGATGCCTGGGACGTTGATAACTTTCATTTGCTTGTTTGCTGTCTGAGACGAAGGTTGTCAAGTTTCCGATTGCAGTGTTTGTAAATCTGTACTGTGATATAGTGTAGGATAAAGTTGATCCTTACTTATGAAATAGAAGCAAATGGTACGTATATTTAGTAGGGATTCATCAGATGTAGATAGATTTTTGCGTTATTTACTTTCGTTTATTTTTAAATGTAGTTTTATCAAAAATTTCAGTATCTTATTTTAATAGGAAATGTGTTGGGACCTCTTTGGAGGTGAGCTCATTACAGTGATTAACATTAAAACTCACTGGGTGGTCTCCTCTCGAGAGCGGATCTCATTTTTGTCAACACCCGAGTAATTGTATCTTGCCGAATTACGATTGTTGTTTGTGGCGTGCTGAAAATTTTTCTTTGGCGAACGTTAAGCAAGAATTCATGGCACACACCTGAGGGGAGAAATCCGAGTTTAATGTTTACATTGTTCATTACTGGGTTTTCTCCTCCATGGTGCGTTACCTTCAAATATACAAGTTTGCCAGATTGCAAATATTTTTATATGTTTCGTGCTTTATAATTTCGGTTATCCGTTAATACTATGTTATGGTGCCAGTTGAAATATAAGTTCACGGAATCTCCTTCGAGGTGAGATCATGACGGTGATGTAAATTTTAGCTTCACTGGGTGGTCTCCTCTCGAAGGCGGTTTTCATTCAACAGAAGAAAGAGGATACACAAAAATAATTGTGTTCTAGGATTTCTTTTCCACCAGTTGAAATAATAATGTGCGCACTTGAGAGGCGATTGCCAAGTTTATGTTTTATTTTTCCTTACTGGGTTTTCTCCTTCATGGCGCGTGATGCTTATACCGTCGACTGTTAAGAAATAAAATAAAACTCACTGGGTGGTCTCCTCTCGAGAGCGGATCTCATTTTTGTCAACACCCGAGTAATTGTATCTTGCCGAATTACGATTGTTATTTGTGGCGTGCTGAAAATTTTTCTTTGGCGAACGTTAAGCAAGAATTCATGGCACACACCTGAGGGGAGAAATCCGAGTTTAATTTTTACATTTTTCATTACTGGGGTTTCTCCTCCATGGTGCGTTACCTTCAAATATACAAGTTTGCCAGATTGCAAATATTTTTATATGTTTCGTGCTTTATAATTTCGGTTATCCGTTAATACTATATTATGGTGCCAGTTGAAATATAAGTTCACGGAATCTCCTTCGAGGTGAGATCATGACGGTGATGTAAATTTTAGCTTCACTGGGTGGTCTCTTCTCGAAGGCGGTTTTCATTCAACAGAAGAAAGAGGATACACAAAAATAATTGTGTTCTAGGATTTCTTTTCCACCAGTTGAAATAATAATGTGCGCACTTGAGAGGCGATTGCCAAGTTTATGTTTTATTTTTCATTACTGGGTTTTCTCCTTCATGGCGCGTGATGCTTATACCCTCGACTGTTAAGAAATAAAATTTTCTTATGTAGGCTTTGGTTCCACTTCTCTTTGGCTTTGTCCTATTTGGAACTGATAAAGCTATTGAGTGGTGGCACCGCGGCCATTCCATCGATAATACAATGTATTAGTCCAGAAGTTAAAATTCGTTAATATTGCAAGTTTTTAAAATCTTGAAGGGAAACACTCCCATTCTTGGTGTTCGTGGTTAAAATTTTCTGGTTTACTATTTTGGATGTAGGGAATTCATGTCAATGCTTTTATGTAAGAAAATTATATTTTTAAAATGATACGTAAGCCGTTTCTTTTAAGGAAAAGAAGTTCCTTGTGTAATTTCATTTTCATTGGATATTGTTGAAGTTGTCATGCTGTAACCAAATGTGCAGGCTAGTGGGAAGTAACGTGCTTCCCTCCCACTCCACCGACTGAAATTTGAGACACCTGGGACGTTGATAACTTTCATTTGCTTGTTTGCTTTCTGAGACGAAGGTTGGCAAGTTTCCGATTGCAGTGTTTGTAAATCTGTACTGTGATATAGTGTAGGATAAAGTTGATCCTTACTTATGAAATAGACGAAAATGGTACGTATATTTAGTAGGGATTCATCAGATGTGGATAGATTTTTGCGTTATTTACTTTCGTTTATGTTTAAATGTAGTTTTATCAAAATTTTCAGTATGTTATTTTAAAAGGAAATGTGTTGGGACTTCTTTGGAGGCGAGCTCATTACAGTGATTAACATTAAAACTCACTGGGTGGTCTCCTCTCGAGAGCGGATCTCATTTTTGTCAACACCCGAGTAATTGTATCTTGCCGAATTACGATTGTTGTTTGTGGCGTGCTGAAAATTTTTCTTTGGCGAACGTTAAGCAAGAATTCATGGCACACACCTGAGGGGAGAAATCCGAGTTTAATGTTTACATTGTTCATTACTGGGTTTTCTCCTCCATGGTGCGTTACCTTCAAATATACAAGTTTGCCAGATTGCAAATATTTTTATATGTTTCGGGCTTTATAATTTCGGTTATCCGTTAATACTATATTATGGTGCCAGTTGAAATATAAGTTCACGGAATCTCCTTCGAGGTGAGATCATGACGGTGATGTAAATTTTAGCTTCACTGGGTGGTCTCCTCTCGAAGGCGGTTTTCATTCAACAGAAGAAAGAGGATACACAAAAATAATTGTGTTCTAGGATTTCTTTTCCACCAGTTGAAATAATAATGTGCGCACTTGAGAGGCGATTGCCAAGTTTATGTTTTATTTTTCATTACTGGGTTTTCTCCTTCATGGCGCGTGATGCTTATACCGTCGACTGTTAAGAAATAAAATTTTCTTATGTGGGCTTTGGTTCCACTTCTCTTTGGCTTTGTCCTATTTGGAACTGATAAAGCTATTGAGTGGTGGCACCGCGGCCCTTCCATCGATAATACAATGTATTAGTCCGGAAGTTAAAATTCGTTAATATTGCAAGTTTTTAAAATCTTGAAGGGAAACACTCCCATTCTTGGTGTTTTTGGTTAAATTTTTCTGGTTTAATATTTTGGATGTAGGGAATTCATGTCAATGCTTTTATGTAAGAAAATTATGTTTTTAAAATGATACGTAAGCCGTTTCTTTTAAGGAAAAGAAGTTCCTTGTGTAATTTCATTTTCATTGGATGTTGTTGAAGTTGTCATGCTGTAACCAAATGTGCAGGCGAGTGGGAAGTAACTTGCTTCCCTCCCACTCTACCGACTGAAATTTGAGACACCTGGGACGTTGATAACTTTCATTTGCTTGTTTGCTTTCTGAGACGAAGGTTGGCAAGTTTCCGATTGCAGTGTTTGTAAATCTGTACTGTGATATAGTGTAGGATAAAGTTGATCCTTACTTATGAAATAGACGAAAATGGTACGTATATTTAGTAGGGATTCATCAGATGTGGATAGATTTTTGGGTTATTTACTTTCGTTTATGTTTAAATGTAGTTTTATCAACATTTTCAGTATGTTATTTTAAAAGGAAATGTGTTGGGACCTCTTTGGAGGCGAGCTCATTACAGTGATTAACATTAAAACTCACTGGGTGGTCTCCTCGAGAGCGGATCTCATTTTTGTCAACACCCGAGTAATTGTATCTTGCCGAATTACGATTGTTGTTTGTGGCGTGCTGAAAATTTTTCTTTGGCGAACGTTAAGCAAGAATTCATGGCACACACCTGAAGGGAGAAATCCGAGTTTAATGTTTACATTGTTCATTACTGGGTTTTCTCCTCCATGGTGCGTTACCTTCAAATATACAAGTTTGCCAGATTGCAAATATTTTTATATGTTTCGTGCTTTATAATTTCGGTTATCCGTTAATACTATATTATGGTGCCAGTTGAAATATAAGTTCACGGAATCTCCTTCGAGGTGAGATCATGACGGTGATGTAAATTTTAGCTTCACTGGGTGGTCTCCTCTCGAAGGCGGTTTTCATTCAACAGAAGAAAGAGGATACACAAAAATAATTGTGTTCTAGGATTTCTTTTCCACCAGTTGAAATAATAATGTGCGCACTTGAGAGGCGATTGCCAAGTTTATGTTTTATTTTTCCTTACTGGGTTTTCTCCTTCATGGCGCGTGATGCTTATACCGTCGACTGTTAAGAAATAAAATAAAACTCACTGGGTGGTCTCCTCTCGAGAGCGGATCTCATTTTTGTCAACACCCGAGTAATTGTATCTTGCCGAATTACGATTGTTATTTGTGGCGTGCTGAAAATTTTTCTTTGGCGAACGTTAAGCAAGAATTCATGGCACACACCTGAGGGGAGAAATCCGAGTTTAATTTTTACATTTTTCATTACTGGGGTTTCTCCTCCATGGTGCGTTACCTTCAAATATACAAGTTTGCCAGATTGCAAATATTTTTATATGTTTCGTGCTTTATAATTTCGGTTATCCGTTAATACTATATTATGGTGCCAGTTGAAATATAAGTTCACGGAATCTCCTTCGAGGTGAGATCATGACGGTGATGTAAATTTTAGCTTCACTGGGTGGTCTCTTCTCGAAGGCGGTTTTCATTCAACAGAAGAAAGAGGATACACAAAAATAATTGTGTTCTAGGATTTCTTTTCCACCAGTTGAAATAATAATGTGCGCACTTGAGAGGCGATTGCCAAGTTTATGTTTTATTTTTCATTACTGGGTTTTATCCTTCATGGCGCGTGATGCTTATACCCTCGACTGTTAAGAAATAAAATTTTCTTATGTAGGCTTTGGTTCCACTTCTCTTTGGCTTTGTCCTATTTGGAACTGATAAAGCTATTGAGTGGTGGCACCGCGGCCATTCCATCGATAATACAATGTATTAGTCCAGAAGTTAAAATTCGTTAATATTGCAAGTTTTTAAAATCTTGAAGGGAAACACTCCCATTCTTGGTGTTCGTGGTTAAATTTTTCTGGTTTACTATTTTGGATGTAGGGAATTCATGTCAATGCTTTTATGTAAGAAAATTATATTTTTAAAATGATACGTAAGCCGTTTCTTTTAAGGAAAAGAAGTTCCTTGTGTAATTTCATTTTCATTGGATGTTGTTGAAGTTGTCATGCTGTAACCAAATGTGCAGGCGAGTGGGAAGTAACTTGCTTCCCTCCCACTCTACCGACTGAAATTTGAGACACCTGGGACGTTGATAACTTTCATTTGCTTGTTTGCTTTCTGAGACGAAGGTTGGCAAGTTTCCGATTGCAGTGTTTGTAAATCTGTACTGTGATATAGTGTAGGATAAAGTTGATCCTTACTTATGAAATAGACGAAAATGGTACGTATATTTAGTAGGGATTCATCAGATGTGGATAGATTTTTGGGTTATTTACTTTCGTTTATGTTTAAATGTAGTTTTATCAAAATTTTCAGTATGTTATTTTAAAAGGAAATGTGTTGGGACCTCTTTGGAGGCGAGCTCATTACAGTGATTAACATTAAAACTCACTGGGTGGTCTCCTCTCGAGAGCGGATCTCATTTTTGTCAACACCCGAGTAATTGTATCTTGCCGAATTACGATTGTTGTTTGTGGCGTGCTGAAAATTTTTCTTTGGCGAACGTTAAGCAAGAATTCATGGCACACACCTGAAGGGAGAAATCCGAGTTTAATGTTTACATTGTTCATTACTGGGTTTTCTCCTCCATGGTGCGTTACCTTCAAATATACAAGTTTGCCAGATTGCAAATATTTTTATATGTTTCGTGCTTTATAATTTCGGTTATCCGTTAATACTATGTTATGGTGCCAGTTGAAATATAAGTTCACGGAATCTCCTTCGAGGTGAGATCATGACGGTGATGTAAATTTTAGCTTCACTGGGTGGTCTCCTCTCGAAGGCGGTTTTCATTCAACAGAAGAAAGAGGATACACAAAAATAATTGTGTTCTAGGATTTCTTTTCCACCAGTTGAAATAATAATGTGCGCACTTGAGAGGCGATTGCCAAGTTTATGTTTTATTTTTCCTTACTGGGTTTTCTCCTTCATGGCGCGTCATGCTTATACCGTCGACTGTTAAGAAATAAAATAAAACTCACTGGGTGGTCTCCTCTCGAGAGCGGATCTCATTTTTGTCAACACCCGAGTAATTGTATCTTGCCGAATTACGATTGTTATTTGTGGCGTGCTGAAAATTTTTCTTTGGCGAACGTTAAGCAAGAATTCATGGCACACACCTGAGGGGAGAAATCCGAGTTTAATTTTTACATTTTTCATTACTGGGGTTTCTCCTCCATGGTGCGTTACCTTCAAATATACAAGTTTGCCAGATTGCAAATATTTTTATATGTTTCGTGCTTTATAATTTCGGTTATCCGTTAATACTATATTATGGTGCCAGTTGAAATATAAGTTCACGGAATCTCCTTCGAGGTGAGATCATGACGGTGATGTAAATTTTAGCTTCACTGGGTGGTCTCTTCTCGAAGGCGGTTTTCATTCAACAGAAGAAAGAGGATACACAAAAATAATTGTGTTCTAGGATTTCTTTTCCACCAGTTGAAATAATAATGTGCGCACTTGAGAGGCGATTGCCAAGTTTATGTTTTATTTTTCATTACTGGGTTTTCTCCTTCATGGCGCGTGATGCTTATACCCTCGACTGTTAAGAAATAAAATTTTCTTATGTAGGCTTTGGTTCCACTTCTCTTTGGCTTTGTCCTATTTGGAACTGATAAAGCTATTGAGTGGTGGCACCGCGGCCATTCCATCGATAATACAATGTATTAGTCCAGAAGTTAAAATTCGTTAATATTGCAAGTTTTTAAAATCTTGAAGGGAAACACTCCCATTCTTGGTGTTCGTGGTTAAATTTTTCTGGTTTACTATTTTGGATGTAGGGAATTCATGTCAATGCTTTTATGTAAGAAAATTATATTTTTAAAATGATACGTAAGCCGTTTCTTTTAAGGAAAAGAAGTTCCTTGTGTAATTTCATTTTCATTGGATATTGTTGAAGTTGTCATGCTGTAACCAAATGTGCAGGCTAGTGGGAAGTAACGTGCTTCCCTCCCACTCCACCGACTGAAATTTGAGACACCTGGGACGTTGATAACTTTCATTTGCTTGTTTGCTTTCTGAGACGAAGTTTGGCAAGTTTCCGATTGCAGTGTTTGTAAATCTGTACTGTGATATAGTGTAGGATAAAGTTGATCCTTACTTATGAAATAGACGAAAATGGTACGTATATTTAGTAGGGATTCATCAGATGTGGATAGATTTTTGCGTTATTTACTTTCGTTTATGTTTAAATGTAGTTTTATCAAAATTTTCAGTATGTTATTTTAAAAGGAAATGTGTTGGGACTTCTTTGGAGGCGAGCTCATTACAGTGATTAACATTAAAACTCACTGGGTGGTCTCCTCTCGAGAGCGGATCTCATTTTTGTCAACACCCGAGTAATTGTATCTTGCCGAATTACGATTGTTGTTTGTGGCGTGCTGAAAATTTTTCTTTGGCGAACGTTAAGCAAGAATTCATGGCACACACCTGAGGGGAGAAATCCGAGTTTAATGTTTACATTGTTCATTACTGGGTTTTCTCCTCCATGGTGCGTTACCTTCAAATATACAAGTTTGCCAGATTGCAAATATTTTTATATGTTTCGGGCTTTATAATTTCGGTTATCCGTTAATACTATATTATGGTGCCAGTTGAAATATAAGTTCACGGAATCTCCTTCGAGGTGAGATCATGACGGTGATGTAAATTTTAGCTTCACTGGGTGGTCTCCTCTCGAAGGCGGTTTTCATTCAACAGAAGAAAGAGGATACACAAAAATAATTGTGTTCTAGGATTTCTTTTCCACCAGTTGAAATAATAATGTGCGCACTTGAGAGGCGATTGCCAAGTTTATGTTTTATTTTTCATTACTGGGTTTTCTCCTTCATGGCGCGTGATGCTTATACCGTCGACTGTTAAGAAATAAAATTTTCTTATGTGGGCTTTGGTTCCACTTCTCTTTGGCTTTGTCCTATTTGGAACTGATAAAGCTATTGAGTGGTGGCACCGCGGCCCTTTCATCGATAATACAATGTATTAGTCCGGAAGTTAAAATTCGTTAATATTGCAAGTTTTTAAAATCTTGAAGGGAAACACTCCCATTCTTGGTGTTTTTGGTTAAATTTTTCTGGTTTAATATTTTGGATGTAGGGAATTCATGTCAATGCTTTTATGTAAGAAAATTATGTTTTTAAAATGATACGTAAGCCGTTTCTTTTAAGGAAAAGAAGTTCCTTGTGTAATTTCATTTTCATTGGATGTTGTTGAAGTTGTCATGCTGTAACCAAATGTGCAGGCGAGTGGGAAGTAACTTGCTTCCCTCCCACTCTACCGACTGAAATTTGAGACACCTGGGACGTTGATAACTTTCATTTGCTTGTTTGCTTTCTGAGACGAAGGTTGGCAAGTTTCCGATTGCAGTGTTTGTAAATCTGTACTGTGATATAGTGTAGGATAAAGTTGATCCTTACTTATGAAATAGACGAAAATGGTACGTATATTTAGTAGGGATTCATCAGATGTGGATAGATTTTTGGGTTATTTACTTTCGTTTATGTTTAAATGTAGTTTTATCAACATTTTCAGTATGTTATTTTAAAAGGAAATGTGTTGGGACCTCTTTGGAGGCGAGCTCATTACAGTGATTAACATTAAAACTCACTGGGTGGTCTCCTCGAGAGCGGATCTCATTTTTGTCAACACCCGAGTAATTGTATCTTGCCGAATTACGATTGTTGTTTGTGGCGTGCTGAAAATTTTTCTTTGGCGAACGTTAAGCAAGAATTCATGGCACACACCTGAAGGGAGAAATCCGAGTTTAATGTTTACATTGTTCATTACTGGGTTTTCTCCTCCATGGTGCGTTACCTTCAAATATACAAGTTTGCCAGATTGAAAATATTTTTATATGTTTCGGGCTTTATAATTTCGGTTATCCGTTAATACTATATTATGGTGCCAGTTGAAATATAAGTTCACGGAATCTCCTTCGAGGTGAGATCATGACGGTGATGTAAATTTTAGCTTCACTGGGTGGTCTCCTCTCGAAGGCGGTTTTCATTCAACAGAAGAAAGAGGATACACAAAAATAATTGTGTTCTAGGATTTCTTTTCCACCAGTTGAAATAATAATGTGCGCACTTGAGAGGCGATTGCCAAGTTTATGTTTTATTTTTCATTACTGGGTTTTCTCCTTCATGGCGCGTGATGCTTATACCCTCGACTGTTAAGAAATAAAATTTTCTTATGTGGGCTTTGGTTCCACTTCTCTTTGGCTTTGTCCTATTTGGAACTGATAAAGCTATTGAGTGGTGGCACCGCGGCCCTTTCATCGATAATACAATGTATTAGTCCGGAAGTTAAAATTCGTTAATATTGCAAGTTTTTAAAATCTTGAAGGGAAACACTCCCATTCTTGGTGTTTTTGGTTAAATTTTTCTGGTTTAATATTTTGGATGTAGGGAATTCATGTCAATGCTTTTATGTAAGAAAATTATGTTTTTAAAATGATACGTAAGCCGTTTCTTTTAAGGAAAAGAAGTTCCTTGTGTAATTTCATTTTCATTGGATGTTGTTGAAGTTGTCATGCTGTAACCAAATGTGCAGGCGAGTGGGAAGTAACTTGCTTCCCTCCCACTCTACCGACTGAAATTTGAGACACCTGGGACGTTGATAACTTTCATTTGCTTGTTTGCTTTCTGAGACGAAGGTTGGCAAGTTTCCGATTGCAGTGTTTGTAAATCTGTACTGTGATATAGTGTAGGATAAAGTTGATCCTTACTTATGAAATAGACGAAAATGGTACGTATATTTAGTAGGGATTCATCAGATGTGGATAGATTTTTGGGTTATTTACTTTCGTTTATGTTTAAATGTAGTTTTATCAACATTTTCAGTATGTTATTTTAAAAGGAAATGTGTTGGGACCTCTTTGGAGGCGAGCTCATTACAGTGATTAACATTAAAACTCACTGGGTGGTCTCCTCGAGAGCGGATCTCATTTTTTCAACACCCGAGTAATTGTATCTTGCCGAATTACGATTGTTGTTTGTGGCGTGCTGAAAATTTTTCTTTGGCGAACGTTAAGCAAGAATTCATGGCACACACCCGAGGGGAGAAATCCGAGTTTAATGTTTACATTGTTCATTACTGGGTTTTCTCCTCCATGGTGCGTTACCTTCAAATATACGAGTTTGCCAGATTGCAAATATTTTTATATGTTTCGTGCTTTATAATTTCGGTTATCCGTTAATACTATGTTATGGTGCCAGTTGAAATATAAGTTCACGGAATCTCCTTCGAGGTGAGATCATGACGGTGATGTAAATTTTAGCTTCACTGGGTGGTCTCCTCTCGATGGCGGTTTTCATTCAACAGAAGAAAGTGGATACACAAAAATAATTGTTTTCTAGGATTTCTTTTCCACCAGTTGAAATAATAATGTGCGCACTTGAGAGGCGATTGCCAAGTTTATGTTTTATTTTTCATTACTGGGTTTTCTCCTTCATGGCGCGTGATGCTTATACCGTCGACTGTTAAGAAATAAAATTTTCTTATGTGGGCTTTGGTTCCACTTCTCTTTGGCTTTGTCCTATTTGGAACTGATAAAGCTATTGAGTGGTGGCACCGCGGCCCTTTCATCGATAATACAATGTATTAGTCCAGAAGTTAAAATTCGTTAATATTGCAAGTTTTTAAAATCTTGAAGGGAAACACTCCCATTCTTGGTGTTCTTGGTTAAATTTTTCTGGTTTAATATTTTGGATGTAGGGAATTCATGTCAATGCTCTTATGTTAGAAAATTATATTTTTAAAATGATACGTAAGCCGTTTCTTTTAAGGAAAAGAAGTTCCTTGTGTAATTTCATTTTCATTGGATATTGTTGAAGTTGTCATGCTGTAACCAAATGTGCAGGCGAGTGGGAAGTAACTTGTTTCCCTCCCACTCCAAAGACTGAAATTTGAGATGCCTGGGACGTTGATAACTTTCATTTGCTTGTTTGCTGTCTGAGACGAAGGTTGTCAAGTTTCCGATTGCAGTGTTTGTAAATCTGTACTGTGATATAGTGTAGGATAAAGTTGATCCTTACTTATGAAATAGAAGCAAATGGTACGTATATTTAGTAGGGATTCATCAGATGTAGATAGATTTTTGCGTTATTTACTTTCGTTTATTTTTAAATGTAGTTTTATCAAAAATTTCAGTATCTTATTTTAATAGGAAATGTGTTGGGACCTCTTTGGAGGTGAGCTCATTACAGTGATTAACATTAAAACTCACTGGGTGGTCTCCTCTCGAGAGCGGATCTCATTTTTGTCAACACCCGAGTAATTGTATCTTGCCGAATTACGATTGTTGTTTGTGGCGTGCTGAAAATTTTTCTTTGGCGAACGTTAAGCAAGAATTCATGGCACACACCTGAGGGGAGAAATCCGAGTTTAATGTTTACATTGTTCATTACTGGGTTTTCTCCTCCATGGTGCGTTACCTTCAAATATACAAGTTTGCCAGATTGCAAATATTTTTATATGTTTCGTGCTTTATAATTTCGGTTATCCGTTAATACTATGTTATGGTGCCAGTTGAAATATAAGTTCACGGAATCTCCTTCGAGGTGAGATCATGACGGTGATGTAAATTTTAGCTTCACTGGGTGGTCTCCTCTCGAAGGCGGTTTTCATTCAACAGAAGAAAGAGGATACACAAAAATAATTGTGTTCTAGGATTTCTTTTCCACCAGTTGAAATAATAATGTGCGCACTTGAGAGGCGATTGCCAAGTTTATGTTTTATTTTTCCTTACTGGGTTTTCTCCTTCATGGCGCGTGATGCTTATACCGTCGACTGTTAAGAAATAAAATAAAACTCACTGGGTGGTCTCCTCTCGAGAGCGGATCTCATTTTTGTCAACACCCGAGTAATTGTATCTTGCCGAATTACGATTGTTATTTGTGGCGTGCTGAAAATTTTTCTTTGGCGAACGTTAAGCAAGAATTCATGGCACACACCTGAGGGGAGAAATCCGAGTTTAATTTTTACATTTTTCATTACTGGGGTTTCTCCTCCATGGTGCGTTACCTTCAAATATACAAGTTTGCCAGATTGCAAATATTTTTATATGTTTCGTGCTTTATAATTTCGGTTATCCGTTAATACTATATTATGGTGCCAGTTGAAATATAAGTTCACGGAATCTCCTTCGAGGTGAGATCATGACGGTGATGTAAATTTTAGCTTCACTGGGTGGTCTCTTCTCGAAGGCGGTTTTCATTCAACAGAAGAAAGAGGATACACAAAAATAATTGTGTTCTAGGATTTCTTTTCCACCAGTTGAAATAATAATGTGCGCACTTGAGAGGCGATTGCCAAGTTTATGTTTTATTTTTCATTACTGGGTTTTCTCCTTCATGGCGCGTGATGCTTATACCCTCGACTGTTAAGAAATAAAATTTTCTTATGTAGGCTTTGGTTCCACTTCTCTTTGGCTTTGTCCTATTTGGAACTGATAAAGCTATTGAGTGGTGGCACCGCGGCCATTCCATCGATAATACAATGTATTAGTCCAGAAGTTAAAATTCGTTAATATTGCAAGTTTTTAAAATCTTGAAGGGAAACACTCCCATTCTTGGTGTTCGTGGTTAAAATTTTCTGGTTTACTATTTTGGATGTAGGGAATTCATGTCAATGCTTTTATGTAAGAAAATTATATTTTTAAAATGATACGTAAGCCGTTTCTTTTAAGGAAAAGAAGTTCCTTGTGTAATTTCATTTTCATTGGATATTGTTGAAGTTGTCATGCTGTAACCAAATGTGCAGGCTAGTGGGAAGTAACGTGCTTCCCTCCCACTCCACCGACTGAAATTTGAGACACCTGGGACGTTGATAACTTTCATTTGCTTGTTTGCTTTCTGAGACGAAGGTTGGCAAGTTTCCGATTGCAGTGTTTGTAAATCTGTACTGTGATATAGTGTAGGATAAAGTTGATCCTTACTTATGAAATAGACGAAAATGGTACGTATATTTAGTAGGGATTCATCAGATGTGGATAGATTTTTGCGTTATTTACTTTCGTTTATGTTTAAATGTAGTTTTATCAAAATTTTCAGTATGTTATTTTAAAAGGAAATGTGTTGGGACTTCTTTGGAGGCGAGCTCATTACAGTGATTAACATTAAAACTCACTGGGTGGTCTCCTCTCGAGAGCGGATCTCATTTTTGTCAACACCCGAGTAATTGTATCTTGCCGAATTACGATTGTTGTTTGTGGCGTGCTGAAAATTTTTCTTTGGCGAACGTTAAGCAAGAATTCATGGCACACACCTGAGGGGAGAAATCCGAGTTTAATGTTTACATTGTTCATTACTGGGTTTTCTCCTCCATGGTGCGTTACCTTCAAATATACAAGTTTGCCAGATTGCAAATATTTTTATATGTTTCGGGCTTTATAATTTCGGTTATCCGTTAATACTATATTATGGTGCCAGTTGAAATATAAGTTCACGGAATCTCCTTCGAGGTGAGATCATGACGGTGATGTAAATTTTAGCTTCACTGGGTGGTCTCCTCTCGAAGGCGGTTTTCATTCAACAGAAGAAAGAGGATACACAAAAATAATTGTGTTCTAGGATTTCTTTTCCACCAGTTGAAATAATAATGTGCGCACTTGAGAGGCGATTGCCAAGTTTATGTTTTATTTTTCATTACTGGGTTTTCTCCTTCATGGCGCGTGATGCTTATACCGTCGACTGTTAAGAAATAAAATTTTCTTATGTGGGCTTTGGTTCCACTTCTCTTTGGCTTTGTCCTATTTGGAACTGATAAAGCTATTGAGTGGTGGCACCGCGGCCCTTTCATCGATAATACAATGTATTAGTCCGGAAGTTAAAATTCGTTAATATTGCAAGTTTTTAAAATCTTGAAGGGAAACACTCCCATTCTTGGTGTTTTTGGTTAAATTTTTCTGGTTTAATATTTTGGATGTAGGGAATTCATGTCAATGCTTTTATGTAAGAAAATTATGTTTTTAAAATGATACGTAAGCCGTTTCTTTTAAGGAAAAGAAGTTCCTTGTGTAATTTCATTTTCATTGGATGTTGTTGAAGTTGTCATGCTGTAACCAAATGTGCAGGCGAGTGGGAAGTAACTTGCTTCCCTCCCACTCTACCGACTGAAATTTGAGACACCTGGGACGTTGATAACTTTCATTTGCTTGTTTGCTTTCTGAGACGAAGGTTGGCAAGTTTCCGATTGCAGTGTTTGTAAATCTGTACTGTGATATAGTGTAGGATAAAGTTGATCCTTACTTATGAAATAGACGAAAATGGTACGTATATTTAGTAGGGATTCATCAGATGTGGATAGATTTTTGGGTTATTTACTTTCGTTTATGTTTAAATGTAGTTTTATCAACATTTTCAGTATGTTATTTTAAAAGGAAATGTGTTGGGACCTCTTTGGAGGCGAGCTCATTACAGTGATTAACATTAAAACTCACTGGGTGGTCTCCTCGAGAGCGGATCTCATTTTTGTCAACACCCGAGTAATTGTATCTTGCCGAATTACGATTGTTGTTTGTGGCGTGCTGAAAATTTTTCTTTGGCGAACGTTAAGCAAGAATTCATGGCACACACCTGAAGGGAGAAATCCGAGTTTAATGTTTACATTGTTCATTACTGGGTTTTCTCCTCCATGGTGCGTTACCTTCAAATATACAAGTTTGCCAGATTGCAAATATTTTTATATGTTTCGTGCTTTATAATTTCGGTTATCCGTTAATACTATGTTATGGTGCCAGTTGAAATATAAGTTCACGGAATCTCCTTCGAGGTGAGATCATGACGGTGATGTAAATTTTAGCTTCACTGGGTGGTCTCCTCTCGAAGGCGGTTTTCATTCAACAGAAGAAAGAGGATACACAAAAATAATTGTGTTCTAGGATTTCTTTTCCACCAGTTGAAATAATAATGTGCGCACTTGAGAGGCGATTGCCAAGTTTATGTTTTATTTTTCCTTACTGGGTTTTCTCCTTCATGGCGCGTGATGCTTATACCGTCGACTGTTAAGAAATAAAATAAAACTCACTGGGTGGTCTCCTCTCGAGAGCGGATCTCATTTTTGTCAACACCCGAGTAATTGTATCTTGCCGAATTACGATTGTTATTTGTGGCGTGCTGAAAATTTTTCTTTGGCGAACGTTAAGCAAGAATTCATGGCACACACCTGAGGGGAGAAATCCGAGTTTAATTTTTACATTTTTCATTACTGGGGTTTCTCCTCCATGGTGCGTTACCTTCAAATATACAAGTTTGCCAGATTGCAAATATTTTTATATGTTTCGTGCTTTATAATTTCGGTTATCCGTTAATACTATATTATGGTGCCAGTTGAAATATAAGTTCACGGAATCTCCTTCGAGGTGAGATCATGACGGTGATGTAAATTTTAGCTTCACTGGGTGGTCTCTTCTCGAAGGCGGTTTTCATTCAACAGAAGAAAGAGGATACACAAAAATAATTGTGTTCTAGGATTTCTTTTCCACCAGTTGAAATAATAATGTGCGCACTTGAGAGGCGATTGCCAAGTTTATGTTTTATTTTTCATTACTGGGTTTTATCCTTCATGGCGCGTGATGCTTATACCCTCGACTGTTAAGAAATAAAATTTTCTTATGTAGGCTTTGGTTCCACTTCTCTTTGGCTTTGTCCTATTTGGAACTGATAAAGCTATTGAGTGGTGGCACCGCGGCCATTCCATCGATAATACAATGTATTAGTCCAGAAGTTAAAATTCGTTAATATTGCAAGTTTTTAAAATCTTGAAGGGAAACACTCCCATTCTTGGTGTTCGTGGTTAAATTTTTCTGGTTTACTATTTTGGATGTAGGGAATTCATGTCAATGCTTTTATGTAAGAAAATTATATTTTTAAAATGATACGTAAGCCGTTTCTTTTAAGGAAAAGAAGTTCCTTGTGTAATTTCATTTTCATTGGATATTGTTGAAGTTGTCATGCTGTAACCAAATGTGCAGGCTAGTGGGAAGTAACGTGCTTCCCTCCCACTCCACCGACTGAAATTTGAGACACCTGGGACGTTGATAACTTTCATTTGCTTGTTTGCTTTCTGAGACGAAGGTTGGCAAGTTTCCGATTGCAGTGTTTGTAAATCTGTACTGTGATATAGTGTAGGATAAAGTTGATCCTTACTTATGAAATAGACGAAAATGGTACGTATATTTAGTAGGGATTCATCAGATGTGGATAGATTTTTGCGTTATTTACTTTCGTTTATGTTTAAATGTAGTTTTATCAAAATTTTCAGTATGTTATTTTAAAAGGAAATGTGTTGGGACTTCTTTGGAGGCGAGCTCATTACAGTGATTAACATTAAAACTCACTGGGTGGTCTCCTCTCGAGAGCGGATCTCATTTTTGTCAACACCCGAGTAATTGTATCTTGCCGAATTACGATTGTTGTTTGTGGCGTGCTGAAAATTTTTCTTTGGCGAACGTTAAGCAAGAATTCATGGCACACACCTGAGGGGAGAAATCCGAGTTTAATGTTTACATTGTTCATTACTGGGTTTTCTCCTCCATGGTGCGTTACCTTCAAATATACAAGTTTGCCAGATTGCAAATATTTTTATATGTTTCGGGCTTTATAATTTCGGTTATCCGTTAATACTATATTATGGTGCCAGTTGAAATATAAGTTCACGGAATCTCCTTCGAGGTGAGATCATGACGGTGATGTAAATTTTAGCTTCACTGGGTGGTCTCCTCTCGAAGGCGGTTTTCATTCAACAGAAGAAAGAGGATACACAAAAATAATTGTGTTCTAGGATTTCTTTTCCACCAGTTGAAATAATAATGTGCGCACTTGAGAGGCGATTGCCAAGTTTATGTTTTATTTTTCATTACTGGGTTTTCTCCTTCATGGCGCGTGATGCTTATACCGTCGACTGTTAAGAAATAAAATTTTCTTATGTGGGCTTTGGTTCCACTTCTCTTTGGCTTTGTCCTATTTGGAACTGATAAAGCTATTGAGTGGTGGCACCGCGGCCCTTTCATCGATAATACAATGTATTAGTCCGGAAGTTAAAATTCGTTAATATTGCAAGTTTTTAAAATCTTGAAGGGAAACACTCCCATTCTTGGTGTTTTTGGTTAAATTTTTCTGGTTTAATATTTTGGATGTAGGGAATTCATGTCAATGCTTTTATGTAAGAAAATTATGTTTTTAAAATGATACGTAAGCCGTTTCTTTTAAGGAAAAGAAGTTCCTTGTGTAATTTCATTTTCATTGGATGTTGTTGAAGTTGTCATGCTGTAACCAAATGTGCAGGCGAGTGGGAAGTAACTTGCTTCCCTCCCACTCTACCGACTGAAATTTGAGACACCTGGGACGTTGATAACTTTCATTTGCTTGTTTGCTTTCTGAGACGAAGGTTGGCAAGTTTCCGATTGCAGTGTTTGTAAATCTGTACTGTGATATAGTGTAGGATAAAGTTGATCCTTACTTATGAAATAGACGAAAATGGTACGTATATTTAGTAGGGATTCATCAGATGTGGATAGATTTTTGGGTTATTTACTTTCGTTTATGTTTAAATGTAGTTTTATCAACATTTTCAGTATGTTATTTTAAAAGGAAATGTGTTGGGACCTCTTTGGAGGCGAGCTCATTACAGTGATTAACATTAAAACTCACTGGGTGGTCTCCTCGAGAGCGGATCTCATTTTTTCAACACCCGAGTAATTGTATCTTGCCGAATTACGATTGTTGTTTGTGGCGTGCTGAAAATTTTTCTTTGGCGAACGTTAAGCAAGAATTCATGGCACACACCCGAGGGGAGAAATCCGAGTTTAATGTTTACATTGTTCATTACTGGGTTTTCTCCTCCATGGTGCGTTACCTTCAAATATACGAGTTTGCCAGATTGCAAATATTTTTATATGTTTCGTGCTTTATAATTTCGGTTATCCGTTAATACTATGTTATGGTGCCAGTTGAAATATAAGTTCACGGAATCTCCTTCGAGGTGAGATCATGACGGTGATGTAAATTTTAGCTTCACTGGGTGGTCTCCTCTCGAAGGCGGTTTTCATTCAACAGAAGAAAGTGGATACACAAAAATAATTGTTTTCTAGGATTTCTTTTCCACCAGTTGAAATAATAATGTGCGCACTTGAGAGGCGATTGCCAAGTTTATGTTTTATTTTTCATTACTGGGTTTTCTCCTTCATGGCGCGTGATGCTTATACCGTCGACTGTTAAGAAATAAAATTTTCTTATGTGGGCTTTGGTTCCACTTCTCTTTGGCTTTGTCCTATTTGGAACTGATAAAGCTATTGAGTGGTGGCACCGCGGCCCTTTCATCGATAATACAATGTATTAGTCCAGAAGTTAAAATTCGTTAATATTGCAAGTTTTTAAAATCTTGAAGGGAAACACTCCCATTCTTGGTGTTCTTGGTTAAATTTTTCTGGTTTACTATTTTGGATGTAGGGAATTCATGTCAATGCTCTTATGTAAGAAAATTATATTTTTAAAATGATACGTAAGCCGTTTCTTTTAAGGAAAAGAAGTTCCTTGTGTAATTTCATTTTCATTGGATATTGTTGAAGTTGTCATGCTGTAACCAAATGTGCAGGCGAGTGGGAAGTAACTTGCTTCCCTCCCACTCCACCGACTGAAATTTGAGACACCTGGGACGTTGATAACTTTCATTTGCTTGTTTGCTTTCTGAGACGAAGGTTGGCAAGTTTCCGATTGCAGTGTTTCTAAATCTGTACTGTGATATAGTGTAGGATAAAGTTGATCCTTACTTATGAAATAGACGAAAATGGTACGTATATTTAGTAGGGATTCATCAGATGTGGATAGATTTTTGCGTTATTTACTTTCGTTTATGTTTAAATGTAGTTTTATCAAAATTTTCAGTATGTTATTTTAAAAGGAAATGTGTTGGGACCTCTTTGGAGGCGAGCTCATTACAGTGATTAACATTAAAACTCACTGGGTGGTCTCCTCGAGAGCGGATCTCATTTTTGTCAACACCCGAGTAATTGTATCTTGCCGAATTACGATTGTTGTTTGTGGCGTGCTGAAAATTTTTCTTTGGCGAACGTTAAGCAAGAATTCATGGCACACACCTGAAGGGAGAAATCCGAGTTTAATGTTTACATTTTTCATTACTGGGGTTTCTCCTCCATGGTGCGTTACCTTCAAATATACAAGTTTGCCAGATTGCAAATATTTTTATATGTTTCGTGCTTTATAATTTCGGTTATCCGTTAATACTATGTTATGGTGCCAGTTGAAATATAAGTTCACGGAATCTCCTTCGAGGTGAGATCATGACGGTGATGTAAATTTTAGCTTCACTGGGTGGTCTCCTCTCGAAGGCGGTTTTCATTCAACAGAAGAAAGTGGATACACAAAAATAATTGTGTTCTAGGATTTCTTTTCCACCAGTTGAAATAATAATGTGCGCACTTGAGAGGCGATTGCCAAGTTTATGTTTTATTTTTCATTACTGGGTTTTCTCCTTCATGGCGCGTGATGCTTATACCGTCGACTGTTAAGAAATAAAATTTTCTTATGTGGGCTTTGGTTCCACTTCTCTTTGGCTTTGTCCTATTTGGAACTGATAAAGCTATTGAGTGGTGGCACCGCGGCCCTTTCATCGATAATACAATGTATTAGTCCAGAAGTTAAAATTCGTTAATATTGCAAGTTTTTAAAATCTTGAAGGGAAACACTCCCATTCTTGGTGTTCTTGGTTAAATTTTTCTGGTTTAATATTTTGGATGTAGGGAATTCATGTCAATGCTCTTATGTTAGAAAATTATATTTTTAAAATGATACGTAAGCCGTTTCTTTTAAGGAAAAGAAGTTCCTTGTGTAATTTCATTTTCATTGGATATTGTTGAAGTTGTCATGCTGTAACCAAATGTGCAGGCGAGTGGGAAGTAACTTGTTTCCCTCCCACTCCAAAGACTGAAATTTGAGATGCCTGGGACGTTGATAACTTTCATTTGCTTGTTTGCTGTCTGAGACGAAGGTTGTCAAGTTTCCGATTGCAGTGTTTGTAAATCTGTACTGTGATATAGTGTAGGATAAAGTTGATCCTTACTTATGAAATAGAAGCAAATGGTACGTATATTTAGTAGGGATTCATCAGATGTAGATAGATTTTTGCGTTATTTACTTTCGTTTATTTTTAAATGTAGTTTTATCAAAAATTTCAGTATGTTATTTTAATAGGAAATGTGTTGGGACCTCTTTGGAGGTGAGCTCATTACAGTGATTAACATTAAAACTCACTGGGTGGTCTCCTCTCGAGAGCGGATCTCATTTTTGTCAACACCCGAGTAATTGTATCTTGCCGAATTACGATTGTTGTTTGTGGCGTGCTGAAAATTTTTCTTTGGCGAACGTTAAGCAAGAATTCATGGCACACACCTGAGGGGAGAAATCCGAGTTTAATGTTTACATTGTTCATTACTGGGTTTTCTCCTCCATGGTGCGTTACCTTCATATATACAAGTTTGCCAGATTGCAAATATTTTTATATGTTTCGTGCTTTATAATTTCGGTTATCCGTTAATACTATATTATGGTGCCAGTTGAAATATAAGTTCACGGAATCTCCTTCGAGGTGAGATCATGACGGTGATGTAAATTTTAGCTTCACTGGGTGGTCTCCTCTCGAAGGCGGTTTTCATTCAACAGAAGAAAGAGGATACACAAAAATAATTGTGTTCTAGGATTTCTTTTCCACCAGTTGAAATAATAATGTGCGCACTTGAGAGGCGATTGCCAAGTTTATGTTTTATTTTTCATTACTGGGTTTTCTCCTTCATGGCGCGTGATGCTTATACCCTCGACTGTTAAGAAATAAAATTTTCTTATGTAGGCTTTGGTTCCACTTCTCTTTGGCTTTGTCCTATTTGGAACTGATAAAGCTATTGAGTGGTGGCACCGCGGCCCTTTCATCGATAATACAATGTATTAGTCCAGAAGTTAAAATTCGTTAATATTGCAAGTTTTTAAAATCTTGAAGGGAAACACTCCCATTCTTGGTGTTCTTGGTTAAATTTTTCTGGTTTAATATTTTGGATGTAGGGAATTCATGTCAATGCTCTTATGTAAGAAAATTATATTTTTAAAATGATACGTAAGCCGTTTCTTTTAAGGAAAAGAAGTTCCTTGTGTAATTTCATTTTCATTGGATATTGTTGAAGTTGTCATGCTGTAACCAAATGTGCAGGCGAGTGGGAAGTAACTTGCTTCCCTCCCACTCCACCGACTGAAATTTGAGACACCTGGGACGTTGATAACTTTCATTTGCTTGTTTGCTTTCTGAGACGAAGGTTGGCAAGTTTCCGATTGCAGTGTTTGTAAATCTGTACTGTGATATAGTGTAGGATAAAGTTGATCCTTACTTATGAAATAGACGAAAATGGTACGTATATTTAGTAGGGATTCATCAGATGTGGATAGATTTTTGCGTTATTTACTTTCGTTTATGTTTAAATGTAGTTTTATCAAAATTTTCAGTATGTTATTTTAAAAGGAAATGTGTTGGGACCTCTTTGGAGGCGAGCTCATTACAGTGATTAACATTAAAACTCACTGGGTGGTCTCCTCGAGAGCGGATCTCATTTTTGTCAACACCCGAGTAATTGTATCTTGCCGAATTACGATTGTTGTTTGTGGCGTGCTGAAAATTTTTCTTTGGCGAACGTTAAGCAAGAATTCATGGCACACACCTGAAGGGAGAAATCCGAGTTTAATGTTTACATTGTTCATTACTGGGTTTTCTCCTCCATGGTGCGTTACCTTCAAATATACAAGTTTGCCAGATTGCAAATATTTTTATATGTTTCGTGCTTTATAATTTCGGTTATCCGTTAATACTATGTTATGGTGCCAGTTGAAATATAAGTTCACGGAATCTCCTTCGAGGTGAGATCATGACGGTGATGTAAATTTTAGCTTCACTGGGTGGTCTCCTCTCGAAGGCGGTTTTCATTCAACAGAAGAAAGAGGATACACAAAAATAATTGTGTTCTAGGATTTCTTTTCCACCAGTTGAAATAATAATGTGCGCACTTGAGAGGCGATTGCCAAGTTTATGTTTTATTTTTCATTACTGGGTTTTCTCCTTCATGGCGCGTGATGCTTATACCGTCGACTGTTAAGAAATAAAATTTTCTTATGTGGGCTTTGGTTCCACTTCTCTTTGGCTTTGTCCTATTTGGAACTGATAAAGCTATTGAGTGGTGGCACCGCGGCCCTTTCATCGATAATACAATGTATTAGTCCAGAAGTTAAAATTCGTTAATATTGCAAGTTTTTAAAATCTTGAAGGGAAACACTCCCATTCTTGGTGTTCTTGGTTAAATTTTTCTGGTTTACTATTTTGGATGTAGGGAATTCATGTCAATGCTCTTATGTAAGAAAATTATATTTTTAAAATGATACGTAAGCCGTTTCTTTTAAGGAAAAGAAGTTCCTTGTGTAATTTCATTTTCATTGGATATTGTTGAAGTTGTCATGCTGTAACCAAATGTGCAGGCGAGTGGGAAGTAACTTGTTTCCCTCCCACTCCACCGACTGAAATTTGAGATGCCTGGGACGTTGATAACTTTTATTTGCTTGTTTGCTGTCTGAGACGAAGGTTGTCAAGTTTCCGATTGCAGTGTTTGTAAATCTGTACTGTGATATAGTGTAGGATAAAGTTGATCCTTCCTTATGAAATAGAAGCAAATGGTACGTATATTTAGCAGGGATTCATCAGATGTGGATAGATTTTTGCGTTATTTACTTTCGTTTATGTTTAAATGTAGTTTTATCAAAATTTTCAGTATGTTATTTTAAAAGGAAATGTGTTGGGACCTCTTTGGAGGTGAGCTCATTACAGTGATTAACATTAAAACTCACTGGGTGGTCTCCTCTCGAGAGCGGATCTCATTTTTGTCAACACCCGAGTAATTGTATCTTGCCGAATTACGATTGTTATTTGTGGCGTGCTGAAAATTTTTCTTTGGCGAACGTTAAGCAAGAATTCATGGCACACACCTGAGGGGAGAAATCCGAGTTTAATGTTTACATTTTTCATTACTGGGGTTTCTCCTCCATGGTGCGTTACCTTCAAATATACAAGTTTGCCAGATTGCAAATATTTTTATATGTTTCGTGCTTTATAATTTGGGTTATCCTTTAATACTATATTATGGTGCCAGTTGAAATATAAGTTCACGGAATCTCCTTCGATGTGAGATCATGACGGTGATGTAAATTTTAGCTTCACTGGGTGGTCTCCTCTCGAAGGCGGTTTTCATTCAACAGAAGAAAGAGGATACACAAAAATAATTGTGTTCTAGGATTTCTTTTCCACCAGTTGAAATAATAATGTGCGCACTTGCGAGGCGATTGCCAAGTTTATGTTTTATTTTTTATCACTGGGTTTTCTCCTTCATGGCGCGTGATGCTTATACACTCGACTGTTAAGAAATAAAATTTTCTTATGTAGGCTTTGGTTCCACGTCTCTTTGGCTTTGTCCTGTTTGGAACTGATAAAGCTATTGAGTGTTGGCACCGCTTCCCTTCCATCGATAATACAATGTATTAGTCCAGAGGTTAAAATTCGTTAATATTGCAAGTTTTTAAAATCTTTAAGGGAAACACTCCCATTCTTGGTGTTCGTGGTTAAATTTTTCTGGTTTACTATTTTGGATGTAGGGAATTCATGTCAATGCTTTTATGTAAGAAAATTATATTTTTAAAATGATACGTAAGCCGTTTCTTTTAAGGAAAAGAAGTTCCATGTGTAATTTCATTTTCATTGGATATTGTTGAAGTTGTCATGCTGTAACCAAATGTGCAGGCGAGTGGGAAGTAACTTGCTTCCCTCCCACTCCACCGACTGAAATTTGAGACACCTGGGACGTTGATAACTTTCATTTGCTTGTTTGCTTTCTGAGACGAAGGTTGGCAAGTTTCCGATTGCAGTGTTTGTAAATCTGTACTGTGATATAGTGTAGGATAAAGTTGATCCTTACTTATGAAATAGACGAAAATGGTACGTATATTTAGTAGGGATTCTTCAGATGTGGATAGATTTTTGCGTTATTTACTTTCGTTTATGTTTAAATGTAGTTTTATCAAAATTTTCAGTATGTTATTTTAAAAGGAAATGTGTTGGGACCTCTTTGGAGGCGAGCTCATTACAGTGATTAACATTAAAACTCACTGGGTGGTCTCCTCGAGAGCGGATCTCATTTTGTCAACACCCGAGTAATTGTATCTTGCCGAATTACGATTGTTGTTTGTGGCGTGCTGAACATTTTTCTTTGGCGAACGTTAAGCAAGAATTCATGGCACACACCTGAGGGGAGAAATCCGAGTTTAATGTTTACATTGTTCATTACTGGGTTTTCTCCTCCATGGTGCGTTACCTTCAAATATACGAGTTTGCCAGATTGCAAATATTTTTATATGTTTCGTGCTTTATAATTTCGGTTATCCGTTAATACTATGTTATGGTGCCAGTTGAAATATAAGTTCACGGAATCTCCTTCGAGGTGAGATCATGACGGTGATGTAAATTTTAGCTTCACTGGGTGGTCTCCTCTCGAAGGCGGTTTTCATTCAACAGAAGAAAGAGGATACACAAAAATAATTGTTTTCTAGGATTTCTTTTCCACCAGTTGAAATAATAATGTGCGCACTTGAGAGGCGATTGCCAAGTTTATGTTTTATTTTTCATTACTGGGTTTTCTCCTTCATGGCGCGTGATGCTTATACCGTCGACTGTTAAGAAATAAAATTTTCTTATGTGGGCTTTGGTTCCACTTCTCTTTGGCTTTGTCCTATTTGGAACTGATAAAGCTATTGAGTGGTGGCACCGCGGCCCTTTCATCGATAATACAATGTGTTAGTCCAGAAGTTAAAATTCGTTAATATTGCAAGTTTTTAAAATCTTGAAGGGAAACACTCCCATTCTTGGTGTTCTTGGTTAAATTTTTCTGGTTTACTATTTTGGATGTAGGGAATTCATGTCAATGCTCTTATGTAAGAAAATTATATTTTTAAAATGATACGTAAGCCGTTTCTTTTAAGGAAAAGAAGTTCCTTGTGTAATTTCATTTTCATTGGATATTGTTGAAGTTGTCATGCTGTAACCAAATGTGCAGGCGAGTGGGAAGTAACTTGTTTCCCTCCCACTCCAAAGACTGAAATTTGAGATGCCTGGGACGTTGATAACTTTCATTTGCTTGTTTGCTGTCTGAGACGAAGGTTGTCAAGTTTCCGATTGCAGTGTTTGTAAATCTGTACTGTGATATAGTGTAGGATAAAGTTGATCCTTACTTATGAAATAGAAGCAAATGGTACGTATATTTAGTAGGGATTCATCAGATGTAGATAGATTTTTGCGTTATTTACTTTCGTTTATTTTTAAATGTAGTTTTATCAAAAATTTCAGTATGTTATTTTAATAGGAAATGTGTTGGGACCTCTTTGGAGGTGAGCTCATTACAGTGATTAACATTAAAACTCACTGGGTGGTCTCCTCTCGAGAGCGGATCTCATTTTTGTCAACACCCGAGTAATTGTATCTTGCCGAATTACGATTGTTGTTTGTGGCGTGCTGAAAATTTTTCTTTGGCGAACGTTAAGCAAGAATTCATGGCACACACCTGAGGGGAGAAATCCGAGTTTAATGTTTACATTGTTCATTACTGGGTTTTCTCCTCCATGGTGCGTTACCTTCATATATACAAGTTTGCCAGATTGCAAATATTTTTATATGTTTCGTGCTTTATAATTTCGGTTATCCGTTAATACTATATTATGGTGCCAGTTGAAATATAAGTTCACGGAATCTCCTTCGAGGTGAGATCATGACGGTGATGTAAATTTTAGCTTCACTGGGTGGTCTCCTCTCGAAGGCGGTTTTCATTCAACAGAAGAAAGAGGATACACAAAAATAATTGTGTTCTAGGATTTCTTTTCCACCAGTTGAAATAATAATGTGCGCACTTGAGAGGCGATTGCCAAGTTTATGTTTTATTTTTCATTACTGGGTTTTCTCCTTCATGGCGCGTGATGCTTATACCCTCGACTGTTAAGAAATAAAATTTTCTTATGTAGGCTTTGGTTCCACTTCTCTTTGGCTTTGTCCTATTTGGAACTGATAAAGCTATTGAGTGGTGGCACCGCGGCCCTTTCATCGATAATACAATGTATTAGTCCAGAAGTTAAAATTCGTTAATATTGCAAGTTTTTAAAATCTTGAAGGGAAACACTCCCATTCTTGGTGTTCTTGGTTAAATTTTTCTGGTTTAATATTTTGGATGTAGGGAATTCATGTCAATGCTCTTATGTAAGAAAATTATATTTTTAAAATGATACGTAAGCCGTTTCTTTTAAGGAAAAGAAGTTCCTTGTGTAATTTCATTTTCATTGGATATTGTTGAAGTTGTCATGCTGTAACCAAATGTGCAGGCGAGTGGGAAGTAACTTGTTTCCCTCCCACTCCAAAGACTGAAATTTGAGATGCCTGGGACGTTGATAACTTTCATTTGCTTGTTTGCTGTCTGAGACGAAGGTTGTCAAGTTTCCGATTGCAGTGTTTGTAAATCTGTACTGTGATATAGTGTAGGATAAAGTTGATCCTTACTTATGAAATAGAAGCAAATGGTACGTATATTTAGTAGGGATTCATCAGATGTAGATAGATTTTTGCGTTATTTACTTTCGTTTATTTTTAAATGTAGTTTTATCAAAAATTTCAGTATGTTATTTTAATAGGAAATGTGTTGGGACCTCTTTGGAGGTGAGCTCATTACAGTGATTAACATTAAAACTCACTGGGTGGTCTCCTCTCGAGAGCGGATCTCATTTTTGTCAACACCCGAGTAATTGTATCTTGCCGAATTACGATTGTTGTTTGTGGCGTGCTGAAAATTTTTCTTTGGCGAACGTTAAGCAAGAATTCATGGCAAACACCTGAGGGGAGAAATCCGAGTTTAATGTTTACATTGTTCATTACTGGGTTTTCTCCTCCATGGTGCGTTACCTTCATATATACAAGTTTGCCAGATTGCAAATATTTTTATATGTTTCGTGCTTTATAATTTCGGTTATCCGTTAATACTACATTATGGTGCCAGTTGAAATATAAGTTCACGGAATCTCCTTCGAGGTGAGATCATGACGGTGATGTAAATTTTAGCTTCACTGGGTGGTCTCCTCTCGAAGGCGGTTTTCATTCAACAGAAGAAAGAGGATACACAAAAATAATTGTGTTCTAGGATTTCTTTTCCACCAGTTGAAATAATAATGTGCTCACTTGAGAGGCGATTGCCAAGTTTATGTTTTATTTTTCGTTACTGGGTTTTCTCCTTCATGGCGCGTGATGCTTATACCCTCGACTGTTAAGAAATAAAATTTTCTTATGTAGGCTTTGGTTCCACTTCTCTTTGGCTTTGTCCTATTTGGAACTGATAAAGCTATTGAGTGGTGGCACCGCGGCCCTTCCATCGATAATACAATGTATTAGTCCAGAAGTTAAAATTCGTTAATATTGCAAGTTTTTAAAATTTTGAAGGGAAACACTCCCATTCTTGGTGTTCTTGGTTAAATTTTTCTGGTTTACTATTTTGGATGTAGGGAATTCATGTCAATGCTTTTATGTAAGAAAATTATATTTTTAAAATGATACGTAAGCCGTTTCTTTTAAGGAAAAGAAGTTCCTTGTGTAATTTCATTTTCATTGGATATTGTTGAAGTTGTCATGCTGTAACCAAATGTGCAGGCGAGTGGGAAGTAACTTGCTTCCCTCCCACTCCACCGACTGAAATTTGAGACACCTGGGACGTTGATAACTTTCATTTGCTTGTTTGCTTTCTGAGACGAAGGTTGGCAAGTTTCCGATTGCAGTGTTTGTAAATCTGTACTGTGATATAGTGTAGGATAAAGTTGATCCTTACTTATGAAATAGACGAAAATGGTACGTATATTTAGTAGGGATTCATCAGATGTGGATAGATTTTTGCGTTATTTACTTTCGTTTATGTTTAAATGTAGTTTTATCAAAATTTTCAGTATGTTATTTTAAAAGGAAATGTGTTGGGACCTCTTTGGAGGCGAGCTCATTACAGTGATTAACATTAAAACTCACTGGGTGGTCTCCTCGAGAGCGGATCTCATTTTTGTCAACACCCGAGTAATTGTATCTTGCCGAATTACGATTGTTGTTTGTGGCGTGCTGAAAATTTTTCTTTGGCGAACGTTAAGCAAGAATTCATGGCACACACCTGAAGGGAGAAATCCGAGTTTAATGTTTACATTGTTCATTACTGGGTTTTCTCCTCCATGGTGCGTTACCTTCAAATATACAAGTTTGCCAGATTGCAAATATTTTTATATGTATCGTGCTTTATAATTTCGGTTATCCGTTAATACTATGTTATGGTGCCAGTTGAAATATAAGTTCACGGAATCTCCTTCGAGGTGAGATCATGACGGTGATGTAAATTTTAGCTTCACTGGGTGGTCTCCTCTCGAAGGCGGTTTTCATTCAACAGAAGAAAGAGGATACACAAAAATAATTGTGTTCTAGGATTTCTTTTCCACCAGTTGAAATAATAATGTGCGCACTTGAGAGGCGATTGCCAAGTTTATGTTTTATTTTTCATTACTGGGTTTTCTCCTTCATGGCGCGTGATGCTTATACCGTCGACTGTTAAGAAATAAAATTTTCTTATGTGGGCTTTGGTTCCACTTCTCTTTGGCTTTGTCCTATTTGGAACTGATAAAGCTATTGAGTGGTGGCACCGCGGCCCTTTCATCGATAATACAATGTATTAGTCCAGAAGTTAAAATTCGTTAATATTGCAAGTTTTTAAAATCTTGAAGGGAAACACTCCCATTCTTGGTGTTCTTGGTTAAATTTTTCTGGTTTACTATTTTGGATGTAGGGAATTCATGTCAATGCTCTTATGTAAGAAAATTATATTTTTAAAATGATACGTAAGCCGTTTCTTTTAAGGAAAAGAAGTTCCTTGTGTAATTTCATTTTCATTGGATATTGTTGAAGTTGTCATGCTGTAACCAAATGTGCAGGCGAGTGGGAAGTAACTTGTTTCCCTCCCACTCCACCGACTGAAATTTGAGATGCCTGGGACGTTGATAACTTTCATTTGCTTGTTTGCTGTCTGAGACGAAGGTTGTCAAGTTTCCGATTGCAGTGTTTGTAAATCTGTACTGTGATATAGTGTAGGATAAAGTTGATCCTTCCTTATGAAATAGAAGCAAATGGTACGTATATTTAGCAGGGATTCATCAGATGTGGATAGATTTTTGCGTTATTTACTTTCGTTTATGTTTAAATGTAGTTTTATCAAAATTTTCAGTATGTTATTTTAAAAGGAAATGTGTTGGGACCTCTTTGGAGGTGAGCTCATTACAGTGATTAACATTAAAACTCACTGGGTGGTCTCCTCTCGAGAGCGGATCTCATTTTTGTCAACACCCGAGTAATTGTATCTTGCCGAATTACGATTGTTATTTGTGGCGTGCTGAAAATTTTTCTTTGGCGAACGTTAAGCAAGAATTCATGGCACACACCTGAGGGGAGAAATCCGAGTTTAATGTTTACATTTTTCATTACTGGGGTTTCTCCTCCATGGTGCGTTACCTTCAAATATACAAGTTTGCCAGATTGCAAATATTTTTATATGTTTCGTGCTTTATAATTTGGGTTATCCTTTAATACTATATTATGGTGCCAGTTGAAATATAAGTTCACGGAATCTCCTTCGATGTGAGATCATGACGGTGATGTAAATTTTAGCTTCACTGGGTGGTCTCCTCTCGAAGGCGGTTTTCATTCAACAGAAGAAAGAGGATACACAAAAATAATTGTGTTCTAGGATTTCTTTTCCACCAGTTGAAATAATAATGTGCGCACTTGCGAGGCGATTGCCAAGTTTATGTTTTATTTTTTATCACTGGGTTTTCTCCTTCATGGCGCGTGATGCTTATACACTCGACTGTTAAGAAATAAAATTTTCTTATGTAGGCTTTGGTTCCACGTCTCTTTGGCTTTGTCCTGTTTGGAACTGATAAAGCTATTGAGTGTTGGCACCGCTTCCCTTCCATCGATAATACAATGTATTAGTCCAGAGGTTAAAATTCGTTAATATTGCAAGTTTTTAAAATCTTGAAGGGAAACACTCCCATTCTTGGTGTTCGTGGTTAAATTTTTCTGGTTTACTATTTTGGATGTAGGGAATTCATGTCAATGCTTTTATGTAAGAAAATTATATTTTTAAAATGATACGTAAGCCGTTTCTTTTAAGGAAAAGAAGTTCCATGTGTAATTTCATTTTCATTGGATATTGTTGAAGTTGTCATGCTGTAACCAAATGTGCAGGCGAGTGGGAAGTAACTTGCTTCCCTCCCACTCCACCGACTGAAATTTGAGACACCTGGAACGTTGATAACTTTCATTTGCTTGTTTGCTTTCTGAGACGAAGGTTGGCAAGTTTCCGATTGCAGTGTTTGTAAATCTGTACTGTGATATAGTGTAGGATAAAGTTGATCCTTACTTATGAAATAGACGAAAATGGTACGTATATTTAGTAGGGATTCTTCAGATGTGGATAGATTTTTGCGTTATTTACTTTCGTTTATGTTTAAATGTAGTTTTATCAAAATTTTCAGTATGTTATTTTAAAAGGAAATGTGTTGGGACCTCTTTGGAGGCGAGCTCATTACAGTGATTAACATTAAAACTCACTGGGTGGTCTCCTCGAGAGCGGATCTCATTTTGTCAACACCCGAGTAATTGTATCTTGCCGAATTACGATTGTTGTTTGTGGCGTGCTGAACATTTTTCTTTGGCGAACGTTAAGCAAGAATTCATGGCACACACCTGAGGGGAGAAATCCGAGTTTAATGTTTACATTGTTCATTACTGGGTTTTCTCCTCCATGGTGCGTTACCTTCAAATATACGAGTTTGCCAGATTGCAAATATTTTTATATGTTTCGTGCTTTATAATTTCGGTTATCCGTTAATACTATGTTATGGTGCCAGTTGAAATATAAGTTCACGGAATCTCCTTCGAGGTGAGATCATGACGGTGATGTAAATTTTAGCTTCACTGGGTGGTCTCCTCTCGAAGGCGGTTTTCATTCAACAGAAGAAAGAGGATACACAAAAATAATTGTTTTCTAGGATTTCTTTTCCACCAGTTGAAATAATAATGTGCGCACTTGAGAGGCGATTGCCAAGTTTATGTTTTATTTTTCATTACTGGGTTTTCTCCTTCATGGCGCGTGATGCTTATACCGTCGACTGTTAAGAAATAAAATTTTCTTATGTGGGCTTTGGTTCCACTTCTCTTTGGCTTTGTCCTATTTGGAACTGATAAAGCTATTGAGTGGTGGCACCGCGGCCCTTTCATCGATAATACAATGTGTTAGTCCAGAAGTTAAAATTCGTTAATATTGCAAGTTTTTAAAATCTTGAAGGGAAACACTCCCATTCTTGGTGTTCTTGGTTAAATTTTTCTGGTTTACTATTTTGGATGTAGGGAATTCATGTCAATGCTCTTATGTAAGAAAATTATATTTTTAAAATGATACGTAAGCCGTTTCTTTTAAGGAAAAGAAGTTCCTTGTGTAATTTCATTTTCATTGGATATTGTTGAAGTTGTCATGCTGTAACCAAATGTGCAGGCGAGTAGGAAGTAACTTGTTTCCCTCCCACTCCACCGACTGAAATTTGAGATGCCTCGGACGTTGATAACTTTCATTTGCTTGTTTGCTGTCTGAGACGAAGGTTGTCCAAGTTTCCGATTGCAGTGTTTGTAAATCTGTACTGTGATATAGTGTAGGATAAAGTTGATCCTTACTTATGAAATAGAAGCAAATGGTACGTATATTTAGCAGGGATTCATCAGATGTGGATAGATTTTTGCGTTATTTACTTTCGTTTATGTTTAAATGTAGTTTTATCAAAATTTTCAGTATGTTATTTTAAAAGGAAATGTGTTGGGACCTCTTTGGAGGTGAGCTCATTACAGTGATTAACATTAAAACTCACTGGGTGGTCTCCTCTCGAGAGCGGATCTCATTTTTGTCAACACCCGAGTAATTGTATCTTGCCGAATTACGATTGTTGTTTGTGGCGTGCTGAAAATTTTTCTTTGGCGAACGTTAAGCAAGAATTCATGGCACACACCTGAGGGGAGAAATCCGAGTTTAATGTTTACATTTTTCATTACTGGGGTTTCTCCTCCATGGTGCGTTACCTTCAAATATACAAGTTTGCCAGATTGCAAATATTTTTATATGTTTCGTGCTTTATAATTTCGGTTATCCGTTAATACTATATTATGGTGCCAGTTGAAATATAAGTTCACGGAATCTCCTTCGATGTGAGATCATGACGGTGATGTAAATTTTAGCTTCACTGGGTGGTCTCCTCTCGAAGGCGGTTTTCATTCAACAGAAGAAAGAGGATACACAAAAATAATTGTGTTCTAGGATTTCTTTTCCACCAGTTGAAATAATAATGTGCGCACTTGAGAGGCGATTGCCAAGTTTATGTTTTATTTTTTATTACTGGGTTTTCTCCTTCATGGCGCGTGATGCTTATACCCTCGACTGTTAAGAAATAAAATTTTCTTATGTGGGCTTTGGTTCCACTTCTCTTTGGCTTTGTCCTATTTGGAACTGATAAAGCTATTGAGTGGTGGCACCGCGGCCCTTCCATCGATAATACAATGTATTAGTCCGGAAGTTAAAATTCGTTAATATTGCAAGTTTTTAAAATCTTGAAGGGAAACACTCCCATTCTTGGTGTTCTTGGTTAAATTTTTCTGGTTTAATATTTTGGATGTAGGGAATTCATGTCAATGCTTTTATGTAAGAAAATTATGTTTTTAAAATGATATGTAAGCCGTTTCTTTTAAGGAAAAGAAGTTCCTTGTGTAATTTCATTTTCATTGGATATTGTTGAAGTTGTCATGCTGTAACCAAATGTGCAGGCGAGTGGGAAGTAACTTGTTTCCCTCCCACTCCACCGACTGAAATTTGAGACACCTGGGACGTTGATAACTTTCATTTGCTTGTTTGCTTTCTGAGACGAAGGTTGTCAAGATTCTGATTGCAGTGTTTGTAAATCTGTACTGTGATATAGTGTAGGATAAAGTTGATCCTTACTTATGAAATAGACGAAAATGGTACGTATATTTAGTAGGGATTCATCAGATGTGCATAGATTTTTGCGTTATTTACTTTCGTTTATGTTTAAATGTAGTTTTATCAAAATTTTCAATATGTTATTTTAAAAGGAAATGTGTTGGGACCTCTTTGGAGGCGAGCTCATTACAGTGATTAACATTAAAACTCACTGGGTGGTCTCCTCGAGAGCGGATCTCATTTTTGTCAACACCCGAGTAATTGTATCATGCCGAATTACGATTGTTGTTTGTGGCGTGCTGAAAATTTTTCTTTGGCGAACGTTAAGCAAGAATTCATGGCACACACCTGAGGGGAGAAATCCGAGTTTAATGTTTACATTGTTCATTACTGGGTTTTCTCCTCCATGGTGCGTTACCTTCAAATATACAAGTTTGCCAGATTGCAAATATTTTTATATGTTTCGGGCTTTATAATTTCGGTTATCCGTTAATACTATATTATGGTGCCAGTTGAAATATAAGTTCACGGAATCTCCTTCGAGGTGAGATCATGACGGTGATGTAAATTTTAGCTTCACTGGGTGGTCTCCTCTCGAAGGCGGTTTTCATTCAACAGAAGAAAGAGGATACACAAAAATAATTGTGTTCTAGGATTTCTTTTCCACCAGTTGAAATAATAATGTGCGCACTTGAGAGGCGATTGCCAAGTTTATGTTTTATTTTTCATTACTGGGTTTTCTCCTTCATGGCGCGTGATGCTTATACCGTCGACTGTTAAGAAATAAAATTTTCTTATGTGGGCTTTGGTTCCACTTCTCTTTGGCTTTGTCCTATTTGGAACTGATAAAGCTATTGAGTGGTGGCACCGCGGCCCTTTCATCGATAATACAATGTATTAGTCCGGAAGTTAAAATTCGTTAATATTGCAAGTTTTTAAAATCTTGAAGGGAAACACTCCCATTCTTGGTGTTTTTGGTTAAATTTTTCTGGTTTAATATTTTGGATGTAGGGAATTCATGTCAATGCTTTTATGTAAGAAAATTATGTTTTTAAAATGATACGTAAGCCGTTTCTTTTAAGGAAAAGAAGTTCCTTGTGTAATTTCATTTTCATTGGATGTTGTTGAAGTTGTCATGCTGTAACCAAATGTGCAGGCGAGTGGGAAGTAACTTGCTTCCCTCCCACTCTACCGACTGAAATTTGAGACACCTGGGACGTTGATAACTTTCATTTGCTTGTTTGCTTTCTGAGACGAAGGTTGGCAAGTTTCCGATTGCAGTGTTTGTAAATCTGTACTGTGATATAGTGTAGGATAAAGTTGATCCTTACTTATGAAATAGACGAAAATGGTACGTATATTTAGTAGGGATTCATCAGATGTGGATAGATTTTTGCGTTATTTACTTTCGTTTATGTTTAAATGTAGTTTTATCAAAATTTTCAGTATGTTATTTTAAAAGGAAATGTGTTGGGACTTCTTTGGAGGCGAGCTCATTACAGTGATTAACATTAAAACTCACTGGGTGGTCTCCTCTCGAGAGCGGATCTCATTTTTGTCAACACCCGAGTAATTGTATCTTGCCGAATTACGATTGTTGTTTGTGGCGTGCTGAAAATTTTTCTTTGGCGAACGTTAAGCAAGAATTCATGGCACACACCTGAGGGGAGAAATCCGAGTTTAATGTTTACATTGTTCATTACTGGGTTTTCTCCTCCATGGTGCGTTACCTTCAAATATACAAGTTTGCCAGATTGCAAATATTTTTATATGTTTCGGGCTTTATAATTTCGGTTATCCGTTAATACTATATTATGGTGCCAGTTGAAATATAAGTTCACGGAATCTCCTTCGAGGTGAGATCATGACGGTGATGTAAATTTTAGCTTCACTGGGTGGTCTCCTCTCGAAGGCGGTTTTCATTCAACAGAAGAAAGAGGATACACAAAAATAATTGTGTTCTAGGATTTCTTTTCCACCAGTTGAAATAATAATGTGCGCACTTGAGAGGCGATTGCCAAGTTTATGTTTTATTTTTCATTACTGGGTTTTCTCCTTCATGGCGCGTGATGCTTATACCGTCGACTGTTAAGAAATAAAATTTTCTTATGTGGGCTTTGGTTCCACTTCTCTTTGGCTTTGTCCTATTTGGAACTGATAAAGCTATTGAGTGGTGGCACCGCGGCCCTTTCATCGATAATACAATGTATTAGTCCGGAAGTTAAAATTCGTTAATATTGCAAGTTTTTAAAATCTTGAAGGGAAACACTCCCATTCTTGGTGTTTTTGGTTAAATTTTTCTGGTTTAATATTTTGGATGTAGGGAATTCATGTCAATGCTTTTATGTAAGAAAATTATGTTTTTAAAATGATACGTAAGCCGTTTCTTTTAAGGAAAAGAAGTTCCTTGTGTAATTTCATTTTCATTGGATGTTGTTGAAGTTGTCATGCTGTAACCAAATGTGCAGTCGAGTGGGAAGTAACTTGCTTCCCTCCCACTCTACCGACTGAAATTTGAGACACCTGGGACGTTGATAACTTTCATTTGCTTGTTTGCTTTCTGAGACGAAGGTTGGCAAGTTTCCGATTGCAGTGTTTGTAAATCTGTACTGTGATATAGTGTAGGATAAAGTTGATCCTTACTTATGAAATAGACGAAAATGGTACGTATATTTAGTAGGGATTCATCAGATGTGGATAGATTTTTGGGTTATTTACTTTCGTTTATGTTTAAATGTAGTTTTATCAACATTTTCAGTATGTTATTTTAAAAGGAAATGTGTTGGGACCTCTTTGGAGGCGAGCTCATTACAGTGATTAACATTAAAACTCACTGGGTGGTCTCCTCGAGAGCGGATCTCATTTTTTCAACACCCGAGTAATTGTATCTTGCCGAATTACGATTGTTGTTTGTGGCGTGCTGAAAATTTTTCTTTGGCGAACGTTAAGCAAGAATTCATGGCACACACCCGAGGGGAGAAATCCGAGTTTAATGTTTACATTGTTCATTACTGGGTTTTCTCCTCCATGGTGCGTTACCTTCAAATATACGAGTTTGCCAGATTGCAAATATTTTTATATGTTTCGTGCTTTATAATTTCGGTTATCCGTTAATACTATGTTATGGTGCCAGTTGAAATATAAGTTCACGGAATCTCCTTCGAGGTGAGATCATGACGGTGATGTAAATTTTAGCTTCACTGGGTGGTCTCCTCTCGAAGGCGGTTTTCATTCAACAGAAGAAAGAGGATACACAAAAATAATTGTTTTCTAGGATTTCTTTTCCACCAGTTGAAATAATAATGTGCGCACTTGAGAGGCGATTGCCAAGTTTATGTTTTATTTTTCATTACTGGGTTTTCTCCTTCATGGCGCGTGATGCTTATACCGTCGACTGTTAAGAAATAAAATTTTCTTATGTGGGCTTTGGTTCCACTTCTCTTTGGCTTTGTCCTATTTGGAACTGATAAAGCTATTGAGTGGTGGCACCGCGGCCCTTTCATCGATAATACAATGTGTTAGTCCAGAAGTTAAAATTCGTTAATATTGCAAGTTTTTAAAATCTTGAAGGGAAACACTCCCATTCTTGGTGTTCTTGGTTAAATTTTTCTGGTTTACTATTTTGGATGTAGGGAATTCATGTCAATGCTCTTATGTAAGAAAATTATATTTTTAAAATGATACGTAAGCCGTTTCTTTTAAGGAAAAGAAGTTCCTTGTGTAATTTCATTTTCATTGGATATTGTTGAAGTTGTCATGCTGTAACCAAATGTGCAGGCGAGTGGGAAGTAACTTGTTTCCCTCCCACTCCACCGACTGAAATTTGAGATGCCTGGGACGTTGATAACTTTCATTTGCTTGTTTGCTGTCTGAGACGAAGATTGTCCAAGTTTCCGATTGCAGTGTTTGTAAATCTGTACTGTGATATAGTGTAGGATAAAGTTGATCCTTACTTATGAAATAGAAGCAAATGGTACGTATATTTAGCAGGGATTCATCAGATGTGGATAGATTTTTGCGTTATTTACTTTCGTTTATGTTTAAATGTAGTTTTATCAAAATTTTCAGTATGTTATTTTAAAAGGAAATGTGTTGGGACCTCTTTGGAGGTGAGCTCATTACAGTGATTAACATTAAAACTCACTGGGTGGTCTCCTCTCGAGAGCGGATCTCATTTTTGTCAACACCCGAGTAATTGTATCTTGCCGAATTACGATTGTTGTTTGTGGCGTGCTGAAAATTTTTCTTTGGCGAACGTTAAGCAAGAATTCATGGCACACACCTGAGGGGAGAAATCCGAGTTTAATGTTTACATTTTTCATTACTGGGGTTTCTCCTCCATGGTGCGTTACCTTCAAATATACAAGTTTGCCAGATTGCAAATATTTTTATATGTTTCGTGCTTCATAATTTCGGTTATCCGTTAATACTATATTATGGTGCCAGTTGAAATATAAGTTCACGGAATCTCCTTCGATGTGAGATCATGACGGTGATGTAAATTTTAGCTTCACTGGGTGGTCTCCTCTCGAAGGCGGTTTTCATTCAACAAAAGAAAGAGGATACACAAAAATAATTGTGTTCTAGGATTTCTTTTCCACCAGTTGAAATAATAATGTGCGCACTTGAGAGGCGATTGCCAAGTTTATGTTTTATTACTGGGTTTTCTCCTTCATGGCGCGTGATGCTTATACCCTCGACTGTTAAGAAATAAAATTTTCTTATGTGGGCTTTGGTTCCACTTCTCTTTGGCTTTGTCCTATTTGGAACTGATAAAGCTATTGAGTGGTGGCACCGCGGCCCTTCCATCGATAATACAATGTATTAGTCCGGAAGTTAAAATTCGTTAATATTGCAAGTTTTTAAAATCTTGAAGGGAAACACTCCCATTCTTGGTGTTCTTGGTTAAATTTTTCTGGTTTAATATTTTGGATGTAGGGAATTCATGTCAATGCTTTTATGTAAGAAAATTATGTTTTTAAAATGATACGTAAGCCGTTTCTTTTAAGGAAAAGAAGTTCCTTGTGTAATTTCATTTTCATTGGATATTGTTGAAGTTGTCATGCTGTAACCAAATGTGCAGGCGAGTGGGAAGTAACTTGTTTCCCTCCCACTCCACCGACTGAAATTTGAGACACCTGGGACGTTGATAACTTTCATTTGCTTGTTTGCTTTCTGAGACGAAGGTTGTCAAGATTCTGATTGCAGTGTTTGTAAATCTGTACTGTGATATAGTGTAGGATAAAGTTGATCCTTACTTATGAAATAGACGAAAATGGTACGTATATTTAGTAGGGATTCATCAGATGTGCATAGATTTTTGCGTTATTTACTTTCGTTTATGTTTAAATGTAGTTTTATCAAAATTTTCAATATGTTATTTTAAAAGGAAATGTGTTGGGACCTCTTTGGAGGCGAGCTCATTACAGTGATTAACATTAAAACTCACTGGGTGGTCTCCTCGAGAGCGGATCTCATTTTTGTCAACACCCGAGTAATTGTATCATGCCGAATTACGATTGTTGTTTGTGGCGTGCTGAAAATTTTTCTTTGGCGAACGTTAAGCAAGAATTCATGGCACACACCTGAGGGGAGAAATCCGAGTTTAATGTTTACATTGTTCATTACTGGGTTTTCTCCTCCATGGTGCGTTACCTTCAAATATACAAGTTTGCCAGATTGCAAATATTTTTATATGTTTCGGGCTTTATAATTTCGGTTATCCGTTAATACTATATTATGGTGCCAGTTGAAATATAAGTTCACGGAATCTCCTTCGAGGTGAGATCATGACGGTGATGTAAATTTTAGCTTCACTGGGTGGTCTCCTCTCGAAGGCGGTTTTCATTCAACAGAAGAAAGAGGATACACAAAAATAATTGTGTTCTAGGATTTCTTTTCCACCAGTTGAAATAATAATGTGCGCACTTGAGAGGCGATTGCCAAGTTTATGTTTTATTTTTCATTACTGGGTTTTCTCCTTCATGGCGCGTGATGCTTATACCGTCGACTGTTAAGAAATAAAATTTTCTTATGTGGGCTTTGGTTCCACTTCTCTTTGGCTTTGTCCTATTTGGAACTGATAAAGCTATTGAGTGGTGGCACCGCGGCCCTTTCATCGATAATACAATGTATTAGTCCGGAAGTTAAAATTCGTTAATATTGCAAGTTTTTAAAATCTTGAAGGGAAACACTCCCATTCTTGGTGTTTTTGGTTAAATTTTTCTGGTTTAATATTTTGGATGTAGGGAATTCATGTCAATGCTTTTATGTAAGAAAATTATGTTTTTAAAATGATACGTAAGCCGTTTCTTTTAAGGAAAAGAAGTTCCTTGTGTAATTTCATTTTCATTGGATATTGTTGAAGTTGTCATGCTGTAACCAAATGTGCAGGCGAGTGGGAAGTAACTTGCTTCCCTCCCACTCTACCGACTGAAATTTGAGACACCTGGGACGTTGATAACTTTCATTTGCTTGTTTGCTTTCTGAGACGAAGGTTGGCAAGTTTCCGATTGCAGTGTTTGTAAATCTGTACTGTGATATAGTGTAGGATAAAGTTGATCCTTACTTATGAAATAGACGAAAATGGTACGTATATTTAGTAGGGATTCATCAGATGTGGATAGATTTTTGGGTTATTTACTTTCGTTTATGTTTAAATGTAGTTTTATCAACATTTTCAGTATGTTATTTTAAAAGGAAATGTGTTGGGACCTCTTTGGAGGCGAGCTCATTACAGTGATTAACATTAAAACTCACTGGGTGGTCTCCTCGAGAGCGGATCTCATTTTTGTCAACACCCGAGTAATTGTATCTTGCCGAATTACGATTGTTGTTTGTGGCGTGCTGAAAATTTTTCTTTGGCGAACGTTAAGCAAGAATTCATGGCACACACCTGAAGGGAGAAATCCGAGTTTAATGTTTACATTGTTCATTACTGGGTTTTCTCCTCCATGGTGCGTTACCTTCAAATATACAAGTTTGCCAGATTGCAAATATTTTTATATGTTTCGTGCTTTATAATTTCGGTTATCCGTTAATACTATGTTATGGTGCCAGTTGAAATATAAGTTCACGGAATCTCCTTCGAGGTGAGATCATGACGGTGATGTAAATTTTAGCTTCACTGGGTGGTCTCCTCTCGAAGGCGGTTTTCATTCAACAGAAGAAAGTGGATACACAAAAATAATTGTGTTCTAGGATTTCTTTTCCACCAGTTGAAATAATAATGTGCGCACTTGAGAGGCGATTGCCAAGTTTATGTTTTATTTTTCATTACTGGGTTTTCTCCTTCATGGCGCGTGATGCTTATACCGTCGACTGTTAAGAAATAAAATTTTCTTATGTGGGCTTTGGTTCCACTTCTCTTTGGCTTTGTCCTATTTGGAACTGATAAAGCTATTGAGTGGTGGCACCGCGGCCCTTTCATCGATAATACAATGTATTAGTCCAGAAGTTAAAATTCGTTAATATTGCAAGTTTTTAAAATCTTGAAGGGAAACACTCCCATTCTTGGTGTTCTTGGTTAAATTTTTCTGGTTTAATATTTTGGATGTAGGGAATTCATGTCAATGCTCTTATGTAAGAAAATTATATTTTTAAAATGATACGTAAGCCGTTTCTTTTAAGGAAAAGAAGTTCCTTGTGTAATTTCATTTTCATTGGATATTGTTGAAGTTGTCATGCTGTAACCAAATGTGCAGGCGAGTGGGAAGTAACTTGTTTCCCTCCCACTCCAAAGACTGAAATTTGAGATGCCTGGGACGTTGATAACTTTCATTTGCTTGTTTGCTGTCTGAGACGAAGGTTGTCAAGTTTCCGATTGCAGTGTTTGTAAATCTGTACTGTGATATAGTGTAGGATAAAGTTGATCCTTACTTATGAAATAGAAGCAAATGGTACGTATATTTAGTAGGGATTCATCAGATGTAGATAGATTTTTGCGTTATTTACTTTCGTTTATTTTTAAATGTAGTTTTATCAAAAATTTCAGTATGTTATTTTAATAGGAAATGTGTTGGGACCTCTTTGGAGGTGAGCTCATTACAGTGATTAACATTAAAACTCACTGGGTGGTCTCCTCTCGAGAGCGGATCTCATTTTTGTCAACACCCGAGTAATTGTATCTTGCCGAATTACGATTGTTGTTTGTGGCGTGCTGAAAATTTTTCTTTGGCGAACGTTAAGCAAGAATTCATGGCACACACCTGAGGGGAGAAATCCGAGTTTAATGTTTACATTGTTCATTACTGGGTTTTCTCCTCCATGGTGCGTTACCTTCATATATACAAGTTTGCCAGATTGCAAATATTTTTATATGTTTCGGGCTTTATAATTTCGGTTATCCGTTAATACTATGTTATGGTGCCAGTTGAAATATAAGTTCACGGAATCTCCTTCGAGGTTAGATCATGACGGTGATGTAAATTTTAGCTTCACTGGGTGGTCTCCTCTCGAAGGCGGTTTTCATTCAACAGAAGAAAGAGGATACACAAAAATAATTGTGTTCTAGGATTTCTTTTCCACCAGTTGAAATAATAATGTGCGCACTTGAGAGGCGATTGCCAAGTTTATGTTTTATTTTTCATTACTGGGTTTTCTCCTTCATGGCGCGTGATGCTTATACCGTCGACTGTTAAGAAATAAAATTTTCTTATGTGGGCTTTGGTTCCACTTCTCTTTGGCTTTGTCCTATTTGGAACTGATAAAGCTATTGAGTGGTGGCACCGCGGCCCTTTCATCGATAATACAATGTATTAGTCCGGAAGTTAAAATTCGTTAATATTGCAAGTTTTTAAAATCTTGAAGGGAAACACTCCCATTCTTGGTGTTCTTGGTTAAATTTTTCTGGTTTAATATTTTGGATGTAGGGAATTCATGTCAATGCTTTTATGTAAGAAAATTATGTTTTTAAAATGATACGTAAGCCGTTTCTTTTAAGGAAAAGAAGTTCCTTGTGTAATTTCATTTTCATTGGATGTTGTTGAAGTTGTCATGCTGTAACCAAATGTGCAGGCGAGTGGGAAGTAACTTGCTTCCCTCCCACTCTACCGACTGAAATTTGAGACACCTGGGACGTTGATAACTTTCATTTGCTTGTTTGCTTTCTGAGACGAAGGTTGGCAAGTTTCCGATTGCAGTGTTTGTAAATCTGTACTGTGATATAGTGTAGGATAAAGTTGATCCTTACTTATGAAATAGACGAAAATGGTACGTATATTTAGTAGGGATTCATCAGATGTGGATAGATTTTTGGGTTATTTACTTTCGTTTATGTTTAAATGTAGTTTTATCAACATTTTCAGTATGTTATTTTAAAAGGAAATGTGTTGGGACCTCTTTGGAGGCGAGCTCATTACAGTGATTAACATTAAAACTCACTGGGTGGTCTCCTCGAGAGCGGATCTCATTTTTGTCAACACCCGAGTAATTGTATCTTGCCGAATTACGATTGTTGTTTGTGGCGTGCTGAAAATTTTTCTTTGGCGAACGTTAAGCAAGAATTCATGGCACACACCTGAAGGGAGAAATCCGAGTTTAATGTTTACATTGTTCATTACTGGGTTTTCTCCTCCATGGTGCGTTACCTTCAAATATACAAGTTTGCCAGATTGCAAATATTTTTATATGTTTCGTGCTTTATAATTTCGGTTATCCGTTAATACTATGTTATGGTGCCAGTTGAAATATAAGTTCACGGAATCTCCTTCGAGGTGAGATCATGACGGTGATGTAAATTTTAGCTTCACTGGGTGGTCTCCTCTCGAAGGCGGTTTTCATTCAACAGAAGAAAGTGGATACACAAAAATAATTGTGTTCTAGGATTTCTTTTCCACCAGTTGAAATAATAATGTGCGCACTTGAGAGGCGATTGCCAAGTTTATGTTTTATTTTTCATTACTGGGTTTTCTCCTTCATGGCGCGTGATGCTTATACCGTCGACTGTTAAGAAATAAAATTTTCTTATGTGGGCTTTGGTTCCACTTCTCTTTGGCTTTGTCCTATTTGGAACTGATAAAGCTATTGAGTGGTGGCACCGCGGCCCTTTCATCGATAATACAATGTATTAGTCCAGAAGTTAAAATTCGTTAATATTGCAAGTTTTTAAAATCTTGAAGGGAAACACTCCCATTCTTGGTGTTCTTGGTTAAATTTTTCTGGTTTAATATTTTGGATGTAGGGAATTCATGTCAATGCTCTTATGTAAGAAAATTATATTTTTAAAATGATACGTAAGCCGTTTCTTTTAAGGAAAAGAAGTTCCTTGTGTAATTTCATTTTCATTGGATATTGTTGAAGTTGTCATGCTGTAACCAAATGTGCAGGCGAGTGGGAAGTAACTTGTTTCCCTCCCACTCCAAAGACTGAAATTTGAGATGCCTGGGACGTTGATAACTTTCATTTGCTTGTTTGCTGTCTGAGACGAAGGTTGTCAAGTTTCCGATTGCAGTGTTTGTAAATCTGTACTGTGATATAGTGTAGGATAAAGTTGATCCTTACTTATGAAATAGAAGCAAATGGTACGTATATTTAGTAGGGATTCATCAGATGTAGATAGATTTTTGCGTTATTTACTTTCGTTTATTTTTAAATGTAGTTTTATCAAAAATTTCAGTATGTTATTTTAATAGGAAATGTGTTGGGACCTCTTTGGAGGTGAGCTCATTACAGTGATTAACATTAAAACTCACTGGGTGGTCTCCTCTCGAGAGCGGATCTCATTTTTGTCAACACCCGAGTAATTGTATCTTGCCGAATTACGATTGTTGTTTGTGGCGTGCTGAAAATTTTTCTTTGGCGAACGTTAAGCAAGAATTCATGGCACACACCTGAGGGGAGAAATCCGAGTTTAATGTTTACATTGTTCATTACTGGGTTTTCTCCTCCATGGTGCGTTACCTTCATATATACAAGTTTGCCAGATTGCAAATATTTTTATATGTTTCGTGCTTTATAATTTCGGTTATCCGTTAATACTATATTATGGTGCCAGTTGAAATATAAGTTCACGGAATCTCCTTTGAGGTGAGATCATGACGGTGATGTAAATTTTAGCTTCACTGGGTGGTCTCCTCTCGAAGGCGGTTTTCATTCAACAGAAGAAAGAGGATACACAAAAATAATTGTGTTCTAGGATTTCTTTTCCACCAGTTGAAATAATAATGTGCGCACTTGAGAGGCGATTGCCAAGTTTATGTTTTATTTTTCATTACTGGGTTTTCTCCTTCATGGCGCGTGATGCTTATACCCTCGACTGTTAAGAAATAAAATTTTCTTATGTAGGCTTTGGTTCCACTTCTCTTTGGCTTTGTCCTATTTGGAACTGATAAAGCTATTGAGTGGTGACACCGCGGCCCTTTCATCGATAATACAATGTATTAGTCCAGAAGTTAAAATTCGTTAATATTGCAAGTTTTTAAAATCTTGAAGGGAAACACTCCCATTCTTGGTGTTCTTGGTTAAATTTTTCTGGTTTAATATTTTGGATGTAGGGAATTCATGTCAATGCTCTTATGTAAGAAAATTATATTTTTAAAATGATACGTAAGCCGTTTCTTTTAAGGAAAAGAAGTTCCTTGTGTAATTTCATTTTCATTGGATATTGTTGAAGTTGTCATGCTGTAACCAAATGTGCAGGCGAGTGGGAAGTAACTTGTTTCCCTCCCACTCCAAAGACTGAAATTTGAGATGCCTGGGACGTTGATAACTTTCATTTGCTTGTTTGCTGTCTGAGACGAAGGTTGTCAAGTTTCCGATTGCAGTGTTTGTAAATCTGTACTGTGATATAGTGTAGGATAAAGTTGATCCTTACTTATGAAATAGAAGCAAATGGTACGTATATTTAGTAGGGATTCATCAGATGTAGATAGATTTTTGCGTTATTTACTTTCGTTTATTTTTAAATGTAGTTTTATCAAAAATTTCAGTATGTTATTTTAATAGGAAATGTGTTGGGACCTCTTTGGAGGTGAGCTCATTACAGTGATTAACATTAAAACTCACTGGGTGGTCTCCTCTCGAGAGCGGATCTCATTTTTGTCAACACCCGAGTAATTGTATCTTGCCGAATTACGATTGTTGTTTGTGGCGTGCTGAAAATTTTTCTTTGGCGAACGTTAAGCAAGAATTCATGGCACACACCTGAGGGGAGAAATCCGAGTTTAATGTTTACATTGTTCATTACTGGGTTTTCTCCTCCATGGTGCGTTACCTTCATATATACAAGTTTGCCAGATTGCAAATATTTTTATATGTTTCGTGCTTTATAATTTCGGTTATCCGTTAATACTATATTATGGTGCCAGTTGAAATATAAGTTCACGGAATCTCCTTCGAGGTGAGATCATGACGGTGATGTAAATTTTAGCTTCACTGGGTGGTCTCCTCTCGAAGGCGGTTTTCATTCAACAGAAGAAAGAGGATACACAAAAATAATTGTGTTCTAGGATTTCTTTTCCACCAGTTGAAATAATAATGTGCGCACTTGAGAGGCGATTGCCAAGTTTATGTTTTATTTTTCATTACTGGGTTTTCTCCTTCATGGCGCGTGATGCTTATACCGTCGACTGTTAAGAAATAAAATTTTCTTATGTGGGCTTTGGTTCCACTTCTCTTTGGCTTTGTCCTATTTGGAACTGATAAAGCTATTGAGTGGTGGCACCGCGGCCCTTTCATCGATAATACAATGTATTAGTCCGGAAGTTAAAATTCGTTAATATTGCAAGTTTTTAAAATCTTGAAGGGAAACACTCCCATTCTTGGTGTTTTTGGTTAAATTTTTCTGGTTTAATATTTTGGATGTAGGGAATTCATGTCAATGCTTTTATGTAAGAAAATTATGTTTTTAAAATGATACGTAAGCCGTTTCTTTTAAGGAAAAGAAGTTCCTTGTGTAATTTCATTTTCATTGGATGTTGTTGAAGTTGTCATGCTGTAACCAAATGTGCAGGCGAGTGGGAAGTAACTTGCTTCCCTCCCACTCTACCGACTGAAATTTGAGACACCTGGGACGTTGATAACTTTCATTTGCTTGTTTGCTTTCTGAGACGAAGGTTGGCAAGTTTCCGATTGCAGTGTTTGTAAATCTGTACTGTGATATAGTGTAGGATAAAGTTGATCCTTACTTATGAAATAGACGAAAATGGTACGTATATTTAGTAGGGATTCATCAGATGTGGATAGATTTTTGGGTTATTTACTTTCGTTTATGTTTAAATGTAGTTTTATCAAAATTTTCAGTATGTTATTTTAAAAGGAAATGTGTTGGGACCTCTTTGGAGGCGAGCTCATTACATTGATTAACATTAAAACTCACTGGGTGGTCTCCTCGAGAGCGGATCTCATTTTTGTCAACACCCGAGTAATTGTATCTTGCCGAATTACGATTGTTGTTTGTGGCGTGCTGAAAATTTTTCTTTGGCGAACGTTAAGCAAGAATTCATGGCACACACCTGAAGGGAGAAATCCGAGTTTAATGTTTACATTGTTCATTACTGGGTTTTCTCCTCCATGGTGCGTTACCTTCAAATATACAAGTTTGCCAGATTGCAAATATTTTTATATGTTTCGTGCTTTATAATTTCGGTTATCCGTTAATACTATGTTATGGTGCCAGTTGAAATATAAGTTCACGGAATCTCCTTCGAGGTGAGATCATGACGGTGATGTAAATTTTAGCTTCACTGGGTGGTCTCTTCTCGAAGGCGGTTTTCATTCAACAGAAGAAAGAGGATACACAAAAATAATTGTGTTCTAGGATTTCTTTTCCACCAGTTGAAATAATAATGTGCGCACTTGAGAGGCGATTGCCAAGTTTATGTTTTATTTTTCATTACTGGGTTTTATCCTTCATGGCGCGTGATGCTTATACCCTCGACTGTTAAGAAATAAAATTTTCTTATGTAGGCTTTGGTTCCACTTCTCTTTGGCTTTGTCCTATTTGGAACTGATAAAGCTATTGAGTGGTGGCACCGCGGCCATTCCATCGATAATACAATGTATTAGTCCAGAAGTTAAAATTCGTTAATATTGCAAGTTTTTAAAATCTTGAAGGGAAACACTCCCATTCTTGGTGTTCGTGGTTAAATTTTTCTGGTTTACTATTTTGGATGTAGGGAATTCATGTCAATGCTTTTATGTAAGAAAATTATATTTTTAAAATGATACGTAAGCCGTTTCTTTTAAGGAAAAGAAGTTCCTTGTGTAATTTCATTTTCATTGGATATTGTTGAAGTTGTCATGCTGTAACCAAATGTGCAGGCTAGTGGGAAGTAACGTGCTTCCCTCCCACTCCACCGACTGAAATTTGAGACACCTGGGACGTTGATAACTTTCATTTGCTTGTTTGCTTTCTGAGACGAAGGTTGGCAAGTTTCCGATTGCAGTGTTTGTAAATCTGTACTGTGATATAGTGTAGGATAAAGTTGATCCTTACTTATGAAATAGACGAAAATGGTACGTATATTTAGTAGGGATTCATCAGATGTGGATAGATTTTTGCGTTATTTACTTTCGTTTATGTTTAAATGTAGTTTTATCAAAATTTTCAGTATGTTATTTTAAAAGGAAATGTGTTGGGACTTCTTTGGAGGCGAGCTCATTACAGTGATTAACATTAAAACTCACTGGGTGGTCTCCTCTCGAGAGCGGATCTCATTTTTGTCAACACCCGAGTAATTGTATCTTGCCGAATTACGATTGTTGTTTGTGGCGTGCTGAAAATTTTTCTTTGGCGAACGTTAAGCAAGAATTCATGGCACACACCTGAGGGGAGAAATCCGAGTTTAATGTTTACATTGTTCATTACTGGGTTTTCTCCTCCATGGTGCGTTACCTTCAAATATACAAGTTTGCCAGATTGCAAATATTTTTATATGTTTCGGGCTTTATAATTTCGGTTATCCGTTAATACTATATTATGGTGCCAGTTGAAATATAAGTTCACGGAATCTCCTTCGAGGTGAGATCATGACGGTGATGTAAATTTTAGCTTCACTGGGTGGTCTCCTCTCGAAGGCGGTTTTCATTCAACAGAAGAAAGAGGATACACAAAAATAATTGTGTTCTAGGATTTCTTTTCCACCAGTTGAAATAATAATGTGCGCACTTGAGAGGCGATTGCCAAGTTTATGTTTTATTTTTCATTACTGGGTTTTCTCCTTCATGGCGCGTGATGCTTATACCGTCGACTGTTAAGAAATAAAATTTTCTTATGTGGGCTTTGGTTCCACTTCTCTTTGGCTTTGTCCTATTTGGAACTGATAAAGCTATTGAGTGGTGGCACCGCGGCCCTTTCATCGATAATACAATGTATTAGTCCGGAAGTTAAAATTCGTTAATATTGCAAGTTTTTAAAATCTTGAAGGGAAACACTCCCATTCTTGGTGTTTTTGGTTAAATTTTTCTGGTTTAATATTTTGGATGTAGGGAATTCATGTCAATGCTTTTATGTAAGAAAATTGTGTTTTTAAAATGATACGTAAGCCGTTTCTTTTAAGGAAAAGAAGTTCCTTGTGTAATTTCATTTTCATTGGATGTTGTTGAAGTTGTCATGCTGTAACCAAATGTGCAGGCGAGTGGGAAGTAACTTGCTTCCCTCCCACTCTACCGACTGAAATTTGAGACACCTGGGACGTTGATAACTTTCATTTGCTTGTTTGCTTTCTGAGACGAAGGTTGGCAAGTTTCCGATTGCAGTGTTTGTAAATCTGTACTGTGATATAGTGTAGGATAAAGTTGATCCTTACTTATGAAATAGACGAAAATGGTACGTATATTTAGTAGGGATTCATCAGATGTGGATAGATTTTTGGGTTATTTACTTTCGTTTATGTTTAAATGTAGTTTTATCAACATTTTCAGTATGTTATTTTAAAAGGAAATGTGTTGGGACCTCTTTGGAGGCGAGCTCATTACAGTGATTAACATTAAAACTCACTGGGTGGTCTCCTCGAGAGCGGATCTCATTTTTTCAACACCCGAGTAATTGTATCTTGCCGAATTACGATTGTTGTTTGTGGCGTGCTGAAAATTTTTCTTTGGCGAACGTTAAGCAAGAATTCATGGCACACACCCGAGGGGAGAAATCCGAGTTTAATGTTTACATTGTTCATTACTGGGTTTTCTCCTCCATGGTGCGTTACCTTCAAATATACGTGTTTGCCAGATTGCAAATATTTTTATATGTTTCGTGCTTTATAATTTCGGTTATCCGTTAATACTATGTTATGGTGCCAGTTGAAATATAAGTTCACGGAATCTCCTTCGAGGTGAGATCATGACGGTGATGTAAATTTTAGCTTCACTGGGTGGTCTCCTCTCGAAGGCGGTTTTCATTCAACAGAAGAAAGTGGATACACAAAAATAATTGTTTTCTAGGATTTCTTTTCCACCATTTGAAATAATAATGTGCGCACTTGAGAGGCGATTGCCAAGTTTATGTTTTATTTTTCATTACTGGGTTTTCTCCTTCATGGCGCGTGATGCTTATACCGTCGACTGTTAAGAAATAAAATTTTCTTATGTGGGCTTTGGTTCCACTTCTCTTTGGCTTTGTCCTATTTGGAACTGATAAAGCTATTGAGTGGTGGCACCGCGGCCCTTTCATCGATAATACAATGTATTAGTCCAGAAGTTAAAATTCGTTAATATTGCAAGTTTTTAAAATCTTGAAGGGAAACACTCCCATTCTTGGTGTTCTTGGTTAAATTTTTCTGGTTTACTATTTTGGATGTAGGGAATTCATGTCAATGCTCTTATGTAAGAAAATTATATTTTTAAAATGATACGTAAGCCGTTTCTTTTAAGGAAAAGAAGTTCCTTGTGTAATTTCATTTTCATTGGATATTGTTGAAGTTGTCATGCTGTAACCAAATGTGCAGGCGAGTGGGAAGTAACTTGCTTCCCTCCCACTCCACCGACTGAAATTTGAGACACCTGGGACGTTGATAACTTTCATTTGCTTGTTTGCTTTCTGAGACGAAGGTTGGCAAGTTTCCGATTGCAGTGTTTCTAAATCTGTACTGTGATATAGTGTAGGATAAAGTTGATCCTTACTTATGAAATAGACGAAAATGGTACGTATATTTAGTAGGGATTCATCAGATGTGGATAGATTTTTGCGTTATTTACTTTCGTTTATGTTTAAATGTAGTTTTATCAAAATTTTCAGTATGTTATTTTAAAAGGAAATGTGTTGGGACCTCTTTGGAGGCGAGCTCATTACAGTGATTAACATTAAAACTCACTGGGTGGTCTCCTCGAGAGCGGATCTCATTTTTGTCAACACCCGAGTAATTGTATCTTGCCGAATTACGATTGTTGTTTGTGGCGTGCTGAAAATTTTTCTTTGGCGAACGTTAAGCAAGAATTCATGGCACACACCTGAAGGGAGAAATCCGAGTTTAATGTTTACATTGTTCATTACTGGGTTTTCTCCTCCATGGTGCGTTACCTTCAAATATACAAGTTTGCCAGATTGCAAATATTTTTATATGTTTCGTGCTTTATAATTTCGGTTATCCGTTAATACTATGTTATGGTGCCAGTTGAAATATAAGTTCACGGAATCTCCTTCGAGGTGAGATCATGACGGTGATGTAAATTTTAGCTTCACTGGGTGGTCTCCTCTCGAAGGCGGTTTTCATTCAACAGAAGAAAGTGGATACACAAAAATAATTGTGTTCTAGGATTTCTTTTCCACCAGTTGAAATAATAATGTGCGCACTTGAGAGGCGATTGCCAAGTTTATGTTTTATTTTTCATTACTGGGTTTTCTCCTTCATGGCGCGTGATGCTTATACCGTCGACTGTTAAGAAATAAAATTTTCTTATGTGGGCTTTGGTTCCACTTCTCTTTGGCTTTGTTATATTTGGAACTGATAAAGCTATTGAGTGGTGGCACCGCGGCCCTTTCATCGATAATACAATGTATTAGTCCAGAAGTTAAAATTCGTTAATATTGCAAGTTTTTAAAATCTTGAAGGGAAACACTCCCATTCTTGGTGTTCTTGGTTAAATTTTTCTGGTTTAATATTTTGGATGTAGGGAATTCATGTCAATGCTCTTATGTAAGAAAATTATATTTTTAAAATGATACGTAAGCCGTTTCTTTTAAGGAAAAGAAGTTCCTTGTGTAATTTCATTTTCATTGGATATTGTTGAAGTTGTCATGCTGTAACCAAATGTGCAGGCGAGTGGGAAGTAACTTGTTTCCCTCCCACTCCAAAGACTGAAATTTGAGATGCCTGGGACGTTGATAACTTTCATTTGCTTGTTTGCTGTCTGAGACGAAGGTTGTCAAGTTTCCGATTGCAGTGTTTGTAAATCTGTACTGTGATATAGTGTAGGATAAAGTTGATCCTTACTTATGAAATAGAAGCAAATGGTACGTATATTTAGTAGGGATTCATCAGATGTAGATAGATTTTTGCGTTATTTACTTTCGTTTATTTTTAAATGTAGTTTTATCAAAAATTTCAGTATGTTATTTTAATAGGAAATGTGTTGGGACCTCTTTGGAGGTGAGCTCATTACAGTGATTAACATTAAAACTCACTGGGTGGTCTCCTCTCGAGAGCGGATCTCATTTTTGTCAACACCCGAGTAATTGTATCTTGCCGAATTACGATTGTTGTTTGTGGCGTGCTGAAAATTTTTCTTTGGCGAACGTTAAGCAAGAATTCATGGCACACACCTGAGGGGAGAAATCCGAGTTTAATGTTTACATTGTTCATTACTGGGTTTTCTCCTCCATGGTGCGTTACCTTCATATATACAAGTTTGCCAGATTGCAAATATTTTTATATGTTTCGTGCTTTATAATTTCGGTTATCCGTTAATACTATATTATGGTGCCAGTTGAAATATAAGTTCACGGAATCTCCTTTGAGGTGAGATCATGACGGTGATGTAAATTTTAGCTTCACTGGGTGGTCTCCTCTCGAAGGCGGTTTTCATTCAACAGAAGAAAGAGGATACACAAAAATAATTGTGTTCTAGGATTTCTTTTCCACCAGTTGAAATAATAATGTGCGCACTTGAGAGGCGATTGCCAAGTTTATGTTTTATTTTTCATTACTGGGTTTTCTCCTTCATGGCGCGTGATGCTTATACCCTCGACTGTTAAGAAATAAAATTTTCTTATGTAGGCTTTGGTTCCACTTCTCTTTGGCTTTGTCCTATTTGGAACTGATAAAGCTATTGAGTGGTGGCACCGCGGCCCTTTCATCGATAATACAATGTATTAGTCCAGAAGTTAAAATTCGTTAATATTGCAAGTTTTTAAAATCTTGAAGGGAAACACTCCCATTCTTGGTGTTCTTGGTTAAATTTTTCTGGTTTAATATTTTGGATGTAGGGAATTCATGTCAATGCTCTTATGTAAGAAAATTATATTTTTAAAATGATACGTAAGCCGTTTCTTTTAAGGAAAAGAAGTTCCTTGTGTAATTTCATTTTCATTGGATATTGTTGAAGTTGTCATGCTGTAACCAAATGTGCAGGCGAGTGGGAAGTAACTTGTTTCCCTCCCACTCCAAAGACTGAAATTTGAGATGCCTGGGACGTTGATAACTTTCATTTGCTTGTTTGCTGTCTGAGACGAAGGTTGTCAAGTTTCCGATTGCAGTGTTTGTAAATCTGTACTGTGATATAGTGTAGGATAAAGTTGATCCTTACTTATGAAATAGAAGCAAATGGTACGTATATTTAGTAGGGATTCATCAGATGTAGATAGATTTTTGCGTTATTTACTTTCGTTTATTTTTAAATGTAGTTTTATCAAAAATTTCAGTATGTTATTTTAATAGGAAATGTGTTGGGACCTCTTTGGAGGTGAGCTCATTACAGTGATTAACATTAAAACTCACTGGGTGGTCTCCTCTCGAGAGCGGATCTCATTTTTGTCAACACCCGAGTAATTGTATCTTGCCGAATTACGATTGATGTTTGTGGCGTGCTGAAAATTTTTCTTTGGCGAACGTTAAGCAAGAATTCATGGCACACACCTGAGGGGAGAAATTCGAGTTTAATGTTTACATTGTTCATTACTGGGTTTTCTCCTCCATGGTGCGTTACCTTCATATATACAAGTTTGCCAGATTGCAAATATTTTTATATGTTTCGTGCTTTATAATTTCGGTTATCCGTTAATACTATATTATGGTGCCAGTTGAAATATAAGTTCACGGAATCTCCTTCGAGGTGAGATCATGACGGTGATGTAAATTTTAGCTTCACTGGGTGGTCTCCTCTCGAAGGCGGTTTTCATTCAACAGAAGAAAGTGGATACACAAAAATAATTGTGTTCTAGGATTTCTTTTCCACCAGTTGAAATAATAATGTGCGCACTTGAGAGGCGATTGCCAAGTTTATGTTTTATTTTTCATTACTGGGTTTTCTCCTTCATGGCGCGTGATGCTTATACCGTCGACTGTTAAGAAATAAAATTTTCTTATGTGGGCTTTGGTTCCACTTCTCTTTGGCTTTGTCCTATTTGGAACTGATAAAGCTATTGAGTGGTGGCACCGCGGCCCTTTCATCGATAATACAATGTATTAGTCCAGAAGTTAAAATTCGTTAATATTGCAAGTTTTTAAAATCTTGAAGGGAAACACTCCCATTCTTGGTGTTCTTGGTTAAATTTTTCTGGTTTAATATTTTGGATGTAGGGAATTCATGTCAATGCTCTTATGTAAGAAAATTATATTTTTAAAATGATACGTAAGCCGTTTCTTTTAAGGAAAAGAAGTTCCTTGTGTAATTTCATTTTCATTGGATATTGTTGAAGTTGTCATGCTGTAACCAAATGTGCAGGCGAGTGGGAAGTAACTTGTTTCCCTCCCACTCCAAAGACTGAAATTTGAGATGCCTGGGACGTTGATAACTTTCATTTGCTTGTTTGCTGTCTGAGACGAAGATTGTCAAGTTTCCGATTGCAGTGTTTGTAAATCTGTACTGTGATATAGTGTAGGATAAAGTTGATCCTTACTTATGAAATAGAAGCAAATGGTACGTATATTTAGTAGGGATTCATCAGATGTAGATAGATTTTTGCGTTATTTACTTTCGTTTATTTTTAAATGTAGTTTTATCAAAAATTTCAGTATGTTATTTTAATAGGAAATGTGTTGGGACCTCTTTGGAGGTGAGCTCATTACAGTGATTAACATTAAAACTCACTGGGTGGTCTCCTCTCGAGAGCGGATCTCATTTTTGTCAACACCCGAGTAATTGTATCTTGCCGAATTACGATTGTTGTTTGTGGCGTGCTGAAAATTTTTCTTTGGCGAACGTTAAGCAAGAATTCATGGCACACACCTGAGGGGAGAAATCCGAGTTTAATGTTTACATTGTTCATTACTGGGTTTTCTCCTCCATGGTGCGTTACCTTCATATATACAAGTTTGCCAGATTGCAAATATTTTTATATGTTTCGTGCTTTATAATTTCGGTTATCCGTTAATACTATATTATGGTGCCAGTTGAAATATAAGTTCACGGAATCTCCTTTGAGGTGAGATCATGACGGTGATGTAAATTTTAGCTTCACTGGGTGGTCTCCTCTCGAAGGCGGTTTTCATTCAACAGAAGAAAGAGGATACACAAAAATAATTGTGTTCTAGGATTTCTTTTCCACCAGTTGAAATAATAATGTGCGCACTTGAGAGGCGATTGCCAAGTTTATGTTTTATTTTTCATTACTGGGTTTTCTCCTTCATGGCGCGTGATGCTTATACCCTCGACTGTTAAGAAATAAAATTTTCTTATGTAGGCTTTGGTTCCACTTCTCTTTGGCTTTGTCCTATTTGGAACTGATAAAGCTATTGAGTGGTGGCACCGCGGCCCTTTCATCGATAATACAATGTATTAGTCCAGAAGTTAAAATTCGTTAATATTGCAAGTTTTTAAAATCTTGAAGGGAAACACTCCCATTCTTGGTGTTCTTGGTTAAATTTTTCTGGTTTAATATTTTGGATGTAGGGAATTCATGTCAATGCTTTTATGTAAGAAAATTATGTTTTTAAAATGATACGTAAGCCGTTTCTTTTAAGGAAAAGAAGTTCCTTGTGTAATTTCATTTTCATTGGATGTTGTTGAAGTTGTCATGCTGTAACCAAATGTGCAGGCGAGTGGGAAGTAACTTGCTTCCCTCCCACTCTACCGACTGAAATTTGAGACACCTGGGACGTTGATAACTTTCATTTGCTTGTTTGCTTTCTGAGACGAAGGTTGGCAAGTTTCCGATTGCAGTGTTTGTAAATCTGTACTGTGATATAGTGTAGGATAAAGTTGATCCTTACTTATGAAATAGACGAAAATGGTACGTATATTTAGTAGGGATTCATCAGATGTGGATAGATTTTTGGGTTATTTACTTTCGTTTATGTTTAAATGTAGTTTTATCAACATTTTCAGTATGTTATTTTAAAAGGAAATGTGTTGGGACCTCTTTGGAGGCGAGCTCATTACAGTGATTAACATTAAAACTCACTGGGTGGTCTCCTCGAGAGCGGATCTCATTTTTTCAACACCCGAGTAATTGTATCTTGCCGAATTACGATTGTTGTTTGTGGCGTGCTGAAAATTTTTCTTTGGCGAACGTTAAGCAAGAATTCATGGCACACACCCGAGGGGAGAAATCCGAGTTTAATGTTTACATTGTTCATTACTGGGTTTTCTCCTCCATGGTGCGTTACCTTCAAATATACGAGTTTGCCAGATTGCAAATATTTTTATATGTTTCGTGCTTTATAATTTCGGTTATCCGTTAATACTATGTTATGGTGCCAGTTGAAATATAAGTTCACGGAATCTCCTTCGAGGTGAGATCATGACGGTGATGTAAATTTTAGCTTCACTGGGTGGTCTCCTCTCGAAGGCGGTTTTCATTCAACAGAAGAAAGTGGATACACAAAAATAATTGTTTTCTAGGATTTCTTTTCCACCATTTGAAATAATAATGTGCGCACTTGAGAGGCGATTGCCAAGTTTATGTTTTATTTTTCATTACTGGGTTTTCTCCTTCATGGCGCGTGATGCTTATACCCTCGACTGTTAAGAAATAAAATTTTCTTATGTAGGCTTTGGTTCCACTTCTCTTTGGCTTTGTCCTATTTGGAACTGATAAAGCTATTGAGTGGTGGCACCGCGGCCCTTTCATCGATAATACAATGTATTAGTCCAGAAGTTAAAATTCGTTAATATTGCAAGTTTTTAAAATCTTGAAGGGAAACACTCCCATTCTTGGTGTTCTTGGTTAAATTTTTCTGGTTTAATATTTTGGATGTAGGGAATTCATGTCAATGCTCTTATGTAAGAAAATTATATTTTTAAAATGATACGTAAGCCGTTTCTTTTAAGGAAAAGAAGTTCCTTGTGTAATTTCATTTTCATTGGATATTGTTGAAGTTGTCATGCTGTAACCAAATGTGCAGGCGAGTGGGAAGTAACTTGTTTCCCTCCCACTCCAAAGACTGAAATTTGAGATGCCTGGGACGTTGATAACTTTCATTTGCTTGTTTGCTGTCTGAGACGAAGGTTGTCAAGTTTCCGATTGCAGTGTTTGTAAATCTGTACTGTGATATAGTGTAGGATAAAGTTGATCCTTACTTATGAAATAGAAGCAAATGGTACGTATATTTAGTAGGGATTCATCAGATGTAGATAGATTTTTGCGTTATTTACTTTCGTTTATTTTTAAATGTAGTTTTATCAAAAATTTCAGTATGTTATTTTAATAGGAAATGTGTTGGGACCTCTTTGGAGGTGAGCTCATTACAGTGATTAACATTAAAACTCACTGGGTGGTCTCCTCTCGAGAGCGGATCTCATTTTTGTCAACACCCGAGTAATTGTATCTTGCCGAATTACGATTGATGTTTGTGGCGTGCTGAAAATTTTTCTTTGGCGAACGTTAAGCAAGAATTCATGGCACACACCTGAGGGGAGAAATCCGAGTTTAATGTTTACATTGTTCATTACTGGGTTTTCTCCTCCATGGTGCGTTACCTTCATATATACAAGTTTGCCAGATTGCAAATATTTTTATATGTTTCGTGCTTTATAATTTCGGTTATCCGTTAATACTATATTATGGTGCCAGTTGAAATATAAGTTCACGGAATCTCCTTCGAGGTGAGATCATGACGGTGATGTAAATTTTAGCTTCACTGGGTGGTCTCCTCTCGAAGGCGGTTTTCATTCAACAGAAGAAAGAGGATACACAAAAATAATTGTGTTCTAGGATTTCTTTTCCACCAGTTGAAATAATAATGTGCGCACTTGAGAGGCGATTGCCAAGTTTATGTTTTATTTTTCATTACTGGGTTTTCTCCTTCATGGCGCGTGATGCTTATACCCTCGACTGTTAAGAAATAAAATTTTCTTATGTAGGCTTTGGTTCCACTTCTCTTTGGCTTTGTCCTATTTGGAACTGATAAAGCTATTGAGTGGTGGCACCGCGGCCCTTCCATCGATAATACAATGTATTAGTCCAGAAGTTAAAATTCGTTAATATTGCAAGTTTTTAAAATTTTGAAGGGAAACACTCCCATTCTTGGTGTTCTTGGTTAAATTTTTCTGGTTTACTATTTTGGATGTAGGGAATTCATGTCAATGCTTTTATGTAAGAAAATTATATTTTTAAAATGATACGTAAGCCGTTTCTTTTAAGGAAAAGAAGTTCCTTGTGTAATTTCATTTTCATTGGATATTGTTGAAGTTGTCATGCTGTAACCAAATGTGCAGGCGAGTGGGAAGTAACTTGCTTCCCTCCCACTCCACCGACTGAAATTTGAGACACCTGGGACGTTGATAACTTTCATTTGCTTGTTTGCTTTCTGAGACGAAGGTTGGCAAGTTTCCGATTGCAGTGTTTGTAAATCTGTACTGTGATATAGTGTAGGATAAAGTTGATCCTTACTTATGAAATAGACGAAAATGGTACGTATATTTAGTAGGGATTCATCAGATGTGGATAGATTTTTGCGTTATTTACTTTCGTTTATGTTTAAATGTAGTTTTATCAAAATTTTCAGTATGTTATTTTAAAAGGAAATGTGTTGGGACCTCTTTGGAGGCGAGCTCATTACAGTGATTAACATTAAAACTCACTGGGTGGTCTCCTCGAGAGCGGATCTCATTTTTGTCAACACCCGAGTAATTGTATCTTGCCGAATTACGATTGTTGTTTGTGGCGTGCTGAAAATTTTTCTTTGGCGAACGTTAAGCAAGAATTCATGGCACACACCTGAAGGGAGAAATCCGAGTTTAATGTTTACATTGTTCATTACTGGGTTTTCTCCTCCATGGTGCGTTACCTTCAAATATACAAGTTTGCCAGATTGCAAATATTTTTATATGTTTCGTGCTTTATAATTTCGGTTATCCGTTAATACTATGTTATGGTGCCAGTTGAAATATAAGTTCACGGAATCTCCTTCGAGGTGAGATCATGACGGTGATGTAAATTTTAGCTTCACTGGGTGGTCTCCTCTCGAAGGCGGTTTTCATTCAACAGAAGAAAGAGGATACACAAAAATAATTGTGTTCTAGGATTTCTTTTCCACCAGTTGAAATAATAATGTGCGCACTTGAGAGGCGATTGCCAAGTTTATGTTTTATTTTTCATTACTGGGTTTTCTCCTTCATGGCGCGTGATGCTTATACCGTCGACTGTTAAGAAATAAAATTTTCTTATGTGGGCTTTGGTTCCACTTCTCTTTGGCTTTGTCCTATTTGGAACTGATAAAGCTATTGAGTGGTGGCACCGCGGCCCTTTCATCGATAATACAATGTATTAGTCCAGAAGTTAAAATTCGTTAATATTGCAAGTTTTTAAAATCTTGAAGGGAAACACTCCCATTCTTGGTGTTCTTGGTTAAATTTTTCTGGTTTACTATTTTGGATGTAGGGAATTCATGTCAATGCTCTTATGTAAGAAAATTATATTTTTAAAATGATACGTAAGCCGTTTCTTTTAAGGAAAAGAAGTTCCTTGTGTAATTTCATTTTCATTGGATATTGTTGAAGTTGTCATGCTGTAACCAAATGTGCAGGCGAGTGGGAAGTAACTTGTTTCCCTCCCACTCCACCGACTGAAATTTGAGATGCCTGGGACGTTGATAACTTTCATTTGCTTGTTTGCTGTCTGAGACGAAGGTTGTCAAGTTTCCGATTGCAGTGTTTGTAAATCTGTACTGTGATATAGTGTAGGATAAAGTTGATCCTTCCTTATGAAATAGAAGCAAATGGTACGTATATTTAGCAGGGATTCATCAGATGTGGATAGATTTTTGCGTTATTTACTTTCGTTTATGTTTAAATGTAGTTTTATCAAAATTTTCAGTATGTTATTTTAAAAGGAAATGTGTTGGGACCTCTTTGGAGGTGAGCTCATTACAGTGATTAACATTAAAACTCACTGGGTGGTCTCCTCTCGAGAGCGGATCTCATTTTTGTCAACACCCGAGTAATTGTATCTTGCCGAATTACGATTGTTATTTGTGGCGTGCTGAAAATTTTTCTTTGGCGAACGTTAAGCAAGAATTCATGGCACACACCTGAGGGGAGAAATCCGAGTTTAATGTTTACATTTTTCATTACTGGGGTTTCTCCTCCATGGTGCGTTACCTTCAAATATACAAGTTTGCCAGATTGCAAATATTTTTATATGTTTCGTGCTTTATAATTTGGGTTATCCTTTAATACTATATTATGGTGCCAGTTGAAATATAAGTTCACGGAATCTCCTTCGATGTGAGATCATGACGGTGATGTAAATTTTAGCTTCACTGGGTGGTCTCCTCTCGAAGGCGGTTTTCATTCAACAGAAGAAAGAGGATACACAAAAATAATTGTGTTCTAGGATTTCTTTTCCACCAGTTGAAATAATAATGTGCGCACTTGCGAGGCGATTGCCAAGTTTATGTTTTATTTTTTATCACTGGGTTTTCTCCTTCATTTCGCGTGATGCTTATACACTCGACTGTTAAGAAATAAAATTTTCTTATGTAGGCTTTGGTTCCACGTCTCTTTGGCTTTGTCCTGTTTGGAACTGATAAAGCTATTGAGTGTTGGCACCGCTTCCCTTCCATCGATAATACAATGTATTAGTCCAGAGGTTAAAATTCGTTAATATTGCAAGTTTTTAAAATCTTTAAGGGAAACACTCCCATTCTTGGTGTTCGTGGTTAAATTTTTCTGGTTTACTATTTTGGATGTAGGGAATTCATGTCAATGCTTTTATGTAAGAAAATTATATTTTTAAAATGATACGTAAGCCGTTTCTTTTAAGGAAAAGAAGTTCCATGTGTAATTTCATTTTCATTGGATATTGTTGAAGTTGTCATGCTGTAACCAAATGTGCAGGCGAGTGGGAAGTAACTTGCTTCCCTCCCACTCCACCGACTGAAATTTGAGACACCTGGGACGTTGATAACTTTCATTTGCTTGTTTGCTTTCTGAGACGAAGGTTGGCAAGTTTCCGATTGCAGTGTTTGTAAATCTGTACTGTGATATAGTGTAGGATAAAGTTGATCCTTACTTATGAAATAGACGAAAATGGTACGTATATTTAGTAGGGATTCTTCAGATGTGGATAGATTTTTGCGTTATTTACTTTCGTTTATGTTTAAATGTAGTTTTATCAAAATTTTCAGTATGTTATTTTAAAAGGAAATGTGTTGGGACCTCTTTGGAGGCGAGCTCATTACAGTGATTAACATTAAAACTCACTGGGTGGTCTCCTCGAGAGCGGATCTCATTTTGTCAACACCCGAGTAATTGTATCTTGCCGAATTACGATTGTTGTTTGTGGCGTGCTGAACATTTTTCTTTGGCGAACGTTAAGCAAGAATTCATGGCACACACCTGAGGGGAGAAATCCGAGTTTAATGTTTACATTGTTCATTACTGGGTTTTCTCCTCCATGGTGCGTTACCTTCAAATATACGAGTTTGCCAGATTGCAAATATTTTTATATGTTTCGTGCTTTATAATTTCGGTTATCCGTTAATACTATGTTATGGTGCCAGTTGAAATATAAGTTCACGGAATCTCCTTCGAGGTGAGATCATGACGGTGATGTAAATTTTAGCTTCACTGGGTGGTCTCCTCTCGAAGGCGGTTTTCATTCAACAGAAGAAAGAGGATACACAAAAATAATTGTTTTCTAGGATTTCTTTTCCACCAGTTGAAATAATAATGTGCGCACTTGAGAGGCGATTGCCAAGTTTATGTTTTATTTTTCATTACTGGGTTTTCTCCTTCATGGCGCGTGATGCTTATACCGTCGACTGTTAAGAAATAAAATTTTCTTATGTGGGCTTTGGTTCCACTTCTCTTTGGCTTTGTCCTATTTGGAACTGATAAAGCTATTGAGTGGTGGCACCGCGGCCCTTTCATCGATAATACAATGTGTTAGTCCAGAAGTTAAAATTCGTTAATATTGCAAGTTTTTAAAATCTTGAAGGGAAACACTCCCATTCTTGGTGTTCTTGGTTAAATTTTTCTGGTTTACTATTTTGGATGTAGGGAATTCATGTCAATGCTCTTATGTAAGAAAATTATATTTTTAAAATGATACGTAAGCCGTTTCTTTTAAGGAAAAGAAGTTCCTTGTGTAATTTCATTTTCATTGGATATTGTTGAAGTTGTCATGCTGTAACCAAATGTGCAGGCGAGTGGGAAGTAACTTGTTTCCCTCCCACTCCACCGACTGAAATTTGAGATGCCTGGGACGTTGATAACTTTCATTTGCTTGTTTGCTGTCTGAGACGAAGGTTGTCCAAGTTTCCGATTGCAGTGTTTGTAAATCTGTACTGTGATATAGTGTAGGATAAAGTTGATCCTTACTTATGAAATAGAAGCAAATGGTACGTATATTTAGCAGGGATTCATCAGATGTGGATAGATTTTTGCGTTATTTACTTTCGTTTATGTTTAAATGTAGTTTTATCAAAATTTTCAGTATGTTATTTTAAAAGGAAATGTGTTGGGACCTCTTTGGAGGCGAGCTCATTACAGTGATTAACATTAAAACTCACTGGGTGGTCTCCTCGAGAGCGGATCTCATTTTTGTCAACACCCGAGTAATTGTATCTTGCCGAATTACGATTGTTGTTTGTGGCGTGCTGAAAATTTTTCTTTGGCGAACGTTAAGCAAGAATTCATGGCACACACCTGAAGGTAGAAATCCGAGTTTAATGTTTACATTGTTCATTACTGGGTTTTCTCCTCCATGGTGCGTTACCTTCAAATATACAAGTTTGCCAGATTGCAAATATTTTTATATGTTTCGTGCTTTATAATTTCGGTTATCCGTTAATACTATGTTATGGTGCCAGTTGAAATATAAGTTCACGGAATCTCCTTCGAGGTGAGATCATGACGGTGATGTAAATTTTAGCTTCACTGGGTGGTCTCCTCTCGAAGGCGGTTTTCATTCAACAGAAGAAAGAGGATACACAAAAATAATTGTGTTCTAGGATTTCTTTTCCACCAGTTGAAATAATAATGTGCGCACTTGAGAGGCGATTGCCAAGTTTATGTTTTATTTTTCATTACTGGGTTTTCTCCTTCATGGCGCGTGATGCTTATTCCGTCGACTGTTAAGAAATAAAATTTTCTTATGTGGGCTTTGGTTCCACTTCTCTTTGGCTTTGTCCTATTTGGAACTGATAAAGCTATTGAGTGGTGGCACCGCGGCCCTTTCATCGATAATACAATGTATTAGTCCAGAAGTTAAAATTCGTTAATATTGCAAGTTTTTAAAATCTTGAAGGGAAACACTCCCATTCTTGGTGTTCTTGGTTAAATTTTTCTGGTTTACTATTTTGGATGTAGGGAATTCATGTCAATGCTCTTATGTAAGAAAATTATATTTTTAAAATGATACGTAAGCCGTTTCTTTTAAGGAAAAGAAGTTCCTTGTGTAATTTCATTTTCATTGGATATTGTTGAAGTTGTCATGCTGTAACCAAATGTGCAGGCGAGTGGGAAGTAACTTGTTTCCCTCCCACTCCACCGACTGAAATTTGAGATGCCTGGGACGTTGATAACTTTCATTTGCTTGTTTGCTGTCTGAGACGAAGGTTGTCAAGTTTCCGATTGCAGTGTTTGTAAATCTGTACTGTGATATAGTGTAGGATAAAGTTGATCCTTCCTTATGAAATAGAAGCAAATGGTACGTATATTTAGCAGGGATTCATCAGATGTGGATAGATTTTTGCGTTATTTACTTTCGTTTATGTTTAAATGTAGTTTTATCAAAATTTTCAGTATGTTATTTTAAAAGGAAATGTGTTGGGACCTCTTTGGAGGTGAGCTCATTACAGTGATTAACATTAAAACTCACTGGGTGGTCTCCTCTCGAGAGCGGATCTCATTTTTGTCAACACCCGAGTAATTGTATCTTGCCGAATTACGATTGTTATTTGTGGCGTGCTGAAAATTTTTCTTTGGCGAACGTTAAGCAAGAATTCATGGCACACACCTGAGGGGAGAAATCCGAGTTTAATGTTTACATTTTTCATTACTGGGGTTTCTCCTCCATGGTGCGTTACCTTCAAATATACAAGTTTGCCAGATTGCAAATATTTTTATATGTTTCGTGCTTTATAATTTGGGTTATCCTTTAATACTATATTATGGTGCCAGTTGAAATATAAGTTCACGGAATCTCCTTCGATGTGAGATCATGACGGTGATGTAAATTTTAGCTTCACTGGGTGGTCTCCTCTCGAAGGCGGTTTTCATTCAACAGAAGAAAGAGGATACACAAAAATAATTGTGTTCTAGGATTTCTTTTCCACCAGTTGAAATAATAATGTGCGCACTTGCAAGGCGATTGCCAAGTTTATGTTTTATTTTTTATCACTGGGTTTTCTCCTTCATGGCGCGTGATGCTTATACACTCGACTGTTAAGAAATAAAATTTTCTTATGTAGGCTTTGGTTCCACGTCTCTTTGGCTTTGTCCTGTTTGGAACTGATAAAGCTATTGAGTGTTGGCACCGCTTCCCTTCCATCGATAATACAATGTATTAGTCCAGAGGTTAAAATTCGTTAATATTGCAAGTTTTTAATATCTTTAAGGGAAACACTCCCATTCTTGGTGTTCGTGGTTAAATTTTTCTGGTTTACTATTTTGGATGTAGGGAATTCATGTCAATGCTTTTATGTAAGAAAATTATATTTTTAAAATGATACGTAAGCCGTTTCTTTTAAGGAAAAGAAGTTCCATGTGTAATTTCATTTTCATTGGATATTGTTGAAGTTGTCATGCTGTAACCAAATGTGCAGGCGAGTGGGAAGTAACTTGCTTCCCTCCCACTCCACCGACTGAAATTTGAGACACCTGGGACGTTGATAACTTTCATTTGCTTGTTTGCTTTCTGAGACGAAGTTTGGCAAGTTTCCGATTGCAGTGTTTGTAAATCTGTACTGTGATATAGTGTAGGATAAAGTTGATCCTTACTTATGAAATAGACGAAAATGGTACGTATATTTAGTAGGGATTCTTCAGATGTGGATAGATTTTTGCGTTATTTACTTTCGTTTATGTTTAAATGTAGTTTTATCAAAATTTTCAGTATGTTATTTTAAAAGGAAATGTGTTGGGACCTCTTTGGAGGCGAGCTCATTACAGTGATTAACATTAAAACTCACTGGGTGGTCTCCTCGAGAGCGGATCTCATTTTGTCAACACCCGAGTAATTGTATCTTGCCGAATTACGATTGTTGTTTGTGGCGTGCTGAACATTTTTCTTTGGCGAACGTTAAGCAAGAATTCATGGCACACACCTGAGGGGAGAAATCCGAGTTTAATGTTTACATTGTTCATTACTGGGTTTTCTCCTCCATGGTGCGTTACCTTCAAATATACGAGTTTGCCAGATTGCAAATATTTTTATATGTTTCGTGCTTTATAATTTCGGTTATCCGTTAATACTATGTTATGGTGCCAGTTGAAATATAAGTTCACGGAATCTCCTTCGAGGTGAGATCATGACGGTGATGTAAATTTTAGCTTCACTGGGTGGTCTCCTCTCGAAGGCGGTTTTCATTCAACAGAAGAAAGAGGATACACAAAAATAATTGTTTTCTAGGATTTCTTTTCCACCAGTTGAAATAATAATGTGCGCACTTGAGAGGCGATTGCCAAGTTTATGTTTTATTTTTCATTACTGGGTTTTCTCCTTCATGGCGCGTGATGCTTATACCGTCGACTGTTAAGAAATAAAATTTTCTTATGTGGGCTTTGGTTCCACTTCTCTTTGGCTTTGTCCTATTTGGAACTGATAAAGCTATTGAGTGGTGGCACCGCGGCCCTTTCATCGATAATACAATGTGTTAGTCCAGAAGTTAAAATTCGTTAATATTGCAAGTTTTTAAAATCTTGAAGGGAAACACTCCCATTCTTGGTGTTCTTGGTTAAATTTTTCTGGTTTACTATTTTGGATGTAGGGAATTCATGTCAATGCTCTTATGTAAGAAAATTATATTTTTAAAATGATACGTAAGCCGTTTCTTTTAAGGAAAAGAAGTTCCTTGTGTAATTTCATTTTCATTGGATATTGTTGAAGTTGTCATGCTGTAACCAAATGTGCAGGCGAGTGGGAAGTAACTTGTTTCCCTCCCACTCCACCGACTGAAATTTGAGATGCCTGGGACGTTGATAACTTTCATTTGCTTGTTTGCTGTCTGAGACGAAGGTTGTCCAAGTTTCCGATTGCAGTGTTTGTAAATCTGTACTGTGATATAGTGTAGGATAAAGTTGATCCTTACTTATGAAATAGAAGCAAATGGTACGTATATTTAGCAGGGATTCATCAGATGTGGATAGATTTTTGCGTTATTTACTTTCGTTTATGTTTAAATGTAGTTTTATCAAAATTTTCAGTATGTTATTTTAAAAGGAAATGTGTTGGGACCTCTTTGGAGGTGAGCTCATTACAGTGATTAACATTAAAACTCACTGGGTGGTCTCCTCTCGAGAGCGGATCTCATTTTTGTCAACACCCGAGTAATTGTATCTTGCCGAATTACGATTGTTGTTTGTGGCGTGCTGAAAATTTTTCTTTGGCGAACGTTAAGCAAGAATTCATGGCACACACCTGAGGGGAGAAATCCGAGTTTAATGTTTACATTTTTCATTACTGGGGTTTCTCCTCCATGGTGCGTTACCTTCAAATATACGAGTTTGCCAGATTGCAAATATTTTTATATGTTTCGTGCTTTATAATTTCGGTTATCCGTTAATACTATGTTATGGTGCCAGTTGAAATATAAGTTCACGGAATCTCCTTCGAGGTGAGATCATGACGGTGATGTAAATTTTAGCTTCACTGGGTGGTCTCCTCTCGAAGGCGGTTTTCATTCAACAGAAGAAAGAGGATACACAAAAATAATTGTTTTCTAGGATTTCTTTTCCACCAGTTGAAATAATAATGTGCGCACTTGAGAGGCGATTGCCAAGTTTATGTTTTATTTTTTATTACTGGGTTTTCTCCTTCATGGCGCGTGATGCTTATACCCTCGACTGTTAAGAAATAAAATTTTCTTATGTGGGCTTTGGTTCCACTTCTCTTTGGCTTTGTCCTATTTGGAACTGATAAAGCTATTGAGTGGTGGCACCGCGGCCCTTCCATCGATAATACAATGTATTAGTCCGGAAGTTAAAATTCGTTAATATTGCAAGTTTTTAAAATCTTGAAGGGAAACACTCCCATTCTTGGTGTTCTTGGTTAAATTTTTCTGGTTTAATATTTTGGATGTAGGGAATTCATGTCAATGCTTTTATGTAAGAAAATTATGTTTTTAAAATGATACGTAAGCCGTTTCTTTTAAGGAAAAGAAGTTCCTTGTGTAATTTCATTTTCATTGGATATTGTTGAAGTTGTCATGCTGTAACCAAATGTGCAGGCGAGTGGGAAGTAACTTGTTTCCCTCCCACTCCACCGACTGAAATTTGAGACACCTGGGACGTTGATAACTTTCATTTGCTTGTTTGCTTTCTGAGACGAAGGTTGTCAAGATTCTGATTGCAGTGTTTGTAAATCTGTACTGTGATATAGTGTAGGATAAAGTTGATCCTTACTTATGAAATAGACGAAAATGGTACGTATATTTAGTAGGGATTCATCAGATGTGCATAGATTTTTGCGTTATTTACTTTCGTTTATGTTTAAATGTAGTTTTATCAAAATTTTCAATATGTTATTTTAAAAGGAAATGTGTTGGGACCTCTTTGGAGGCGAGCTCATTACAGTGATTAACATTAAAACTCACTGGGTGGTCTCCTCGAGAGCGGATCTCATTTTTGTCAACACCCGAGTAATTGTATCATGCCGAATTACGATTGTTGTTTGTGGCGTGCTGAAAATTTTTCTTTGGCGAACGTTAAGCAAGAATTCATGGCACACACCTGAGGGGAGAAATCCGAGTTTAATGTTTACATTGTTCATTACTGGGTTTTCTCCTCCATGGTGCGTTACCTTCAAATATACGAGTTTGCCAGATTGCAAATATTTTTATATGTTTCGTGCTTTATAATTTCGGTTATCCGTTAATACTATGTTATGGTGCCAGTTGAAATATAAGTTCACGGAATCTCCTTCGAGGTGAGATCATGACGGTGATGTAAATTTTAGCTTCACTGGGTGGTCTCCTCTCGAAGGCGGTTTTCATTCAACAGAAGAAAGTGGATACACAAAAATAATTGTTTTCTAGGATTTCTTTTCCACCAGTTGAAATAATAATGTGCGCCCTTGAGAGGCGATTGCCAAGTTTATGTTTTATTTTTCATTACTGGGTTTTCTCCTTCATGGCGCGTGATGCTTATACCGTCGACTGGTAAGAAATAAAATTTTCTTATGTGGGCTTTGGTTCCACTTCTCTTTGGCTTTGTCCTATTTGGAACCGATAAAGCTATTGAGTGGTGGCACCGCGGCCCTTCCATCGATAATACAATGTATTAGTCCAGAAGTTAAAATTCGTTAATATTGCAAGTTTTTAAAATCTTGAAGGGAAACACTCCCATTCTTGGTGTTCTTGGTTACATTTTTCTGGTTTACTATTTTGGATGTAGGGAATTCATGTCAATGCTCTTATGTAAGAAAATTATATTTTTAAAATGATACGTAAGCCGTTTCTTTTAAGGAATAGTAGTTCCTTGTGTAATTTCATTTTCATTGGATATTGTTGAAGTTGTCATGCTGTAACCAAATGTGCAGGCGAGTGGGAAGTAACTTGTTTCCCTCCCACTCCACCGACTGAAATTTGAGATGCCTGGGACGTTGATAACTTTCATTTGCTTGTTTGCTGTCTGAGACGAAGGTTGTCAAGTTTCCGATTGCAGTGTTTGTAAATCTGTACTGTGATATAGTGTAGGATAAAGTTGATCCTTACTTATGAAATAGAAGCAAATGTACGTATATTTAGCAGGGATTCATCAGATGAGGATAGATTTTTGCGTTATTTACTTTCGTTTATGTTTAAATGTAGTTTTATCAAAATTTTCAGTATGTTATTTTAAAAGGAAATGTGTTGGGACCTCTTTGGAAGTGAGCTCATTACAGTGATTAACATTAAAACTCACTGGGTGGTCTCCTCTCGAGAGCGGATCTCATTTTTGTCAACACCCGAGTAATTGTATCTTGCCGAATTACGATTGTTATTTGTGGCGTGCTGAAAATTTTTCTTTGGCGAACGTTAAGCAAGAATTCATGGCACACACCTGAGGGGAGAAATCCGAGTTTAATGTTTACATTTTTCATTACTGGGGTTTCTCCTCCATGGTGCGTTACCTTCAAATATACAAGTTTGCCAGATTGCAAATATTTTTATATGTTTCGTGCTTTATAATTTCGGTTATCCGTTAATACTATATTATGGTGCCAGTTGAAATATAAGTTCACGGAATCTCCTTCGATGTGAGATCATGACGGTGATGTAAATTTTAGCTTCACTGGGTGGTCTCCTCTCGAAGGCGGTTTTCATTCAACAGAAGAAAGAGGATACACAAAAATAATTGTGTTCTAGGATTTCTTTTCCACCAGTTGAAATAATAATGTGCGCACTTGAGAGGCGATTGCCAAGTTTATGTTTTATTTTTCATTACTGGGTTTTCTCCTTCATGGCGCATGATGCTTATACCCTCGACTGTTAAGAAATAAAATTTTCTTATGTAGGCTTTGGTTCCACTTCTCTTTGGCTTTGTCCTATTTGGAACTGATAAAGCTATTGAGTGGTGGCACCGCGGCCCTTCCATCGATAATACAATGTATTAGTCCAGAAGTTAAAATTCGTTAATATTGCAAGTTTTTAAAATTTTGAAGGGAAACACTCCCATTCTTGGTGTTCTTGGTTAAATTTTTCTGGTTTACTATTTTGGATGTAGGGAATTCATGTCAATGCTTTTATGTAAGAAAATTATATTTTTAAAATGATACGTAAGCCGTTTCTTTTAAGGAAAAGAAGTTCCTTGTGTAATTTCATTTTCATTGGATATTGTTGAAGTTGTCATGCTTTAACCAAATGTGCAGTCGAGTGGGAAGTAACTTGCTTCCCTCCCACTCCACCGACTGAAATTTGAGACACCTGGGACGTTGATAACTTTCATTTGCTTGTTTGCTTTCTGAGACGAAGGTTGGCAAGTTTCCGATTGCAGTGTTTGTAAATCTGTACTGTGATATTGTGTAGGATAAAGTTGATCCTTACTTATGAAATAGACGAAAATGGTACGTATATTTAGTAGGGATTCATCAGATGTGGATAGATTTTTGCGTTATTTACTTTCGTTTATGTTTAAATGTAGTTTTATCAAAATTTTCAGTATGTTATTTTAAAAGGAAATGTGTTGGGACTTCTTTGGAGGCGAGCTCATTACAGTGATTAACATTAAAACTCACTGGGTGGTCTCCTCGAGAGCGGATCTCATTTTTGTCAACACCCGAGTAATTGTATCATGCCGAATTACGATTATTGTTTGTGGCGTGCTGAAAATTTTTCTTTGGCGAACGTTAAGCAAGAATTCATGGCACACACCTGAGGGGAGAAATCCGAGTTTAATGTTTACATTGTTCATTACTGGGTTTTCTCCTCCATGGTGCGTTACCTTCAAATATACGAGTTTGCCAGATTGCAAATATTTTTATATGTTTCGTGCTTTATAATTTCGGTTATCCGTTAATACTATGTTATGGTGCCAGTTGAAATATAAGTTCACGGAATCTCCTTCGAGGTGAGATCATGACGGTGATGTAAATTTTAGCTTCACTGGGTGGTCTCCTCTCGAAGGCGGTTTTCATTCAACAGAAGAAAGTGGATAAACAAAAATAATTGTTTTCTAGGATTTCTTTTCCACCAGTTGAAATAATAATGTGCGCACTTGAGAGGCGATTGCCAAGTTTATGTTTTATTTTTCATTACTGGGTTTTCTCCTTCATGGCGCGTGATGCTTATACCGTCGACTGGTAAGAAATAAAATTTTCTTATGTGGGCTTTGGTTCCACTTCTCTTTGGCTTTGTCCTATTTGGAACTGATAAAGCTATTGAGTGGTGGCACCGCGGCCCTTTCATCGATAATACAATGTATTAGTCCAGAAGTTAAAATTCGTTAATATTGCAAGTTTTTAAAATCTTGAAGGGAAACACTCCCATTCTTGGTGTTCTTGGTTACATTTTTCTGGTTTAATATTTTGGATGTAGGGAATTCATGTCAATGCTTTTATGTAAGAAAATTATATTTTTAAAATGATACGTAAGCCGTTTCTTTTAAGGAAAAGAAGTTCCTTGTGTAATTTCATTTTCATTGGATATTGTTGAAGTTGTCATGCTGTAACCAAATGTGCAGGCGAGTGGGAAGTAACTTGTTTCCCTCCCACTCCAAAGACTGAAATTTGAGATGCCTGGGACGTTGATAACTTTCATTTGCTTGTTTGCTGTCTGAGACGAAGGTTGTCAAGTTTCCGATTGCAGTGTTTGTAAATCTGTACTGTATTATAGTGTAGGATAAAGTTGATCCTTACTTATGAAATAGAAGCAAATGGTACGTATATTTAGCAGGGATTCATCAGATGTGGATAGATTTTTGCGTTATTTACTTTCGTTTATGTTTAAATGTAGTTTTATCAAAATTTTCAGTATGTTATTTTAAAAGGAAATGTGTTGGGACCTCTTTGGAAGTGAGCTCATTACAGTGATTAACATTAAAACTCACTGGGTGGTCTCCTCTCGAGAGCGGATCTCATTTTTGTCAACACCCGAGTAATTGTATCTTGCCGAATTACGATTGTTATTTGTGGCGTGCTGAAAATTTTTCTTTGGCGAACGTTAAGCAAGAATTCATGGCACACACCTGAGGGGAGAAATCCGAGTTTAATGTTTACATTTTTCATTACTGGGGTTTCTCCTCCATGGTGCGTTACCTTCAAATATACAAGTTTGCCAGATTGCAAATATTTTTATATGTTTCGTGCTTTATAATTTCGGTTATCCGTTAATACTATATTATGGTGCCAGTTGAAATATAAGTTCACGGAATCTCCTTCGATGTGAGATCATGACGGTGATGTAAATTTTAGCTTCACTGGGTGGTCTCCTCTCGAAGGCGGTTTTCATTCAACAGAAGAAAGAGGATACACAAAAATAATTGTGTTCTAGGATTTCTTTTCCACCAGTTGAAATAATAATGTGCGCACTTGAGAGGCGATTGCCAAGTTTATGTTTTATTTTTCATTACTGGGTTTTCTCCTTCATGGCGAGTGATGCTTATACCCTCGACTGTTAAGAAATAAAATTTTCTTATGTAGGCTTTGGTTCCACTTCTCTTTGGCTTTGTCCTATTTGGAACTGATAAAGCTATTGAGTGGTGGCACCGCGGCCCTTCCATCGATAATACAATGTATTAGTCCAGAAGTTAAAATTCGTTAATATTGCAAGTTTTTAAAATTTTGAAGGGAAACACTCCCATTCTTGGTGTTCTTGGTTAAATTTTTCTGGTTTACTATTTTGGATGTAGGGAATTCATGTCAATGCTTTTATGTAAGAAAATTATATTTTTAAAATGATACGTAAGCCGTTTCTTTTAAGGAAAAGAAGTTCCTTGTGTAATTTCATTTTCATTGGATATTGTTGAAGTTGTCATGCTTTAACCAAATGTGCAGTCGAGTGGGAAGTAACTTGCTTCCCTCCCACTCCACCGACTGAAATTTGAGACACCTGGGACGTTGATAACTTTCATTTGCTTGTTTGCTTTCTGAGACGAAGGTTGGCAAGTTTCCGATTGCAGTGTTTGTAAATCTGTACTGTGATATTGTGTAGGATAAAGTTGATCCTTACTTATGAAATAGACGAAAATGGTACGTATATTTAGTAGGGATTCATCAGATGTGGATAGATTTTTGCGTTATTTACTTTCGTTTATGTTTAAATGTAGTTTTATCAAAATTTTCAGTATGTTATTTTAAAAGGAAATGTGTTGGGACTTCTTTGGAGGCGAGCTCATTACAGTGATTAACATTAAAACTCACTGGGTGGTCTCCTCGAGAGCGGATCTCATTTTTGTCAACACCCGAGTAATTGTATCATGCCGAATTACGATTATTGTTTGTGGCGTGCTGAAAATTTTTCTTTGGCGAACGTTAAGCAAGAATTCATGGCACACACCTGAGGGGAGAAATCCGAGTTTAATGTTTACATTGTTCATTACTGGGTTTTCTCCTCCATGGTGCGTTACCTTCAAATATACGAGTTTGCCAGATTGCAAATATTTTTATATGTTTCGTGCTTTATAATTTCGGTTATCCGTTAATACTATGTTATGGTGCCAGTTGAAATATAAGTTCACGGAATCTCCTTCGAGGTGAGATCATGACGGTGATGTAAATTTTAGCTTCACTGGGTGGTCTCCTCTCGAAGGCGGTTTTCATTCAACAGAAGAAAGTGGATAAACAAAAATAATTGTTTTCTAGGATTTCTTTTCCACCAGTTGAAATAATAATGTGCGCACTTGAGAGGCGATTGCCAAGTTTATGTTTTATTTTTCATTACTGGGTTTTCTCCTTCATGGCGCGTGATGCTTATACCGTCGACTGGTAAGAAATAAAATTTTCTTATGTGGGCTTTGGTTCCACTTCTCTTTGGCTTTGTCCTATTTGGAACTGATAAAGCTATTGAGTGGTGGCACCGCGGCCCTTTCATCGATAATACAATGTATTAGTCCAGAAGTTAAAATTCGTTAATATTGCAAGTTTTTAAAATCTTGAAGGGAAACACTCCCATTCTTGGTGTTCTTGGTTACATTTTTCTGGTTTAATATTTTGGATGTAGGGAATTCATGTCAATGCTTTTATGTAAGAAAATTATATTTTTAAAATGATACGTAAGCCGTTTCTTTTAAGGAAAAGAAGTTCCTTGTGTAATTTCATTTTCATTGGATATTGTTGAAGTTGTCATGCTGTAACCAAATGTGCAGGCGAGTGGGAAGTAACTTGTTTCCCTCCCACTCCAAAGACTGAAATTTGAGATGCCTGGGACGTTGATAACTTTCATTTGCTTGTTTGCTGTCTGAGACGAAGGTTGTCAAGTTTCCGATTGCAGTGTTTGTAAATCTGTACTGTATTATAGTGTAGGATAAAGTTGATCCTTACTTATGAAATAGAAGCAAATGGTACGTATATTTAGCAGGGATTCATCAGATGTGGATAGATTTTTGCGTTATTTACTTTCGTTTATGTTTAAATGTAGTTTTATCAAAATTTTCAGTATGTTATTTTAAAAGGAAATGTGTTGGGACCTCTTTGGAAGTGAGCTCATTACAGTGATTAACATTAAAACTCACTGGGTGGTCTCCTCTCGAGAGCGGATCTCATTTTTGTCAACACCCGAGTAATTGTATCTTGCCGAATTACGATTGTTATTTGTGGCGTGCTGAAAATTTTTCTTTGGCGAACGTTAAGCAAGAATTCATGGCACACACCTGAGGGGAGAAATCCGAGTTTAATGTTTACATTTTTCATTACTGGGGTTTCTCCTCCATGGTGCGTTACCTTCAAATATACAAGTTTGCCAGATTGCAAATATTTTTATATGTTTCGTGCTTTATAATTTCGGTTATCCGTTAATACTATATTATGGTGCCAGTTGAAATATAAGTTCACGGAATCTCCTTCGATGTGAGATCATGACGGTGATGTAAATTTTAGCTTCACTGGGTGGTCTCCTCTCGAAGGCGGTTTTCATTCAACAGAAGAAAGAGGATACACAAAAATAATTGTGTTCTAGGATTTCTTTTCCACCAGTTGAAATAATAATGTGCGCACTTGAGAGGCGATTGCCAAGTTTATGTTTTATTTTTCATTACTGGGTTTTCTCCTTCATGGCGAGTGATGCTTATACCCTCGACTGTTAAGAAATAAAATTTTCTTATGTAGGCTTTGGTTCCACTTCTCTTTGGCTTTGTCCTATTTGGAACTGATAAAGCTATTGAGTGGTGGCACCGCGGCCCTTCCATCGATAATACAATGTATTAGTCCAGAAGTTAAAATTCGTTAATATTGCAAGTTTTTAAAATTTTGAAGGGAAACACTCCCATTCTTGGTGTTCTTGGTTAAATTTTTCTGGTTTACTATTTTGGATGTAGGGAATTCATGTCAATGCTTTTATGTAAGAAAATTATATTTTTAAAATGATACGTAAGCCGTTTCTTTTAAGGAAAAGAAGTTCCTTGTGTAATTTCATTTTCATTGGATATTGTTGAAGTTGTCATGCTTTAACCAAATGTGCAGTCGAGTGGGAAGTAACTTGCTTCCCTCCCACTCCACCGACTGAAATTTGAGACACCTGGGACGTTGATAACTTTCATTTGCTTGTTTGCTTTCTGAGACGAAGGTTGGCAAGTTTCCGATTGCAGTGTTTGTAAGTCTGTACTGTGATATAGTGTAGGATAAAGTTGATCCTTACTTATGAAATAGAAGCAAATGGTACGTATATTTAGCAGGGATTCATCAGATGTGGATAGATTTTTGCGTTATTTACTTTCGTTTATGTTTAAATGTAGTTTTATCAAAATTTTCAGTATGTTATTTTAAAAGGAAATGTGTTGGGACCTCTTTGGAGGTGAGCTCATTACACTGATTAACATTAAAACTCACTGGGTGGTCTCCTCTCGAGAGCGGATCTCATTTTTGTCAACACCCGAGTAATTGTATCTTGCCGAATTACGATTGTTGTTTGTGGCGTGCTGAAAATTTTTCTTTGGCGAACGTTAAGCAAGAATTCATGGCACACACCTGAGGGGAGAAATCCGAGTTTAATGTTTACATTGTTCATTACTGGGTTTTCTCCTTCCTGGTGCGTTACCTTCATATATACAAGTTTGCCAGATTGCAAATATTTTTATATGTTTCGTGCTTTATAATTTCGGTTATCCGTTAATACTATATTATGGTGCCAGTTGAAATATAAGTTCACGGAATCTCCTTCGAGGTGAGATCATGACGGTGATGTAAATTTTAGCTTCACTGGGTGGTCTCCTCTCGAAGGCGGTTTTCATTCAACAGAAGAAAGTGGATACACAAAAATAATTGTGTTCTAGGATTTCTTTTCCACCAGTTGAAATAATAATGTGCGCACTTGAGAGGCGATTGCCAAGTTTATGTTTTATTTTTCATTACTGGGTTTTCTCCTTCATGGCGCGTGATGCTTATACCCTCGACTGTTAAGAAATAAAATTTTCTTATGTAGGCTTTGGTTCCACTTCTCTTTGGCTTTGTCCTATTTGGAACTGATAAAGCTATTGAGTGGTGGCACCGCGGCCCTTCCATCGATAATACAATGTATTAGTCCAGAAGTTAAAATTCGTTAATATTGCAAGTTTTTAAAATCTTGAAGGGAAACACTCCCATTCTTGGTGTTCTTGGTTAAATTTTTCTGGTTTACTATTTTGGATGTAGGGAATTCATGTCAATGCTCTTATGTAAGAAAATTATATTTTTAAAATGATACGTAAGCCGTTTCTTTTAAGGAATAGTAGTTCCTTGTGTAATTTCATTTTCATTGGATATTGTTGAAGTTGTCATGCTGTAACCAAATGTGCAGGCGAGTGGGAAGTAACTTGTTTCCCTCCCACTCCACCGACTGAAATTTGAGATGCCTGGGACGTTGATAACTTTCATTTGCTTGTTTGCTGTCTGAGACGAAGGTTGTCAAGTTTCCGATTGCAGTGTTTGTAAATCTGTACTGTGATATAGTGTAGGATAAAGTTGATCCTTACTTATGAAATAGAAGCAAATGGTACGTATATTTAGCAGGGATTCATCAGATGTGGATAGATTTTTGCGTTATTTACTTTCGTTTATGTTTAAATGTAGTTTTATCAAAATTTTCAGTATGTTATTTTAAAAGGAAATGTGTTGGGACCTCTTTGGAAGTGAGCTCATTACAGTGATTAACATTAAAACTCACTGGGTGGTCTCCTCTCGAGAGCGGATCTCATTTTTGTCAACACCCGAGTAATTGTATCTTGCCGAATTACGATTGTTATTTGTGGCGTGCTGAAAATTTTTCTTTGGCGAACGTTAAGCAAGAATTCATGGCACACACCTGAGGGGAGAAATCCGAGTTTAATGTTTACATTTTTCATTACTGGGGTTTCTCCTCCATGGTGCGTTACCTTCAAATATACAAGTTTGCCAGATTGCAAATATTTTTATATGTTTCGTGCTCTATAATTTCGGTTATCCGTTAATACTATATTATGGTGCCAGTTGAAATATAAGTTCACGGAATCTCCTTCGATGTGAGATCATGACGGTGATGTAAATTTTAGCTTCACTGGGTGGTCTCCTCTCGAAGGCGGTTTTCATTCAACAGAAGAAAGAGGATACACAAAAATAATTGTGTTCTAGGATTTCTTTTCCACCAGTTGAAATAATAATGTGCGCACTTGAGAGGCGATTGCCAAGTTTATGTTTTATTTTTCATTACTGGGTTTTCTCCTTCATGGCGCATGATGCTTATACCCTCGACTGTTAAGAAATAAAATTTTCTTATGTAGGCTTTGGTTCCACTTCTCTTTGGCTTTGTCCTATTTGGAACTGATAAAGCTATTGAGTGGTGGCACCGCGGCCCTTCCATCGATAATACAATGTATTAGTCCAGAAGTTAAAATTCGTTAATATTGCAAGTTTTTAAAATTTTGAAGGGAAACACTCCCATTCTTGGTGTTCTTGGTTAAATTTTTCTGGTTTACTATTTTGGATGTAGGGAATTCATGTCAATGCTTTTATGTAAGAAAATTATATTTTTAAAATGATACGTAAGCCGTTTCTTTTAAGGAAAAGAAGTTCCTTGTGTAATTTCATTTTCATTGGATATTGTTGAAGTTGTCATGCTGTAACCAAATGTGCAGGCGAGTGGGAAGTAACTTGTTTCCCTCCCACTCCACCGACTGAAATTTGAGACACCTGGGACGTTGATAACTTTCATTTGCTTGTTTGCTTTCTGAGACGAAGGTTGTCAAGATTCCGATTGCAGTGTTTGTAAATCTGTACTGTGATATAGTGTAGGATAAAGTTGATCCTTACTTATGAAATAGACGAAAATGGTACGTATATTTAGTAGGGATTCATCAGATGTGGATAGATTTTTGCGTTATTTACTTTCGTTTATGTTTAAATGTAGTTTTATCAAAATTTTCAATATGTTATTTTAAAAGGAAATGTGTTGGGACCTCTTTGGAGGCGAGCTCATTACAGTGATTAACATTAAAACTCACTGGGTGGTCTCCTCGAGAGCGGATCTCATTTTTGTCAACACCCGAGTAATTGTATCATGCCGAATTACGATTGTTGTTTGTGGCGTGCTGAAAATTTTTCTTTGGCGAACGTTAAGCAAGAATTCATGGCACACACCTGAGGGGAGAAATCCGAGTTTAATGTTTACATTGTTCATTACTGGGTTTTCTCCTCCATGGTGCGTTACCTTCAAATATACGAGTTTGCCAGATTGCAAATATGTTTATATGTTTCGTGCTTTATAATTTCGGTTATCCGTTAATACTATGTTATGGTGCCAGTTGAAATATAAGTTCACGGAATCTCCTTCGAGGTGAGATCATGACGGTGATGTAAATTTTAGCTTCACTGGGTGGTCTCCTCTCGAAGGCGGTTTTCATTCAACAGAAGAAAGTGGATACACAAAAATAATTGTTTTCTAGGATTTCTTTTCCACCAGTTGAAATAATAATGTGCGCACTTGAGAGGCGATTGCCAAGTTTATGTTTTATTTTTCATTTCTGGGTTTTCTCCTTCATGGCGCGTGATGCTTATACCGTCGACTGGTAAGAAATAAAATTTTCTTATGTGGGCTTTGGTTCCACTTCTCTTTGGCTTTGTCCTATTTGGAACTGATAAAGCTATTGAGTGGTGGCACCGCGGCCCTTTCATCGATAATACAATGTATTAGTCCAGAAGTTAAAATTCGTTAATATTGCAAGTTTTTAAATTCTTGAAGGGAAACACTCCCATTCTTGGTGTTCTTGGTTACATTTTTCTGGTTTAATATTTTGGATGTAGGGAATTCATGTCAATGCTTTTATGTAAGAAAATTATATTTTTAAAATGATACGTAAGCCGTTTCTTTTAAGGAAAAGAAGTTCCTTGTGTAATTTCATTTTCATTGGATATTGTTGAAGTTGTCATGCTGTAACCAAATGTGCAGGCGAGTGGGAAGTAACTTGTTTCCCTCCCACTCCAAAGACTGAAATCTGAGACACCTGGGACGTTGATAACTTTCATTTGCTTGTTTGCTGTCTGAGACGAAGGTTGTCAAGTTTCCGATTGCAGTGTTTGTAAATCTGTACTGTATTATAGTGTAGGATAAAGTTGATCCTTACTTATGAAATAGAAGCAAATGGTACGTATATTTAGCAGGGATTCATCAGATGTGGATAGATTTTTGCGTTATTTACTTTCGTTTATGTTTAAATGTAGTTTTATCAAAATTTTCAGTATGTTATTTTAAAAGGAAATGTGTTGGGACCTCTTTGGAAGTGAGCTCATTACAGTGATTAACATTAAAACTCACTGGGTGGTCTCCTCTCGAGAGCGGATCTCATTTTTGTCAACACCCGAGTAATTGTATCTTGCCGAATTACGATTGTTGTTTGTGGCGTGCTGAAAATTTTTCTTTGGCGAACGTTAAGCAAGAATTCATGGCACACACCTGAGGGGAGAAATCCGAGTTTAATGTTTACATTGTTCATTACTGGGTTTTCTCCTTCCTGGTGCGTTACCTTCATATATACAAGTTTGCCAGATTGCAAATATTTTTATATGTTTCGTGCTTTATAATTTCGGTTATCCGTTAATACTATATTATGGTGCCAGTTGAAATATAAGTTCACGGAATCTCCTTCGAGGTGAGATCATGACGGTGATGTAAATTTTAGCTTCACTGGGTGGTCTCCTCTCGAAGGCGGTTTTCATTCAACAGAAGAAAGAGGATACACAAAAATAATTGTGTTCTAGGATTTCTTTTCCACCAGTTGAAATAATAATGTGCGCACTTGAGAGGCGATTGCCAAGTTTATGTTTTATTTTTCATTACTGGGTTTTCTCCTTCATGGCGCGTGATGCTTATACCCTCGACTGTTAAGAAATAAAATTTTCTTATGTAGGCTTTGGTTCCACTTCTCTTTGGCTTTGTCCTATTTGGAACTGATAAAGCTATTGAGTGGTGGCACCGCGGCCCTTCCATCGATAATACAATGTATTAGTCCAGAAGTTAAAATTCGTTAATATTGCAAGTTTTTAAAATTTTGAAGGGAAACACTCCCATTCTTGGTGTTCTTGGTTAAATTTTTCTGGTTTACTATTTTGGATGTAGGGAATTCATGTCAATGCTTTTATGTAAGAAAATTATATTTTTAAAATGATACGTAAGCCGTTTCTTTTAAGGAAAAGAAGTTCCTTGTGTAATTTCATTTTCATTGGATATTGTTGAAGTTGTCATGCTGTAACCAAATGTGCAGGCGAGTGGGAAGTAACTTGTTTCCCTCCCACTCCACCGACTGAAATTTGAGACACCTGGGACGTTGATAACTTTCATTTGCTTGTTTGCTTTCTGAGACGAAGGTTGTCAAGATTCCGATTGCAGTGTTTGTAAATCTGTACTGTGATATAGTGTAGGATAAAGTTGATCCTTACTTATGAAATAGACGAAAATGGTACGTATATTTAGTAGGGATTCATCAGATGTGGATAGATTTTTGCGTTATTTACTTTCGTTTATGTTTAAATGTAGTTTTATCAAAATTTTCAATATGTTATTTTAAAAGGAAATGTGTTGGGACCTCTTTGGAGGCGAGCTCATTACAGTGATTAACATTAAAACTCACTGGGTGGTCTCCTCGAGAGCGGATCTCATTTTTGTCAACACCCGAGTAATTGTATCATGCCGAATTACGATTGTTGTTTGTGGCGTGCTGAAAATTTTTCTTTGGCGAACGTTAAGCAAGAATTCATGGCACACACCTGAGGGGAGAAATCCGAGTTTAATGTTTACATTGTTCATTACTGGGTTTTCTCCTCCATGGTGCGTTACCTTCAAATATACGAGTTTGCCAGATTGCAAATATGTTTATATGTTTCGTGCTTTATAATTTCGGTTATCCGTTAATACTATGTTATGGTGCCAGTTGAAATATAAGTTCACGGAATCTCCTTCGAGGTGAGATCATGACGGTGATGTAAATTTTAGCTTCACTGGGTGGTCTCCTCTCGAAGGCGGTTTTCATTCAACAGAAGAAAGTGGATACACAAAAATAATTGTTTTCTAGGATTTCTTTTCCACCAGTTGAAATAATAATGTGCGCACTTGAGAGGCGATTGCCAAGTTTATGTTTTATTTTTCATTACTGGGTTTTCTCCTTCATGGCGCGTGATGCTTATACCGTCGACTGGTAAGAAATAAAATTTTCTTATGTGGGCTTTGGTTCCACTTCTCTTTGGCTTTGTCCTATTTGGAACTGATAAAGCTATTGAGTGGTGGCACCGCGGCCCTTTCATCGATAATACAATGTATTAGTCCAGAAGTTAAAATTCGTTAATATTGCAAGTTTTTAAATTCTTGAAGGGAAACACTCCCATTCTTGGTGTTCTTGGTTACATTTTTCTGGTTTAATATTTTGGATGTAGGGAATTCATGTCAATGCTTTTATGTAAGAAAATTATATTTTTAAAATGATACGTAAGCCGTTTCTTTTAAGGAAAAGAAGTTCCTTGTGTAATTTCATTTTCATTGGATATTGTTGAAGTTGTCATGCTGTAACCAAATGTGCAGGCGAGTGGGAAGTAACTTGTTTCCCTCCCACTCCAAAGACTGAAATCTGAGACACCTGGGACGTTGATAACTTTCATTTGCTTGTTTGCTGTCTGAGACGAAGGTTGTCAAGTTTCCGATTGCAGTGTTTGTAAATCTGTACTGTATTATAGTGTAGGATAAAGTTGATCCTTACTTATGAAATAGAAGCAAATGGTACGTATATTTAGCAGGGATTCATCAGATGTGGATAGATTTTTGCGTTATTTACTTTCGTTTATGTTTAAATGTAGTTTTATCAAAATTTTCAGTATGTTATTTTAAAAGGAAATGTGTTGGGACCTCTTTGGAAGTGAGCTCATTACAGTGATTAACATTAAAACTCACTGGGTGGTCTCCTCTCGAGAGCGGATCTCATTTTTGTCAACACCCGAGTAATTGTATCTTGCCGAATTACGATTGTTATTTGTGGCGTGCTGAAAATTTTTCTTTGGCGAACGTTAAGCAAGAATTCATGGCACACACCTGAGGGGAGAAATCCGAGTTTAATGTTTACATTTTTCATTACTGGGGTTTCTCCTCCATGGTGCGTTACCTTCAAATATACAAGTTTGCCAGATTGCAAATATTTTTATATGTTTCGTGCTTTATAATTTCGGTTATCCGTTAATACTATATTATGGTGCCAGTTGAAATATAAGTTCACGGAATCTCCTTCGATGTGAGATCATGACGGTGATGTAAATTTTAGCTTCACTGGGTGGTCTCCTCTCGAAGGCGGTTTTCATTCAACAGAAGAAAGAGGATACACAAAAATAATTGTGTTCTAGGATTTCTTTTCCACCAGTTGAAATAATAATGTGCGCACTTGAGAGGCGATTGCCAAGTTTATGTTTTATTTTTCATTACTGGGTTTTCTCCTTCATGGCGCGTGATGCTTATACCGTCGACTGTTAAGAAATAAAATTTTCTTATGTAGGCTTTGGATCCACTTCTCTTTGGCTTTGTCCTATTTGGAACCGATAAAGCTATTGAGTGGTGGCACCGCGGCCCTTCCATCGATAATACAATGTATTAGTCCAGAAGTTAAAATTCGTTAATATTGCAAGTTTTTAAAATCTTGAAGGGAAACACTCCCATTCTTGGTGTTCTTGGTTACATTTTTCTGGTTTACTATTTTGGATGTAGGGAATTCATGTCAATGCTTTTATGTAAGAAAATTATATTTTTAAAATGATACGTAAGCCGTTTCTTTTAAGGAATAGTAGTTCCTTGTGTAATTTCATTTTCATTGGATATTGTTGAAGTTGTCATGCTGTAACCAAATGTGCAGGCGAGTGGGAAGTAACTTGTTTCCCTCCCACTCCACCGACTGAAATTTGAGATGCCTGGGACGTTGATAACTTTCATTTGCTTGTTTGCTGTCTGAGACGAAGGTTGTCAAGTTTCCGATTGCAGTGTTTGTAAATCTGTACTGTGATATAGTGTAGGATAACGTTGATCCTTACTTATGAAATAGAAGCAAATGGTACGTATATTTAGCAGGGATTCATCAGATGAGGATAGATTTTTGCGTTATTTACTTTCGTTTATGTTTAAATGTAGTTTTATCAAAATTTTCAGTATGTTATTTTAAAAGGAAATGTGTTGGGACCTCTTTGGAAGTGAGCTCATTACAGTGATTAACATTAAAACTCACTGGGTGGTCTCCTCTCGAGAGCGGATCTCATTTTTGTCAACACCCGAGTAATTGTATCTTGCCGAATTACGATTGTTATTTGTGGCGTGCTGAAAATTTTTCTTTGGCGAACGTTAAGCAAGAATTCATGGCACACACCTGAGGGGAGAAATCCGAGTTTAATGTTTACATTTTTCATTACTGGGGTTTCTCCTCCATGGTGCGTTACCTTCAAATATACAAGTTTGCCAGATTGCAAATATTTTTATATGTTTCGTGCTTTATAATTTCGGTTATCCGTTAATACTATATTATGGTGCCAGTTGAAATATAAGTTCACGGAATCTCCTTCGATGTGAGATCATGACGGTGATGTAAATTTTAGCTTCACTGGGTGGTCTCCTCTCGAAGGCGGTTTTCATTCAACAGAAGAAAGAGGATACACAAAAATAATTGTGTTCTAGGATTTCTTTTCCACCAGTTGAAATAATAATGTGCGCACTTGAGAGGCGATTGCCAAGTTTATGTTTTATTTTTCATTACTGGGTTTTCTCCTTCATGGCGCATGATGCTTATACCCTCGACTGTTAAGAAATAAAATTTTCTTATGTAGGCTTTGGTTCCACTTCTCTTTGGCTTTGTCCTATTTGGAACTGATAAAGCTATTGAGTGGTGGCACCGCGGCCCTTCCATCGATAATACAATGTATTAGTCCAGAAGTTAAAATTCGTTAATATTGCAAGTTTTTAAAATTTTGAAGGGAAACACTCCCATTCTTGGTGTTCTTGGTTAAATTTTTCTGGTTTACTATTTTGGATGTAGGGAATTCATGTCAATGCTTTTATGTAAGAAAATTATATTTTTAAAATGATACGTAAGCCGTTTCTTTTAAGGAAAAGAAGTTCCTTGTGTAATTTCATTTTCATTGGATATTGTTGAAGTTGTCATGCTTTAACCAAATGTGCAGTCGAGTGGGAAGTAACTTGCTTCCCTCCCACTCCACCGACTGAAATTTGAGACACCTGGGACGTTGATAACTTTCATTTGCTTGTTTGCTTTCTGAGACGAAGGTTGGCAAGTTTCCGATTGCAGTGTTTGTAAATCTGTACTGTGATATTGTGTAGGATAAAGTTGATCCTTACTTATGAAATAGACGAAAATGGTACGTATATTTAGTAGGGATTCATCAGATGTGGATAGATTTTTGCGTTATTTACTTTCGTTTATGTTTAAATATAGTTTTATCAAAATTTTCAGTATGTTATTTTAAAAGGAAATGTGTTGGGACTTCTTTGGAGGCGAGCTCATTACAGTGATTAACATCAAAACTCACTGGGTGGTCTCCTCGAGAGCGGATCTCATTTTTGTCAACACCCGAGTAATTGTATCATGCCGAATTACGATTATTGTTTGTGGCGTGCTGAAAATTTTTCTTTGGCGAACGTTAAGCAAGAATTCATGGCACACACCTGAGGGGAGAAATCCGAGTTTAATGTTTACATTGTTCATTACTGGGTTTTCTCCTCCATGGTGCGTTACCTTCAAATATACGAGTTTGCCAGATTGCAAATATTTTTATATGTTTCGTGCTTTATAATTTCGGTTATCCGTTAATACTATGTTATGGTGCCAGTTGAAATATAAGTTCACGGAATCTCCTTCGAGGTGAGATCATGACGGTGATGTAAATTTTAGCTTCACTGGGTGGTCTCCTCTCGAAGGCGGTTTTCATTCAACAGAAGAAAGTGGATACACAAAAATAATTGTTTTCTAGGATTTCTTTTCCACCAGTTGAAATAATAATGTGCGCACTTGAGAGGCGATTGCCAAGTTTATGTTTTATTTTTCATTACTGGGTTTTCTCCTTCATGGCGCGTGATGCTTATACCGTCGAATGGTAAGAAATAAAATTTTCTTATGTGGGCTTTGGTTCCACTTCTCTTTGGCTTTGTCCTATTTGGAACTGATAAAGCTATTGAGTGGTGGCACCGCGGCCCTTTCATCGATAATACAATGTATTAGTCCAGAAGTTAAAATTCGTTAATATTGCAAGTTTTTAAAATCTTGAAGGGAAACACTCCCATTCTTGGTGTTCTTGGTTACATTTTTCTGGTTTAATATTTTGGATGTAGGGAATTCATGTCAATGCTTTTATGTAAGAAAATTATATTTTTAAAATGATACGTAAGCCGTTTCTTTTAAGGAAAAGAAGTTCCTTGTGTAATTTCATTTTCATTGGATATTGTTGAAGTTGTCATGCTGTAACCAAATGTGCAGGCGAGTGGGAAGTAACTTGTTTCCCTCCCACTCCAAAGACTGAAATTTGAGATGCCTGGGACGTTGATAACTTTCATTTGCTTGTTTGCTGTCTGAGACGAAGGTTGTCAAGTTTCCGATTGCAGTGTTTGTAAATCTGTACTGTATTATAGTGTAGGATAAAGTTGATCCTTACTTATGAAATAGAAGCAAATGGTACGTATATTTAGCAGGGATTCATCAGATGTGGATAGATTTTTGCGTTATTTACTTTCGTTTATGTTTAAATGTAGTTTTATCAAAATTTTCAGTATGTTATTTTAAAAGGAAATGTGTTGGGACCTCTTTGGAAGTGAGCTCATTACAGTGATTAACATTAAAACTCACTGGGTGGTCTCCTCTCGAGAGCGGATCTCATTTTTGTCAACACCCGAGTAATTGTATCTTGCCGAATTACGATTGTTATTTGTGGCGTGCTGAAAATTTTTCTTTGGCGAACGTTAAGCAAGAATTCATGGCACACACCTGAGGGGAGAAATCCGAGTTTAATGTTTACATTTTTCATTACTGGGGTTTCTCCTCCATGGTGCGTTACCTTCAAATATACAAGTTTGCCAGATTGCAAATATTTTTATATGTTTCGTGCTTTATAATTTCGGTTATCCGTTAATACTATATTATGGTGCCAGTTGAAATATAAGTTCACGGAATCTCCTTCGATGTGAGATCATGACGGTGATGTAAATTTTAGCTTCACTGGGTGGTCTCCTCTCGAAGGCGGTTTTCATTCAACAGAAGAAAGAGGATACACAAAAATAATTGTGTTCTAGGATTTCTTTTCCACCAGTTGAAATAATAATGTGCGCACTTGAGAGGCGATTGCCAAGTTTATGTTTTATTTTTCATTACTGGGTTTTCTCCTTCATGGCGAGTGATGCTTATACCCTCGACTGTTAAGAAATAAAATTTTCTTATGTAGGCTTTGGTTCCACTTCTCTTTGGCTTTGTCCTATTTGGAACTGATAAAGCTATTGAGTGGTGGCACCGCGGCCCTTCCATCGATAATACAATGTATTAGTCCAGAAGTTAAAATTCGTTAATATTGCAAGTTTTTAAAATCTTGAAGGGAAACACTCCCATTCTTGGTGTTCGTGGTTAAATTTTTCTGGTTTACTATTTTGGATGTAGGGAATTCATGTCAATGCTTTTATGTAAGAAAATTATATTTTTAAAATGATACGTAAGCCGTTTCTTTTAAGGAAAAGAAGTTCCTTGTGTAATTTCATTTTCATTGGATTTTGTTGAAGTTGTCTTGCTGTAACCAAATGTGCAGGCGAGTGGGAAGTAACTTGTTTCCCTCCCACTCCACCGACTGAAATTTGAGACACCTGGGACGTTGATAACTTTCATTTGCTTGTTTGCTTTCTGAGACGAAGGTTGTCAAGATTCCGATTGCAGTGTTTGTAAATCTGTACTGTGATATAGTGTAGGATAAAGTTGATCCTTACTTATGAAATAGACGAAAATGGTACGTATATTTAGTAGGGATTCATCAGATGTGGATAGATTTTTGCGTTATTTACTTTCGTTTATGTTTAAATGTAGTTTTATCAAAATTTTCAGTATGTTATTTTAAAAGGAAATGTGTTGGGACCTCTTTGGAAGTGAGCTCATTACAGTGATTAACATTAAAACTCACTGGGTGGTCTCCTCTCGAGAGCGGATCTCATTTTTGTCAACACCCGAGTAATTGTATCTTGCCGAATTACGATTGTTATTTGTGGCGTGCTGAAAATTTTTCTTTGGCGAACGTTAAGCAAGAATTCATGGCACACACCTGAGGGGAGAAATCCGAGTTTAATGTTTACATTTTTCATTACTGGGGTTTCTCCTCCATGGTGCGTTACCTTCAAATATACAAGTTTGCCAGATTGCAAATATTTTTATATGTTTCGTGCTTTATAATTTCGGTTATCCGTTAATACTATATTATGGTGCCAGTTGAAATATAAGTTCACGGAATCTCCTTCGATGTGAGATCATGACGGTGATGTAAATTTTAGCTTCACTGGGTGGTCTCCTCTCGAAGGCGGTTTTCATTCAACAGAAGAAAGAGGATACACAAAAATAATTGTGTTCTAGGATTTCTTTTCCACCAGTTGAAATAATAATGTGCGCACTTGAGAGGCGATTGCCAAGTTTATGTTTTATTTTTCATTACTGGGTTTTCTCCTTCATGGCGCATGATGCTTATACCCTCGACTGTTAAGAAATAAAATTTTCTTATGTAGGCTTTGGTTCCACTTCTCTTTGGCTTTGTCCTATTTGGAACTGATAAAGCTATTGAGTGGTGGCACCGCGGCCCTTCCATCGATAATACAATGTATTAGTCCAGAAGTTAAAATTCGTTAATATTGCAAGTTTTTAAAATTTTGAAGGGAAACACTCCCATTCTTGGTGTTCTTGGTTAAATTTTTCTGGTTTACTATTTTGGATGTAGGGAATTCATGTCAATGCTTTTATGTAAGAAAATTATATTTTTAAAATGATACGTAAGCCGTTTCTTTTAAGGAAAAGAAGTTCCTTGTGTAATTTCATTTTCATTGGATATTGTTGAAGTTGTCATGCTTTAACCAAATGTGCAGTCGAGTGGGAAGTAACTTGCTTCCCTCCCACTCCACCGACTGAAATTTGAGACACCTGGGACGTTGATAACTTTCATTTGCTTGTTTGCTTTCTGAGACGAAGGTTGGCAAGTTTCCGATTGCAGTGTTTGTAAATCTGTACTGTGATATAGTGTAGGATAAAGTTGATCCTTACTTATGAAATAGACGAAAATGGTACGTATATTTAGTAGGGATTCATCAGATGTGGATAGATTTTTGCGTTATTTACTTTCGTTTATGTTTAAATGTAGTTTTATCAAAATTTTCAGTATGTTATTTTAAAAGGAAATGTGTTGGGACTTCTTTGGAGGCGAGCTCATTACAGTGATTAACATTAAAACTCACTGGGTGGTCTCCTCGAGAGCGGATCTCATTTTTGTCAACACCCGAGTAATTGTATCTTGCCGAATTACGATTGTTGTTTGTGGCGTGCTGAAAATTTTTCTTTGGCGAACGTTAAGCAAGAATTCATGGCACACACCTGAAGGGAGAAATCCGAGTTTAATGTTTACATTGTTCATTACTGGGTTTTCTCCTCCATGGTGCGTTACCTTCAAATATACAAGTTTGCCAGATTGCAAATATTTTTATATGTTTCGTGCTTTATAATTTCGGTTATCCGTTAATACTATATTATGGTGCCAGTTGAAATATAAGTTCACGGAATCTCCTTCGAGGTGAGATCATGACGGTGATGTAAATTTTAGCTTCACTGGGTGGTCTCCTCTCGAAGGCGGTTTTCATTCAACAGAAGAAAGTGGATACACAAAAATAATTGTGTTCTAGGATTTCTTTTCCACCAGTTGAAATAATAATGTGCGCACTTGAGAGGCGATTGCCAAGTTTATGTTTTATTTTTCATTACTGGGTTTTCTCCTTCATGGCGCGTGATGCTTATACCGTCGACTGTTAAGAAATAAAATTTTCTTATGTGGGCTTTGGTTCCACTTCTCTTTGGCTTTGTCCTATTTGGAACTGATAAAGCTATTGAGTGGTGGCACCGCGGCCCTTTCATCGATAATACAATGTATTAGTACAGAAGTTAAAATTCGTTAATATTGCAAGTTTTTAAAATCTTGAAGGGAAACACTCACATTCTTGGTGTTCTTGGTTAAATTTTTCTGGTTTACTATTTTGGATGTAGGGAATTCATGTCAATGCTCTTATGTAAGAAAATTATATTTTTAAAATGATACGTAAGCCGTTTCTTTTAAGGAAAAGAAGTTCCTTGTGTAATTTCATTTTCATTGGATATTGTTGAAGTTGTCATGCTGTAACCAAATGTGCAGGCGAGTGGGAAGTAACTTGTTTCCCTCCCACTCCACCGACTGAAATTTGAGATGCCTGGGACGTTGATAACTTTCATTTGCTTGTTTGCTGTCTGAGACGAAGGTTGTCAAGTTTCCGATTGCAGTGTTTGTAAATCTGTACTGTGATATAGTGTAGGATAAAGTTGATCCTTACTTATGAAATAGAAGCAAATGGTACGTATATTTAGCAGGGATTCATCAGATGTGGATAGATTTTTGCGTTATTTACTTTCGTTTATGTTTAAATGTAGTTTTATCAAAATTTTCAGTATGTTATTTTAAAAGGAAATGTGTTGGGACCTCTTTGGAGGTGAGCTCATTACAGTGATTAACATTAAAACTCACTGGGTGGTCTCCTCTCGAGAGCGGATCTCATTTTTGTCAACACCCGAGTAATTGTATCTTGCCGAATTACGATTGTTATTTGTGGCGTGCTGAAAATTTTTCTTTGGCGAACGTTAAGCAAGAATTCATGGCACACACCTGAGGGGAGAAATCCGAGTTTAATGTTTACATTTTTCATTACTGGGGTTTCTCCTCCATGGTGCGTTATATTCAAATATACAAGTTTGCCAGATTGCAAATATTTTTATATGTTTCGTGCTTTATAATTTCGGTTATCCGTTAATACTATATTATGGTGCCAGTTGAAATATAAGTTCACGGAATCTCCTTCGAGGTGAGATCATGACGGTGATGTAAATTTTAGCTTCACTGGGTGGTCTCCTCTCGAAGGCGGTTTTCATTCAACAGAAGAAAGAGGATACACAAAAATAATTGTGTTCTAGGATTTCTTTTCCACCAGTTGAAATAATAATGTGCGCACTTGAGAGGCGATTGCCAAGTTTATGTTTTATTTCTTATTACTGGGTTTTCTCCTTCATGGCGCGTGATGCTTATACACTCGACTGTTAAGAAATAAAATTTTCTTATGTAGGCTTTGGTTCCACGTCTCTTTGGCTTTGTCCTGTTTGGAACTGATAAAGCTATTGAGTGTTGGCACCGCTTCCCTTCCATCGATAATACAATGTATTAGTCCAGAGGTTAAAATTCGTTAATATTGCAAGTTTTTAAAATCTTGAAGGGAAACACTCCCATTCTTGGTGTTCGTGGTTAAATTTTTCTGGTTTACTATTTTGGATGTAGGGAATTCATGTCAATGCTTTTATGTAAGAAAATTATATTTTTAAAATGATACGTAAGCCGTTTCTTTTAAGGAAAAGAAGTTCCTTGTGTAATTTCATTTTCATTGGATTTTGTTGAAGTTGTCTTGCTGTAACCAAATGTGCAGGCGAGTGGGAAGTAACTTGTTTCCCTCCCACTCCACCGACTGAAATTTGAGACACCTGGGACGTTGATAACTTTCATTTGCTTGTTTGCTTTCTGAGACGAAGGTTGTCAAGATTCCGATTGCAGTGTTTGTAAATCTGTACTGTGATATAGTGTAGGATAAAGTTGATCCTTACTTATGAAATAGACGAAAATGGTACGTATATTTAGTAGGGATTCATCAGATGTGGATAGATTTTTGCGTTATTTACTTTCGTTTATGTTTAAATGTAGTTTTATCAAAATTTTCAATATGTTATTTTAAAAGGAAATGTGTTGGGACCTCTTTGGAGGCGAGCTCATTACAGTGATTAACATTAAAACTCACTGGGTGGTCTCCTCGAGAGCGGATCTCATTTTTGTCAACACCCGAGTAATTGTATCATGCCGAATTACGATTGTTGTTTGTGGCGTGCTGAAAATTTTTCTTTGGCGAACGTTAAGCAAGAATTCATGGCACACACCTGAGGGGAGAAATCCGAGTTTAATGTTTACATTGTTCATTACTGGGTTTTCTCCTCCATGGTGCGTTACTTTCAAATATACGAGTTTGCCAGATTGCAAATATTTTTATATGTTTCGTGCTTTATAATTTCGGTTATCCGTTAATACTATGTTATGGTGCCAGTTGAAATATAAGTTCACGGAATCTCCTTCGAGGTGAGATCATGACGGTGATGTAAATTTTAGCTTCACTGGGTGGTCTCCTGTCGAAGGCGGTTTTCATTCAACAGAAGAAAGTGGATACACAAAAATAATTGTTTTCTAGGATTTCTTTTCCACCAGTTGAAATAATAATGTGCGCACTTGAGAGGCGATTGCCAAGTTTATGTTTTATTTTTCATTACTGGGTTTTCTCCTTCATGGCGCGTGATGCTTATACCGTCGACTGGTAAGAAATAAAATTTTCTTATGTGGGCTTTGGTTCCACTTCTCTTTGGCTTTGTCCTATTTGGAACTGATAAAGCTATTGAGTGGTGGCACCGCGGCCCTTTCATCGATAATACAATGTATTAGTCCAGAAGTTAAAATTCGTTAATATTGCAAGTTTTTAAAATCTTGAAGGGAAACACTCCCATTCTTGGTGTTCTTGGTTACATTTTTCTGGTTTAATATTTTGGATGTAGGGAATTCATGTCAATGCTTTTATGTAAGAAAATTATATTTTTAAAATGATACGTAAGCCGTTTCTTTTAAGGAAAATAAGTTCCTTGTGTAATTTCATTTTCATTGGATATTGTTGAAGTTGTCATGCTGTAACCAAATGTGCAGGCGAGTGGGAAGTAACTTGTTTCCCTCCCACTCCAAAGACTGAAATTTGAGATGCCTGGGACGTTGATAACTTTCATTTGCTTGTTTGCTGTCTGAGACGAAGGTTGTCAAGTTTCCGATTGCAGTGTTTGTAAATCTGTACTGTATTATAGTGTAGGATAAAGTTGATCCTTACTTATGAAATAGAAGCAAATGGTACGTATATTTAGCAGGGATTCATCAGATGTGGATAGATTTTTGCGTTATTTACTTTCGTTTATGTTTAAATGTAGTTTTATCAAAATTTTCAGTATGTTATTTTAAAAGGAAATGTGTTGGGACCTCTTTGGAAGTGAGCTCATTACAGTGATTAACATTAAAACTCACTGGGTGGTCTCCTCTCGAGAGCGGATCTCATTTTTGTCAACACCCGAGTAATTGTATCTTGCCGAATTACGATTGTTATTTGTGGCGTGCTGAAAATTTTTCTTTGGCGAACGTTAAGCAAGAATTCATGGCACACACCTGAGGGGAGAAATCCGAGTTTAATGTTTACATTTTTCATTACTGGGGTTTCTCCTCCATGGTGCGTTACCTTCAAATATACAAGTTTGCCAGATTGCAAATATTTTTATATGTTTCGTGCTTTATAATTTCGGTTATCCGTTAATACTATATTATGGTGCCAGTTGAAATATAAGTTCACGGAATCTCCTTCGATGTGAGATCATGACGGTGATGTAAATTTTAGCTTCACTGGGTGGTCTCCTCTCGAAGGCGGTTTTCATTCAACAGAAGAAAGAGGATACACAAAAATAATTGTGTTCTAGGATTTCTTTTCCACCAGTTGAAATAATAATGTGCGCACTTGAGAGGCGATTGCCAAGTTTATGTTTTATTTTTCATTACTGGGTTTTCTCCTTCATGGCGAGTGATGCTTATACCCTCGACTGTTAAGAAATAAAATTTTCTTATGTAGGCTTTGGTTCCACTTCTCTTTGGCTTTGTCCTATTTGGAACTGATAAAGCTATTGAGTGGTGGCACCGCGGCCCTTCCATCGATAATACAATGTATTAGTCCAGAAGTTAAAATTCGTTAATATTGCAAGTTTTTAAAATTTTGAAGGGAAACACTCCCATTCTTGGTGTTCTTGGTTAAATTTTTCTGGTTTAATATTTTGGATGTAGGGAATTCATGTCAATGCTTTTATGTAAGAAAATTATATTTTTAAAATGATACGTAAGCCGTTTCTTTTAAGGAAAAGAAGTTCCTTGTGTAATTTCATTTTCATTGGATATTGTTGAAGTTGTCATGCTTTAACCAAACGTGCAGTCGAGTGGGAAGTAACTTGCTTCCCTCCCACTCCACCGACTGAAATTTGAGACACCTGGGACGTTGATAACTTTCATTTGCTTGTTTGCTTTCTGAGACGAAGGTTGGCAAGTTTCCGATTGCAGTGTTTGTAAATCTGTACTGCGGTATAGTGTAGGATAAAGTTGATCCTTACTTATGAAATAGAAGCAAATGGTACGTATATTTAGCAGGGATTCATCAGATGTGGATAGATTTTTGCGTTATTTACTTTCGTTTATGTTTAAATGTAGTTTTATCAAAATTTTCAGTATGTTATTTTAAAAGGAAATGTGTTGGGACCTCTTTGGAGGTGAGCTCATTACAGTGATTAACATTAAAACTCACTGGGTGGTCTCCTCTCGAGAGCGGATCTCATTTTTGTCAACACCCGAGTAATTGTATCTTGCCGAATTACGATTGTTGTTTGTGGCGTGCTGAAAATTTTTCTTTGGCGAACGTTAAGCAAGAATTCATGGCACACACCTGAGGGGAGAAATCCGAGTTTAATGTTTACATTGTTCATTACTGGGTTTTCTCCTCCATGGTGCGTTGCCTTCATATATACAAGTTTGCCAGATTGCAAATATTTTTATATGTTTCGTGCTTTATAATTTCGGTTATCCGTTAATACTATATTATGGTGCCAGTTGAAATATAAGTTCACGGAATCTCCTTCGAGGTGAGATCATGACGGTGATGTAAATTTTAGCTTCACTGGGTGGTCTCCTCTCGAAGGCGGTTTTCATTCAACAGAAGAAAGTGGATACACAAAAATAATTGTGTTCTAGGATTTCTTTTCCACCAGTTGAAATAATAATGTGCGCACTTGAGAGGCGATTGCCAAGTTTATGTTTTATTTTTCATTACTGGGTTTTCTCCTTCATGGCGCATGATGCTTATACCCTCGACTGTTAAGAAATAAAATTTTCTTATGTAGGCTTTGGTTCCACTTCTCTTTGGCTTTGTCCTATTTGGAACTGATAAAGCTATTGAGTGGTGGCACCGCGGCCCTTCCATCGATAATACAATGTATTAGTCCAGAAGTTAAAATTCGTTAATATTGCAAGTTTTTAAAATTTTGAAGGGAAACACTCCCATTCTTGGTGTTCTTGGTTAAATTTTTCTGGTTTACTATTTTGGATGTAGGGAATTCATGTCAATGCTTTTATGTAAGAAAATTATATTTTTAAAATGATACGTAAGCCGTTTCTTTTAAGGAAAAGAAGTTCCTTGTGTAATTTCATTTTCATTGGATATTGTTGAAGTTGTCATGCTTTAACCAAATGTGCAGTCGAGTGGGAAGTAACTTGCTTCCCTCCCACTCCACCGACTGAAATTTGAGACACCTGGGACGTTGATAACTTTCATTTGCTTGTTTGCTTTCTGAGACGAAGGTTGGCAAGTTTCCGATTGCAGTGTATGTAAATCTGTACTGTGATATAGTGTAGGATAAAGTTGATCCTTACTTATGAAATAGACGAAAATGGTACGTATATTTAGTAGGGATTCATCAGATGTGGATAGATTTTTGCGTTATTTACTTTCGTTTATGTTTAAATGTAGTTTTATCAAAATTTTCAGTATGTTATTTTAAAAGGAAATGTGTTGGGACTTCTTTGGAGGCGAGCTCATTACAGTGATTAACATTAAAACTCACTGGGTGGTCTCCTCGAGAGCGGATCTCATTTTTGTCAACACCCGAGTAATTGTATCTTGCCGAATTACGATTGTTGTTTGTGGCGTGCTGAAAATTTTTCTTTGGCGAACGTTAAGCAAGAATTCATGGCACACACCTGAAGGGAGAAATCCGAGTTTAATGTTTACATTGTTCATTACTGGGTTTTCTCCTCCATGGTGCGTTACCTTCAAATATACAAGTTTGCCAGATTGCAAATATTTTTATATGTTTCGTGCTTTATAATTTCGGTTATCCGTTAATACTATATTATGGTGCCAGTTGAAATATAAGTTCACGGAATCTCCTTCGAGGTGAGATCATGACGGTGATGTAAATTTTAGCTTCACTGGGTGGTCTCCTCTCGAAGGCGGTTTTCATTCAACAGAAGAAAGTGGATACACAAAAATAATTGTGTTCTAGGATTTCTTTTCCACCAGTGGAAATAATAATGTGCGCACTTGAGAGGCGATTGCCAAGTTTATGTTTTATTTTTCATTACTGGGTTTTCTCCTTCATGGCGCGTGATGCTTATACCGTCGACTGTTAAGAAATAAAATTTTCTTATGTGGGCTTTGGTTCCACTTCTCTTTGGCTTTGTCCTATTTGGAACTGATAAAGCTATTGAGTGGTGGCACCGCGGCCCTTTCATCGATAATACAATGTATTAGTCCAGAAGTTAAAATTCGTTAATATTGCAAGTTTTTAAAATCTTGAAGGGAAACACTCCCATTCTTGGTGTTCTTGGTTACATTTTTCTGGTTTAATATTTTGGATGTAGGGAATTCATGTCAATGCTTTTATGTAAGAAAATTATATTTTTAAAATGATACGTAAGCCGTTTCTTTTAAGGAAAAGAAGTTCCTTGTGTAATTTCATTTTCATTGGATATTGTTGAAGTTGTCATGCTGTAACCAAATGTGCAGGCGAGTGGGAAGTAACTTGTTTCCCTCCCACTCCAAAGACTGAAATTTGAGATGCCTGGGACGTTGATAACTTTCATTTGCTTGTTTGCTGTCTGAGACGAAGGTTGTCAAGTTTCCGATTGCAGTGTTTGTAAATCTGTACTGTATTATAGTGTAGGATAAAGTTGATCCTTACTTATGAAATAGAAGCAAATGGTACGTATATTTAGCAGGGATTCATCAGATGTGGATAGATTTTTGCGTTATTTACTTTCGTTTATGTTTAAATGTAGTTTTATCAAAATTTTCAGTATGTTATTTTAAAAGGAAATGTGTTGGGACCTCTTTGGAGGTGAGCTCATTACAGTGATTAACATTAAAACTCACTGGGTGGTCTCCTCTCGAGAGCGGATCTCATTTTTGTCAACACCCGAGTAATTGTATCTTGCCGAATTACGATTGTTATTTGTGGCGTGCTGAAAATTTTTCTTTGGCGAACGTTAAGCAAGAATTCATGGCACACACCTGAGGGGAGAAATCCGAGTTTAATGTTTACATTGTTCATTACTGGGTTTTCTCCTCCATGGTGCGTTACCTTCATATATACAAGTTTGCCAGATTGCAAATATTTTTATATGTTTCGTGCTTTATAATTTCGGTTATCCGTTAATACTATATTATGGTGCCAGTTGAAATATAAGTTCACGGAATCTCCTTCGAGGTGAGATCATGACGGTGATGTAAATTTTAGCTTCACTGGGTGGTCTCCTCTCGAAGGCGGTTTTCATTCAACAGAAGAAAGTGGATACACAAAAATAATTGTGTTCTAGGATTTCTTTTCCACCAGTTGAAATAATAATGTGCGCACTTGAGAGGCGATTGCCAAGTTTATGTTTTATTTTTCATTACTGGGTTTTCTCCTTCATGGCGCGTGATGCTTATACCGTCGACTGTTAAGAAATAAAATTTTCTTATGTAGGCTTTGGTTCCACTTCTCTTTGGCTTTGTCCTATTTGGAACTGATAAAGCTATTGAGTGGTGGCACCGCGGCCCTTCCATCGATAATACAATGTATTAGTCCAGAAGTTAAAATTCGTTAATATTGCAAGTTTTTAAAATCTTGAAGGGAAACACTCCCATTCTTGGTGTTCTTGGTTACATTTTTCTGGTTTACTATTTTGGATGTAGGGAATTCATGTCAATGCTCTTATGTAAGAAAATTATATTTTTAAAATGATACGTAAGCCGTTTCTTTTAAGGAATAGTAGTTCCTTGTGTAATTTCATTTTCATTGGATATTGTTGAAGTTGTCATGCTGTAACCAAATGTGCAGGCGAGTGGGAAGTAACTTGTTTCCCTCCCACTCCACCGACTGAAATTTGAGATGCCTGGGACGTTGATAACTTTCATTTGCTTGTTTGCTGTCTGAGACGAAGGTTGTCAAATTTCCGATTGCAGTGTTTGTAAATCTGTATTGTGATATAGTGTAGGATAAAGTTGATCCTTACTTACGAAATAGAAGCAAATGGTACGTATATTTAGCAGGGATTCATCAGATGTGGATAGATTTTTGCGTTATTTACTTTCGTTTATGTTTAAATGTAGTTTTATCAAAATTTTCAGTATGTTATTTTAAAAGGAAATGTGTTGGGACCTCTTTGGAAGTGAGCTCATTACAGTGATTAACATTAAAACTCACTGGGTGGTCTCCTCTCGAGAGCGGATCTCATTTTTGTCAACACCCGAGTAATTGTATCTTGCCGAATTACGATTGTTATTTGTGGCGTGCTGAAAATTTTTCTTTGGCGAACGTTAAGCAAGAATTCATGGCACACACCTGAGGGGAGAAATCCGAGTTTAATGTTTACATTTTTCATTACTGGGGTTTCTCCTCCATGGTGCGTTACCTTCAAATATACAAGTTTGCCAGATTGCAAATATTTTTATATGTTTCGTGCTTTATAATTTCGGTTATCCGTTAATACTATATTATGGTGCCAGTTGAAATATAAGTTCACGGAATCTCCTTCGATGTGAGATCATGACGGTGATGTAAATTTTAGCTTCACTGGGTGGTCTCCTCTCGAAGGCGGTTTTCATTCAACAGAAGAAAGAGGATACACAAAAATAATTGTGTTCTAGGATTTCTTTTCCACCAGTTGAAATAATAATGTGCGCACTTGAGAGGCGATTGCCAAGTTTATGTTTTATTTTTCATTACTGGGTTTTCTCCTTCATGGCGCATGATGCTTATACCCTCGACTGTTAAGAAATAAAATTTTCTTATGTAGGCTTTGGTTCCACTTCTCTTTGGCTTTGTCCTATTTGGAACTGATAAAGCTATTGAGTGGTGGCACCGCGGCCCTTCCATCGATAATACAATGTATTAGTCCAGAAGTTAAAATTCGTTAATATTGCAAGTTTTTAAAATTTTGAAGGGAAACACTCCCATTCTTGGTGTTCTTGGTTAAATTTTTCTGGTTTACTATTTTGGATGTAGGGAATTCATGTCAATGCTTTTATGTAAGAAAATTATATTTTTAAAATGATACGTAAGCCGTTTCTTTTAAGGAAAAGAAGTTCCTTGTGTAATTTCATTTTCATTGGATATTGTTGAAGTTGTCATGCTTTAACCAAATGTGCAGTCGAGTGGGAAGTAACTTGCTTCCCTCCCACTCCACCGACTGAAATTTGAGACACCTGGGACGTTGATAACTTTCATTTGCTTGTTTGCTTTCTGAGACGAAGGTTGGCAAGTTTCCGATTGCAGTGTATGTAAATCTGTACTGTGATATAGTGTAGGATAAAGTTGATCCTTACTTATGAAATAGACGAAAATGGTACGTATATTTAGTAGGGATTCATCAGATGTGGATAGATTTTTGCGTTATTTACTTTCGTTTATGTTTAAATGTAGTTTTATCAAAATTTTCAGTATGTTATTTTAAAAGGAAATGTGTTGGGACTTCTTTGGAGGCGAGCTCATTACAGTGATTAACATTAAAACTCACTGGGTGGTCTCCTCGAGAGCGGATCTCATTTTTGTCAACACCCGAGTAATTGTATCTTGCCGAATTACGATTGTTGTTTGTGGCGTGCTGAAAATTTTTCTTTGGCGAACGTTAAGCAAGAATTCATGGCACACACCTGAAGGGAGAAATCCGAGTTTAATGTTTACATTGTTCATTACTGGGTTTTCTCCTCCATGGTGCGTTACCTTCAAATATACAAGTTTGCCAGATTGCAAATATTTTTATATGTTTCGTGCTTTATAATTTCGGTTATCCGTTAATACTATATTATGGTGCCAGTTGAAATATAAGTTCACGGAATCTCCTTCGAGGTGAGATCATGACGGTGATGTAAATTTTAGCTTCACTGGGTGGTCTCCTCTCGAAGGCGGTTTTCATTCAACAGAAGAAAGTGGATACACAAAAATAATTGTGTTCTAGGATTTCTTTTCCACCAGTGGAAATAATAATGTGCGCACTTGAGAGGCGATTGCCAAGTTTATGTTTTATTTTTCATTACTGGGTTTTCTCCTTCATGGCGCGTGATGCTTATACCGTCGACTGTTAAGAAATAAAATTTTCTTATGTGGGCTTTGGTTCCACTTCTCTTTGGCTTTGTCCTATTTGGAACTGATAAAGCTATTGAGTGGTGGCACCGCGGCCCTTTCATCGATAATACAATGTATTAGTCCAGAAGTTAAAATTCGTTAATATTGCAAGTTTTTAAAATCTTGAAGGGAAACACTCCCATTCTTGGTGTTCTTGGTTACATTTTTCTGGTTTAATATTTTGGATGTAGGGAATTCATGTCAATGCTTTTATGTAAGAAAATTATATTTTTAAAATGATACGTAAGCCGTTTCTTTTAAGGAAAAGAAGTTCCTTGTGTAATTTCATTTTCATTGGATATTGTTGAAGTTGTCATGCTGTAACCAAATGTGCAGGCGAGTGGGAAGTAACTTGTTTCCCTCCCACTCCAAAGACTGAAATTTGAGATGCCTGGGACGTTGATAACTTTCATTTGCTTGTTTGCTGTCTGAGACGAAGGTTGTCAAGTTTCCGATTGCAGTGTTTGTAAATCTGTACTGTATTATAGTGTAGGATAAAGTTGATCCTTACTTATGAAATAGAAGCAAATGGTACGTATATTTAGCAGGGATTCATCAGATGTGGATAGATTTTTGCGTTATTTACTTTCGTTTATGTTTAAATGTAGTTTTATCAAAATTTTCAGTATGTTATTTTAAAAGGAAATGTGTTGGGACCTCTTTGGAGGTGAGCTCATTACAGTGATTAACATTAAAACTCACTGGGTGGTCTCCTCTCGAGAGCGGATCTCATTTTTGTCAACACCCGAGTAATTGTATCTTGCCGAATTACGATTGTTGTTTGTGGCGTGCTGAAAATTTTTCTTTGGCGAACGTTAAGCAAGAATTCATGGCACACACCTGAGGGGAGAAATCCGAGTTTAATGTTTACATTGTTCATTACTGGGTTTTCTCCTCCATGGTGCGTTACCTTCATATATACAAGTTTGCCAGATTGCAAATATTTTTATATGTTTCGTGCTTTATAATTTCGGTTATCCGTTAATACTATATTATGGTGCCAGTTGAAATATAAGTTCACGGAATCTCCTTCGAGGTGAGATCATGACGGTGATGTAAATTTTAGCTTCACTGGGTGGTCTCCTCTCGAAGGCGGTTTTCATTCAACAGAAGAAAGTGGATACACAAAAATAATTGTGTTCTAGGATTTCTTTTCCACCAGTTGAAATAATAATGTGCGCACTTGAGAGGCGATTGCCAAGTTTATGTTTTATTTTTCATTACTGGGTTTTCTCCTTCATGGCGCGTGATGCTTATACCGTCGACTGTTAAGAAATAAAATTTTCTTATGTAGGCTTTGGTTCCACTTCTCTTTGGCTTTGTCCTATTTGGAACTGATAAAGCTATTGAGTGGTGGCACCGCGGCCCTTCCATCGATAATACAATGTATTAGTCCAGAAGTTAAAATTCGTTAATATTGCAAGTTTTTAAAATCTTGAAGGGAAACACTCCCATTCTTGGTGTTCTTGGTTACATTTTTCTGGTTTACTATTTTGGATGTAGGGAATTCATGTCAATGCTCTTATGTAAGAAAATTATATTTTTAAAATGATACGTAAGCCGTTTCTTTTAAGGAATAGTAGTTCCTTGTGTAATTTCATTTTCATTGGATATTGTTGAAGTTGTCATGCTGTAACCAAATGTGCAGGCGAGTGGGAAGTAACTTGTTTCCCTCCCACTCCACCGACTGAAATTTGAGATGCCTGGGACGTTGATAACTTTCATTTGCTTGTTTGCTGTCTGAGACGAAGGTTGTCAAATTTCCGATTGCAGTGTTTGTAAATCTGTATTGTGATATAGTGTAGGATAAAGTTGATCCTTACTTACGAAATAGAAGCAAATGGTACGTATATTTAGCAGGGATTCATCAGATGTGGATAGATTTTTGCGTTATTTACTTTCGTTTATGTTTAAATGTAGTTTTATCAAAATTTTCAGTATGTTATTTTAAAAGGAAATGTGTTGGGACCTCTTTGGAAGTGAGCTCATTACAGTGATTAACATTAAAACTCACTGGGTGGTCTCCTCTCGAGAGCGGATCTCATTTTTGTCAACACCCGAGTAATTGTATCTTGCCGAATTACGATTGTTATTTGTGGCGTGCTGAAAATTTTTCTTTGGCGAACGTTAAGCAAGAATTCATGGCACACACCTGAGGGGAGAAATCCGAGTTTAATGTTTACATTTTTCATTACTGGGGTTTCTCCTCCATGGTGCGTTACCTTCAAATATACAAGTTTGCCAGATTGCAAATATTTTTATATGTTTCGTGCTTTATAATTTCGGTTATCCGTTAATACTATATTATGGTGCCAGTTGAAATATAAGTTCACGGAATCTCCTTCGATGTGAGATCATGACGGTGATGTAAATTTTAGCTTCACTGGGTGGTCTCCTCTCGAAGGCGGTTTTCATTCAACAGAAGAAAGAGGATACACAAAAATAATTGTGTTCTAGGATTTCTTTTCCACCAGTTGAAATAATAATGTGCGCACTTGAGAGGCGATTGCCAAGTTTATGTTTTATTTTTCATTACTGGGTTTTCTCCTTCATGGCGCATGATGCTTATACCCTCGACTGTTAAGAAATAAAATTTTCTTATGTAGGCTTTGGTTCCACTTCTCTTTGGCTTTGTCCTATTTGGAACTGATAAAGCTATTGAGTGGTGGCACCGCGGCCCTTCCATCGATAATACAATGTATTAGTCCAGAAGTTAAAATTCGTTAATATTGCAAGTTTTTAAAATTTTGAAGGGAAACACTCCCATTCTTGGTGTTCTTGGTTAAATTTTTCTGGTTTACTATTTTGGATGTAGGGAATTCATGTCAATGCTTTTATGTAAGAAAATTATATTTTTAAAATGATACGTAAGCCGTTTCTTTTAAGGAAAAGAAGTTCCTTGTGTAATTTCATTTTCATTGGATATTGTTGAAGTTGTCATGCTTTAACCAAATGTGCAGTCGAGTGGGAAGTAACTTGCTTCCCTCCCACTCCACCGACTGAAATTTGAGACACCTGGGACGTTGATAACTTTCATTTGCTTGTTTGCTTTCTGAGACGAAGGTTGGCAAGTTTCCGATTGCAGTGTATGTAAATCTGTACTGTGATATAGTGTAGGATAAAGTTGATCCTTACTTATGAAATAGACGAAAATGGTACGTATATTTAGTAGGGATTCATCAGATGTGGATAGATTTTTGCGTTATTTACTTTCGTTTATGTTTAAATGTAGTTTTATCAAAATTTTCAGTATGTTATTTTAAAAGGAAATGTGTTGCGACTTCTTTGGAGGCGAGCTCATTACAGTGATTAACATTAAAACTCGCTGGGTGGTCTCCTCGAGAGCGGATCTCATTTTTGTCAACACCCGAGTAATTGTATCTTGCCGAATTACGATTGTTGTTTGTGGCGTGCTGAAAATTTTTCTTTGGCGAACGTTAAGCAAGAATTCATGGCACACACCTGAAGGGAGAAATCCGAGTTTAATGTTTACATTGTTCATTACTGGGTTTTCTCCTCCATGGTGCGTTACCTTCAAATATACAAGTTTGCCAGATTGCAAATATTTTTATATGTTTCGTGCTTTATAATTTCGGTTATCCGTTAATACTATATTATGGTGCCAGTTGAAATATAAGTTCACGGAATCTCCTTCGAGGTGAGATCATGACGGTGATGTAAATTTTAGCTTCACTGGGTGGTCTCCTCTCGAAGGCGGTTTTCATTCAACAGAAGAAAGTGGATACACAAAAATAATTGTGTTCTAGGATTTCTTTTCCACCAGTTGAAATAATAATGTGCGCACTTGAGAGGCGATTGCCAAGTTTATGTTTTATTTTTCATTACTGGGTTTTCTCCTTCATGGCGCGTGATGCTTATACCGTCGACTGTTAAGAAATAAAATTTTCTTATGTGGGCTTTGGTTCCACTTCTCTTTGGCTTTGTCCTATTTGGAACTGATAAAGCTATTGAGTGGTGGCACCGCGGCCCTTTCATCGATAATACAATGTATTAGTCCAGAAGTTAAAATTCGTTAATATTGCAAGTTTTTAAAATCTTGAAGGGAAACACTCACATTCTTGGTGTTCCTGGTTAAATTTTTCTGGTTTACTATTTTGGATGTAAGGAATTCATGTCAATGCTCTTATGTAAGAAAATTATATTTTTAAAATGATACGTAAGCCGTTTCTATTAAGGAAAAGAAGTTCCTTGTGTAATTTCATTTTCATTGGATATTGTTGAAGTTGTCATGCTGTAACCAAATGTGCAGGCGAGTGGGAAGTAACTTGTTTCCCTCCCACTCCACCGACTGAAATTTGAGATGCCTGGGACGTTGATAACTTTCATTTGCTTGTTTGCTGTCTGAGACGAAGGTTGTCAAGTTTCCGATTGCAGTGTTTGTAAATCTGTACTGTGATATAGTGTAGGATAAAGTTGATCCTTAGTTATGAAATAGAAGCAAATGGTACGTATATTTAGCAGGGATTCATCAGATGTGGATAGATTTTTGCGTTATTTACTTTCGTTTATGTTTAAATGTAGTTTTATCAAAATTTTCAGTATGTTATTTTAAAAGGAAATGTGTTGGGACCTCTTTGGAGGTGAGCTCATTACAGTGATTAACATTAAAACTCACTGGGTGGTCTCCTCTCGAGAGCGGATCTCATTTTTGTCAACACCCGAGTAATTGTATCTTGCCGAATTACGATTGTTATTAGTGGCGTGCTGAAAATTTTTCTTTGGCGAACGTTAAGCAAGAATTCATGGCACACACCTGAGGGGAGAAATCCGAGTTTAATGTTTACATTTTTCAATACTGGGGTTTCTCCTCCATGGTGCGTTACCTTCAAATATACAAGTTTGCCAGATTGCAAATATTTTTATATGTTTCGTGCTTTATAATTTCGGTTATCCGTTAATACTATATTATGGTGCCAGTTGAAATATAAGTTCACGGAATCTCCTTCGATGTGAGATCATGACGGTGATGTAAATTTTAGCTTCACTGGGTGGTCTCCTCTCGAAGGCGGTTTTCATTCATCAGAAGAAAGAGGATACACAAAAATAATTGTGTTCTAGGATTTCTTTTCCACCAGTTGAAATAATAATGTGCGCACTTGAGAGGCGATTGCCAAGTTTATGTTTTATTTTTTATTACTGGGTTTTCTCCTTCATGGCGCGTGATGCTTATACACTCGACTGTTAAGAAATAAAATTTTCTTATGTAGGCTTTGGTTCCACGTCTCTTTGGCTTTGTCCTGTTTGGAACTGATAAAGCTATTGAGTGTTGGCACCGCTTCCCTTCCATCGATAATACAATGTATTAGTCCAGAGGTTAAAATTCGTTAATATTGCAAGTTTTTAAAATCTTGAAGGGAAACACTCCCATTCTTGGTGTTCGTGGTTAAATTTTTCTGGTTTACTATTTTGGATGTAGGGAATTCATGTCAATGCTTTTATGTAAGAAAATTATATTTTTAAAATGATACGTAAGCCGTTTCTTTTAAGGAAAAGAAGTTCCATGTGTAATTTCATTTTCATTGGATATTGTTGAAGTTGTCATGCTGTAACCAAATGTGCAGGCGAGTGGGAAGTAACTTGCTTCCCTCCCACTCCACCGACTGAAATTTGAGACACCTGGGACATTGATAACTTTCATTTGCTTGTTTGCTTTCTGAGACGAAGGTTGGCAAATTTCCGATTGCAGTGTTTGTAAATCTGTACTGTGATATAGTGTAGGATAAAGTTGATCCTTACTTATGAAATAGACGAAAATGGTACGTATATTTAGTAGGGATTCTTCAGATGTGGATAGATTTTTGCGTTATTTACTTTCGTTTATGTTTAAATGTAGTTTTATCAAAATTTTCAGTATGTTATTTTAAAAGGAAATGTGTTGGGACCTCTTTGGAGGCGAGCTCATAACAGTGATTAACATTAAAACTCACTGGGTGGTCTCCTCGAGAGCGGATCTCATTTTTTCAACACCCGAGTAATTGTATCTTGCCGAATTACGATTGTTGTTTGTGGCGTGCTGAAAATTTTTCTTTGGCGAACGTTAAGCAAGAATTCATGGCACACACCTGAGGGGAGAAATCCGAGTTTAATGTTTACATTGTTCATTACTGGGTTTTCTCCTCCATGGTGCGTTACCTTCAAATATACGAGTTTGCCAGATTGCAAATATTTTTATATGTTTCGTGCTTTATAATTTCGGTTATCCGTTAATACTATGTTATGGTGCCAGTTGAAATATAAGTTCACGGAATCTCCTTCGAGGTGAGATCATGACGGTGATGTAAATTTTAGCTTCACTGGGTGGTCTCCTCTCGAAGGCGGTTTTCATTCAACAGAAGAAAGAGGATACACAAAAATAATTGTTTTCTAGGATTTCTTTTCCACCAGTTGAAATAATAATGTGCGCACTTGAGAGGCGATTGCCAAGTTTATGTTTTATTTTTCATTACTGGGTTTTCTCCTTCATGGCGCGTGATGCTTATACCCTCGACTGTTAAGAAATAAAATTTTCTTATGTAGGCTTTGGTTCCACTTCTCTTTGGCTTTGTCCTATTTGGAACTGATAAAGCTATTGAGTGGTGGCACCGCGGCCCTTCCATCGATAATACAATGTATTAGTCCAGAAGTTAAAATTCGTTAATATTGCAAGTTTTTAAAATCTTGAAGGGAAACACTCCCATTCTTGGTGTTCGTGGTTAAATTTTTCTGGTTTACTATTTTGGATGTAGGGAATTCATGTCAATGCTTTTATGTAAGAAAATTATATTTTTAAAATGATACGTAAGCCGTTTCTTTTAAGGAAAAGAAGTTCCTTGTGTAATTTCATTTTCATTGGATATTGTTGAAGTTGTCATGCTGTAACCAAATGTGCAGGCGAGTGGGAAGTAACTTGTTTCCCTCCCACTCCACCGACTGAAATTTGAGACACCTGGGACGTTGATAACTTTCATTTGCTTGTTTGCTTTCTGAGACGAAGGTTGGCAAGTTTCCGATTGCAGTGTTTGTAAATCTGTACTGTGATATAGTGTAGGATAAAGTTGATCCTTACTTATGAAATAGACGAAAATGGTACGTATATTTAGTAGGGATTCATCAGATGTGGATAGATTTTTGCGTTATTTACTTTCGTTTATGTTTAAATGTAGTTTTATCAAAATTTTCAGTATGTTATTTTAAAAGGAAATGTGTTGGGACCTCTTTGGAGGCGAGCTCATTACAGTGATTAACATTAAAACTCACTGGGTGGTCTCCTCGAGAGCGGATCTCATTTTTGTCAACACCCGAGTAATTGTATCTTGCCGAATTACGATTGTTGTTTGTGGCGTGCTGAAAATTTTTCTTTGGCGAACGTTAAGCAAGAATTCATGGCACACACCTGAAGGGAGAAATCCGAGTTTAATGTTTACATTGTTCATTACTGGGTTTTCTCCTCCATGGTGCGTTACCTTCAAATATACAAGTTTGCCAGATTGCAAATATTTTTATATGTTTCGTGCTTTATAATTTCGGTTATCCGTTAATACTATATTATGGTGCCAGTTGAAATATAAGTTCACGGAATCTCCTTCGAGGTGAGATCATGACGGTGATGTAAATTTTAGCTTCACTGGGTGGTCTCCTCTCGAAGGCGGTTTTCATTCAACAGAAGAAAGTGGATACACAAAAATAATTGTGTTCTAGGATTTCTTTTCCACCAGTTGAAATAATAATGTGCGCACTTGAGAGGCGATTGCCAAGTTTATGTTTTATTTTTCATTACTGGGTTTTCTCTTTCATGGCGCGTGATGCTTATAACGTCGACTGTTAAGAAATAAAATTTTCTTATGTGGGCTTTGGTTCCACTTCTCTTTGGCTTTGTCCTATTTGGAACTGATAAAGCTATTGAGTGGTGGCACCGCGGCCCTTTCATCGATAATACAATGTATTAGTCCAGAAGTTAAAATTCGTTAATATTGCAAGTTTTTAAAATCTTGAAGGGAAACGCTCCCATTCTTGGTGTTCTTGGTTAAATTTTTCTGGTTTACTATTTTGGATGTAGGGAATTCATGTCAATGCTCTTATGTAAGAAAATTATATTTTTAAAATGATACGTAAGCCGTTTCTTTTAAGGAAAAGAAGTTCCTTGTGTAATTTCATTTTCATTGGATATTGTTGAAGTTGTCATGCTGTAACCAAATGTGCAGGCGAGTGGGAAGTAACTTGTTTCCCTCCCACTCCACCGACTGAAATTTGAGATGCCTGGGACGTTGATAACTTTCATTTGCTTGTTTGCTGTCTGAGACGAAGGTTGTCAAGTTTCCGATTGCAGTGTTTGTAAATCTGTACTGTGATATAGTGTAGGATAAAGTTGATCCTTACTTATGAAATAGAAGCAAATGGTACGTATATTTAGTAGGGATTCATCAGATGTGGATAGATTTTTGCGTTATTTACTTTCGTTTATGTTTAAATGTAGTTTTATCAAAATTTTCAGTATGTTATTTTAAAAGGAAATGTGTTGGGACCTCTTTGGAGGTGAGCTCATTACAGTGATTAACATTAAAACTCACTGGGTGGTCTCCTCTCGAGAGCGGATCTCATTTTTGTCAACACCCGAGTAATTGTATCTTGCCGAATTACGATTGTTATTTGTGGCGTGCTGAAAATTTTTCTTTGGCGAACGTTAAGCAAGAATTCATGGCACACACCTGAGGGGAGAAATCCGAGTTTAATGTTTACATTTTTCATTACTGGGGTTTCTCCTCCATGGTGCGTTACCTTCAAATATACAAGTTTGCCAGATTGCAAATATTTTTATATGTTTCGTGCTTTATAATTTCGGTTATCCGTTAATACTATATTATGGTGCCAGTTGAAATATAAGTTCACGGAATCTCCTTCGATGTGAGATCATGACGGTGATGTAAATTTTAGCTTCACTGGGTGGTCTCCTCTCGAAGGCGGTTTTCATTCAACAGAAGAAAGAGGATACACAAAAATAATTGTGTTCTAGGATTTCTTTTCCACCAGTTGAAATAATAATGTGCGCACTTGAGAGGCGATTGCCAAGTTTATGTTTTATTTTTTATTACTGGGTTTTCTCCTTCATGGCGCGTGATGCTTATACACTCGACTGTTAAGAAATAAAATTTTCCTATGTAGGCTTTGGTTCCACGTCTCTTTGGCTTTGTCCTGTTTGGAACTGATAAAGCTATTGAGTGTTGGCACCGCTTCCCTTCCATCGATAATACAATGTATTAGTCCAGAGGTTAAAATTCGTTAATATTGCAAGTTTTTAAAATCTTGAAGGGAAACACTCCCATTCTTGGTGTTCGTGGTTAAATTTTTCTGGTTTACTATTTTGGATGTAGGGAATTCATGTCAATGCTTTTATGTAAGAAAATTATATTTTTAAAATGATACGTAAGCCGTTTCTTTTAAGGAAAAGAAGTTCCATGTGTAATTTCATTTTCATTGGATATTGTTGAAGTTGTCATGCTGTAACCAAATGTGCAGGCGAGTGGGAAGTAACTTGTTTCCCTCCCACTCCACCGACTGAAATTTGAGACACCTGGGACGTTGATAACTTTCATTTGCTTGTTTGCTTTCTGAGACGAAGGTTGTCAAGATTCTGATTGCAGTGTTTGTAAATCTGTACTGTGATATAGTGTAGGATAAAGTTGATCCTTACTTATGAAATAGACGAAAATGGTACGTATATTTAGTAGGGATTCATCAGATGTGGATAGATTTTTGCGTTATTTACTTTCGTTTATGTTTAAATGTAGTTTTATCAAAATTTTCAATATGTTATTTTAAAAGGAAATGTGTTGCAACCTCTTTGGAGGCGAGCTCATTACAGTGATTAACATTAAAACTCACTGGGTGGTCTCCTCGAGAGTGGATCTCATTTTTGTCAACACCCGAGTAATTGTATCTTGCCGAATTACGATTGTTGTTTGTGGCGTGCTGAAAATTTTTCTTTGGCGAACGTTAAGCAAGAATTCATGGCACACACCTGAGGGGAGAAATCCGAGTTTAATGTTTACATTGTTCATTACTGGGTTTTCTCCTCCATGGTGCGTTACCTTCAAATATACGAGTTTGCCAGATTGCAAATATTTTTATATGTTTCGTGCTTTATAATTTCGGTTATCCGTTAATACTATGTTATGGTGCCAGTTGAAATATAAGTTCACGGAATCTCCTTCGAGGTGAGATCATGACGGTGATGTAAATTTTAGCTTCACTGGGTGGTCTCCTCTCGAAGGCGGTTTTCATTCAACAGAAGAAAGTGGATACACAAAAATAATTGTTTTCTAGGATTTCTTTTCCACCAGTTGAAATAATAATGTGCGCACTTGAGAGGCGATTGCCAAGTTTATGTTTTATTTTTCATTACTGGGTTTTCTCCTTCATGGCGCGTGATGCTTATACCGTCGACTGTTAAGAAATAAAATTTTCTTATGTGGGCTTTGGTTCCACTTCTCTTTGGCTTTGTCCTATTTGGAACTGATAAAGCTATTGAGTGGTGGCACCGCGGCCCTTTCATCGATAATACAATGTATTAGTCCAGAAGTTAAAATTCGTTAATATTGCAAGTTTTTAAAATCTTGAAGGGAAACACTCCCATTCTTGGTGTTCTTGGTTAAATTTTTCTGGTTTAATATTTTGGATGTAGGGAATTCATGTCAATGCTTTTATGTAAGAAAATTATATTTTTAAAATGATACGTAAGCCGTTTCTTTTAAGGAAAAGAAGTTCCTTGTGTAATTTCATTTTCATTGGATATTGTTGAAGTTGTTATGCTGTAACCAAATGTGCATTCGAGTGGGAAGTAACTTGTTTCCCTCCCACTCCAAAGACTGAAATTTGAGATGCCTGGGACGTTGATAACTTTCATTTGCTTGTTTGCTGTCTGAGACGAAGGTTGTCAAGTTTCCGATTGCAGTGTTTGTAAATCTGTACTGTGATATAGTGTAGGATAAAGTTGATCCTTACTTATGAAATAGAAGCAAATGGTACGTATATTTAGTAGGGATTCATCAGATGTGGATAGATTTTTGCGTTATTTACTTTCGTTTATTTTTAAATGTAGTTTTATCAAAATTTCAGTATGTTATTTTAAAAGGAAATGTGTTGGGACCTCTTTGGAGGTGAGCTCATTACAGTGATTAACATTAAAACTCACTGGGTGGTCTCCTCTCGAGAGCGGATCTCATTTTTGTCAACACCCGAGTAATTGTATCTTGCCGAATTACGATTGTTGTTTGTGGCGTGCTGAAAATTTTTCTTTGGCGAACGTTAAGCAAGAATTCATGGCACACACCTGAGGGGAGAAATCCGAGTTTAATGTTTACATTGTTCATTACTGGGTTTTCTCCTCCATGGTGCGTTACCTTCATATATACAAGTTTGCCAGATTGCAAATATTTTTATATGTTTCGTGCTTTATAATTTCGGTTATCCGTTAATACTATATTATGGTGCCAGTTGAAATATAAGTTCACGGAATCTCCTTCGAGGTGAGATCATGACGGTGATGTAAATTTTAGCTTCACTGGGTGGTCTCCTCTCGAAGGCGGTTTTCATTCAACAGAAGAAAGAGGATACACAAAAATAATTGTGTTCTAGGATTTCTTTTCCACCAGTTGAAATAATAATGTGCGCACTTGAAAGGCGATTGCCAAGTTTATGTTTTATTTTTCATTACTGGGTTTTCTCCTTCATGGCGCGTGATGCTTATACCGTCGACTGTTAAGAAATAAAATTTTCTTATGTAGGCTTTGGTTCCACTTCTCTTTGGCTTTGTCCTATTTGGAACTGATAAAGCTATTGAGTGGTGGCACCGCGGCCCTTTCATCGATAATACAATGTATTAGTCCAGAAGTTAAAATTCGTTAATATTGCAAGTTTTTAAAATCTTGAAGGGAAATACTCACATTCTTGGTGTTCTTGGTTACATTTTTCTGGTTTACTATTTTGGATGTAGGGAATTCATGTCAATGCTCTTATGTAAGAAAATTATATTTTTAAAATGATACGTAAGCCGTTTCTTTTAAGGAAAAGAAGTTCCTTGTGTAATTTCATTTTCATTGGATATTGTTGAAGTTGTCATGCTGTAACCAAATGTGCAGGCGAGTGGGAAGTAACTTGTTTCCCTCCCACTCCACCGACTGAAATTTGAGATGCCTGGGACGTTGATAACTTTCATTTGCTTGTTTGCTGTCTGAGACGAAGGTTGTCAAGTTTCCGATTGCAGTGTTTGTAAATCTGTACTGTGATATAGTGTAGGATAAAGTTGATCCTTAGTTATGAAATAGAAGCAAATGGTACGTATATTTAGCAGGGATTCATCAGATGTGGATAGATTTTTGCGTTATTTACTTTCGTTTATGTTTAAATGTAGTTTTATCAAAATTTTCAGTATGTTATTTTAAAAGGAAATGTGTTGGGACCTCTTTGGAGGTGAGCTCATTACAGTGATTAACATTAAAACTCACTGGGTGGTCTCCTCTCGAGAGCGGATCTCATTTTTGTCAACACCCGAGTAATTGTATCTTGCCGAATTACGATTGTTATTAGTGGCGTGCTGAAAATTTTTCTTTGGCGAACGTTAAGCAAGAATTCATGGCACACACCTGAGGGGAGAAATCCGAGTTTAATGTTTACATTTTTCAATACTGGGGTTTCTCCTCCATGGTGCGTTACCTTCAAATATACAAGTTTGCCAGATTGCAAATATTTTTATATGTTTCGTGCTTTATAATTTCGGTTATCCGTTAATACTATATTATGGTGCCAGTTGAAATATAAGTTCACGGAATCTCCTTCGATGTGAGATCATGACGGTGATGTAAATTTTAGCTTCACTGGGTGGTCTCCTCTCGAAGGCGGTTTTCATTCATCAGAAGAAAGAGGATACACAAAAATAATTGTGTTCTAGGATTTCTTTTCCACCAGTTGAAATAATAATGTGCGCACTTGAGAGGCGATTGCCAAGTTTATGTTTTATTTTTTATTACTGGGTTTTCTCCTTCATGGCGCGTGATGCTTATACACTCGACTGTTAAGAAATAAAATTTTCTTATGTAGGCTTTGGTTCCACGTCTCTTTGGCTTTGTCCTGTTTGGAACTGATAAAGCTATTGAGTGTTGGCACCGCTTCCCTTCCATCGATAATACAATGTATTAGTCCAGAGGTTAAAATTCGTTAATATTGCAAGTTTTTAAAATCTTGAAGGGAAACACTCCCATTCTTGGTGTTCGTGGTTAAATTTTTCTGGTTTACTATTTTGGATGTAGGGAATTCATGTCAATGCTTTTATGTAAGAAAATTATATTTTTAAAATGATACGTAAGCCGTTTCTTTTAAGGAAAAGAAGTTCCATGTGTAATTTCATTTTCATTGGATATTGTTGAAGTTGTCATGCTGTAACCAAATGTGCAGGCGAGTGGGAAGTAACTTGCTTCCCTCCCACTCCACCGACTGAAATTTGAGACACCTGGGACATTGATAACTTTCATTTGCTTGTTTGCTTTCTGAGACGAAGGTTGGCAAATTTCCGATTGCAGTGTTTGTAAATCTGTACTGTGATATAGTGTAGGATAAAGTTGATCCTTACTTATGAAATAGACGAAAATGGTACGTATATTTAGTAGGGATTCTTCAGATGTGGATAGATTTTTGCGTTATTTACTTTCGTTTATGTTTAAATGTAGTTTTATCAAAATTTTCAGTATGTTATTTTAAAAGGAAATGTGTTGGGACCTCTTTGGAGGCGAGCTCATAACAGTGATTAACATTAAAACTCACTGGGTGGTCTCCTCGAGAGCGGATCTCATTTTTTCAACACCCGAGTAATTGTATCTTGCCGAATTACGATTGTTGTTTGTGGCGTGCTGAAAATTTTTCTTTGGCGAACGTTAAGCAAGAATTCATGGCACACACCTGAGGGGAGAAATCCGAGTTTAATGTTTACATTGTTCATTACTGGGTTTTCTCCTCCATGGTGCGTTACCTTCAAATATACGAGTTTGCCAGATTGCAAATATTTTTATATGTTTCGTGCTTTATAATTTCGGTTATCCGTTAATACTATGTTATGGTGCCAGTTGAAATATAAGTTCACGGAATCTCCTTCGAGGTGAGATCATGACGGTGATGTAAATTTTAGCTTCACTGGGTGGTCTCCTCTCGAAGGCGGTTTTCATTCAACAGAAGAAAGAGGATACACAAAAATAATTGTTTTCTAGGATTTCTTTTCCACCAGTTGAAATAATAATGTGCGCACTTGAGAGGCGATTGCCAAGTTTATGTTTTATTTTTCATTACTGGGTTTTCTCCTTCATGGCGCGTGATGCTTATACCCTCGACTGTTAAGAAATAAAATTTTCTTATGTAGGCTTTGGTTCCACTTCTCTTTGGCTTTGTCCTATTTGGAACTGATAAAGCTATTGAGTGGTGGCACCGCGGCCCTTCCATCGATAATACAATGTATTAGTCCAGAAGTTAAAATTCGTTAATATTGCAAGTTTTTAAAATCTTGAAGGGAAACACTCCCATTCTTGGTGTTCGTGGTTAAATTTTTCTGGTTTACTATTTTGGATGTAGGGAATTCATGTCAATGCTTTTATGTAAGAAAATTATATTTTTAAAATGATACGTAAGCCGTTTCTTTTAAGGAAAAGAAGTTCCTTGTGTAATTTCATTTTCATTGGATATTGTTGAAGTTGTCATGCTGTAACCAAATGTGCAGGCGAGTGGGAAGTAACTTGTTTCCCTCCCACTCCACCGACTGAAATTTGAGACACCTGGGACGTTGATAACTTTCATTTGCTTGTTTGCTTTCTGAGACGAAGGTTGGCAAGTTTCCGATTGCAGTGTTTGTAAATCTGTACTGTGATATAGTGTAGGATAAAGTTGATCCTTACTTATGAAATAGACGAAAATGGTACGTATATTTAGTAGGGATTCATCAGATGTGGATAGATTTTTGCGTTATTTACTTTCGTTTATGTTTAAATGTAGTTTTATCAAAATTTTCAGTATGTTATTTTAAAAGGAAATGTGTTGGGACCTCTTTGGAGGCGAGCTCATTACAGTGATTAACATTAAAACTCACTGGGTGGTCTCCTCGAGAGCGGATCTCATTTTTGTCAACACCCGAGTAATTGTATCTTGCCGAATTACGATTGTTGTTTGTGGCGTGCTGAAAATTTTTCTTTGGCGAACGTTAAGCAAGAATTCATGGCACACACCTGAAGGGAGAAATCCGAGTTTAATGTTTACATTGTTCATTACTGGGTTTTCTCCTCCATGGTGCGTTACCTTCAAATATACAAGTTTGCCAGATTGCAAATATTTTTATATGTTTCGTGCTTTATAATTTCGGTTATCCGTTAATACTATATTATGGTGCCAGTTGAAATATAAGTTCACGGAATCTCCTTCGAGGTGAGATCATGACGGTGATGTAAATTTTAGCTTCACTGGGTGGTCTCCTCTCGAAGGCGGTTTTCATTCAACAGAAGAAAGTGGATACACAAAAATAATTGTGTTCTAGGATTTCTTTTCCACCAGTTGAAATAATAATGTGCGCACTTGAGAGGCGATTGCCAAGTTTATGTTTTATTTTTCATTACTGGGTTTTCTCTTTCATGGCGCGTGATGCTTATAACGTCGACTGTTAAGAAATAAAATTTTCTTATGTGGGCTTTGGTTCCACTTCTCTTTGGCTTTGTCCTATTTGGAACTGATAAAGCTATTGAGTGGTGGCACCGCGGCCCTTTCATCGATAATACAATGTATTAGTCCAGAAGTTAAAATTCGTTAATATTGCAAGTTTTTAAAATCTTGAAGGGAAACGCTCCCATTCTTGGTGTTCTTGGTTAAATTTTTCTGGTTTACTATTTTGGATGTAGGGAATTCATGTCAATGCTCTTATGTAAGAAAATTATATTTTTAAAATGATACGTAAGCCGTTTCTTTTAAGGAAAAGAAGTTCCTTGTGTAATTTCATTTTCATTGGATATTGTTGAAGTTGTCATGCTGTAACCAAATGTGCAGGCGAGTGGGAAGTAACTTGTTTCCCTCCCACTCCACCGACTGAAATTTGAGATGCCTGGGACGTTGATAACTTTCATTTGCTTGTTTGCTGTCTGAGACGAAGGTTGTCAAGTTTCCGATTGCAGTGTTTGTAAATCTGTACTGTGATATAGTGTAGGATAAAGTTGATCCTTACTTATGAAATAGAAGCAAATGGTACGTATATTTAGTAGGGATTCATCAGATGTGGATAGATTTTTGCGTTATTTACTTTCGTTTATGTTTAAATGTAGTTTTATCAAAATTTTCAGTATGTTATTTTAAAAGGAAATGTGTTGGGACCTCTTTGGAGGTGAGCTCATTACAGTGATTAACATTAAAACTCACTGGGTGGTCTCCTCTCGAGAGCGGATCTCATTTTTGTCAACACCCGAGTAATTGTATCTTGCCGAATTACGATTGTTATTTGTGGCGTGCTGAAAATTTTTCTTTGGCGAACGTTAAGCAAGAATTCATGGCACACACCTGAGGGGAGAAATCCGAGTTTAATGTTTACATTTTTCATTACTGGGGTTTCTCCACCATGGTGCGTTACCTTCAAATATACAAGTTTGCCAGATTGCAAATATTTTTATATGTTTCGTGCTTTATAATTTCGGTTATCCGTTAATACTATATTATGGTGCCAGTTGAAATATAAGTTCACGGAATCTCCTTCGATGTGAGATCATGACGGTGATGTAAATTTTAGCTTCACTGGGTGGTCTCCTCTCGAAGGCGGTTTTCATTCAACAGAAGAAAGAGGATACACAAAAATAATTGTGTTCTAGGATTTCTTTTCCACCAGTTGAAATAATAATGTGCGCACTTGAGAGGCGATTGCCAAGTTTATGTTTTATTTTTTATTACTGGGTTTTCTCCTTCATGGCGCGTGATGCTTATACACTCGACTGTTAAGAAATAAAATTTTCCTATGTAGGCTTTGGTTCCACGTCTCTTTGGCTTTGTCCTGTTTGGAACTGATAAAGCTATTGAGTGTTGGCACCGCTTCCCTTCCATCGATAATACAATGTATTAGTCCAGAGGTTAAAATTCGTTAATATTGCAAGTTTTTAAAATCTTGAAGGGAAACACTCCCATTCTTGGTGTTCGTGGTTAAATTTTTCTGGTTTACTATTTTGGATGTAGGGAATTCATGTCAATGCTTTTATGTAAGAAAATTATATTTTTAAAATGATACGTAAGCCGTTTCTTTTAAGGAAAAGAAGTTCCATGTGTAATTTCATTTTCATTGGATATTGTTGAAGTTGTCATGCTGTAACCAAATGTGCAGGCGAGTGGGAAGTAACTTGTTTCCCTCCCACTCCACCGACTGAAATTTGAGACACCTGGGACGTTGATAACTTTCATTTGCTTGTTTGCTTTCTGAGACGAAGGTTGTCAAGATTCTGATTGCAGTGTTTGTAAATCTGTACTGTGATATAGTGTAGGATAAAGTTGATCCTTACTTATGAAATAGACGAAAATGGTACGTATATTTAGTAGGGATTCATCAGATGTGGATAGATTTTTGCGTTATTTACTTTCGTTTATGTTTAAATGTAGTTTTATCAAAATTTTCAATATGTTATTTTAAAAGGAAATGTGTTGCGACCTCTTTGGAGGCGAGCTCATTACAGTGATTAACATTAAAACTCACTGGGTGGTCTCCTCGAGAGTGGATCTCATTTTTGTCAACACCCGAGTAATTGTATCTTGCCGAATTACGATTGTTGTTTGTGGCGTGCTGAAAATTTTTCTTTGGCGAACGTTAAGCAAGAATTCATGGCACACACCTGAGGGGAGAAATCCGAGTTTAATGTTTACATTGTTCATTACTGGGTTTTCTCCTCCATGGTGCGTTACCTTCAAATATACGAGTTTGCCAGATTGCAAATATTTTTATATGTTTCGTGCTTTATAATTTCGGTTATCCGTTAATACTATGTTATGGTGCCAGTTGAAATATAAGTTCACGGAATCTCCTTCGAGGTGAGATCATGACGGTGATGTAAATTTTAGCTTCACTGGGTGGTCTCCTCTCGAAGGCGGTTTTCATTCAACAGAAGAAAGTGGATACACAAAAATAATTGTTTTCTAGGATTTCTTTTCCACCAGTTGAAATAATAATGTGCGCACTTGAGAGGCGATTGCCAAGTTTATGTTTTATTTTTCATTACTGGGTTTTCTCCTTCATGGCGCGTGATGCTTATACCGTCGACTGTTAAGAAATAAAATTTTCTTATGTGGGCTTTGGTTCCACTTCTCTTTGGCTTTGTCCTATTTGGAACTGATAAAGCTATTGAGTGGTGGCACCGCGGCCCTTTCATCGATAATACAATGTATTAGTCCAGAAGTTAAAATTCGTTAATATTGCAAGTTTTTAAAATCTTGAAGGGAAACACTCCCATTCTTGGTGTTCTTGGTTAAATTTTTCTGGTTTAATATTTTGGATGTAGGGAATTCATGTCAATGCTTTTATGTAAGAAAATTATATTTTTAAAATGATACGTAAGCCGTTTCTTTTAAGGAAAAGAAGTTCCTTGTGTAATTTCATTTTCATTGGATATTGTTGAAGTTGTTATGCTGTAACCAAATGTGCATTCGAGTGGGAAGTAACTTGTTTCCCTCCCACTCCAAAGACTGAAATTTGAGATGCCTGGGACGTTGATAACTTTCATTTGCTTGTTTGCTGTCTGAGACGAAGGTTGTCAAGTTTCCGATTGCAGTGTTTGTAAATCTGTACTGTGATATAGTGTAGGATAAAGTTGATCCTTACTTATGAAATAGAAGCAAATGGTACGTATATTTAGTAGGGATTCATCAGATGTGGATAGATTTTTGCGTTATTTACTTTCGTTTATTTTTAAATGTAGTTTTATCAAAATTTCAGTATGTTATTTTAAAAGGAAATGTGTTGGGACCTCTTTGGAGGTGAGCTCATTACAGTGATTAACATTAAAACTCACTGGGTGGTCTCCTCTCGAGAGCGGATCTCATTTTTGTCAACACCCGAGTAATTGTATCTTGCCGAATTACGATTGTTGTTTGTGGCGTGCTGAAAATTTTTCTTTGGCGAACGTTAAGCAAGAATTCATGGCACACACCTGAGGGGAGAAATCCGAGTTTAATGTTTACATTGTTCATTACTGGGTTTTCTCCTCCATGGTGCGTTACCTTCATATATACAAGTTTGCCAGATTGCAAATATTTTTATATGTTTCGTGCTTTATAATTTCGGTTATCCGTTAATACTATATTATGGTGCCAGTTGAAATATAAGTTCACGGAATCTCCTTCGAGGTGAGATCATGACGGTGATGTAAATTTTAGCTTCACTGGGTGGTCTCCTCTCGAAGGCGGTTTTCATTCAACAGAAGAAAGAGGATACACAAAAATAATTGTGTTCTAGGATTTCTTTTCCACCAGTTGAAATAATAATGTGCGCACTTGAAAGGCGATTGCCAAGTTTATGTTTTATTTTTCATTACTGGGTTTTCTCCTTCATGGCGCGTGATGCTTATACCGTCGACTGTTAAGAAATAAAATTTTCTTATGTAGGCTTTGGTTCCACTTCTCTTTGGCTTTGTCCTATTTGGAACTGATAAAGCTATTGAGTGGTGGCACCGCGGCCCTTTCATCGATAATACAATGTATTAGTCCAGAAGTTAAAATTCGTTAATATTGCAAGTTTTTAAAATCTTGAAGGGAAATACTCACATTCTTGGTGTTCTTGGTTACATTTTTCTGGTTTACTATTTTGGATGTAGGGAATTCATGTCAATGCTCTTATGTAAGAAAATTATATTTTTAAAATGATACGTAAGCCGTTTCTTTTAAGGAAAAGAAGTTCCTTGTGTAATTTCATTTTCATTGGATATTGTTGAAGTTGTCATGCTGTAACCAAATGTGCAGGCGAGTGGGAAGTAACTTGTTTCCCTCCCACTCCACCGACTGAAATTTGAGATGCCTGGGACGTTGATAACTTTCATTTGCTTGTTTGCTGTCTGAGACGAAGGTTGTCAAGTTTCCGATTGCAGTGTTTGTAAATCTGTACTGTGATATAGTGTAGGATAAAGTTGATCCTTACTTATGAAATAGAAGCAAATGGTACGTATATTTAGCAGGGATTCATCAGATGTGGATAGATTTTTGCGTTATTTACTTTCGTTTATGTTTAAATGTAGTTTTATCAAAATTTTCAGTATGTTATTTTAAAAGGAAATGTGTTGGGACCTCTTTGGAAGTGAGCTCATTACAGTGATTAACATTAAAACTCACTGGGTGGTCTCCTCTCGAGAGCGGATCTCATTTTTGTCAACACCCGAGTAATTGTATCTTGCCGAATTACGATTGTTATTTGTGGCGTGCTGAAAATTTTTCTTTGGCGAACGTTAAGCAAGAATTCATGGCACACACCTGAGGGGAGAAATCCGAGTTTAATGTTTACATTTTTCATTACTGGGTTTTCTCCTCCATGGTGCGTTACCTTCATATATACAAGTATGCCAGATTGCAAATATTTTTATATGTTTCGTGCTTTATAATTTCGGTTATCCGTTAATACTATATTATGGTGCCAGTTGAAATATAAGTTCACGGAATCTCCTTCGAGGTGAGATCATGACGGTGATGTAAATTTTAGCTTCACTGGGTGGTCTCCTCTCGAAGGCGGTTTTCATTCAACAGAAGAAAGAGGATACACAAAAATAATTGTGTTCTAGGATTTCTTTTCCACCAGTTGAAATAATAATGTGCGCACTTGAGAGGCGATTGCCAAGTTTATGTTTTATTTTTCATTACTGGGTTTTCTCCTTCATGGCGCGTGATGCTTATACCCTCGACTGTTAAGAAATAAAATTTTCTTATGTAGGCTTTGGTTCCACTTCTCTTTGGCTTTGTCCTATTTGGAACTTATAAAGCTATTGAGTGGTGGCACCGCGGCCCTTCCATCGATAATACAATGTATTAGTCCAGATGTTAAAATTCGTTAATATTGCAAGTTTTTAAAATCTTGAAGGGAAACACTCCCATTCTTGGTGTTCTTGGTTAAATTTTTCTGGTTTACTATTTTGGATGTAGGGAATTCATGTCAATGCTTTTATGTAAGAAAATTATATTTTTAAAATGATACGTAAGCCGTTTCTTTTAAGGAAAAGAAGTTCCTTGTGTAATTTCATTTTCATTGGATATTGTTGAAGTTGTCATTCTGTAACCAAATGTGCAGGCGAGTGGGAAGTAACTTGCTTCCCTCCCACTCCACCGACTGAAATTTGAGACACCTGGGACGTTGATAACTTTCATTTGCTTTTTTGCTTTCTGAGACGAAGGTTGGCAAGTTTCCGATTGCAGTGTTTGTAAATCTGTACTGTGATATAGTGTATGATAAAGTTGATCCTTACTTATGAAATAGACGAAAATGGTACGTATATTTAGTAGGGATTCATCAGATGTGGATAGATTTTTGCGTTATTTACTTTCGTTTATGTTTAAATGTAGTTTTATCAAAATTTTCAGTATGTTATTTTAAAAGGAAATGTGTTGGGACCTCTTTGGAGGCGAGCTCATTACAGTGATTAACATTAAAACTCACTGGGTGGTCTCCTCGAGAGCGGATCTCATTTTTGTCAACACCCGAGTAATTGTATCTTGCCGAATTACGATTGTTGTTTGTGGCGTGCTGAAAATTTTTCTTTGGCGAACGTTATGCAAGAATTCATGGCACACACCTGAGGGGAGAAATCCGAGTTTAATGTTTACATTGTTCATTACTGGGTTTTCTCCTCCATGGTGCGTTACCTTCAAATATACGAGTTTGCCAGATTGCAAATATTTTTATATGTTTCGTGCTTTATAATTTCGGTTATCCGTTAATACTATATTATGGTGCCAGTTGAAATATAAGTTCACGGAATCTCCTTCGAGGTGAGATCATGACGGTGATGTAAATTTTAGCTTCACTGGGTGGTCTCCTCTCGAAGGCGGTTTTCATTCAACAGAAGAAAGAGGATACACAAAAATAATTGTGTTCTAGGATTTCTTTTCCACCAGTTGAAATAATAATGTGCGCACTTGAGAGGCGATTGCCAAGTTTATGTTTTACTTTTCATTACTGGGTTTTCCCCTTCATGGCGCGTGATGCTTATACCCTCGACTGTTAAGAAATAAAATTTTCTTATGTAGGCTTTGGTTCCACTTCTCTTTGGCTTTGTCCTATTTGGAACTGATAAAGCTATTGAGTGGTGGCACCGCGGCCCTTCTACCGATAATACAATGTATTAGTCCAGAAGTTAAAATTCGTTAATATTGCAAGTTTTTAAAATCTTGAAGGGAAACACTCCCATTCTTGGTGTTCGTGGTTAAATTTTTCTGGTTTACTATTTTGGATGTAGGGAATTCATGTCAATGCTTTTATGTAAGAAAATTATATTTTTAAAATGATACGTATTCCGTTTCTTTTAAGGAAAAGAAGTTCCTTGTGTAATTTCATTTTCATTGGATATTGTTGAAGTTGTCATGCTGTAACCAAATGTGCAGGCGAGTGGGAAGTAACTTGTTTCCCTCCCACTCCACCGACTGAAATTTGAGATGCCTGGGACGTTGATAACTTTCATTTGCTTGTTTGCTGTCTGAGACGAAGGTTGTCAAGTTTCCGATTGCAGTGTTTGTAAATCTGTACTGTGATATAGTGTAGGATAAAGTTGATCCTTACTTATGAAATAGAAGCAAATGGTACGTATATTTAGTAGGGATTCATCAGATGTGGATAGATTTTTGCGTTATTTACTTTCGTTTATTTTTAAATGTAGTTTTATCAAAAATTTCAGTATGTTATTTTAAAAGGAAATGTGTTGGGACCTCTTTGGAGGTGAGCTCATTACAGTGATTAACATTAAAACTCACTGGGTGGTCTCCTCTCGAGAGCGGATCTCATTTTTGTCAACACCCGAGTAATTGTATCTTGCCGAATTACGATTGTTGTTTGTGGCGTGCTGAAAATTTTTCTTTGGCGAACGTTAAGCAAGAATTCATGGCACACACCTGAGGGGAGAAATCCGAGTTTAATGTTTACATTGTTCATTACTGGGTTTTCTCCTCCATGGTGCGTTACCTTCATATATACAAGTTTGCCAGATTGCAAATATTTTTATATGTTTCGTGCTTTATAATTTCGGTTATCCGTTAATACTATATTATGGTGCCAGTTGAAATATAAGTTCACGGAATCTCCTTCGAGGTGAGATCATGACGGTGATGTAAATTTTAGCTTCACTGGGTGGTCTCCTCTCGAAGGCGGTTTTCATTCAACAGAAGAAAGAGGATACACAAAAATAATTGTGTTCTAGGATTTCTTTTCCACCAGTTGAAATAATAATGTGCGCACTTGAGAGGCGATTGCCAAGTTTATGTTTTATTTTTCATTACTGGGTTTTCTCCTTCATGGCGCGTGATGCTTATACCCTCGACTGTTAAGAAATAAAATTTTCTTATGTAGGCTTTGGTTCCACTTCTCTTTGGCTTTGTCCTATTTGGAACTGATAAAGCTATTGAGTGGTGGCACCGCGGCCCTTCCATCGATAATACAATGTATTAGTCCAGAAGTTAAAATTCGTTAATATTGCAAGTTTTTAAAATTTTGAAGGGAAACACTCCCATTCTTGGTGTTCTTGGTTAAATTTTTCTGGTTTACTATTTTGGATGTAGGGAATTCATGTCAATGCTTTTATGTAAGAAAATTATATTTTTAAAATGATACGTAAGCCGTTTCTTTTAAGGAAAAGAAGTTCCTTGTGTAATTTCATTTTCATTGGATATTGTTGAAGTTGTCATGCTGAAACCAAATGTGCAGGCGAGTGGGAAGTAACTTGCTTCCCTCCCACTCCACCGACTGAAATTTGAGACACCTGGGACGTTGATAACTTTCGTTTGCTTTCTGAGACGAAGGTTGGCAAGTTTCCGATTGCAGTGTTTGTAAATCTGTACTGTGATATAGTGTAGGATAAAGTTGATCCTTACTTATGAAATAGACGAAAATGGTACGTATATTTAGTAGAGATTCATCAGATGTGGATAGATTTTTGCGTTATTTACTTTCGTTTATGTTTAAATGTAGTTTTATCAAAATTTTCAGTATGTTATTTTAAAAGGAAATGTGTTGGGACCTCTTTGGAGGCGAGCTCATTACAGTGATTAACATTAAAACTCACTGGGTGGTCTCCTCGAGAGCGGATCTCATTTTTGTCAACACCCGAGTAATTGTATCTTGCCGAATTACGATTGTTGTTTGTGGCGTGCTGAAAATTTTTCTTTGGCGAACGTTAAGCAAGAATTCATGGCACACACCTGAAGGGAGAAATCCGAGTTTAATGTTTACATTGTTCATTACTGGGTTTTCTCCTCCATGGTGCGTTACCTTCAAATATACAAGTTTGCCAGATTGCAAATATTTTTATATGTTTCGTGCTTTATAATTTCGGTTATCCGTTAATACTATATTATGGTGCCAGTTGAAATATAAGTTCACGGAATCTCCTTCGAGGTGAGATCATGACGGTGATGTAAATTTTAGCTTCACTGGGTGGTCTCCTCTCGAAGGCGGTTTTCATTCAACAGAAGAAAGTGGATACACAAAAATAATTGTGTTCTAGGATTTCTTTTCCACCAGTTGAAATAATAATGTGCGCACTTGAGAGGCGATTGCCAAGTTTATGTTTTATTTTTCATTACTGGGTTTTCTCCTTCATGGCGCGTGATGCTTATACCGTCGACTGTTAAGAAATAAAATTTTCTTATGTGGGCTTTGGTTCCACTTCTCTTTGGCTTTGTCCTATTTGGAACTGATAAAGCTATTGAATGGTGGCACCGCGGCCCTTTCATCGATAATACAATGTATTAGTCCAGAAGTTAAAATTCGTTAATATTGCAAGTTTTTAAAATCTTGAAGGGAAACACTCCCATTCTTGGTGTTCTTGGTTACATTTTTCTGGTTTACTATTTTGGATGTAGGGAATTCATGTCAATGCTCTTATGTAAGAAAATTATATTTTTAAAATGATACGTAAGCCGTTTCTTTTAAGGAAAAGAAGTTCCTTGTGTAATTTCATTTTCATTGGATATTGTTGAAGTTGTCATGCTGTAACCAAATGTGCAGGCGAGTGGGAAGTAACTTGCTTCCCTCCCACTCCACCGACTGAAATTTGAGACACCTGGGACATTGATAACTTTCATTTGCTTGTTTGCTGTCTGAGACGAAGGTTGGCAAGTTTCCGATTGCAGTGTTTGTAAATCTGTACTGTGATATAGTGTAGGATAAAGTTGATCCTTACTTATGAAATAGACGAAAATGGTACGTATATTTAGTAGGGATTCTTCAGATGTGGATAGATTTTTGCGTTATTTACTTTCGTTTATGTTTAAATGTAGTTTTATCAAAATTTTCAGTATGTTATTTTAAAAGGAAATGTGTTGGGACCTCTTTGGAGGCGAGCTCATTACAGTGATTAACATTAAAACTCACTGGGTGGTCTCCTCGAGAGCGGATCTCATTTTTTCAACACCCGAGTAATTGTATCTTGCCGAATTACGATTGTTGTTTGTGGCGTGCTGAAAATTTTTCTTTGGCGAACGTTAAGCAAGAATTCATGGCACACACCTGAGGGGAGAAATCCGAGTTTAATGTTTACATTGTTCATTACTGGGTTTTCTCCTCCATGGTGCGTTACCTTCAAATATACGAGTTTGCCAGATTGCAAATATTTTTATATGTTTCGTGCTTTATAATTTCGGTTATCCGTTAATACTATGTTTTGGTGCCAGTTGAAATATAAGTTCACGGAATCTCCTTCGAGGTGAGATCATGACGGTGATGTAAATTTTAGCTTCACTGGGTGGTCTCCTCTCGAAGGCGGTTTTCATTCAACAGAAGAAAGAGGATACACAAAAATAATTGTTTTCTAGGATTTCTTTTCCACCAGTTGAAATAATAATGTGCGCACTTGAGAGGCGATTGCCAAGTTTATGTTTTATTTTTCATTACTGGGTTTTCTCCTTCATGGCGCGTGATGCTTATACCCTCGACTGTTAAGAAATAAAATTTTCTTATGTAGGCTTTGGTTCCACTTCTCTTTGGCTTTGTCCTATTTGGAACTGATAAAGCTATTGTGTGGTGGCACCGCGGCCCTTCCATCGATAATACAATGTATTAGTCCAGAAGTTAAAATTCGTTAATATTGCAAGTTTTTAAAATCTTGAAGGGAAACACTCCCATTCTTGGTGTTCGTGGTTAAATTTTTCTGGTTTACTATTTTGGATGTAGGGAATTCATGTCAATGCTTTTATGTAAGAAAATTATATTTTTAAAATGATACGTAAGCCGTTTCTTTTAAGGAAAAGAAGTTCCTTGTGTAATTTCATTTTCATTGGATATTGTTGAAGTTGTCATGCTGTAACCAAATGTGCAGGCGAGTGGGAAGTAACTTGTTTCCCTCCCACTCCAAAGACTGAAATTTGAGATGCCTGGGACGTTGATAACTTTCATTTGCTTGTTTGCTGTCTGAGACGAAGGTTGTCAAGTTTCCGATTGCAGTGTTTGTAAATCTGTACTGTATTATAGTGTAGGATAAAGTTGATCCTTACTTATGAAATAGAAGCAAATGGTACGTATATTTAGCAGGGATTCATCAGATGTGGATAGATTTTTGCGTTATTTACTTTCGTTTATGTTTAAATGTAGTTTTATCAAAATTTTCAGTAGGTTATTTTAAAAGGAAATGTGTTGGGACCTCTTTGGAAGTGAGCTCATTACAGTGATTAACATTAAAACTCACTGGGTGGTCTCCTCTCGAGAGCGGATCTCATTTTTGTCAACACCCGAGTAATTGTATCTTGCCGAATTACGATTGTTATTTGTGGCGTGCTGAAAATTTTTCTTTGGCGAACGTTAAGCAAGAATTCATGGCACACACCTGAGGGGAGAAATCCGAGTTTAATGTTTACATTTTTCATTACTGGGGTTTCTCCTCCATGGTGCGTTACCTTCAAATATACAAGTTTGCCAGATTGCAAATATTTTTATATGTTTCGTGCTTTATAATTTCGGTTATCCGTTAATACTATATTATGGTGCCAGTTGAAATATAAGTTCACGGAATCTCCTTCGATGTGAGATCATGACGGTGATGTAAATTTTAGCTTCACTGGGTGGTCTCCTCTCGAAGGCGGTTTTCATTCAACAGAAGAAAGAGGATACACAAAAATAATTGTGTTCTAGGATTTCTTTTCCACCAGTTGAAATAATAATGTGCGCACTTGAGAGGCGATTGCCAAGTTTATGTTTTATTTTTCATTACTGGGTTTTCTCCTTCATGGCGAGTGATGCTTATACCCTCGACTGTTAAGAAATAAAATTTTCTTATGTAGGCTTTGGTTCCACTTCTCTTTGGCTTTGTCCTATTTGGAACTGATAAAGCTATTGAGTGGTGGCACCGCGGCCCTTCCATCGATAATACAATGTATTAGTCCAGAAGTTAAAATTCGTTAATATTGCAAGTTTTTAAAATTTTGAAGGGAAACACTCCCATTCTTGGTGTTCTTGGTTAAATTTTTCTGGTTTACTATTTTGGATGTAGGGAATTCATGTCAATGCTTTTATGTAAGAAAATTATATTTTTAAAATGATACGTAAGCCGTTTCTTTTAAGGAAAAGAAGTTCCTTGTGTAATTTCATTTTCATTGGATATTGTTGAAGTTGTCATGCTTTAACCAAATGTGCAGTCGAGTGGGAAGTAACTTGCTTCCCTCCCACTCCACCGACTGAAATTTGAGACACCTGGGACGTTGATAACTTTCATTTGCTTGTTTGCTTTCTGAGACGAAGGTTGGCAAGTTTCCGATTGCAGTGTTTGTAAATCTGTACTGTGATATAGTGTAGGATAAAGTTGATCCTTACTTATGAAATAGAAGCAAATGGTACGTATATTTAGCAGGGATTCATCAGATGTGGATAGATTTTTGCGTTATTTACTTTCGTTTATGTTTAAATGTAGTTTTATCAAAATTTTCAGTATGTTATTTTAAAAGGAAATGTGTTGGGACCTCTTTGGAGGTGAGCTCATTACAGTGATTAACATTAAAACTCACTGGGTGGTCTCCTCTCGAGAGCGGATCTCATTTTTGTCAACACCCGAGTAATTGTATCTTGCCGAATTACGATTGTTGTTTGTGGCGTGCTGAAAATTTTTCTTTGGCGAACGTTAAGCAAGAATTCATGGCACACACCTGAGGGGAGAAATCCGAGTTTAATGTTTACATTGTTCATTACTGGGTTTTCTCCTCCATGGTGCGTTACCTTCATATATACAAGTTTGCCAGATTGCAAATATTTTTATATGTTTCGTGCTTTATAATTTCGGTTATCCGTTAATACTATATTATGGTGCCAGTTGAAATATAAGTTCACGGAATCTCCTTCGAGGTGAGATCATGACGGTGATGTAAATTTTAGCTTCACTGGGTGGTCTCCTCTCGAAGGCGGTTTTCATTCAACAGAAGAAAGTGGATACACAAAAATAATTGTGTTCTAGGATTTCTTTTCCACCAGTTGAAATAATAATGTGCGCACTTGAGAGGCGATTGCCAAGTTTATGTTTTATTTTTCATTACTGGGTTTTCTCCTTCATGGCGCGTGATGCTTATACCGTCGACTGTTAAGAAATAAAATTTTCTTATGTAGGCTTTGGTTCCACTTCTCTTTGGCTTTGTCCTATTTGGAACTGATAAAGCTATTGAGTGGTGGCACCGCGGCCCTTCCATCGATAATACAATGTATTAGTCCAGAAGTTAAAATTCGTTAATATTGCAAGTTTTTAAAATCTTGAAGGGAAACACTCCCATTCTTGGTGTTCTTGGTTACATTTTTCTGGTTTACTATTTTGGATGTAGGGAATTCATGTCAATGCTCTTATGTAAGAAAATTATATTTTTAAAATGATACGTAAGCCGTTTCTTTTAAGGAATAGTAGTTCCTTGTGTAATTTCATTTTCATTGGATATTGTTGAAGTTGTCATGCTGTAACCAAATGTGCAGGCGAGTGGGAAGTAACTTGTTTCCCTCCCACTCCACCGACTGAAATTTGAGATGCCTGGGACGTTGATAACTTTCATTTGCTTGTTTGCTGTCTGAGACGAAGGTTGTCAAATTTCCGATTGCAGTGTTTGTAAATCTGTACTGTGATATAGTGTAGGATAAAGTTGATCCTTACTTATGAAATAGAAGCAAATGGTACGTATATTTAGCAGGGATTCATCAGATGTGGATAGATTTTTGCGTTATTTACTTTCGTTTATGTTTAAATGTAGTTTTATCAAAATTTTCAGTATGTTATTTTAAAAGGAAATGTGTTGGGACCTCTTTGGAAGTGAGCTCATTACAGTGATTAACATTAAAACTCACTGGGTGGTCTCCTCTCGAGAGCGGATCTCATTTTTGTCAACACCCGAGTAATTGTATCTTGCCGAATTACGATTGTTATTTGTGGCGTGCTGAAAATTTTTCTTTGGCGAACGTTAAGCAAGAATTCATGGCACACACCTGAGGGGAGAAATCCGAGTTTAATGTTTACATTTTTCATTACTGGGGTTTCTCCTCCATGGTGCGTTACCTTCAAATATACAAGTTTGCCAGATTGCAAATATTTTTATATGTTTCGTGCTTTATAATTTCGGTTATCCGTTAATACTATATTATGGTGCCAGTTGAAATATAAGTTCACGGAATCTCCTTCGATGTGAGATCATGACGGTGATGTAAATTTTAGCTTCACTGGGTGGTCTCCTCTCGAAGGCGGTTTTCATTCAACAGAAGAAAGAGGATACACAAAAATAATTGTGTTCTAGGATTTCTTTTCCACCAGATGAAATAATAATGTGCGCACTTGAGAGGCGATTGCCAAGTTTATGTTTTATTTTTCATTACTGGGTTTTCTCCTTCATGGCGCATGATGCTTATACCCTCGACTGTTAAGAAATAAAATTTTCTTATGTAGGCTTTGGTTCCACTTCTCTTTGGCTTTGTCCTATTTGGAACTGATAAAGCTATTGAGTGGTGGCACCGCGGCCCTTCCATCGATAATACAATGTATTAGTCCAGAAGTTAAAATTCGTTAATATTGCAAGTTTTTAAAATTTTGAAGGGAAACACTCCCATTCTTGGTGTTCTTGGTTAAATTTTTCTGGTTTACTATTTTGGATGTAGGGAATTCATGTCAATGCTTTTATGTAAGAAAATTATATTTTTAAAATGATACGTAAGCCGTTTCTTTTAAGGAAAAGAAGTTCCTTGTGTAATTTCATTTTCATTGGATATTGTTGAAGTTGTCATGCTTTAACCAAATGTGCAGTCGAGTGGGAAGTAACTTGCTTCCCTCCCACACGACCGACTGAAATTTGAGACACCTGGGACGTTGATAACTTTCATTTGCTTGTTTGCTTTCTGAGACGAAGGTTGGCAAGTTTCCGATTGCAGTGTTTGTAAATCTGTACTGTGATATAGTGTAGGATAAAGTTGATCCTTACTTATGAAATAGACGAAAATGGTACGTATATTTAGTAGGGATTCATCAGATGTGGATAGATTTTTGCGTTATTTACTTTCGTTTATGTTTAAATGTAGTTTTATCAAAATTTTCAGTATGTTATTTTAAAAGGAAATGTGTTGGGACTTCTTTGGAGGCGAGCTCATTACAGTGATTAACATTAAAACTCACTGGGTGGTCTCCTCGAGAGCGGATCTCATTTTTGTCAACACCCGAGTAATTGTATCTTGCCGAATTACGATTGTTGTTTGTGGCGTGCTGAAAATTTTTCTTTGGCGAACGTTAAGCAAGAATTCATGGCACACACCTGAGGGGAGAAATCCGAGTTTAATGTTTACATTGTTCATTACTGGGTTTTCTCCTCCATGGTGCGTTACCTTCAAATATACAAGTTTGCCAGATTGCAAATATTTTTATATGTTTCGTGCTTTATAATTTCGGTTATCCGTTAATACTATATTATGGTGCCAGTTGAAATATAAGTTCACGGAATCTCCTTCGAGGTGAGATCATGACGGTGATGTAAATTTAGCTTCACTGGGTGGTCTCCTCTCGAAGGCGGTTTTCATTCAACAGAAGAAAGTGGATACACAAAAATAATTGTGTTCTAGGATTTCTTTTCCACCAGTTGAAATAATAATGTGCGCACTTGAGAGGCGATTGCCAAGTTTATGTTTTATTTTTCATTACTGGGTTTTCTCCTTCATGGCGCGTGATGCTTATACCGTCGACTGTTAAGAAATAAAATTTTCTTATGTGGGCTTTGGTTCCACTTCTCTTTGGCTTTGTCCTATTTGGAACTGATAAAGCTATTGAGTGGTGGCACCGCGGCCCTTTCATCGATAATACAATGTATTAGTCCAGAAGTTAAAATTCGTTAATATTGCAAGTTTTTAAAATCTTGAAGGGAAACACTCACATTCTTGGTGTTCTTGGTTAAATTTTTCTGGTTTACTATTTTGGATGTAGGGAATTCATGTCAATGCTCTTATGTAAGAAAATTATATTTTTAAAATGATACGTAAGCCGTTTCTTTTAAGGAAAAGAAGTTCCTTGTGTAATTTCATTTTCATTGGATATTGTTGAAGTTGTCATGCTGTAACCAAATGTGCAGGCGAGTGGGAAGTAACTTGTTTCCCTCCCACTCCACCGACTGAAATTTGAGATGCCTGGGACGTTGATAACTTTCATTTGCTTGTTTGCTGTCTGAGACGAAGGTTGTCAAGTTTCCGATTGCAGTGTTTGTAAATCTGTACTGTGATATAGTGTAGGATAAAGTTGATCCTTACTTATGAAATAGAAGCAAATGGTACGTATATTTAGCAGGGATTCATCAGATGTGGATAGATTTTTGCGTTATTTACTTTCGTTTATGTTTAAATGTAGTTTTATCAAAATTTTCAGTATGTTATTTTAAAAGGAAATGTGTTGGGACCTCTTTGGAGGTGAGCTCATTACAGTGATTAACTTTAAAACTCACTGGGTGGTCTCCTCTCGAGAGCGGATCTCATTTTTGTCAACACCCGAGTAATTGTATCTTGCCGAATTACGATTGTTATTTGTGGCGTGCTGAAAATTTTTCTTTGGCGAACGTTAAGCAAGAATTCATGGCACACACCTGAGGGGAGAAATCCGAGTTTAATGTTTACATTTTTCAATACTGGGGTTTCTCCTCCATGGTGCGTTACCTTCAAATATACAAGTTTGCCAGATTGCAAATATTTTTATATGTTTCGTGCTTTATAATTTCGGTTATCCGTTAATACTATATTATGGTGCCAGTTGAAATATAAGTTCACGGAATCTCCTTCGATGTGAGATCATGACGGTGATGTAAATTTTAGCTTCACTGGGTGGTCTCCTCTCGAAGGCGGTTTTCATTCAACAGAAGAAAGAGGATACACAAAAATAATTGTGTTCTAGGATTTCTTTTCCACCAGTTGAAATAATAATGTGCGCACTTGAGAGGCGATTGCCAAGTTTATGTTTTATTTTTTATTACTGGGTTTTCTCCTTCATGGCGCGTGATGCTTATACACTCGACTGTTAAGAAATAAAATTTTCTTATGTAGGCTTTGGTTCCACGTCTCTTTGGCTTTGTCCTGTTTGGAACTGATAAAGCTATTGAGTGTTGGCACCGCTTCCCTTCCATCGATAATACAATGTATTAGTCCAGAGGTTAAAATTCGTTAATATTGCAAGTTTTTAAAATCTTGAAGGGAAACACTCCCATTCTTGGTGTTCGTGGTTAAATTTTTCTGGTTTACTATTTTGGATGTAGGGAATTCATGTCAATGCTTTTATGTAAGAAAATTATATTTTTAAAATGATACGTAAGCCGTTTCTTTTAAGGAAAAGAAGTTCCATGTGTAATTTCATTTTCATTGGATATTGTTGAAGTTGTCATGCTGTAACCAAATGTGCAGGCGAGTGGGAAGTAACTTGCTTCCCTCCCACTCCACCGACTGAAATTTGAGACACCTGGGACATTGATAACTTTCATTTGCTTGTTTGCTTTCTGAGACGAAGGTTGGCAAATTTCCGATTGCAGTGTTTGTAAATCTGTACTGTGATATAGTGTAGGATAAAGTTGATCCTTACTTATGAAATAGACGAAAATGGTACGTATATTTAGTAGGGATTCTTCAGATGTGGATAGATTTTTGCGTTATTTACTTTCGTTTATGTTTAAATGTAGTTTTATCAAAATTTTCAGTATGTTATTTTAAAAGGAAATGTGTTGGGACCTCTTTGGAGGCGAGCTCATTACAGTGATTAACATTAAAACTCACTGGGTGGTCTCCTCGAGAGCGGATCTCATTTTTTCAACACCCGAGTAATTGTATCTTGCCGAATTACGATTGTTGTTTGTGGCGTGCTGAAAATTTTTCTTTGGCGAACGTTAAGCAAGAATTCATGGCACACACCTGAGGGGAGAAATCCGAGTTTAATGTTTACATTGTTCATTACTGGGTTTTCTCCTCCATGGTGCGTTACCTTCAAATATACGAGTTTGCCAGATTGCAAATATTTTTATATGTTTCGTGCTTTATAATTTCGGTTATCCGTTAATACTATGTTATGGTGCCAGTTGAAATATAAGTTCACGGAATCTCCTTCGAGGTGAGATCATGACGGTGATGTAAATTTTAGCTTCACTGGGTGGTCTCCTCTCGAAGGCGGTTTTCATTCAACAGAAGAAAGTGGATACACAAAAATAATTGTTTTCTAGGATTTCTTTTTCACCAGTTGAAATAATAATGTGCGCACTTGAGAGGCGATTGCCAAGTTTATGTTTTATTTTTCATTACTGGGTTTTCTCCTTCATGGCGCGTGATGCTTATACCGTCGACTGTTTTTTTCTTCTTCTTCTCCCTTATGCCCACTTAGGCGTCGGGTCCTTTCAGCCACTTCTTAAAAGAAGTTCTATCCTGTGCCAGTCTTTTCACTTCGTCCAGTGTCTTCCCTCTCTTCTGTGCCAGTCCATAAATGTACTGGTTCCAGTTCAACCTGGGTCGTCCCCTTCCTCTCTTTCCTTCTGGTCGAGCCTCAAATATTTGTTTCGGTTTACGCTCTTCCTCCATCCTAATAAGATGTCCCAGCCAGCCTAATTCCCTCTTCTCGATGATTTCACTCAATGGTTCCTGATTCAGGCATTCTCTTCTTATTGTTGTGTTTCGTATCATATCTCTCCTTGTCTTTCCTACAGTTTTTCTTAAGAATTTCATTTCAGTAGCAGTAAGTCTGCTCTCCAATTTAGTTTGCATTATCCAGCTTTCTGATCCATATAATAGCGTGGGGAGATAGACTGTTTTATATATTTTCATTTTTGTTTCTTTACTAATCTCCTTTTTACCTATAATGGTGTTACTAATATTATAGTACAGATTATTTGCTTTCTGAATTCTGTGATTAATTTCAGAGTCCATTTTCCCGTCCGCAGTTAGTATGGTTCCTAAATATTCGAACTGTTCTACTTGTTCTAAGGTCTTATTATTCCAATGAATGCGCATCCTTGCTGGTTCTTGTTTAGTGAAGTGCATGACTTTCGTCTTGTTAACATTGATTTCCATCTTTCGTTCTTTGAATGCTCGGCCCCACTCTAGGACAGCATTTTGTAGGCTGTTGCTATCTTTTGCTAGGAGAACAATATCATCAGCGTATACTAATGTTTGTACCCATACCGGTTTCATCTTGTAATTTCCAATTTTACATTTTCTTGTTCTTCTTTTGCATTGCTTTATAATTTGATCCATGAATAATATGAAAAGAAGAGGACTAAGTCCATCACCTTGTTTTACACCTTTTCCCATGTTAAATTCCTTGGAGGATTGTCCATTTATTCGAACCGTTCCTTTAACGTTCTTATATAGACTTTGAATTATTCTAGTCAGTTTTGACGTAACTTGGAACTGATGAAGGGCCTTCCATATTTGTCCTCTTGGTACTCTGTCGAAGGCAGACTTTAAGTCAATAAAAGCTGTAAATATTTCCCCTCCTCTGCTTAGTATCTTCTCTATTACGTTCCTCAGGGAGAAGATTAGATCTTGAGTTTGACGGTGAGGCCTGAAACCTGCTTGCTCTTCTTCCAATTTATCTTCCACTTGTTGCCTTAATCTTTTTTCTATAATGTGTGAAAATAGTTTCTGGGCCACTGGCGCTAGGCATATTGCTCTATAGTTTGAGCAATCGAGGGTACTTCCTTTTTTGTGTATAGGAATTATTACATTCTTTTCCCAATCTTTTGGTATTCTCTCTGTTGCCCATATTAGTCTGTATAAGTCCCATATCCATTTTCCTATTTCCTTTCCTCCATATTTTATAAATTCCCGTCGACTGTTAAGAAATAAAATTTTCTTATGTGGGCTTTGGTTCCACTTCTCTTTGGCTTTGTCCTATTTGGAACTGATAAAGCTATTGAGTGGTGGCACCGCGGCCCTTTCATCGATAATACAATGTATTAGTCCAGAAGTTAAAATTCGTTAATATTGCAAGTTTTTAAAATCTTGAAGGGAAACACTCCCATTCTTGGTGTTCTTGGTTAAATTTTTCTGGTTTAATATTTTGGATGTAGGGAATTCATGTCAATGCTTTTATGTAAGAAAATTATATTTTTAAAATGATACGTAAGCCGTTTCTTTTAAGGAAAAGAAGTTCCTTGTGTAATTTCATTTTCATTGGATATTGTTGAAGTTGTCATGCTGTAACCAAATGTGCAGGCGAGTGGGAAGTAACTTGTTTCCCTCCCACTCCACCGACTGAAATTTGAGATGCCTGGGACGTTGATAACTTTCATTTGCTTGTTTGCTGTCTGAGACGAAGGTTGTCAAGTTTCCGATTGCAGTGTTTGTAAATCTGTACTGTGATATAGTGTAGGATAAAGTTGATCCTTACTTATGAAATAGAAGCAAATGGTACGTATATTTAGCAGGGATTCATCAGATGTGGATAGATTTTTGCGTTATTTACTTTCGTTTATGTTTAAATGTAGTTTTATCAAAATTTTCAGTATGTTATTTTAAAAGGAAATGTGTTGGGACCTCTTTGGAAGTGAGCTCATTACAGTGATTAACATTAAAACTCACTGGGTGGTCTCCTCGAGAGCGGATCTCATTTTTGTCAACACCCGAGTAATTGTATCTTGCCGAATTACGATTGTTGTTTGTGGCGTGCTGAAAATTTTTCTTTGGCGAACGTTAAGCAAGAATTCATGGCACACACCTGAAGGGAGAAATCCGAGTTTAATGTTTACATTGTTCATTACTGGGTTTTCTCCTCCATGGTGCGTTACCTTCAAATATACAAGTTTGCCAGATTGCAAATATTTTTATATGTTTCGTGCTTTATAATTTCGGTTATCCGTTAATACTATATTATGGTGCCAGTTGAAATATAAGTTCACGGAATCTCCTTCGATGTGAGATCATGACGGTGATGTAAATTTTAGCTTCACTGGGTGGTCTCCTCTCGAAGGCGGTTTTCATTCAACAGAAGAAAGAGGATACACAAAAATAATTGTGTTCTAGGATTTCTTTTCCACCAGTTGAAATAATAATGTGCGCACTTGAAAGGCGATTGCCAAGTTTATGTTTTATTTTTCATTACTGGGTTTTCTCCTTCATGGCGCGTGATGCTTATACCGTCGACTGTTAAGAAATAAAATTTTCTTATGTAGGCTTTGGTTCCACTTCTCTTTGGCTTTGTCCTATTTGGAACTGATAAAGCTATTGAGTGGTGGCACCGCGGCCCTTTCATCGATAATACAATGTATTAGTCCAGAAGTTAAAATTCGTTAATATTGCAAGTTTTTAAAATCTTGAAGGGAAACACTCACATTCTTGGTGTTCTTGGTTACATTTTTCTGGTTTACTATTTTGGATGTAGGGAATTCATGTCAATGCTCTTATGTAAGAAAATTATATTTTTAAAATGATACGTAAGCCGTTTCTTTTAAGGAAAAGAAGTTCCTTGTGTAATTTCATTTTCATTGGATATTGTTGAAGTTGTCATGCTGTAACCAAATGTGCAGGCGAGTGGGAAGTAACTTGTTTCCCTCCCACTCCACCGACTGAAATTTGAGATGCCTGGGACGTTGAAACTTTCATTTGCTTGTTTGCTGTCTGAGACGAAGGTTGTCAAGTTTCCGATTGCAGTGTTTGTAAATCTGTACTGTGATATAGTGTAGGATAAAGTTGATCCTTACTTATGAAATAGAAGCAAATGGTACGTATATTTAGCAGGGATTCATCAGATGTGGATAGATTTTTGCGTTATTTACTTTCGTTTATGTTTAAATGTAGTTTTATCAAAATTTTCAGTATGTTATTTTAAAAGGAAATGTGTTGGGACCTCTTTGGAAGTGAGCTCATTACAGTGATTAACATTAAAACTCACTGGGTGGTCTCCTCTCGAGAGCGGATCTCATTTTTGTCAACACCCGAGTAATTGTATCTTGCCGAATTACGATTGTTATTTGTGGCGTGCTGAAAATTTTTCTTTGGCGAACGTTAAGCAAGAATACATGGCACACACCTGAGGGGAGAAATCCGAGTTTAATGTTTACATTTTTCATTACTGGGGTTTCTCCTCCATGGTGCGTTACCTTCAAATATACAAGTTTGCCAGATTGCAAATATTTTTATATGTTTCGTGCTTTATAATTTCGGTTATCCGTTAATACTATATTATGGTGCCAGTTGAAATATAAGTTCACGGAATCTCCTTCGATGTGAGATCATGACGGTGATGTAAATTTTAGCTACACTGGGTGGTCTCCTCTCGAAGGCGGTTTTCATTCAACAGAAGAAAGAGGATACACAAAAATAATTGTTTTCTAGGATTTCTTTTCCACCAGTTGAAATAATAATGTGCGCACTTGAGAGGCGATTGCCAAGTTTATGTTTTATTTTTTATTACTGGGTTTTCTCCTTCATGGCGCGTGATGCTTATACACTCGACTGTTAAGAAATAAAATTTTCTTATGTAGGCTTTGGTTCCACTTCTCTTTGGCTTTGTCCTGTTTGGAACTGATAAAGCTATTGAGTGTTGGCACCGCTTCCCTTCCATCGATAATACAATGTATTAGTCCAGAGGTTAAAATTCGTTAATATTGCAAGTTTTTAAAATCTTGAAGGGAAACACTCCCATTCTTGGTGTTCGTGGTTAAATTTTTCTGGTTTACTATTTTGGATGTAGGGAATTCATGTCAATGCTTTTATGTAAGAAAATTATATTTTTAAAATGATACGTAAGCCGTTTCTTTTAAGGAAAAGAAGTTCCATGTGTAATTTCATTTTCATTGGATATTGTTGAAGTTGTCATGCTGTAACCAAATGTGCAGGCGAGTGGGAAGTAACTTGCTTCCCTCCCACTCCACCGACTGAAATTTGAGACACCTGGGACGTTGATAACTTTCATTTGCTTGTTTGCTTTCTGAGACGAAGGTTGGCAAGTTTCCGATTGCAGTGTGTGTAAATCTGTACTGTGATATAGTGTAGGATAAAGTTGATCCTTACTTATGAAATAGACGAAAATGGTACGTATATTTAGTAGGGATTCATCTGATGTGGATAGATTTTTGCGTTATTTACTTTCGTTTATGTTTAAATGTAGTTTTATCAAAATTTTCAGTATGTTATTTTAAAAGGAAATGTGTTGGGACCTCTTTGGAGGCGAGCTCATTACAGTGATTAACATTAAAACTCACTGGGTGGTCTCCTCTCGAGAGCGGATCTCATTTTTGTCAACACCCGAGTAATTGTATCTTGCCGAATTACGATTGTTATTTGTGGAGTGCTGAAAATTTTTCTTTGGCGAACGTTAAGCAAGAATTCATGGCACACACCTGAGGGGAGAAATCCGAGTTTAATGTTTACATTTTCATTACTGGGTTTTCTCCTCCATGGTGCGTTACCTTCATATATACAAGTTTGCCAGATTGCAAATATTTTTATATGTTTCGTGCTTTATAATTTCGGTTATCCGTTAATACTATATTATGGTGCCAGTTGAAATATAAGTTCACGGAATCTCCTTCGATGTGAGATCATGACGGTGATGTAAATTTTAGCTTCACTGGGTGGTCTCCTCTCGAAGGCGGTTTTCATTCAACAGAAGAAAGAGGATACACAAAAATAATTGTGTTCTAGGATTTCTTTTCCACCAGTTGAAATAATAATGTGCGCACTTGAGATTCGATTGCCAAGCTTATGTTTTATTTTTTATTACTGGGTTTTCTCCTTCATGGCGCGTGATGCTTATACCCTCGACTGTTAAGAAATAAAATTTTCTTATGTAGGCTTTGGTTCCACTTCTCTTTGGCTTTGTCCTATTTGGAACTGATAAAGCTATTGAGTGGTGGCACCGCGGCCCTTCCATCGATAATACAATGTGTTAGTCCAGATGTTAAAATTCGTTAATATTGCAAGTTTTTAAAATCTTGAAGGGAAACACTCCCATTCTTGGTGTTCTTGGTTAAATTTTTCTGGTTTACTATTTTGGATGTAGGGAATTCATGTCAATGCTTTTATGTAAGAAAATTATATTTTTAAAATGATACGTAAGCCGTTTCTTTTAAGGAAAAGAAGTTCCTTGTGTAATTTCATTTTCATTGGATATTGTTGAAGTTGTCATGCTGTAACCAAATGTGCAGGCGAGTGGGAAGTAACTTGCTTCCCTCCCACTCCACCGACTGAAATTTGAGACACCTGGGACGTTGATAACTTTCATTTGCTTGTTTGCTTTCTGAGACGAAGGTTGGCAAGTTTCCGATTGCAGTGTTTGTAAATCTGTACTGTGATATAGTGTATGATAAAGTTGATCCTTACTTATGAAATAGACGAAAATGGTACGTATATTTAGTAGGGATTCATCAGATGTGGATAGATTTTTGCGTTATTTACTTTCGTTTATGTTTAAATGTAGTTTTATCAAAATTTTCAGTATGTTATTTTAAAAGGAAATGTGTTGGGACCTCTTTGGAGGCGAGCTCATTACAGTGATTAACATTAAAACTCACTGGGTGGTCTCCTCGAGAGCGGATCTCATTTTTGTCAACACCCGAGTAATTGTATCTTGCCGAATTACGATTGTTGTTTGTGGCGTGCTGAAAATTTTTCTTTGGCGAACGTTAAGCAAGAATTCATGGCACACACCTGAGGGGAGAAATCCGAGTTTAATGTTTACATTGTTCATTACTGGGTTTTCTCCTCCATGGTGCGTTACCTTCAAATATACAAGTTTGCCAGATTGCAAATATTTTTATATGTTTCGTGCTTTATAATTTCGGTTATCCGTTAATACTATATTATGGTGCCAGTTGAAATATAAGTTCACGGAATCTCCTTCGAGGTGAGATCATGACGGTGATGTAAATTTTAGCTTCACTGGGTGGTCTCCTCTCGAAGGCGGTTTTCATTCAACAGAAGAAAGAGGATACACAAAAATAATTGTGTTCTAGGATTTCTTTTCCACCAGTTGAAATAATAATGTGCGCACTTGAGAGGCGATTGCCAAGTTTATGTTTTACTTTTCATTACTGGGTTTTCCCCTTCATGGCGCGTGATGCTTATACCCTCGACTGTTAAGAAATAAAATTTTCTTATGTAGGCTTTGGTTCCACTTCTCTTTGGCTTTGTCCTATTTGGAACTGATAAAGCTATTGAGTGGTGGCACCGCGGCCCTTCCATCGATAATAAAATGTATTAGTCCAGAAGTTAAAATTCGTTAATATTGCAAGTTTTTAAAATCTTGAAGGGAAACACTCCCATTCTTGGTGTTCGTGGTTAAATTTTTCTGGTTTACTATTTTGGATGTAGGGAATTCATGTCAATGCTTTTATGTAAGAAAATTATATTTTTAAAATGATACGTAAGCCGTTTCTTTTAAGGAAAAGAAGTTCCTTGTGTAATTTCATTTTCATTGGATATTGTTGAAGTTGTCATGCTGTAACCAAATGTGCAGGCGAGTGGGAAGTAACTTGTTTCCCTCCCACTCCACCGACTGAAATTTGAGATGCCTGGGACGTTGATAACTTTCATTTGCTTGTTTGCTGTCTGAGACGAAGGTTGTCAAGTTTCCGATTGCAGTGTTTGTAAATCTGTACTGTGATATAGTGTAGGATAAAGTTGATCCTTACTTATGAAATAGAAGCAAATGGTACGTATATTTAGTAGGGATTCATCAGATGTGGATAGATTTTTGCGTTATTTACTTTCGTTTATTTTTAAATGTAGTTTTATCAAAAATTTCAGTATGTTATTTTAAAAGGAAATGTGTTGGGACCTCTTTGGAGGTGAGCTCATTACAGTGATTAACATTAAAACTCACTGGGTGGTCTCCTCTCGAGAGCGGATCTCATTTTTGTCAACACCCGAGTAATTGTATCTTGCCGAATTACGATTGTTGTTTGTGGCGTGCTGAAAATTTTTCTTTGGCGAACGTTAAGCAAGAATTCATGGCACACAGCTGAGGGGAGAAATCCGAGTTTAATGTTTACATTGTTCATTACTGGGGTTTCTCCTCCATGGTGCGTTACCTTCATATATACAAGTTTGCCAGATTGCAAATATTTTTATATGTTTCGTGCTTTATAATTTCGGTTATCCGTTAATACTATATTATGGTGCCAGTTGAAATATAAGTTCACGGAATCTCCTTCGAGGTGAGATCATGACGGTGATGTAAATTTTAGCTTCACTGGGTGGTATCCTCTCGAAGGCGGTTTTCATTCAACAGAAGAAAGAGGATACACAAAAATAATTGTGTTCTAGGATTTCTTTTCCACCAGTTGAAATAATAATGTGCGCACTTGAGAGGCGATTGCCAAGTTTATGTTTTATTTTTCATTACTGGGTTTTCTCCTTCATGGCGCGTGATGCTTATACCCTCGACTGTTAAGAAATAAAATTTTCTTATGTAGGCTTTGGTTCCACTTCTCTTTGGCTTTGTCCTATTTGGAACTGATAAAGCTATTGAGTGGTGGCACCGCGGCCCTTCCATCGATAATACAATGTATTAGTCCAGAAGTTAAAATTCGTTAATATTGCAAGTTTTTAAAATTTTGAAGGGAAACACTCCCATTCTTGGTGTTCTTGGTTAAATTTTTCTGGTTTACTATTTTGGATGTAGGGAATTCATGTCAATGCTTTTATGTAAGAAAATTATATTTTTAAAATGATACGTAAGCCGTTTCTTTTAAGGAAAAGAAGTTCCTTGTGTAATTTCATTTTCATTGGATATTGTTGAAGTTGTCATGCTGTAACCAAATGTGCAGGCGAGTGGGAAGTAACTTGCTTCCCTCCCACTCCACCGACTGAAATTTGAGACACCTGAGACGTTGATAACTTTCGTTTGCTTTCTGAGACGAAGGTTGGCAAGTTTCCGATTGCAGTGTTTCTAAATCTGTACTGTGATATAGTGTAGGATAAAGTTGATCCTTACTTATGAAATAGACGAAAATGGTACGTATATTTAGTAGAGATTCATCAGATGTGGATAGATTTTTGCGTTATTTACTTTCGTTTATGTTTAAATGTAGTTTTATCAAAATTTTCAGTATGTTATTTTAAAAGGAAATGTGTTGGGACCTCTTTGGAGGCGAGCTCATTACAGTGATTAACATTAAAACTCACTGGGTGGTCTCCTCGAGAGCGGATCTCATTTTTGTCAACACCCGAGTAATTGTATCTTGCCGAATTACGATTGTTGTTTGTGGCGTGCTGAAAATTTTTCTTTGGCGAACGTTAAGCAAGAATTCATGGCACACACCTGAAGGGAGAAATCCGAGTTTAATGTTTACATTGTTCATTACTGGGTTTTCTCCTCCATGGTGCGTTACCTTCAAATATACAAGTTTGCCAGATTGCAAATATTTTTATATGTTTCGTGCTTTATAATTTCGGTTATCCGTTAATACTATATTATGGTGCCAGTTGAAATATAAGTTCACGGAATCTCCTTCGAGGTGAGATCATGACGGTGATGTAAATTTTAGCTTCACTGGGTGGTCTCCTCTCGAAGGCGGTTTTCATTCAACAGAAGAAAGTGGATACACAAAAATAATTGTGTTCTAGGATTTCTTTTCCACAAGTTGAAATAATAATGTGCGCACTTGAGAGGCGATTGCCAAGTTTATGTTTTATTTTTCATTACTGGGTTTTCTCCTTCATGGCGCGTGATGCTTATACCGTCGACTGTTAAGAAATAAAATTTTCTTATGTGGGCTTTGGTTCCACTTCTCTTTGGCTTTGTCCTATTTGGAACTGATAAAGCTATTGAATGGTGGCACCGCGGCCCTTTCATCGATAATACAATGTATTAGTCCAGAAGTTAAAATTCGTTAATATTGCAAGTTTTTAAAATCTTGAAGGGAAACACTCCCATTCTTGGTGTTCTTGGTTACATTTTTCTGGTTTACTATTTTGGATGTAGGGAATTCATGTCAATGCTCTTATGTAAGAAAATTATATTTTTAAAATGATACGTAAGCCGTTTCTTTTAAGGAAAAGAAGTTCCTTGTGTAATTTCATTTTCATTGGATATTGTTGAAGTTGTCATGCTGTAACCAAATGTGCAGGCGAGTGGGAAGTAACTTGTTTCCCTCCCACTCCACCGACTGAAATTTGAGACACCTGGGACGTTGATAACTTTCATTTGCTTGTTTGCTTTCTGAGACGAAGGTTGGCAAGTTTCCGATTGCAGTGTTTGTAAATCTGTACTGTGATATAGTGTAGGATAAAGTTGATCCTTACTTATGAAATAGACGAAAATGGTACGTATATTTAGTAGGGATTCATCAGATGTGGATAGATTTTTGCGTTATTTACTTTCGTTTATGTTTAAATGTAGTTTTATCAAAATTTTCAGTATGTTATTTTAAAAGGAAATGTGTTGGGACCTCTTTGGAGGCGAGCTCATTACAGTGATTAACATTAAAACTCACTGGGTGGTCTCCTCTCGAGAGCGGATCTCATTTTTGTCAACACCCGAGTAATTGTATCTTGCCGAATTACGATTGTTATTTGTGGAGTGCTGAAAATTTTTCTTTGGCGAACGTTAAGCAAGAATTCATGGCACACACCTGAGGGGAGAAATCCGAGTTTAATGTTTACATTTTTCATTACTGGGTTTTCTCCTCCATGGTGCGTTACCTTCATATATACAAGTTTGCCAGATTGCAAATATTTTTATATGTTTCGTGCTTTATAATTTCGGTTATCCGTTAATACTATATTATGGTGCCAGTTGAAATATAAGTTCACGGAATCTCCTTCGAGGTGAGATCATGACGGTGATGTAAATTTTAGCTTCACTGGGTGGTCTCCTCTCGAAGGCGGTTTTCATTCAACAGAAGAAAGAGGATACACAAAAATAATTGTGTTCTAGGATTTCTTTTCCACCAGTTGAAATAATAATGTGCGCACTTGAGAGGCGATTGCCAAGTTTATGTTTTATTTTTCATTACTGGGTTTTCTCCTTCATGGCGCGTGATGCTTATACCCTCGACTGTTAAGAAATAAAATTTTCTTATGTAGGCTTTGGTTCCACTTCTCTTTGGCTTTGTCCTATTTGGAACTGATAAAGCTATTGAGTGGTGGCACCGCGGCCCTTCCATCGATAATACAATGTATTAGTCCAGAAGTTAAAATTCGTTAATATTGCAAGTTTTTAAAATCTTGAAGGGAAACACTCCCATTCTTGGTGTTCTTGGTTAAATTTTTCTGGTTTACTATTTTGGATGTAGGGAATTCATGTCAATGCTCTTATGTAAGAAAATTATATTTTTAAAATGATACGTAAGCCGTTTCTTTTAAGGAAAAGAAGTTCCTTGTGTAATTTCATTTTCATTGGATATTGTTGAAGTTGTCATGCTGTAACCAAATGTGCAGGCGAGTGGGAAGTAACTTGTTTCCCTCCCACTCCACCGACTGAAATTTGAGATGCCTGGGACGTTGATAACTTTCATTTGCTTGTTTGCTGTCTGAGACGAAGGTTGTCAAGTTTCCGATTGCAGTGTTTGTAAATCTGTACTGTGATATAGTGTAGGATAAAGTTGATCCTTACTTATGAAATAGAAGCAAATGGTACGTATATTTAGCAGGGATTCATCAGATGTGGATAGATTTTTGCGTTATTTACTTTCGTTTATGTTTAAATGTAGTTTTATCAAAATTTTCAGTATGTTATTTTAAAAGGAAATGTGTTGGGACCTCTTTGGAAGTGAGCTCATTACAGTGATTAACATTAAAACTCACTGGGTGGTCTCCTCTCGAGAGCGGATCTCATTTTTGTCAACACCCGAGTAATTGTATCTTGCCGAATTACGATTATTCTTTGTGGCGTGCTGAAAATTTTTCTTTGGCGAACGTTAAGCAAGAATTCATGGCACACACCTGAGGGGAGAAATCCGAGTTTAATGTTTACATTTTTCATTACTGGGGTTTCTCCTCCATGGTGCGTTACCTTCAAATATACAAGTTTGCCAGATTGCAAATATTTTTATATGTTTCGTGCTTTATAATTTCGGTTATCCGTTAATACTATATTATGGTGCCAGTTGAAATATAAGTTCACGGAATCTCCTTCGATGTGAGATCATGACGGTGATGTAAATTTTAGCTTCACTGGGTGGTCTCCTCTCGAAGGCGGTTTTCATTCAACAGAAGAAAGAGGATACACAAAAATAATTGTGTTCTAGGATTTCTTTTCCACCAGTTGAAATAATAATGTGCGCACTTGAAAGGCGATTGCCAAGTTTATGTTTTATTTTTCATTACTGGGTTTTCTCCTTCATGGCGCGTGATGCTTATACCGTCGACTGTTAAGAAATAAAATTTTCTTATGTAGGCTTTGGTTCCACTTCTCTTTGGCTTTGTCCTATTTGGAACTGATAAAGCTATTGAGTGGTGGCACCGCGGCCCTTTCATCGATAATACAATGTATTAGTCCGGAAGTTAAAATTCGTTAATATTGCAAGTTTTTAAAATCTTGAAGGGAAACACTCACATTCTTGGTGTTCTTGGTTACATTTTTCTGGTTTACTATTTTGGATGTAGGGAATTCATGTCAATGCTCTTATGTAAGAAAATTATATTTTTAAAATGATACGTAAGCCGTTTCTTTTAAGGAAAAGAAGTTCCTTGTGTAATTTCATTTTCATTGGATATTGTTGAAGTTGTCATGCTGTAACCAAATGTGCAGGCGAGTGGGAAGTAACTTGTTTCCCTCCCACTCCACCGACTGAAATTTGAGATGCCTGGGACGTTGATAACTTTCATTTGCTTGTTTGCTGTCTGAGACGAAGGTTGTCAAGTTTCCGATTGCAGTGTTTGTAAATCTGTACTGTGATATAGTGTAGGATAAAGTTGATCCTTACTTATGAAATAGAAGCAAATGGTACGTATATTTAGCAGGGATTCATCAGATGTGGATAGATTTTTGCGTTATTTACTTTCGTTTATGTTTAAATGTAGTTTTATCAAAATTTTCAGTATGTTATTTTAAAAGGAAATGTGTTGGGACCTCTTTGGAAGTGAGCTCATTACAGTGATTAACATTAAAACTCACTGGGTGGTCTCCTCTCGAGAGCGGATCTCATTTTTGTCAACACCCGAGTAATTGTATCTTGCCGAATTACGATTGTTATTTGTGGCGTGCTGAAAATTTTTCTTTGGCGAACGTTAAGCAAGAATACATGGCACACACCTGAGGGGAGAAATCCGAGTTTAATGTTTACATTTTTCATTACTGGGGTTTCTCCTCCATGGTGCGTTACCTTCAAATATACAAGTTTGCCAGATTGCAAATATTTTTATATGTTTCGTGCTTTATAATTTCGGTTATCCGTTAATACTATATTATGGTGCCAGTTGAAATATAAGTTCACGGAATCTCCTTCGATGTGAGATCATGACGGTGATGTAAATTTTAGCTTCACTGGGTGGTCTCCTCTCGAAGGCGGTTTTCATTCAACAGAAGAAAGAGGATACACAAAAATAATTGTTTTCTAGGATTTCTTTTCCACCAGTTGAAATAATAATGTGCGCACTTGAGAGGCGATTGCCAAGTTTATGTTTTATTTTTTATTACTGGGTTTTCTCCTTCATGGCGCGTGATGCTTATACACTCGACTGTTAAGAAATAAAATTTTCTTATGTAGGCTTTGGTTCCACTTCTCTTTGGCTTTGTCCTGTTTGGAACTGATAAAGCTATTGAGTGTTGGCACCGCTTCCCTTCCATCGATAATACAATGTATTAGTCCAGAGGTTAAAATTCGTTAATATTGCAAGTTTTTAAAATCTTGAAGGGAAACACTCCCATTCTTGGTGTTCGTGGTTAAATTTTTCTGGTTTACTATTTTGGATGTAGGGAATTCATGTCAATGCTTTTATGTAAGAAAATTATATTTTTAAAATGATACGTAAGCCGTTTCTTTTAAGGAAAAGAAGTTCCATGTGTAATTTCATTTTCATTGGATATTGTTGAAGTTGTCATGCTGTAACCAAATGTGCAGGCGAGTGGGAAGTAACTTGCTTCCCTCCCACTCCACCGACTGAAATTTGAGACACCTGGGACGTTGATAACTTTCATTTGCTTGTTTGCTTTCTGAGACGAAGGTTGGCAAGTTTCCGATTGCAGTGTGTGTAAATCTGTACTGTGATATAGTGTAGGATAAAGTTGATCCTTACTTATGAAATAGACGAAAATGGTACGTATACTTAGTAGGGATTCATCTGATGTGGATAGATTTTTGCGTTATTTACTTTCGTTTATGTTTAAATGTAGTTTTATCAAAATTTTCAGTATGTTATTTTAAAAGGAAATGTGTTGGGACCTCTTTGGAGGCGAGCTCATTACAGTGATTAACATTAAAACTCACTGGGTGGTCTCCTCTCGAGAGCGGATCTCATTTTTGTCAACACCCGAGTAATTGTATCTTGCCGAATTACGATTGTTATTTGTGGAGTGCTGAAAATTTTTCTTTGGCGAACGTTAAGCAAGAATTCATGGCACACACCTGAGGGGAGAAATCCGAGTTTAATGTTTACATTTTCATTACTGGGTTTTCTCCTCCATGGTGCGTTACCTTCATATATACAAGTTTGCCAGATTGCAAATATTTTTATATGTTTCGTGCTTTATAATTTCGGTTATCCGTTAATACTATATTATGGTGCCAGTTGAAATATAAGTTCACGGAATCTCCTTCGATGTGAGATCATGACGGTGATGTAAATTTTAGCTTCACTGGGTGGTCTCCTCTCGAAGGCGGTTTTCATTCAACAGAAGAAAGAGGATACACAAAAATAATTGTGTTCTAGGATTTCTTTTCCACCAGTTGAAATAATAATGTGCGCACTTGAGATTCGATTGCCAAGTTTATGTTTTATTTTTTATTACTGGGTTTTCTCCTTCATGGCGCGTGATGCTTATACCCTCGACTGTTAAGAAATAAAATTTTCTTATGTAGGCTTTGGTTCCACTTCTCTTTGGCTTTGTCCTATTTGGAACTGATAAAGCTATTGAGTGGTGGCACCGCGGCCCTTCCATCGATAATACAATGTGTTAGTCCAGATGTTAAAATTCGTTAATATTGCAAGTTTTTAAAATCTTGAAGGGAAACACTCCCATTCTTGGTGTTCTTGGTTAAATTTTTCTGGTTTACTATTTTGGATGTAGGGAATTCATGTCAATGCTTTTATGTAAGAAAATTATATTTTTAAAATGATACGTAAGCCGTTTCTTTTAAGGAAAAGAAGTTCCTTGTGTAATTTCATTTTCATTGGATATTGTTGAAGTTGTCATGCTGTAACCAAATGTGCAGGCGAGTGGGAAGTAACTTGCTTCCCTCCCACTCCACCGACTGAAATTTGAGACACCTGGGACGTTGATAACTTTCATTTGCTTGTTTGCTTTCTGAGACGAAGGTTGGCAAGTTTCCGATTGCAGTGTTTGTAAATCTGTACTGTGATATAGTGTATGATAAAGTTGATCCTTACTTATGAAATAGACGAAAATGGTACGTATATTTAGTAGGGATTCATCAGATGTGGATAGATTTTTGCGTTATTTACTTTCGTTTATGTTTAAATGTAGTTTTATCAAAATTTTCAGTATGTTATTTTAAAAGGAAATGTGTTGGGACCTCTTTGGAGGCGAGCTCATTACAGTGATTAACATTAAAACTCACTGGGTGGTCTCCTCGAGAGCGGATCTCATTTTTGTCAACACCCGAGTAATTGTATCTTGCCGAATTACGATTGTTGTTTGTGGCGTGCTGAAAATTTTTCTTTGGCGAACGTTAAGCAAGAATTCATGGCACACACCTGAGGGGAGAAATCCGAGTTTAATGTTTACATTGTTCATTACTGGGTTTTCTCCTCCATGGTGCGTTACCTTCAAATATACAAGTTTGCCAGATTGCAAATATTTTTATATGTTTCGTGCTTTATAATTTCGGTTATCCGTTAATACTATATTATGGTGCCAGTTGAAATATAAGTTCACGGAATCTCCTTCGAGGTGAGATCATGACGGTGATGTAAATTTTAGCTTCACTGGGTGGTCTCCTCTCGAAGGCGGTTTTCATTCAACAGAAGAAAGAGGATACACAAAAATAATTGTGTTCTAGGATTTCTTTTCCACCAGTTGAAATAATAATGTGCGCACTTGAGAGGCGATTGCCAAGTTTATGTTTTACTTTTCATTACTGGGTTTTCCCCTTCATGGCGCGTGATGCTTATACCCTCGACTGTTAAGAAATAAAATTTTCTTATGTAGGCTTTGGTTCCACTTCTCTTTGGCTTTGTCCTATTTGGAACTGATAAAGCTATTGAGTGGTGGCACCGCGGCCCTTCCATCGATAATAAAATGTATTAGTCCAGAAGTTAAAATTCGTTAATATTGCAAGTTTTTAAAATCTTGAAGGGAAACACTCCCATTCTTGGTGTTCGTGGTTAAATTTTTCTGGTTTACTATTTTGGATGTAGGGAATTCATGTCAATGCTTTTATGTAAGAAAATTATATTTTTAAAATGATACGTAAGCCGTTTCTTTTAAGGAAAAGAAGTTCCTTGTGTAATTTCATTTTCATTGGATATTGTTGAAGTTGTCATGCTGTAACCAAATGTGCAGGCGAGTGGGAAGTAACTTGTTTCCCTCCCACTCCACCGACTGAAATTTGAGATGCCTGGGACGTTGATAACTTTCATTTGCTTGTTTGCTGTCTGAGACGAAGGTTGTCAAGTTTCCGATTGCAGTGTTTGTAAATCTGTACTGTGATATAGTGTAGGATAAAGTTGATCCTTACTTATGAAATAGAAGCAAATGGTACGTATATTTAGTAGGGATTCATCAGATGTGGATAGATTTTTGCGTTATTTACTTTCGTTTATTTTTAAATGTAGTTTTATCAAAAATTTCAGTATGTTATTTTAAAAGGAAATGTGTTGGGACCTCTTTGGAGGTGAGCTCATTACAGTGATTAACATTAAAACTCACTGGGTGGTCTCATTTTTGTCAACACCCGAGTAATTGTATCTTGCCGAATTACGATTGTTGTTTGTGGCGTGCTGAAAATTTTTCTTTGGCGAACGTTAAGCAAGAATTCATGGCACACACCTGAGGGGAGAAATCCGAGTTTAATGTTTACATTGTTCATTACTGGGGTTTCTCCTCCATGGTGCGTTACCTTCATATATACAAGTTTGCCAGATTGCAAATATTTTTATATGTTTCGTGCTTTATAATTTCGGTTATCCGTTAATACTATATTATGGTGCCAGTTGAAATATAAGTTCACGGAATCTCCTTCGAGGTGAGATCATGACGGTGATGTAAATTTTAGCTTCACTGGGTGGTCTCCTCTCGAAGGCGGTTTTCATTCAACAGAAGAAAGTGGATACACAAAAATAATTGTGTTCTAGGATTTCTTTTCCACAAGTTGAAATAATAATGTGCGCACTTGAGAGGCGATTGCCAAGTTTATGTTTTATTTTTCATTACTGGGTTTTCTCCTTCATGGCGCGTGATGCTTATACCGTCGACTGTTAAGAAATAAAATTTTCTTATGTGGGCTTTGGTTCCACTTCTCTTTGGCTTTGTCCTATTTGGAACTGATAAAGCTATTGAATGGTGGCACCGCGGCCCTTTCATCGATAATACAATGTATTAGTCCAGAAGTTAAAATTCGTTAATATTGCAAGTTTTTAAAATCTTGAAGGGAAACACTCCCATTCTTGGTGTTCTTGGTTACATTTTTCTGGTTTACTATTTTGGATGTAGGGAATTCATGTCAATGCTCTTATGTAAGAAAATTATATTTTTAAAATGATACGTAAGCCGTTTCTTTTAAGGAAAAGAAGTTCCTTGTGTAATTTCATTTTCATTGGATATTGTTGAAGTTGTCATGCTGTAACCAAATGTGCAGGCGAGTGGGAAGTAACTTGTTTCCCTCCCACTCCACCGACTGAAATTTGAGATGCCTGGGACGTTGATAACTTTCATTTGCTTGTTTGCTGTCTGAGACGAAGGTTGTCAAGTTTCCGATTGCAGTGTTTGTAAATCTGTACTGTGATATAGTGTAGGATAAAGTTGATCCTTACTTATGAAATAGAAGCAAATGGTACGTATATTTAGCAGGGATTCATCAGATGTGGATAGATTTTTGCGTTATTTACTTTCGTTTATGTTTAAATGTAGTTTTATCAAAATTTTCAGTATGTTATTTTAAAAGGAAATGTGTTGGGACCTCTTTGGAAGTGAGCTCTTTACAGTGATTAACATTAAAACTCACTGGGTGGTCTCCTCTCGGGAGCGGATCTCATTTTTGTCAACACCCGAGTAATTGTATCTTGCCGAATTACGATTATTATTTGTGGCGTGCTGAAAATTTTTCTTTGGCGAACGTTAAGCAAGAATTCATGGCACACACCTGAGGGGAGAAATCCGAGTTTAATGTTTACATTTTTCATTACTGGGGTTTCTCCTCCATGGTGCGTTACCTTCAAATATACGAGTTTGCCAGATAGCAAATATTTTTATATGTTTCGTGCTTTATAATTTCGGTTATCCGTTAATACTATATTATGGTGCCAGTTGAAATATAAGTTCACGGAATCTCCTTCGATGTGAGATCATGACGGTGATGTAAATTTTAGCTTCACTGGGTGGTCTCCTCTCGAAGGCGGTTTTCATTCAACAGAAGAAAGAGGATACACAAAAATAATTGTGTTCTAGGATTTCTTTTCCACCAGTTGAAATAATAATGTGCGCACTTGAGAGGCGATTGCCAAGTTTATGTTTTATTTTTTATTACTGGGTTTTCTCCTTCATGGCGCGTGATGCTTATACACTCGACTGTTAAGAAATAAAATTTTCTTATGTAGGCTTTGGTTCCACTTCTCTTTGGCTTTGTCCTGTTTGGAACTGATAAAGCTATTGAGTGTTGGCACCGCTTCCCTTCCATCGATAATACAATGTATTAGTCCAGAGGTTAAAATTCGTTAATATTGCAAGTTTTTAAAATCTTGAAGGGAAACACTCCCATTCTTGGTGTTCGTGGTTAAATTTTTCTGGTTTACTATTTTGGATGTAGGGAATTCATGTCAATGCTTTTATGTAAGAAAATTATATTTTTAAAATGATACGTAAGCCGTTTCTTTTAAGGAAAAGAAGTTCCATGTGTAATTTCATTTTCATTGGATATTGTTGATGTTGTCATGCTGTAAAAAAATGTGCAGGCGAGTGGGAAGTAACTTGCTTCCCTCCCACTCCACCGACTGAAATTTGAGACACCTGGGACGTTGATAACTTTCATTTGCTTGTTTGCTTTCTGAGACGAAGGTTGGCAAGTTTCCGATTGCAGTGTTTGTAAATCTGTACTGTGATATAGTGTAGGATAAAGTTGATCCTTACTTATGAAATAGACGAAAATGGTACGTATATTTAGTAGGGATTCATCAGATGTGGATAGATTTTTGCGTTATTTACTTTCGTTTATGTTTAAATGTAGTTTTATCAAAATTTTCAGTATGTTATTTTAAAAGGAAATGTGTTGGGACCTCTTTGGAGGCGAGCTCATTACAGTGATTAACATTAAAACTCACTGGGTGGTCTCCTCTCGAGAGCGGATCTCATTTTTGTCAACACCCGAGTAATTGTATCTTGCCGAATTACGATTGTTATTTGTGGAGTGCTGAAAATTTTTCTTTGGCGAACGTTAAGCAAGAATTCATGGCACACACCTGAGGGGAGAAATCCGAGTTTAATGTTTACATTTTTCATTACTGGGTTTTCTCCTCCATGGTGCGTTACCTTCATATATACAAGTTTGCCAGATTGCAAATATTTTTATATGTTTCGTGCTTTATAACTTCGGTTATCCGTTAATACTATATTATGGTGCCAGTTGAAATATAAGTTCACGGAATCTCCTTCGAGGTGAGATCATGACGGTGATGTAAATTTTAGCTTCACTGGGTGGTCTCCTCTCGAAGGCGGTTTTCATGCAACAGAAGAAAGAGGATACACAAAAATAATTGTGTTCTAGGATTTCTTTTCCACCAGTTGAAATAATAATGTGCGCACTTGAGAGGCGATTGCCAAGTTTATGTTTTATTTTTCATTACTGGGTTTTCTCCTTCATGGCGCGTGATGCTTATACCCTCGACTGTTAAGAAATAAAATTTTCTTATGTAGGCTTTGGTTCCACTTCTCTTTGGCTTTGTCCTATTTGGAACTGATAAAGCTATTGAGTGGTGGCACCGCGGCCCTTCCATCGATAATACAATGTATTAGTCCAGAAGTTAAAATTCGTTAATATTGCAAGCTTTTAAAATCTTGAAGGGAAACACTCCCATTCTTGGTGTTCTTGGTTAAATTTTTCTGGTTTACTATTTTGGATGTAGGGAATTCATGTCAATGCTTTTATGTAAGAAAATTATATTTTTAAAATGATACGTAAGCCGTTTCTTTTAAGGAAAAGAAGTTCCTTGTGTAATTTCATTTTCATTGGATATTGTTGAAGTTGTCATGCTGTAACCAAATGTGCAGGCTAGTGGGAAGTAACTTGCTTCCCTCCCACTCCACCGACTGAAATTTGAGACACCTGGGACGTTGATAACTTTCATTTGCTTGTTTGCTTTCTGAGACGAAGGTTGGCAAGTTTCCGATTGCAGTGTTTGTAAATCTGTACTGTGATATAGTGTATGATAAAGTTGATCCTTACTTATGAAATAGACGAAAATGGTACGTATATTTAGTAGGGATTCATCAGATGTGGATAGATTTTTGCGTTATTTACTTTCGTTTATGTTTAAATGTAGTTTTATCAAAATTTTCAGTATGTTATTTTAAAAGGAAATGTGTTGGGACCTCTTTGGAGGCGAGCTCATTACAGTGATTAACATTAAATCTCACTGGGTGGTCTCCTCGAGAGCGGATCTCATTTTTGTCAACACCCGAGTAATTGTATCTTGCCGAATTACGATTGTTGTTTGTGGCGTGCTGAAAATATTTCTTTGGCGAACGTTAAGCAAGAATTCATGGCACACACCTGAAGGGAGAAATCCGAGTTTAATGTTTACATTGTTCATTACTGGGTTTTCTCCTCCATGGTGCGTTACCTTCAAATATACAAGTTTGCCAGATTGCAAATATTTTTATATGTTTCGTGCTTTATAATTTCGGTTATCCGTTAATATTATATTATGGTGCCAGTTGAAATATAAGTCCACGGAATCTCCTTCGAGGTGAGATCATGACGGTGATGTAAATTTTAGCTTCACTGGGTGGTCTCCTCTCGAAGGCGGTTTTCATTCAACAGAAGAAAGTGGATACCCAAAAATAATTGTGTTCTAGGATTTCTTTTCCACCAGTTGAAATAATAATGTGCGCACTTGAGAGGCGATTGCCAAGTTTATGTTTTATTTTTCATTACTGGGTTTTCTCCTTCATGGCGCGTGATGCTTATACCGTCGACTGTTAAGAAATAAAATTTTCTTATGTGGGCTTTGGTTCCACTTCTCTTTGGCTTTGTCCTATTTGGAACTGATAAAGCTATTGAGTGGTGGCACCGCGGCCCTTTCATCGATAATACAATGTATTAGTCCAGAAGTTAAAATTCGTTAATATTGCAAGTTTTTAAAATCTTGAAGGGAAACACTCCCATTCTTGGTATTCTTGGTTAAATTTTTCTGGTTTACTATTTTGGATGTAGGGAATTCATGTCAATGCTCTTATGTAAGAAAATTATATTTTTAAAATGATACGTAAGCCGTTTCTTTTAAGGAAAAGAAGTTCCTTGTGTAATTTCACTTTCATTGGATATTGTTGAAGTTGTCATGCTGTAACCAAATGTGCAGGCGAGAGGGAAGTAACTTGTTTCACTCCCACTCCACCGACTGAAATTTGAGATGCCTGGGACGTTGATAACTTTCATTTGCTTGTTTGCTGTCTGAGACGAAGGTTGTCAAGTTTCCGATTGCAGTGTTTGTAAATCTGTACTGTGATATAGTGTAGGATAAAGTTGATCCTTACTTATGAAATAGAAGCAAATGGTACGTATATTTAGCAGGGATTCATCAGATGTGGATAGAGTTTTGCGTTATTTACTTTCGTTTATGTTTAAATGTAGTTTTATCAAAATTTTCAGTATGTTATTTTAAAAGGAAATGTGTTGGGACCTCTTTGGAGGAAAGCTCATTACAGTGATTAACATTAAAACTCACTGGGTGGTCTCCTCTCGAGAGCGGATCTCATTTTTGTCAACACCCGAGTAATTGTATCTTGCCGAATTACGATTATTATTTGTGGCGTGCTGAAAATTTTTCTTTGGCGAACGTTAAGCAAGAATTCATGGCACACACCTGAGGGGAGAAATCCGAGTTTAATGTTTACATTTTTCATTACTGGGGTTTCTCCTCCATGGTGCGTTACCTTCAAATATATAAGTTTGCCAGATTGCAAATATTTTTATATGTTTCGTGCTTCATAATTTCGGTTATCCGTTAATACTATATTATGGTGCCAGTTGAAATATAAGTTCACGGAATCTCCTTCGATGTGAAATCATGACGGTGATGTAAATTTTAGCTTCACTGGGTGGTCTCCTCTCGAAGGCTGTTTTCATTCAACAGAAGAAAGAGGATACACAAAAATAATTGTGTTCTAGGATTTCTTTTCCACCAGTTGAAATAATAATGTGCGCACTTGAGAGGCGATTGCCAAGTTTATGTTTTATTTTTTATTACTGGGTTTTCTCCTTCATGGCGCGTGATGCTTATACCCTCGACTGTTAAGAAATAAAATTTTCTTATGTAGGCTTTGGTTCCACTTCTCTTTGGCTTTGTCCTATTTGGAACTGATAAAGCTATTGAGTGGTGGCACCGCGGCCCTTCCATCGATAATACAATGTATTAGTCCAGAAGTTAAAATTCGTTAATATTGCAAGTTTTTAAAATCTTGAAGGGAAACACTCCCATTCTTGGTGTTCGTGGTTAAATTTTTCTGGTTTAATATTTTAAATGTAGGGAAATCATGTCAATGCTTTTATGTAAGAAAATTATATTTTTAAAATGATACGTAAGCCGTTTCTTTTAAGGAAAAGAAGTTCCTTGTGTAATTTCATTTTCATTGGATATTGTTGAAGTTGTCATGCTGTAACCAAATGTGCAGGCGAGTGGGAAGTAACTTGTTTCCCTCCCACTCCACCGACTGAAATTTGAGACACCTGGGACGTTGATAACTTTCATTTGCTTGTTTGCTTTCTGAGACGAAGGTTGTCAAGATTCCGATTGCAGTGTTTGTAAATCTGTACTGTGATATAGTGTAGGATAAAGTTGATCCTTACTTATGAAATAGACGAAAATGGTACGTATATTTAGTAGGGATTCATCAGATGTGGATAGATTTTTGCGTTATTTACTTTCGTTTATGTTTAAATGTAGTTTTATCAAAAATTTCAGTATGTTATTTTAAAAGGAAATGTGTTGGGACCTCTTTGGAGGTGAGCTCATTACAGTGATTAACATTAAAACTCACTGGGTGGTCTCCTCTCGAGAGCGGATCTCATTTTTGTCAACACCCGAGTAATTGTATCTTGCCGAATTACGATTGTTATTTGTGGCGTGCTGAAAATTTTTCTTTGGCGAACGTTAAGCAAGAATTCATGGCACACACCTGAGGGGAGAAATCTGAGTTTAATGTTTACATTTTTCATTACTGGGGTTTCTCCTCCATGGTGCGTTACCTTCATATATACAAGTTTGCCAGATTGCAAATATTTTTATATGTTTCGTGCTTTATAATTTCGGTTATCCGTTAATACTATATTATGGTGCCAGTTGAAATATAAGTTCACGGAATTTCCTTCGAGGTGAGATCATGACGGTGATGTAAATTTTAGCTTCACTGGGTGGTCTCCTCTCGAAGGCGGTTTTCATTCAACAGAAGAAAGAGGATACACAAAAATAATTGTGTTCTAGGATTTCTTTTCCACCAGTTGATATAATAATGTGCGCACTTGAGAGGCGATTGCCAAGTTTATGTTTTATTTTTCATTACTGGGTTTTCTCCTTCATGGCGCGTGATGCTTATACCCTCGACTGTTAAGATATAAAATTTTCTTATGTGGGCTTTGGTTCCACTTCTCTTTGGCTTTGTCCTATTTGGAACTGATAAAGCTATTGAGTGGTGGCACCGCGGCCCTTCCATCGATAATACAATGTATTAGTCCAGAAGTTAAAATTCGTTAATATTGCAAGTTTTTAAAATCTTGAAGGGAAACACTCCCATTCTTGGTGTTCTTGGTTAAATTTTTCTGGTTTACTATCTTGGATGTAGGGAATTCATGTCAATGCTTTTATGTAAGAAAATTATATTTTTAAAATGATACGTAAGCCGTTTCTTTTAAGGAAAAGAAGTTCCTTGTGTAATTTCATTTTCATTGGATATTGTTGAAGTTGTCATGCTGTAACCAAATGTGCAGGCGAGTGGGAAGTAACTTGCTTCCCTCCCACTCCACCGACTGAAATTCGAGACACCTGGGACGTTGATAACTTTCATTTGCTTGTTTGCTTTCTGAGACGAAGGTTGGCAAGTTTCCGATTGCAGTGTTTGTAAATCTGTACTGTGATATAGTGTAGGATAAAGTTGATCCTTACTTATGAAATAGACGAAAATGGTACGTATATTTAGTAGGGATTCATCAGATGTGAATAGATTTTTGCGTTATTTACTTTCGTTTATGTTTAAATGTAGTTTTATCAAAATTTTCAGTATGTTATTTTAAAAGGAAATGTGTTGGGACCTCTTTGGAGGCGAGCTCATTACAGTGATTAACATTAAAACTCACTGGGTGGTCTCCTCGAGAGCGGATCTCATTTTTGTCAACACCCGAGTAATTGTATCTTGCCGAATTACGATTGTTGTTTGTGGCGTGCTGAAAATTTTTCTTTGGCGAACGTTAAGCAAGAATTCATGGCACACACCTGAGGGGAGAAATCCGAATTTAATGTTTACATTTTTCATTACTGGGGTTTCTCCTCCATGGTGCGTTACCTTCAAATATACAAGTTTGCCAGATTGCAAATATTTTTATATGTTTCGTGCTTTATAATTTCGGTTATCCGTTAATACTATATTATGGTGCCAGTTGAAATATAAGTTCACGGAATCTCCTTCGAGGTGAGATCATGACGGTGATGTAAATTTTAGCTTCACTGGGTGGTCTCCTCTCGAAGGCGGTTTTCATTCAACAGAAGAAAGAGGATACACAAAAATAATTGTGTTCTAGGATTTCTTTTCCACCAGTTGAAATAATAATGTGCGCACTTGAGAGGCGATTGCCAAGTTTATGTTTTATTTTTCATTACTGGGTTTTCTCCTTCATGGCGCGTGATGCTTATACCCTCGACTGTTAAGAAATAAAATTTTCTTATGTAGGCTTTGGTTCCACTTCTCTTTGGCTTTGTCCTATTTGGAACTGACAAAGCTATTGAGTGGTGGCACCGCGGCACTTCCATCGATAATACAATGTATTAGTCCAGAAGTTAAAATTCGTTAATATTGCAAGTTTTTAAAATCTTGAAGGGAAACACTCCCATTCTTGGTGTTCGTGGTTAAATTTTTCTGGTTTAATATTTTGGATGTAGGGAATTCATGTCAATGCTTTTATGTAAGAAAATTATATTTTTAAAATGATACGTAAGCCGTTTCTTTTAAGGAAAAGAAGTTCCTTGTGTAATTTCATTTTCATTGGATATTGTTGAAGTTGTCATGCTGTAACCAAATGTGCAGGCGAGTGGGAAGTAACTTGTTTCCCTCCCACTCCACCGACTGAAATTTGAGACACCTGGGACGTTGATAACTTTCATTTGCTTGTTTGCTTTCTGAGACGAAGGTTGTCAAGATTCCGATTGCAGTGTTTGTAAATCTGTACTGTGATATAGTGTAGGATAAAGTTGATCCTTACTTATGAAATAGACGAAAATGGTACGTATATTTAGTAGGGATTCATCAGATGTGGATAGATTTTTGCGTTATTTACTTTCGTTTATGTTTAAATGTAGTTTTATCAAAAATTTCAGTATGTTATTTTAAAAGGAAATGTGTTGGGACCTCTTTGGAGGTGAGCTCATTACAGTGATTAACATTAAAACTCACTGGGTGGTCTCCTCTCGAGAGCGGATCTCATTTTTGTCAACACCCGAGTAATTGTATCTTGCCGAATTACGATTGTTATTTGTGGAGTGCTGAAAATTTTTCTTTGGCGAACGTTAAGCAAGAATTCATGGCACACACCTGAGGGGAGAAATCCGAGTTTAATGTTTACATTTTTCATTACTGGGTTTTCTCCTCCATGGTGCGTTACCTTCATATATACAAGTTTGCCAGATTGCAAATATTTTTATATGTTTCGTGCTTTATAATTTCGGTTATCCGTTAATACTATATTATGGTGCCAGTTGAAATATAAGTTCACGGAATCTCCTTCGAGGTGAGATCATGACGGTGATGTAAATTTTAGCTTCACTGGGTGGTCTCCTCTCGAAGGCGGTTTTCATTCAACAGAAGAAAGAGGATACACAAAAATAATTGTGTTCTAGGATTTCTTTTCCACCAGTTGAAATAATAATGTGCGCACTTGAGAGGCGATTGCCAAGTTTATGTTTTATTTTTCATTACTGGGTTTTCTCCTTCATGGCGCGTGATGCTTATACCGTCGACTGTTAAGAAATAAAATTTTCTTATGTGGGCTTTGGTTCCACTTCTCTTTGGCTTTGTCCTATTTGGAACTGATAAAGCTATTGAGTGGTGGAACCGCGGCCCTTTCATCGATAATACAATGTATTAGTCCAGAAGATAAAATTCGTTAATATTGCAAGTTTTTAAAATCTTGAAGGGAAACACTCCCATTCTTGGTGTTCTTCGTTAAATTTTTCTGGTTTAATATTTTGGATGTAGGGAATTCATGTCAATGCTTTTATGTAAGAAAATTATATTATTAAAATGATACGTAAGCCGTTTCTTTTAAGGAAAATAATTTCCTTGTGTAATTTCATTTTCATTGGATATTGTTGAAGTTGTCATGCTGTAACCAAATGTGCAGGCGAGTGGGAAGTAACTTGTTTCCCTCCCACTCCACCGACTGAAATTTGAGATGCCGGGACGTTGATAACTTTCATTTGCTTGTTTGCTGTCTGAGACGAAGGTTGTCAAGTTTCCGATTGCAGTGTTTGTAAATCTGTACTGTGATATAGTGTAGGATAAAGTTGATCCTTACTTATGAAATAGAAGCAAATGGTACGTATATTTAGCAGGGATTCATCAGATGTGGATAGATTTTTGCGTTATTTACTTTCGTTTATGTTTAAATGTAGTTTTATCAAAATTTTCAGTATGTTATTTTAAAAGGAAATGTGTTGGGACCTCTTTGGAGGTGAGCTCATTACAGTGATTAACATTAAAACTCACTGGGTGGTCTCCTCTCGAGAGCGGATCTCATTTTTGTCAACACCCGAGTAATTGTATCTTGCCGAATTACGATTGTTATTTGTGGCGTGCTGAAAATTTTTCTTTGGCGAACGTTAAGCAAGAATTCATGGCACACACCTGAGGGGAGAAATCCAAGTTTAATGTTTACATTTTTCATTACTGGGGTTTCTCCTCCATGGTGCGTTACCTTCAAATATACAAGTTTGCCAGATTGCAAATATTTTTATATGTTTCGTGCTTTATAATTTCGGTTATCCGTTAATACTATATTATGGTGCCAGTTGAAATATAAGTTCACGGAATCTCCTTCGATGTGAGATCATGACGGTGATGTAAATTTTAGCTTCACTGGGTGGTCTCCTCTCGAAGGCGGTTTTCATTCAACAGAAGAAAGAGGATACACAAAAATAATTGTGTTCTAGGATTTCTTTTCCACCAGTTGAAATAATAATGTGCGCACTTGAGAGGCGATTGCCAAGTTTATGTTTTATTTTTTATTACAGGGTTTTCTCCTTCATGGCGCGTGATGCTTATACACTCGACTGTTAAGAAATAAAATTTTCTTATGTAGGCTTTGGTTCCACGTCTCTTTGGCTTTGTCCTGTTTGGAACTGATAAAGCTATTGAGTGTTGGCACCGCTTCCCTTCCATCGATAATACAATGTATTAGTCCAGAGGTTAAAATTCGTTAATATTGCAAGCTTTTAAAATCTTGAAGGGAAACACTCCCATTCTTGGTGTTCGTAGTTAAATTTTTCTGGTTTACTATTTTGGATGTAGGGAATTCATGTCAATGCTTTTATGTAAGAAAATTATATTTTTAAAATGATACGTAAGCCGTTTCTTTTAAGGAAAAGAAGTTCCATGTGTAATTTCATTTTCATTGGATATTGTTGAAGTTGTCATGCTGTAACCAAATGTGCAGGCGAGTGGGAAGTAACTTGCTTCCCTCCCACTCCACCGACTGAAATTTGAGACACCTGGGACGTTGATAACTTTCATTTGCTTGTTTGCTTTCTGAGACGAAGGTTGGCAAGTTTCCGATTGCAGTGTTTGTAAATCTGTACTGTGATATAGTGTAGGATAAAGTTGATCCTTACTTATGAAATAGACGAAAATGGTACGTATATTTAGTAGGGATTCTTCAGATGTGGATGGATTTTTGCGTTATTTACTTTCGTTTATGTTTAAATGTAGTTTTATCAAAATTTTCAGTATGTTATTTTAAAAGGAAATGTGTTGGGACCTCTTTGGAATCGAGCTCATTACAGTGATTAACATTAAAACTCACTGGGTGGTCTCCTCGAGAGCGGATCTCATTTTTTCAACACCCGAGTAATTGTATCTTGCCGAATTACGATTGTTGTTTGTGGCGTGCTGAAAATTTTTCTTTGGCGAACGTTAAGCAAGAATTCATGGCACACACCTGAGGGGAGAAATCCGAGTTTAATGTTTACATTGTTCATTACTGGGTTTTCTCCTCCATGGTGCGTTACCTTCAAATATACGAGTTTGCCAGATTGCAAATATTTTTATATGTTTCGTGCTTTATAATTTCGGTTATCCGTTAATAATATGTTATGGTGCCAGTTGAAATATAAGTTCACGGAATCTCCTTCGATGTGAGATCATGACGGTGATGTAAATTTTAGCTTCACTGATTGGTCTCCTCTCGAAGGCGGTTTTCATTCAACAGAAGAAAGAGGATACACAAAAATAATTGTTTTCTAGGATTTCTTTTCCACCAGTTGAAATAATAATGTGCGCACTTGAGAGGCGATTGCCAAGTTTATGTTTTATTTTTCATTACTGGGTTTTCTCCTTCATGGCGCGTGATGCTTATACCGTCGACTGTTAAGAAATAAAATTTTCTTATGTGGGCTTTGGTTCCACTTCTCTTTGGCTTTGTCCTATTTGGAACTGATAAAGCTATTGAGTGGTGACACCGCGGCCCTTTCATCGATAATACAATGTATTAGTCCAGAAGTTAAAATTCCTTAATATTGCAAGTTTTTAAAATCTTGAAGGGAAACACTCCCATTCTTGGTGTTCTTGGTTAAATTTTTCTGGTTTACTATTTTGGATGTAGGGAATTCATGTCAATGCTCTTATGTAAGAAAATTATATTTTTAAAATGATACGTAAGCCGTTTCTTTTAAGGAAAAGAAGTTCCTTGTGTAATTTCATTTTCATTGGATATTGTTGAAGTTGTCATGCTGTAACCAAATGTGCAGGCGAGTGGGAAGTAACTTGTTTCCCTCCCACTCCACCGACTGAAATTTGAGATGCCTGGGACGTTGATAACTTTCATTTGCTTGTTTGCTGTCTGAGACGAAGGTTGTCAAGTTTCCGATTGCAGTGTTTGTAAATCTGTACTGTGATATAGTGTAGGATAAAGTTGATCCTTACTTATGAAATAGAAGCAAATGGTACGTATATTTAGCAGGGATTCATCAGATGTGGATAGATCTTTGCGTTATTTACTTTCGTTTATGTTTAAATGTAGTTTTATCAAAATTTTCAGTATGTTATTTTAAAAGGAAATGTGTTGGGACCTCTTTGGAGGTGAGCTCATTACAGTGATTAACATTAAAACTCACTGGGTGGTCTCCTCTCGAGAGCGGATCTCATTTTTGTCAACACCCGAGTAATTGTATCTTGCCGAATTACGATTGTTATTTGTGGCGTGCTGAAAATTTTTCTTTGGCGAACGTTAAGCAAGAATTCATGGCACACACCTGAGGGGAGAAATCCGAGTTTAATGTTTACATTTTTCATTACTGGGGTTTCTCCTCCATGGTGCGTTACCTTCAAATATACAAGTTTGCCAGATTGCTAATATTTTTATATGTTTCGTGCTTTATAATTTCGGTTATCCGTTAATACTATATTATGGTGCCAGTTGAAATATAAGTTCACGGAATCTCCTTCGATGTGAGATCATGACGGTGATGTAAATTTTAGCTTCACTGGGTGGTCTCCTCTCGAAGGCGGTTTTCATTCAACAGAAGAAAGAGGATACACAAAAATAATTGTGTTCTAGGATTTCTTTTCCACCAGTTGAAATAATAATGTGCGCACTTGAGATTCGATTGCCAAGTTTATGTTTTATTTTTTATTACTGGGTTTCCTCCTTCATGGCGCGTGATGCTTATACACTCGACTGTTAAGAAATAAAATTTCCTTATGTAGGCTTTGGTTCCACGTCTCTTTGGCTTTGTCCTGTTTGGAACTGATAAAGCTATTGAGTGTTGGCACCGCTTCCCTTCCATCGATAATACAATGTATTAGTCCAGAGGTTAAAATTCGTTAATATTGCAAGTTTTTAAAATCTTGAAGGGAAACACTCCCATTCTTGGTGTTCGTGGTTAAATTTTTCTGGTTTACTATTTTGGATGTAGGGAATTCATGTCAATGCTTTTATGTAAGAAAATTATATTTTTAAAATGATACGTAAGCCGTTTCTTTTAAGGAAAAGAAGTTCCATGTGTAATTTCATTTTCATTGGATATTGTTGAAGTTGTCATGCTGTAACCAAATGTGCAGGCGAGTGGGAAGTAACTTGCTTCCCTCCCACTCCACCGACTGAAATTTGAGACACCTGGGACGTTGATAACTTTCATTTGCTTGTTTGCTTTCTGAGACGAAGGTTGTCAAGTTTCCGATTGCAGTGTTTGTAAATCTATACTGTGATATAGTGTAGGATAAAGTTGATCCTTACTTATGAAATAGACGAAAATGGTACGTATATTTAGTAGGGATTCTTCAGATGTGGATAGATTTTTGCGTTATTTACTTTCGTTTATGTTTAAATGTAGTTTTATCAAAATTTTCAGTATGTTATTTTAAAAGGAAATGTGTTGGGACCTCTTTGGAGGCGAGCTCATTACAGTGATTAACATTAAAACTCACTGGGTGGTCTCCTCGAGAGCGGATCTCATTTTTGTCAACACCCGAGTAATTGTATCTTGCCGAATTACGATTGTTGTTTGTGGCGTGCTGAAAATTTTTCTTTGGCGAACGTTAAGCAAGAATTCATGGCACACACCTGAAGGGAGAAATCCGAGTTTAATGTTTACATTGTTCATTACTGGGTTTTCTCCTCCATGGTGCGTTACCTTCAAATATACGAGTTTGCCAGATTGCAAATATTTTTATATGTTTCGTGCTTTATAATTTCGGTTATCCGTTAATACTATGTTATGGTGCCAGTTGAAATATAAGTTCACGGAATCTCCTTCGAGGTGAGATCATGACGGTGATGTAAATTTTAGCTTCACTGGGTGGTCTCCTCTCGAAGGCGGTTTTCATTCAACAGAAGAAAGAGGATACACAAAAATAATTGTTTTCTAGGATTTCTTTTCCACCAGTTGAAATAATAATGTGCGCACTTGAGAGGCGATTGCCAAGTTTATGTTTTATTTTTCATTACTGGGTTTTCTCCTTCATGGCGCGTGATGCTTATACCCTCGACTGTTAAGAAATAAAATTTTCTTATGTAGGCTTTGGTTCCACTTCTCTTTGGCTTTGTCCTAATTGGAACTGATAAAGCTATTGAGTGGTGGCACCGCGGCCCTTCCATCGATAATACAATGTATTAGTCCAGAAGTTAAAATTCGTTGATATTGCAAGTTTTTAAAATCTTGAAGGGAAACACTCCCATTCTTGGTGTTCGTGGTTAAATTTTTCTGGTTTACTATTTTGGATGTAGGGAATTCATGTCAATGCTTTTATGTAAGAAAATTATATTTTTAAAATGATACGTAAGCCGTTTCTTTTAAGGAAAAGAAGTTCCTTGTGTAATTTCATTTTCATTGGATATTGTTGAAGTTGTCATGCTGTAACCAAATGTGCAGGCGAGTGGGAAGTAACTTGTTTCCCTCCCACTCCACCGACTGAAATTTGAGACACCTGGGACGTTGATAACTTTCATTTGCTTGTTTGCTTTCTGAGACGAAGGTTGTCAAGATTCTGATTGCAGTGTTTGTAAATCTGTACTGTGATATAATGTAGGATAAAGTTGATCCTTACTTATGAAATAGACGAAAATGGTACGTATATTTAGTAGGGATTCATCAGATGTGGATAGATTTTTGCGTTATTTACTTTCGTTTATGTTTAAATGTAGTTTTATCAAAATTTTCAGTATGTTATTTTAAAAGGAAATGTGTTGGGACCTCTTTGGAGGCGAGCTCATTACAGTGATTAACATTAAAACTCACTGGGTGGTCTCCTCGAGAGCGGATCTCATTTTTGTCAACACCCGAGTAATTGTATCATGCCGAATTACGATTGTTGTTTGTGGCGTGCTGAAAATTTTTCTTTGGCGAACGTTAAGCAAGAATTCATGGCACACGCCTGAGGGGAGAAATCCGAGTTTAATGTTTACATTGTTCATTACTGGGTTTTCTCCTCCATGGTGCGTTACCTTCAAATATACGAGTTTGCCAGATTGCAAATATTTTTATATGTTTCGTGCTTTATAATTTCGGTTATCCGTTAATACTATGTTATGGTGCCAGTTGAAATATAAGTTCACGGAATCTCCTTCGAGGTGAGATCATGACGGTGATGTAAATTTTAGTTTCACTGGGTGGTCTCCTCTCGAAGGCGGTTTTCATTCAACAGAAGAAAGTGGATACACAAAAATAATTGTTTTCTAGGATTTCTTTTCCACCAGTTGAAATAATAATGTGCGCACCTGAGAGGCGATTGCCAAGTTTATGTTTTATTTTTCATTACTGGGTTTTCTCCTTCATGGCGCGTGATGCTTATACCGTCGACTGGTAAGAAATAAAATTTTCTTATGTGGGCTTTGGTTCCACTTCTCTTTGGCTTTGTCCTATTTGGAACTGATAAAACTATTGAGTGGTGGCACCGCGGCCCTTCCATCGATAATACAATGTATTAGTCCAGAAGTTAAAATTCGTTAATATTGCAAGTTTTTAAAATTTTGAAGGGAAACACTCCCATTCTTGGTGCAATTACGATTGTTATTTGTGGCGTGCTGAAAATTTTTCTTTGGCGAACGTTAAGCAAGAATTCATGGCACACACCTGAGGGGAGAAATCCAAGTTTAATGTTTACATTTTTCATTACTGGGGTTTCTCCTCCATGGTGCGTTACCTTCAAATATACAAGTTTGCCAGATTGCAAATATTTTTATATGTTTCGTGCTTTATAATTTCGGTTATCCGTTAATACTATATTATGGTGCCAGTTGAAATATAAGTTCACGGAATCTCCTTCGATGTGAGATCATGACGGTGATGTAAATTTTAGCTTCACTGGGTGGTCTCCTCTCGAAGGCGGTTTTCATTCAACAGAAGAAAGAGGATACACAAAAATAATTGTGTTCTAGGATTTCTTTTCCACCAGTTGAAATAATAATGTGCGCACTTGAGAGGCGATTGCCAAGTTTATGTTTTATTTTTTATTACAGGGTTTTCTCCTTCATGGCGCGTGATGCTTATACACTCGACTGTTAAGAAATAAAATTTTCTTATGTAGGCTTTGGTTCCACGTCTCTTTGGCTTTGTCCTGTTTGGAACTGATAAAGCTATTGAGTGTTGGCACCGCTTCCCTTCCATCGATAATACAATGTATTAGTCCAGAGGTTAAAATTCGTTAATATTGCAAGCTTTTAAAATCTTGAAGGGAAACACTCCCATTCTTGGTGTTCGTGGTTAAATTTTTCTGGTTTACTATTTTGGATGTAGGGAATTCATGTCAATGCTTTTATGTAAGAAAATTATATTTTTAAAATGATACGTAAGCCGTTTCTTTTAAGGAAAAGAAGTTCCATGTGTAATTTCATTTTCATTGGATATTGTTGAAGTTGTCATGCTGTAACCAAATGTGCAGGCGAGTGGGAAGTAACTTGCTTCCCTCCCACTCCACCGACTGAAATTTGAGACACCTGGGACGTTGATAACTTTCATTTGCTTGTTTGCTTTCTGAGACGAAGGTTGGCAAGTTTCCGATTGCAGTGTTTGTAAATCTGTACTGTGATATAGTGTAGGATAAAGTTGATCCTTACTTATGAAATAGACGAAAATGGTACGTATATTTAGTAGGGATTCTTCAGATGTGGATGGATTTTTGCGTTATTTACTTTCGTTTATGTTTAAATGTAGTTTTATCAAAATTTTCAGTATGTTATTTTAAAAGGAAATGTGTTGGGACCTCTTTGGAATCGAGCTCATTACAGTGATTAACATTAAAACTCACTGGGTGGTCTCCTCGAGAGCGGATCTCATTTTTTCAACACCCGAGTAATTGTATCTTGCCGAATTACGATTGTTGTTTGTGGCGTGCTGAAAATTTTTCTTTGGCGAACGTTAAGCAAGAATTCATGGCACACACCTGAGGGGAGAAATCCGAGTTTAATGTTTACATTGTTCATTACTGGGTTTTCTCCTCCATGGTGCGTTACCTTCAAATATACGAGTTTGCCAGATTGCAAATATTTTTATATGTTTCGTGCTTTATAATTTCGGTTATCCGTTAATAATATGTTATGGTGCCAGTTGAAATATAAGTTCACGGAATCTCCTTCGATGTGAGATCATGACGGTGATGTAAATTTTAGCTTCACTGATTGGTCTCCTCTCGAAGGCGGTTTTCATTCAACAGAAGAAAGAGGATACACAAAAATAATTGTTTTCTAGGATTTCTTTTCCACCAGTTGAAATAATAATGTGCGCACTTGAGAGGCGATTGCCAAGTTTATGTTTTATTTTTCATTACTGGGTTTTCTCCTTCATGGCGCGTGATGCTTATACCGTCGACTGTTAAGAAATAAAATTTTCTTATGTGGGCTTTGGTTCCACTTCTCTTTGGCTTTGTCCTATTTGGAACTGATAAAGCTATTGAGTGGTGACACCGCGGCCCTTTCATCGATAATACAATGTATTAGTCCAGAAGTTAAAATTCCTTAATATTGCAAGTTTTTAAAATCTTGAAGGGAAACACTCCCATTCTTGGTGTTCTTGGTTAAATTTTTCTGGTTTACTATTTTGGATGTAGGGAATTCATGTCAATGCTCTTATGTAAGAAAATTATATTTTTAAAATGATACGTAAGCCGTTTCTTTTAAGGAAAAGAAGTTCCTTGTGTAATTTCATTTTCATTGGATATTGTTGAAGTTGTCATGCTGTAACCAAATGTGCAGGCGAGTGGGAAGTAACTTGTTTCCCTCCCACTCCACCGACTGAAATTTGAGATGCCTGGGACGTTGATAACTTTCATTTGCTTGTTTGCTGTCTGAGACGAAGGTTGTCAAGTTTCCGATTGCAGTGTTTGTAAATCTGTACTGTGATATAGTGTAGGATAAAGTTGATCCTTACTTATGAAATAGAAGCAAATGGTACGTATATTTAGCAGGGATTCATCAGATGTGGATAGATCTTTGCGTTATTTACTTTCGTTTATGTTTAAATGTAGTTTTATCAAAATTTTCAGTATGTTATTTTAAAAGGAAATGTGTTGGGACCTCTTTGGAGGTGAGCTCATTACAGTGATTAACATTAAAACTCACTGGGTGGTCTCCTCTCGAGAGCGGATCTCATTTTTGTCAACACCCGAGTAATTGTATCTTGCCGAATTACGATTGTTATTTGTGGCGTGCTGAAAATTTTTCTTTGGCGAACGTTAAGCAAGAATTCATGGCACACACCTGAGGGGAGAAATCCGAGTTTAATGTTTACATTTTTCATTACTGGGGTTTCTCCTCCATGGTGCGTTACCTTCAAATATACAAGTTTGCCAGATTGCTAATATTTTTATATGTTTCGTGCTTTATAATTTCGGTTATCCGTTAATACTATATTATGGTGCCAGTTGAAATATAAGTTCACGGAATCTCCTTCGATGTGAGATCATGACGGTGATGTAAATTTTAGCTTCACTGGGTGGTCTCCTCTCGAAGGCGGTTTTCATTCAACAGAAGAAAGAGGATACACAAAAATAATTGTGTTCTAGGATTTCTTTTCCACCAGTTGAAATAATAATGTGCGCACTTGAGATTCGATTGCCAAGTTTATGTTTTATTTTTTATTACTGGGTTTCCTCCTTCATGGCGCGTGATGCTTATACACTCGACTGTTAAGAAATAAAATTTCCTTATGTAGGCTTTGGTTCCACGTCTCTTTGGCTTTGTCCTGTTTGGAACTGATAAAGCTATTGAGTGTTGGCACCGCTTCCCTTCCATCGATAATACAATGTATTAGTCCAGAGGTTAAAATTCGTTAATATTGCAAGTTTTTAAAATCTTGAAGGGAAACACTCCCATTCTTGGTGTTCGTGGTTAAATTTTTCTGGTTTACTATTTTGGATGTAGGGAATTCATGTCAATGCTTTTATGTAAGAAAATTATATTTTTAAAATGATACGTAAGCCGTTTCTTTTAAGGAAAAGAAGTTCCATGTGTAATTTCATTTTCATTGGATATTGTTGAAGTTGTCATGCTGTAACCAAATGTGCAGGCGAGTGGGAAGTAACTTGCTTCCCTCCCACTCCACCGACTGAAATTTGAGACACCTGGGACGTTGATAACTTTCATTTGCTTGTTTGCTTTCTGAGACGAAGGTTGTCAAGTTTCCGATTGCAGTGTTTGTAAATCTATACTGTGATATAGTGTAGGATAAAGTTGATCCTTACTTATGAAATAGACGAAAATGGTACGTATATTTAGTAGGGATTCTTCAGATGTGGATAGATTTTTGCGTTATTTACTTTCGTTTATGTTTAAATGTAGTTTTATCAAAATTTTCAGTATGTTATTTTAAAAGGAAATGTGTTGGGACCTCTTTGGAGGCGAGCTCATTACAGTGATTAACATTAAAACTCACTGGGTGGTCTCCTCGAGAGCGGATCTCATTTTTGTCAACACCCGAGTAATTGTATCTTGCCGAATTACGATTGTTGTTTGTGGCGTGCTGAAAATTTTTCTTTGGCGAACGTTAAGCAAGAATTCATGGCACACACCTGAAGGGAGAAATCCGAGTTTAATGTTTACATTGTTCATTACTGGGTTTTCTCCTCCATGGTGCGTTACCTTCAAATATACGAGTTTGCCAGATTGCAAATATTTTTATATGTTTCGTGCTTTATAATTTCGGTTATCCGTTAATACTATGTTATGGTGCCAGTTGAAATATAAGTTCACGGAATCTCCTTCGAGGTGAGATCATGACGGTGATGTAAATTTTAGCTTCACTGGGTGGTCTCCTCTCGAAGGCGGTTTTCATTCAACAGAAGAAAGAGGATACACAAAAATAATTGTTTTCTAGGATTTCTTTTCCACCAGTTGAAATAATAATGTGCGCACTTGAGAGGCGATTGCCAAGTTTATGTTTTATTTTTCATTACTGGGTTTTCTCCTTCATGGCGCGTGATGCTTATACCCTCGACTGTTAAGAAATAAAATTTTCTTATGTAGGCTTTGGTTCCACTTCTCTTTGGCTTTGTCCTAATTGGAACTGATAAAGCTATTGAGTGGTGGCACCGCGGCCCTTCCATCGATAATACAATGTATTAGTCCAGAAGTTAAAATTCGTTGATATTGCAAGTTTTTAAAATCTTGAAGGGAAACACTCCCATTCTTGGTGTTCGTGGTTAAATTTTTCTGGTTTACTATTTTGGATGTAGGGAATTCATGTCAATGCTTTTATGTAAGAAAATTATATTTTTAAAATGATACGTAAGCCGTTTCTTTTAAGGAAAAGAAGTTCCTTGTGTAATTTCATTTTCATTGGATATTGTTGAAGTTGTCATGCTGTAACCAAATGTGCAGGCGAGTGGGAAGTAACTTGTTTCCCTCCCACTCCACCGACTGAAATTTGAGACACCTGGGACGTTGATAACTTTCATTTGCTTGTTTGCTTTCTGAGACGAAGGTTGTCAAGATTCTGATTGCAGTGTTTGTAAATCTGTACTGTGATATAATGTAGGATAAAGTTGATCCTTACTTATGAAATAGACGAAAATGGTACGTATATTTAGTAGGGATTCATCAGATGTGGATAGATTTTTGCGTTATTTACTTTCGTTTATGTTTAAATGTAGTTTTATCAAAATTTTCAGTATGTTATTTTAAAAGGAAATGTGTTGGGACCTCTTTGGAGGCGAGCTCATTACAGTGATTAACATTAAAACTCACTGGGTGGTCTCCTCGAGAGCGGATCTCATTTTTGTCAACACCCGAGTAATTGTATCATGCCGAATTACGATTGTTGTTTGTGGCGTGCTGAAAATTTTTCTTTGGCGAACGTTAAGCAAGAATTCATGGCACACGCCTGAGGGGAGAAATCCGAGTTTAATGTTTACATTGTTCATTACTGGGTTTTCTCCTCCATGGTGCGTTACCTTCAAATATACGAGTTTGCCAGATTGCAAATATTTTTATATGTTTCGTGCTTTATAATTTCGGTTATCCGTTAATACTATGTTATGGTGCCAGTTGAAATATAAGTTCACGGAATCTCCTTCGAGGTGAGATCATGACGGTGATGTAAATTTTAGTTTCACTGGGTGGTCTCCTCTCGAAGGCGGTTTTCATTCAACAGAAGAAAGTGGATACACAAAAATAATTGTTTTCTAGGATTTCTTTTCCACCAGTTGAAATAATAATGTGCGCACCTGAGAGGCGATTGCCAAGTTTATGTTTTATTTTTCATTACTGGGTTTTCTCCTTCATGGCGCGTGATGCTTATACCGTCGACTGGTAAGAAATAAAATTTTCTTATGTGGGCTTTGGTTCCACTTCTCTTTGGCTTTGTCCTATTTGGAACTGATAAAACTATTGAGTGGTGGCACCGCGGCCCTTCCATCGATAATACAATGTATTAGTCCAGAAGTTAAAATTCGTTAATATTGCAAGTTTTTAAAATTTTGAAGGGAAACACTCCCATTCTTGGTGTTCTTGGTTAAATTTTTCTGGTTTACTATTTTGGATGTAGGGAATTCATGTCAATGCTTTTATGTAAGAAAATTATATTTTTAAAATGATACGTAAGCCGTTTCTTTTAAGGAAAAGAAGTTCCTTGTGTAGTTTCATTTTCATTGGATATTTTTGAAGTTGTCATGCTGTAACCAAATGTGCAGGCGAGTTGGAAGTAACTTGCTTCCCTCCCACTCCACCGACTGAAATTTGAGACACCTGGGACGTTGATAACTTTCATTTGCTTGTTTGCTTTCTGAGACGAAGGTTGGCAAGTTTCCGATTGCAGTGTTTGTAAATCTGTACTGTGATATAGTGTAGGATAAAGTTGATCCTTACTTATGAAATAGACGAAAATGGTACGTATATATAGTAGGGATTCATCAGATGTGGATAGATTTTTGCGTTATTTACTTTCGTTTATGTTTAAATGTAGTTTTATCAAAATTTTCAGTATGTTATTTTAAAAGGAAATGTGTTGGGACCTCTTTGGAGGCGAGCTCATTACAGTGATTAACATTAAAACTCACTGGGTGGTCTCCTCGAGAGCGAATCTCATTTTTGTCAACACCCGAGTAATTGTATCTTGCCGAATTACGATTGTTGTTTGTGGCGTGCTGAAAATTTTTCTTTGGCGAACGTTAAGCAAGAATTCATGGCACACACCTGAAGGGAGAAATCCGAGTTTAATGTTTACATTGTTCATTACTGGGTTTTCTCCTCCATGGTGCGTTACCTTCAAATATACAAGTTTGCCAGATTGCAAATATTTTTATATGTTTCGTGCTTTATAATTTCGGTTATCCGTTAATACTATATTATGGTGCCAGTTGAAATATAAGTTCACGGAATCTCCTTCGAGGTGAGATCATGACGGTGATGTAAATTTTAGCTTCACTGGGTGGTCTCCTCTCGAAGGCGGTTTTCATTCAACAGAAGAAAGTGGATACACAAAAATAATTGTGTTCTAGGATTTCTTTTCCACCAGTTGAAATAATAATGTGCGCACTTGAGAGGCGATTGCCAAGTTTATGTTTTATTTTTCATTACTGGGTTTTCTCCTTCATGGCGCGTGATGCTTATACCGTCGACTGTTAAGAAATAAAATTTTCTTATGTAGGCTTTGGTTCCACTTCTCTTTGGCTTTGTCCTGTTTGGAACTGATAAAGCTATTGAGTGTTGGCACCGCTTCCCTTCCATCGATAATACAATGTATTAGTCCAGAGGTTAAAATTCGTTAATATTGCAAGTTTTTAAAATCTTGAAGGGAAACACTCCCATTCTTGGTGTTCGTGGTTAAATTTTTCTGGTTTACTATTTTGGATGTAGGGAATTCATGTCAATGCTTTTATGTAAGAAAATTATATTTTTAAAATGATACGTAAGCCGTTTCTTTTAAGGAAAAGAAGTTCCATGTGTAATTTCATTTTCATTGGATATTGTTGATGTTGTCATGCTGTAAAAAAATGTGCAGGCGAGTGGGAAGTAACTTGCTTCCCTCCCACTCCACCGACTGAAATTTGAGACACCTGGGACGTTGATAACTTTCATTTGCTTGTTTGCTTTCTGAGACGAAGGTTGGCAAGTTTCCGATTGCAGTGTTTGTAAATCTGTACTGTGATATAGTGTAGGAAAAAGTTGATCCTTACTTATGAAATAGACGAAAATGGTACGTATATTTAGTAGGGATTCATCAGATGTGGATAGATTTTTGCGTTATTTACTTTCGTTTATTTTTAAATGTAGTTTTATCAAAATTTCAGTATGTTATTTTAAAAGGAAATGTGTTGGGACCTCTTTGGAGGTGAGCTCATTACAGTGATTAACATTAAAACTCACTGGGTGGTCTCCTCTCGAGAGCGGATCTCATTTTTGTCAACACCCGAGTAATTGTATCTTGCCGAATTACGATTGTTGTTTGTGGCGTGCTGAAAATTTTTCTTTGGCGAACGTTAAGCAAGAATTCATGGCACACACCTGAGGGGAGAAATCCGAGTTTAATGTTTACATTGTTCATTACTGGGTTTTCTCCTCCATGGTGCGTTACCTTCATATATACAAGTTTGCCAGATTGCAAATATTTTTATATGTTTCGTGCTTTATAATTTCGGTTATCCGTTAATACTATATTATGGTGCCAGTTGAAATATAAGTTCACGGAATCTCCTTCGAGGTGAGATCATGACGGTGATGTAAATTTTAGCTTCACTGGGTGGTCTCCTCTCGAAGGCGGTTTTCATGCAACAGAAGAAAGAGGATACACAAAAATAATTGTGTTCTAGGATTTCTTTTCCACCAGTTGAAATAATAATGTGCGCACTTGAGAGGCGATTGCCAAGTTTATGTTTTATTTTTCATTACTGGGTTTTCTCCTTCATGGCGCGTGATGCTTATACCCTCGACTGTTAAGAAATAAAATTTTCTTATGTAGGCTTTGGTTCCACTTCTCTTTGGCTTTGTCCTATTTGGAACTGATAAAGCTATTGAGTGGTGGCACCGCGGCCCTTCCATCGATAATACAATGTATTAGTCCAGAAGTTAAAATTCGTTAATATTGCAAGTTTTTAAAATCTTGAAGGGAAACACTCCCATTCTTGGTGTTCTTGGTTAAATTTTTCTGGTTTACTATTTTGGATGTAGGGAATTCATGTCAATGCTTTTATGTAAGAAAATTATATTTTTAAAATGATACGTAAGCCGTTTCTTTTAAGGAAAAGAAGTTCCTTGTGTAATTTCATTTTCATTGGATATTGTTGAAGTTGTCATGCTGTAACCAAATGTGCAGGCTAGTGGGAAGTAACTTGCTTCCCTCCCACTCCACCGACTGAAATTTGAGACACCTGGGACGTTGATAACTTTCATTTGCTTGTTTGCTTTCTGAGACGAAGGTTGGCAAGTTTCCGATTGCAGTGTTTGTAAATCTGTACTGTGATATAGTGTATGATAAAGTTGATCCTTACTTATGAAATAGACGAAAATGGTACGTATATTTAGTAGGGATTCATCAGATGTGAATAGATTTTTGCGTTATTTACTTTCGTTTATGTTTAAATGTAGTTTTATCAAAATTTTCAGTATGTTATTTTAAAAGGAAATGTGTTGGGACCTCTTTGGAGGCGAGCTCATTACAGTGATTAACATTAAATCTCACTGGGTGGTCTCCTCGAGAGCGGATCTCATTTTTGTCAACACCCGAGTAATTGTATCTTGCCGAATTACGATTGTTGTTTGTGGCGTGCTGAAAATATTTCTTTGGCGAACGTTAAGCAAGAATTCATGGCACACACCTGAAGGGAGAAATCCGAGTTTAATGTTTACATTGTTCATTACTGGGTTTTCTCCTCCATGGTGCGTTACCTTCAAATATACAAGTTTGCCAGATTGCAAATATTTTTATATGTTTCGTGCTTTATAATTTCGGTTATCCGTTAATATTATATTATGGTGCCAGTTGAAATATAAGTCCACGGAATCTCCTTCGAGGTGAGATCATGACGGTGATGTAAATTTTAGCTTCACTGGGTGGTCTCCTCTCGAAGGCGGTTTTCATTCAACAGAAGAAAGTGGATACCCAAAAATAATTGTGTTCTAGGATTTCTTTTCCACCAGTTGAAATAATAATGTGCGCACTTGAGAGGCGATTGCCAAGTTTATGTTTTATTTTTCATTACTGGGTTTTCTCCTTCATGGCGCGTGATGCTTATACCGTCGACTGTTAAGAAATAAAATTTTCTTATGTGGGCTTTGGTTCCACTTCTCTTTGGCTTTGTCCTATTTGGAACTGATAAAGCTATTGAGTGGTGGCACCGCGGCCCTTTCATCGATAATACAATGTATTAGTCCAGAAGTTAAAATTCGTTAATATTGCAAGTTTTTAAAATCTTGAAGGGAAACACTCCCATTCTTGGTATTCTTGGTTAAATTTTTCTGGTTTACTATTTTGGATGTAGGGAATTCATGTCAATGCTCTTATGTAAGAAAATTATATTTTTAAAATGATACGTAAGCCGTTTCTTTTAAGGAAAAGAAGTTCCTTGTGTAATTTCACTTTCATTGGATATTGTTGAAGTTGTCATGCTGTAACCAAATGTGCAGGCGAGTGGGAAGTAACTTGTTTCACTCCCACTCCACCGACTGAAATTTGAGATGCCTGGGACGTTGATAACTTTCATTTGCTTGTTTGCTGTCTGAGACGAAGGTTGTCAAGTTTCCGATTGCAGTGTTTGTAAATCTGTACTGTGATATAGTGTAGGATAAAGTTGATCCTTACTTATGAAATAGAAGCAAATGGTACGTATATTTAGCAGGGATTCATCAGATGTGGATAGATTTTTGCGTTATTTACTTTCGTTTATGTTTAAATGTAGTTTTATCAAAATTTTCAGTATGTTATTTTAAAAGGAAATGTGTTGGGACCTCTTTGGAGGAAAGCTCATTACAGTGATTAACATTAAAACTCACTGGGTGGTCTCCTCTCGAGAGCGGATCTCATTTTTGTCAACACCCGAGTAATTGTATCTTGCCGAATTACGATTATTATTTGTGGCGTGCTGAAAATTTTTCTTTGGCGAACGTTAAGCAAGAATTCATGGCACACACCTGAGGGGAGAAATCCGAGTTTAATGTTTACATTTTTCATTACTGGGGTTTCTCCTCCATGGTGCGTTACCTTCAAATATATAAGTTTGCCAGATTGCAAATATTTTTATATGTTTCGTGCATTATAATTTCGGTTATCCGTTAATACTATATTATGGTGCCAGTTGAAATATAAGTTCACGGAATCTCCTTCGATGTGAAATCATGACGGTGATGTAAATTTTAGCTTCACTGGGTGGTCTCCTCTCGAAGGCTGTTTTCATTCAACAGAAGAAAGAGGATACACAAAAATAATTGTGTTCTAGGATTTCTTTTCCACCAGTTGAAATAATAATGTGCGCACTTGAGAGGCGATTGCCAAGTTTATGTTTTATTTTTTATTACTGGGTTTTCTCCTTCATGGCGCGTGATGCTTATACCCTCGACTGTTAAGAAATAAAATTTTCTTATGTAGGCTTTGGTTCCACTTCTCTTTGGCTTTGTCCTATTTGGAACTGATAAAGCTATTGAGTGGTGGCACCGCGGCCCTTCCATCGATAATACAATGTATTAGTCCAGAAGTTAAAATTCGTTAATATTGCAAGTTTTTAAAATCTTGAAGGGAAACACTCCCATTCTTGGTGTTCGTGGTTAAATTTTTCTGGTTTAATATTTTAAATGTAGGGAAATCATGTCAATGCTTTTATGTAAGAAAATTATATTTTTAAAATGATACGTAAGCCGTTTCTTTTAAGGAAAAGAAGTTCCTTGTGTAATTTCATTTTCATTGGATATTGTTGAAGTTGTCATGCTGTAACCAAATGTGCAGGCGAGTGGGAAGTAACTTGTTTCCCTCCCACTCCACCGACTGAAATTTGAGACACCTGGGACGTTGATAACTTTCATTTGCTTGTTTGCTTTCTGAGACGAAGGTTGTCAAGATTCCGATTGCAGTGTTTGTAAATCTGTACTGTGAAATAGTGTAGGATAAAGTTGATCCTTACTTATGAAATAGACGAAAATGGTACGTATATTTAGTAGGGATTCATCAGATGTGGATAGATTTTTGCGTTATTTACTTTCGTTTATGTTTAAATGTAGTTTTATCAAAAATTTCAGTATGTTATTTTAAAAGGAAATGTGTTGGGACCTCTTTGGAGGTGAGCTCATTACAGTGATTAACATTAAAACTCACTGGGTGGTCTCCTCTCGAGAGCGGATCTCATTTTTGTCAACACCCGAGTAATTGTATCTTGCCGAATTACGATTGTTATTTGTGGCGTGCTGAAAATTTTTCTTTGGCGAACGTTAAGCAAGAATTCATGGCACACACCTGAGGGGAGAAATCTGAGTTTAATGTTTACATTTTTCATTACTGGGGTTTCTCCTCCATGGTGCGTTACCTTCATATATACAAGTTTGCCAGATTGCAAATATTTTTATATGTTTCGTGCTTTATAATTTCGGTTATCCGTTAATACTATATTATGGTGCCAGTTGAAATATAAGTTCACGGAATCTCCTTCGAGGTGAGATCATGACGGTGATGTAAATTTTAGCTTCACTGGGTGGTCTCCTCTCGAAGGCGGTTTTCATTCAACAGAAGAAAGAGGATACACAAAAATAATTGTGTTCTAGGATTTCTTTTCCACCAGTTGATATAATAATGTGCGCACTTGAGAGGCGATTGCCAAGTTTATGTTTTATTTTTCATTACTGGGTTTTCTCCTTCATGGCGCGTGATGCTTATACCCTCGACTGTTAAGATATAAAATTTTCTTATGTGGGCTTTGGTTCCACTTCTCTTTGGCTTTGTCCTATTTGGAACTGATAAAGCTATTGAGTGGTGGCACCGCGGCCCTTCCATCGATAATACAATGTATTAGTCCAGAAGTTAAAATTCGTTAATATTGCAAGTTTTTAAAATCTTGAAGGGAAACACTCCCATTCTTGGTGTTCTTGGTTAAATTTTTCTGGTTTACTATCTTGGATGTAGGGAATTCATGTCAATGCTTTTATGTAAGAAAATTATATTTTTAAAATGATACGTAAGCCGTTTCTTTTAAGGAAAAGAAGTTCCTTGTGTAATTTCATTTTCATTGGATATTGTTGAAGTTGTCATGCTGTAACCAAATGTGCAGGCGAGTGGGAAGTAACTTGCTTCCCTCCCACTCCACCGACTGAAATTCGAGACACCTGGGACGTTGATAACTTTCATTTGCTTGTTTGCTTTCTGAGACGAAGGTTGGCAAGTTTCCGATTGCAGTGTTTGTAAATCTGTACTGTGATATAGTGTAGGATAAAGTTGATCCTTACTTATGAAATAGACGAAAATGGTACGTATATTTAGTAGGGATTCATCAGATGTGAATAGATTTTTGCGTTATTTACTTTCGTTTATGTTTAAATGTAGTTTTATCAAAATTTTCAGTATGTTATTTTAAAAGGAAATGTGTTGGGACCTCTTTGGAGGCGAGCTCATTACAGTGATTAACATTAAAACTCACTGGGTGGTCTCCTCGAGAGCGGATCTCATTTTTGTCAACACCCGAGTAATTGTATCTTGCCGAATTACGATTGTTGTTTGTGGCGTGCTGAAAATTTTTCTTTGGCGAACGTTAAGCAAGAATTCATGGCACACACCTGAGGGGAGAAATCCGAATTTAATGTTTACATTTTTCATTACTGGGGTTTCTCCTCCATGGTGCGTTACCTTCAAATATACAAGTTTGCCAGATTGCAAATATTTTTATATGTTTCGTGCTTTATAATTTCGGTTATCCGTTAATACTATATTATGGTGCCAGTTGAAATATAAGTTCACGGAATCTCCTTCGAGGTGAGATCATGACGGTGATGTAAATTTTAGCTTCACTGGGTGGTCTCCTCTCGAAGGCGGTTTTCATTCAACAGAAGAAAGAGGATACACAAAAATAATTGTGTTCTAGGATTTCTTTTCCACCAGTTGAAATAATAATGTGCGCACTTGAGAGGCGATTGCCAAGTTTATGTTTTATTTTTCATTACTGGGTTTTCTCCTTCATGGCGCGTGATGCTTATACCCTCGACTGTTAAGAAATAAAATTTTCTTATGTAGGCTTTGGTTCCACTTCTCTTTGGCTTTGTCCTATTTGGAACTGACAAAGCTATTGAGTGGTGGCACCGCGGCACTTCCATCGATAATACAATGTATTAGTCCAGAAGTTAAAATTCGTTAATATTGCAAGTTTTTAAAATCTTGAAGGGAAACACTCCCATTCTTGGTGTTCGTGGTTAAATTTTTCTGGTTTAATATTTTGGATGTAGGGAATTCATGTCAATGCTTTTATGTAAGAAAATTATATTTTTAAAATGATACGTAAGCCGTTTCTTTTAAGGAAAAGAAGTTCCTTGTGTAATTTCATTTTCATTGGATATTGTTGAAGTTGTCATGCTGTAACCAAATGTGCAGGCGAGTGGGAAGTAACTTGTTTCCCTCCCACTCCACCGACTGAAATTTGAGACACCTGGGACGTTGATAACTTTCATTTGCTTGTTTGCTTTCTGAGACGAAGGTTGTCAAGATTCCGATTGCAGTGTTTGTAAATCTGTACTGTGATATAGTGTAGGATAAAGTTGATCCTTACTTATGAAATAGACGAAAATGGTACGTATATTTAGTAGGGATTCATCAGATGTGGATAGATTTTTGCGTTATTTACTTTCGTTTATGTTTAAATGTAGTTTTATCAAAAATTTCAGTATGTTATTTTAAAAGGAAATGTGTTGGGACCTCTTTGGAGGTGAGCTCATTACAGTGATTAACATTAAAACTCACTGGGTGGTCTCCTCTCGAGAGCGGATCTCATTTTTGTCAACACCCGAGTAATTGTATCTTGCCGAATTACGATTGTTATTTGTGGAGTGCTGAAAATTTTTCTTTGGCGAACGTTAAGCAAGAATTCATGGCACACACCTGAGGGGAGAAATCCGAGTTTAATGTTTACATTTTTCATTACTGGGTTTTCTCCTCCATGGTGCGTTACCTTCATATATACAAGTTTGCCAGATTGCAAATATTTTTATATGTTTCGTGCTTTATAATTTCGGTTATCCGTTAATACTATATTATGGTGCCAGTTGAAATATAAGTTCACGGAATCTCCTTCGAGGTGAGATCATGACGGTGATGTAAATTTTAGCTTCACTGGGTGGTCTCCTCTCGAAGGCGGTTTTCATTCAACAGAAGAAAGAGGATACACAAAAATAATTGTGTTCTAGGATTTCTTTTCCACCAGTTGAAATAATAATGTGCGCACTTGAGAGGCGATTGCCAAGTTTATGTTTTATTTTTCATTACTGGGTTTTCTCCTTCATGGCGCGTGATGCTTATACCGTCGACTGTTAAGAAATAAAATTTTCTTATGTGGGCTTTGGTTCCACTTCTCTTTGGCTTTGTCCTATTTGGAACTGATAAAGCTATTGAGTGGTGGCACCGCGGCCCTTTCATCGATAATACAATGTATTAGTCTAGAAGATAAAATTCGTTAATATTGCAAGTTTTTAAAATCTTGAAGGGAAACACTCCCATTCTTGGTGTTCTTCGTTAAATTTTTCTGGTTTAATATTTTGGATGTAGGGAATTCATGTCAATGCTTTTATGTAAGAAAATTATATTATTAAAATGATACGTAAGCCGTTTCTTTTAAGGAAAATAATTTCCTTGTGTAATTTCATTTTCATTGGATATTGTTGAAGTTGTCATGCTGTAACCAAATGTGCAGGCGAGTGGGAAGTAACTTGTTTCCCTCCCACTCCACCGACTGAAATTTGAGATGCCTGGGACGTTGATAACTTTCATTTGCTTGTTTGCTGTCTGAGACGAAGGTTGTCAAGTTTCCGATTGCAGTGTTTGTAAATCTGTACTGTGATATAGTGTAGAATAAAGTTGATCCTTACTTATGAAATAGAAGCAAATGTTACGTATATTTAGCAGGGATTCATCAGATGTGGATAGATTTTTGCGTTATTTACTTTCGTTTATGTTTAAATGTAGTTTTATCAAAATTTTCAGTATGTTATTTTAAAAGGAAATGTGTTGGGACCTCTTTGGAGGTGAGCTCATTACAGTGATTAACATTAAAACTCACTGTGTGGTCTCCTCTCGAGAGCGGATCTCATTTTTGTCAACACCCGAGTAATTGTATCTTGCCGAATTACGATTGTTATTTGTGGCGTGCTGAAAATTTTTCTTTGGCGAACGTTAAGCAAGAATTCATGGCACACACCTGAGGGGAGAAATCCAAGTTTAATGTTTACATTTTTCATTACTGGGGTTTCTCCTCCATGGTGCGTTACCTTCAAATATACAAGTTTGCCAGATTGCAAATATTTTTATATGTTTCGTGCTTTATAATTTCGGTTATCCGTTAATACTATATTATGGTGCCAGTTGAAATATAAGTTCACGGAATCTCCTTCGATGTGAGATCATGACGGTGATGTAAATTTTAGCTTCACTGGGTGGTCTCCTCTCGAAGGCGGTTTTCATTCAACAGAAGAAAGAGGATACACAAAAATAATTGTGTTCTAGGATTTCTTTTCCACCAGTTGAAATAATAATGTGCGCACTTGAGAGGCTATTGCCAAGTTTATGTTTTATTTTTTATTACAGGGTTTTCTCCTTCATGGCGCGTGATGCTTATACACTCGACTGTTAAGAAATAAAATTTTCTTATGTAGGCTTTGGTTCCACGTCTCTTTGGCTTTGTCCTGTTTGGAACTGATAAAGCTATTGAGTGTTGGCACCGCTTCCCTTCCATCGATAATACAATGTATTAGTCCAGAGGTTAAAATTCGTTAATATTGCAAGCTTTTAAAATCTTGAAGGGAAACACTCCCATTCTTGGTGTTCGTGGTTAAATTTTTCTGGTTTACTATTTTGGATGTAGGGAATTCATGTCAATGCTTTTATGTAAGAAAATTATATTTTTAAAATGATACGTAAGCCGTTTCTTTTAAGGAAAAGAAGTTCCATGTGTAATTTCATTTTCATTGGATATTGTTGAAGTTGTCATGCTGTAACCAAATGTGCAGGCGAGTGGGAAGTAACTTGCTTCCCTCCCACTCCACCGACTGAAATTTGAGACACCTGGGACGTTGATAACTTTCATTTGCTTGTTTGCTTTCTGAGACGAAGGTTGGCAAGTTTCCGATTGCAGTGTTTGTAAATCTGTACTGTGATATAGTGTAGGATAAAGTTGATCCTTACTTATGAAATAGACGAAAATGGTACGTATATTTAGTAGGGATTCTTCAGATGTGGATGGATTTTTGCGTTATTTACTTTCGTTTATGTTTAAATGTAGTTTTATCAAAATTTTCAGTATGTTATTTTAAAAGGAAATGTGTTGGGACCTCTTTGGAATCGAGCTCATTACAGTGATTAACATTAAAACTCACTGCGTGGTCTCCTCGAGAGCGGATCTCATTTTTTCAACACCCGAGTAATTGTATCTTGCCGAATTACGATTGTTGTTTGTGGCGTGCTGAAAATTTTTCTTTGGCGAACGTTAAGCAAGAATTCATGGCACACACCTGAGGGGAGAAATCCGAGTTTAATGTTTACATTGTTCATTACTGGGTTTTCTCCTCCATGGTGCGTTACCTTCAAATATACGAGTTTGCCAGATTGCAAATATTTTTATATGTTTCGTGCTTTATAATTTCGGTTATCCGTTAATACTACATTATGGTGCCAGTTGAAATATAAGTTCACGGAATCTCCTTCGATGTGAGATCATGACGGTGATGTAAATTTTAGCTTCACTGGGTGGTCTCCTCTCGAAGGCGGTTTTCATTCAACAGAAGAAAGAGGATACACAAAAATAATTGTGTTCTAGGATTTCTTTTCCACCAGTTGAAATAATAATGTGCGCACTTGAGAGGCGATTGCCAAGTTTATGTTTTATTTTTCATTACTGGGTTTTCTCCTTCATGGCGCGTGATGCTTATACCGTCGACTGTTAAGAAATAAAATTTTCTTATGTGGGCTTTGGTTCCACTTCTCTTTGGCTTTGTCCTATTTGGAACTGATAAAGCTATTGAGTGGTGACACCGCGGCCCTTTCATCGATAATACAATGTATTAGTCCAGAAGTTAAATTCCTTAATATTGCAAGTTTTTAAAATCTTGAAGGGAAACACTCCCATTCTTGGTGTTCTTGGTTAAATTTTTCTGGTTTACTATTTTGGATGTAGGGAATTCATGTCAATGCTATTATGTAAGAAAATTATATTTTTAAAATGATACGTAAGCCGTTTCTTTTAAGGAAAAGAAGTTCCTTGTGTAATTTCATTTTCATTGGATATTGTTGAAGTTGTCATGCTGTAACCAAATGTGCAGGCGAGTGGGAAGTAACTTGTTTCCCTCCCACTCCACCGACTGAAATTTGAGATGCCTGGGACGTTGATAACTTTCATTTGCTTGTTTGCTGTCTGAGACGAAGGTTGTCAAGTTTCCGATTGCAGTGTTTGTAAATCTGTACTGTGATATAGTGTAGGATAAAGTTGATCCTTACTTATGAAATAGAAGCAAATGGTACGTATATTTAGCAGGGATTCATCAGATGTGGATAGATTTTTGCGTTATTTACTTTCGTTTATGTTTAAATGTAGTTTTATCAAAATTTTCAGTATGTTATTTTAAAAGGAAATGTGTTGGGACCTCTTTGGAGGTGAGCTCATTACAGTGATTAACATTAAAACTCACTGGGTGGTCTCCTCTCGAGAGCGGATCTCATTTTTGTCAACACCCGAGTAATTGTATCTTGCCGAATTACGATTGTTATTTGTGGCGTGCTGAAAATTTTTCTTTGGCGAACGTTAAGCAAGAATTCATGGCACACACCTGAGGGGAGAAATCCGAGTTTAATGTTTACATTTTTCATTACTGGGGTTTCTCCTCCATGGTGCGTTACCTTCAAATATACAAGTTTGCCAGATTGCTAATATTTTTATATGTTTCGTGCTTTATAATTTCGGTTATCCGTTAATACTATATTATGGTGCCAGTTGAAATATAAGTTCACGGAATCTCCTTCGATGTGAGATCATGACGGTGATGTAAATTTTAGCTTCACTGGGTGGTCTCCTCTCGAAGGCGGTTTTCATTCAACAGAAGAAAGAGGATACACAAAAATAATTGTGTTCTAGGATTTCTTTTCCACCAGTTGAAATAATAATGTGCGCACTTGAGATTCGATTGCCAAGTTTATGTTTTATTTTTTATTACTGGGTTTCCTCCTTCATGGCGCGTGATGCTTATACACTCGACTGTTAAGAAATAAAATTTTCTTATGTAGGCTTTGGTTCCACGTCTCTTTGGCTTTGTCCTGTTTGGAACTGATAAAGCTATTGAGTGTTGGCACCGCTTCCCTTCCATCGATAATACAATGTATTAGTCCAGAGGTTAAAGTTCGTTAATATTGCAAGTTTTTAAAATCTTGAAGGGAAACACTCCCATTCTTGGTGTTCGTGGTTAAATTTTTCTGGTTTACTATTTTGGATGTAGGGAATTCATGTCAATGCTTTTATGTAAGAAAATTATATTTTTAAAATGATACGTAAGCCGTTTCTTTTAAGGAAAAGAAGTTCCATGTGTAATTTCATTTTCATTGGATATTGTTGAAGTTGTCATGCTGTAACCAAATGTGCAGGCGAGTGGGAAGTAACTTGCTTCCCTCCCACTCCACCGACTGAAATTTGAGACACCTGGGACGTTGATAACTTTCATTTGCTTGTTTGCTTTCTGAGACGAAGGTTGTCAAGTTTCCGATTGCAGTGTTTGTAAATCTGTACTGTGATATAGTGTAGGATAAAGTTGATCCTTACTTATGAAATAGACGAAAATGGTACGTATATTTAGTAGGGATTCTTCAGATGTGGATAGATTTTTGCGTTATTTACTTTCGTTTATGTTTAAATGTAGTTTTATCAAAATTTTCAGTATGTTATTTTAAAAGGAAATGTGTTGGGACCTCTTTGGAGGCGAGCTCATTACAGTGATTAACATTAAAACTCACTGGGTGGTCTCCTCGAGAGCGGATCTCATTTTTGTCAACACCCGAGTAATTGTATCTTGCCGAATTACGATTGTTGTTTGTGGCGTGCTGAAAATTTTTCTTTGGCGAACGTTAAGCAAGAATTCATGGCACACACCTGAAGGGAGAAATCCGAGTTTAATGTTTACATTGTTCATTACTGGGTTTTCTCCTCCATGGTGCGTTACCTTCAAATATACGAGTTTGCCAGATTGCAAATATTTTTATATGTTTCGTGCTTTATAATTTCGGTTATCCGTTAATACTATGTTATGGTGCCAGTTGAAATATAAGTTCACGGAATCTCCTTCGAGGTGAGATCATGACGGTGATGTAAATTTTAGCTTCACTGGGTGGTCTCCTCTCGAAGGCGGTTTTCATTCAACAGAAGAAAGAGGATACACAAAAATAATTGTTTTCTAGGATTTCTTTTCCACCAGTTGAAATAATAATGTGCGCACTTGAGAGGCGATTGCCAAGTTTATGTTTTATTTTTCATTACTGGGTTTTCTCCTTCATGGCGCGTGATGCTTATACCCTCGACTGTTAAGAAATAAAATTTTCTTATGTAGGCTTTGGTTCCACTTCTCTTTGGCTTTGTCCTAATTGGAACTGATAAAGCTATTGAGTGGTGGCACCGCGGCCCTTCCATCGATAATACAATGTATTAGTCCAGAAGTTAAAATTCGTTGATATTGCAAGTTTTTAAAATCTTGAAGGGAAACACTCCCATTCTTGGTGTTCGTGGTTAAATTTTTCTGGTTTACTATTTTGGATGTAGGGAATTCATGTCAATGCTTTTATGTAAGAAAATTATATTTTTAAAATGATACGTAAGCCGTTTCTTTTAAGGAAAAGAAGTTCCTTGTGTAATTTCATTTTCATTGGATATTGTTGAAGTTGTCATGCTGTAACCAAATGTGCAGGCGAGTGGGAAGTAACTTGTTTCCCTCCCACTCCACCGACTGAAATTTGAGACACCTGGGACGTTGATAACTTTCATTTGCTTGTTTGCTTTCTGAGACGAAGGTTGTCAAGATTCTGATTGCAGTGTTTGTAAATCTGTACTGTGATATAATGTAGGATAAAGTTGATCCTTACTTATGAAATAGACGAAAATGGTACGTATATTTAGTAGGGATTCATCAGATGTGGATAGATTTTTGCGTTATTTACTTTCGTTTATGTTTAAATGTAGTTTTATCAAAATTTTCAGTATGTTATTTTAAAAGGAAATGTGTTGGGACCTCTTTGGAGGCGAGCTCATTACAGTGATTAACATTAAAACTCACTGGGTGGTCTCCTCGAGAGCGGATCTCATTTTTGTCAACACCCGAGTAATTGTATCATGCCGAATTACGATTGTTGTTTGTGGCGTGCTGAAAATTTTTCTTTGGCGAACGTTAAGCAAGAATTCATGGCACACGCCTGAGGGGAGAAATCCGAGTTTAATGTTTACATTGTTCATTACTGGGTTTTCTCCTCCATGGTGCGTTACCTTCAAATATACGAGTTTGCCAGATTGCAAATATTTTTATATGTTTCGTGCTTTATAATTTCGGTTATCCGTTAATACTATGTTATGGTGCCAGTTGAAATATAAGTTCACGGAATCTCCTTCGAGGTGAGATCATGACGGTGATGTAAATTTTAGTTTCACTGGGTGGTCTCCTCTCGAAGGCGGTTTTCATTCAACAGAAGAAAGTGGATACACAAAAATAATTGTTTTCTAGGATTTCTTTTCCACCAGTTGAAATAATAATGTGCGCACCTGAGAGGCGATTGCCAAGTTTATGTTTTATTTTTCATTACTGGGTTTTCTCCTTCATGGCGCGTGATGCTTATACCGTCGACTGGTAAGAAATAAAATTTTCTTATGTGGGCTTTGGTTCCACTTCTCTTTGGCTTTGTCCTATTTGGAACTGATAAAACTATTGAGTGGTGGCACCGCGGCCCTTCCATCGATAATACAATGTATTAGTCCAGAAGTTAAAATTCGTTAATATTGCAAGTTTTTAAAATTTTGAAGGGAAACACTCCCATTCTTGGTGTTCTTGGTTAAATTTTTCTGGTTTACTATTTTGGATGTAGGGAATTCATGTCAATGCTTTTATGTAAGAAAATTATATTTTTAAAATGATACGTAAGCCGTTTCTTTTAAGGAAAAGAAGTTCCTTGTGTAGTTTCATTTTCATTGGATATTGTTGAAGTTGTCATGCTGTAACCAAATGTGCAGGCGAGTGGGAAGTAACTTGCTTCCCTCCCACTCCACCGACTGAAATTTGAGACACCTGGGACGTTGATAACTTTCATTTGCTTGTTTGCTTTCTGAGACGAAGGTTGGCAAGTTTCCGATTGCAGTGTTTGTAAATCTGTACTGTGATATAGTGTAGGATAAAGTTGATCCTTACTTATGAAATAGACGAAAATGGTACGTATATTTAGTAGGGATTCATCAGATGTGGATAGATTTTTGCGTTATTTACTTTCGTTTATGTTTAAATGTAGTTTTATCAAAATTTTCAGTATGTTATTTTAAAAGGAAATGTGTTGGGACCTCTTTGGAGGCGAGATCATTACAGTGATTAACATTAAAACCCACTGGGTGGTCTCCTCTCGAGAGCGGATCTCATTTTTGTCAACACCTGAGTAATTGTATCTTGCCGAATTACGATTGTTGTTTGTGGCGTGCTGAAAATTTTTCTTTGGCGAACGTTAAGCAAGAATTCATGGCACACACCTGAGGGGAGACATCCGAGTTTAATGTTTACATTTTTCATTACTGGGTTTTCTCCTCCATGGTGCGTTACCTTCATATATACAAGTTTGCCAGATTGCAAATATTTTTATATGTTTCGTGCTTTATAATTTCGGTTATCCGTTAATACTATATTATGGTGCCAGTTGAAATATAAGTTCACGGAATCTCCTTCGAGGTGAGATCATGACGGTGATGTAAATTTTAGTTTCACTGGGTGGTCTCCTCTCGAAGGCGGTTTTCGTTCAACAGAAGAAAGAGGATACACAAAAATAATTGTGTTCTAGGATTTCTTTTCCACCAGTTGATATAATAATGTGCGCACTTGAGAGGCGATTGCCAAGTTTATGTTTTATTTTTAATTACTGTGTTTTCTCCTTCATGGCGCGTGATGCTTATACCCTAAACTGTTAAGATATAAAATTTTCTTATGTAGGCTTTGGTTCCACTTCTCTTTGGATTTGTCCTATTTGGAACTGATAAAGCTATTGAGTGGTGGCACCGCGGCCCTTCCATCGATAATACAATGTATTAGTCCAGAAGTTAAAATTCGTTAATATTGCAAGTTTTTAAAATCTTGAAGGGAAACACTCCCATTCTTGGTGTTCTTGGTTAAATTTTTCTGGTTTACTATTTTGGATGTAGGGAATTCATGTCAATGCTTTTATGTAAGAAAATTATATTTTTAAAATGATACGTAAGCCGTTTCTTTTAAGGAAAAGAAGTTCCTTGTGTAATTTTATTTTCATTGGATATTGTTGAAGTTGTCATGCTGTAACCAAATGTGCAGGCTAGTGGGAAGTAACTTGCTTCCCTCCCACTCCACCGACTGAAATTTGAGACACCTGGGACGTTGATAACTTTCATTTGCTTGTTTGCTTTCTGAGACGAAGGTTGGCAAGTTTCCGATTGCAGTGTTTGTAAATCTGTACTGTGATATAGTGTATGATAAAGTTGATCCTTACTTATGAAATAGACGAAAATGGTACGTATATTTAGCAGGGATTCATCAGATGTGGATAGATTTTTGCGTTATTTACTTTCGTTTATGTTTAAATGTAGTTTTATCAAAATTTTCAGTATGTTATTTTAAAAGGAAATGTGTTGGGACCTCTTTGGAGGTGAGCTCATTACAGTGATTAACATTAAAACTCACTGTGTGGTCTCCTCTCGAGAGCGGATCTCATTTTTGTCAACACCCGAGTAATTGTATCTTGCCGAATTACGATTGTTATTTGTGGCGTGCTGAAAATTTTTCTTTGGCGAACGTTAAGCAAGAATTCATGGCACACACCTGAGGGGAGAAATCCAAGTTTAATGTTTACATTTTTCATTACTGGGGTTTCTCCTCCATGGTGCGTTACCTTCAAATATACAAGTTTGCCAGATTGCAAATATTTTTATATGTTTCGTGCTTTATAATTTCGGTTATCCGTTAATACTATATTATGGTGCCAGTTGAAATATAAGTTCACGGAATCTCCTTCGATGTGAGATCATGACGGTGATGTAAATTTTAGCTTCACTGGGTGGTCTCCTCTCGAAGGCGGTTTTCATTCAACAGAAGAAAGAGGATACACAAAAATAATTGTGTTCTAGGATTTCTTTTCCACCAGTTGAAATAATAATGTGCGCACTTGAGAGGCTATTGCCAAGTTTATGTTTTATTTTTTATTACAGGGTTTTCTCCTTCATGGCGCGTGATGCTTATACACTCGACTGTTAAGAAATAAAATTTTCTTATGTAGGCTTTGGTTCCACGTCTCTTTGGCTTTGTCCTGTTTGGAACTGATAAAGCTATTGAGTGTTGGCACCGCTTCCCTTCCATCGATAATACAATGTATTAGTCCAGAGGTTAAAATTCGTTAATATTGCAAGCTTTTAAAATCTTGAAGGGAAACACTCCCATTCTTGGTGTTCGTGGTTAAATTTTTCTGGTTTACTATTTTGGATGTAGGGAATTCATGTCAATGCTTTTATGTAAGAAAATTATATTTTTAAAATGATACGTAAGCCGTTTCTTTTAAGGAAAAGAAGTTCCATGTGTAATTTCATTTTCATTGGATATTGTTGAAGTTGTCATGCTGTAACCAAATGTGCAGGCGAGTGGGAAGTAACTTGCTTCCCTCCCACTCCACCGACTGAAATTTGAGACACCTGGGACGTTGATAACTTTCATTTGCTTGTTTGCTTTCTGAGACGAAGGTTGGCAAGTTTCCGATTGCAGTGTTTGTAAATCTGTACTGTGATATAGTGTAGGATAAAGTTGATCCTTACTTATGAAATAGACGAAAATGGTACGTATATTTAGTAGGGATTCTTCAGATGTGGATGGATTTTTGCGTTATTTACTTTCGTTTATGTTTAAATGTAGTTTTATCAAAATTTTCAGTATGTTATTTTAAAAGGAAATGTGTTGGGACCTCTTTGGAATCGAGCTCATTACAGTGATTAACATTAAAACTCACTGCGTGGTCTCCTCGAGAGCGGATCTCATTTTTTCAACACCCGAGTAATTGTATCTTGCCGAATTACGATTGTTGTTTGTGGCGTGCTGAAAATTTTTCTTTGGCGAACGTTAAGCAAGAATTCATGGCACACACCTGAGGGGAGAAATCCGAGTTTAATGTTTACATTGTTCATTACTGGGTTTTCTCCTCCATGGTGCGTTACCTTCAAATATACGAGTTTGCCAGATTGCAAATATTTTTATATGTTTCGTGCTTTATAATTTCGGTTATCCGTTAATAATATGTTATGGTGCCAGTTGAAATATAAGTTCACGGAATCTCCTTCGATGTGAGATCATGACGGTGATGTAAATTTTAGCTTCACTGATTGGTCTCCTCTCGAAGGCGGTTTTCATTCAACAGAAGAAAGAGGATACACAAAAATAATTGTTTTCTAGGATTTCTTTTCCACCAGTTGAAATAATAATGTGCGCACTTGAGAGGCGATTGCCAAGTTTATGTTTTATTTTTCATTACTGGGTTTTCTCCTTCATGGCGCGTGATGCTTATACCGTCGACTGTTAAGAAATAAAATTTTCTTATGTGGGCTTTGGTTCCACTTCTATTTGGCTTTGTCCTATTTGGAACTGATAAAGCTATTGAGTGGTGACACCGCGGCCCTTTCATCGATAATACAATGTATTAGTCCAGAAGTTAAATTCCTTAATATTGCAAGTTTTTAAAATCTTGAAGGGAAACACTCCCATTCTTGGTGTTCTTGGTTAAATTTTTCTGGTTTACTATTTTGGATGTAGGGAATTCATGTCAATGCTATTATGTAAGAAAATTATATTTTTAAAATGATACGTAAGCCGTTTCTTTTAAGGAAAAGAAGTTCCTTGTGTAATTTCATTTTCATTGGATATTGTTGAAGTTGTCATGCTGTAACCAAATGTGCAGGCGAGTGGGAAGTAACTTGTTTCCCTCCCACTCCACCGACTGAAATTTGAGATGCCTGGGACGTTGATAACTTTCATTTGCTTGTTTGCTGTCTGAGACGAAGGTTGTCAAGTTTCCGATTGCAGTGTTTGTAAATCTGTACTGTGATATAGTGTAGGATAAAGTTGATCCTTACTTATGAAATAGAAGCAAATGGTACGTATATTTAGCAGGGATTCATCAGATGTGGATAGATTTTTGCGTTATTTACTTTCGTTTATGTTTAAATGTAGTTTTATCAAAATTTTCAGTATGTTATTTTAAAAGGAAATGTGTTGGGACCTCTTTGGAGGTGAGCTCATTACAGTGATTAACATTAAAACTCACTGGGTGGTCTCCTCTCGAGAGCGGATCTCATTTTTGTCAACACCCGAGTAATTGTATCTTGCCGAATTACGATTGTTATTTGTGGCGTGCTGAAAATTTTTCTTTGGCGAACGTTAAGCAAGAATTCATGGCACACACCTGAGGGGAGAAATCCGAGTTTAATGTTTACATTTTTCATTACTGGGGTTTCTCCTCCATGGTGCGTTACCTTCAAATATACAAGTTTGCCAGATTGCTAATATTTTTATATGTTTCGTGCTTTATAATTTCGGTTATCCGTTAATACTATATTATGGTGCCAGTTGAAATATAAGTTCACGGAATCTCCTTCGATGTGAGATCATGACGGTGATGTAAATTTTAGCTTCACTGGGTGGTCTCCTCTCGAAGGCGGTTTTCATTCAACAGAAGAAAGAGGATACACAAAAATAATTGTGTTCTAGGATTTCTTTTCCACCAGTTGAAATAATAATGTGCGCACTTGAGATTCGATTGCCAAGTTTATGTTTTATTTTTTATTACTGGGTTTCCTCCTTCATGGCGCGTGATGCTTATACACTCGACTGTTAAGAAATAAAATTTTCTTATGTAGGCTTTGGTTCCACGTCTCTTTGGCTTTGTCCTGTTTGGAACTGATAAAGCTATTGAGTGTTGGCACCGCTTCCCTTCCATCGATAATACAATGTATTAGTCCAGAGGTTAAAGTTCGTTAATATTGCAAGTTTTTAAAATCTTGAAGGGAAACACTCCCATTCTTGGTGTTCGTGGTTAAATTTTTCTGGTTTACTATTTTGGATGTAGGGAATTCATGTCAATGCTTTTATGTAAGAAAATTATATTTTTAAAATGATACGTAAGCCGTTTCTTTTAAGGAAAAGAAGTTCCATGTGTAATTTCATTTTCATTGGATATTGTTGAAGTTGTCATGCTGTAACCAAATGTGCAGGCGAGTGGGAAGTAACTTGCTTCCCTCCCACTCCACCGACTGAAATTTGAGACACCTGGGACGTTGATAACTTTCATTTGCTTGTTTGCTTTCTGAGACGAAGGTTGTCAAGTTTCCGATTGCAGTGTTTGTAAATCTGTACTGTGATATAGTGTAGGATAAAGTTGATCCTTACTTATGAAATAGACGAAAATGGTACGTATATTTAGTAGGGATTCTTCAGATGTGGATAGATTTTTGCGTTATTTACTTTCGTTTATGTTTAAATGTAGTTTTATCAAAATTTTCAGTATGTTATTTTAAAAGGAAATGTGTTGGGACCTCTTTGGAGGCGAGCTCATTACAGTGATTAACATTAAAACTCACTGGGTGGTCTCCTCGAGAGCGGATCTCATTTTTGTCAACACCCGAGTAATTGTATCTTGCCGAATTACGATTGTTGTTTGTGGCGTGCTGAAAATTTTTCTTTGGCGAACGTTAAGCAAGAATTCATGGCACACACCTGAAGGGAGAAATCCGAGTTTAATGTTTACATTGTTCATTACTGGGTTTTCTCCTCCATGGTGCGTTACCTTCAAATATACGAGTTTGCCAGATTGCAAATATTTTTATATGTTTCGTGCTTTATAATTTCGGTTATCCGTTAATACTATGTTATGGTGCCAGTTGAAATATAAGTTCACGGAATCTCCTTCGAGGTGAGATCATGACGGTGATGTAAATTTTAGCTTCACTGGGTGGTCTCCTCTCGAAGGCGGTTTTCATTCAACAGAAGAAAGAGGATACACAAAAATAATTGTTTTCTAGGATTTCTTTTCCACCAGTTGAAATAATAATGTGCGCACTTGAGAGGCGATTGCCAAGTTTATGTTTTATTTTTCATTACTGGGTTTTCTCCTTCATGGCGCGTGATGCTTATACCCTCGACTGTTAAGAAATAAAATTTTCTTATGTAGGCTTTGGTTCCACTTCTCTTTGGCTTTGTCCTAATTGGAACTGATAAAGCTATTGAGTGGTGGCACCGCGGCCCTTCCATCGATAATACAATGTATTAGTCCAGAAGTTAAAATTCGTTGATATTGCAAGTTTTTAAAATCTTGAAGGGAAACACTCCCATTCTTGGTGTTCGTGGTTAAATTTTTCTGGTTTACTATTTTGGATGTAGGGAATTCATGTCAATGCTTTTATGTAAGAAAATTATATTTTTAAAATGATACGTAAGCCGTTTCTTTTAAGGAAAAGAAGTTCCTTGTGTAATTTCATTTTCATTGGATATTGTTGAAGTTGTCATGCTGTAACCAAATGTGCAGGCGAGTGGGAAGTAACTTGTTTCCCTCCCACTCCACCGACTGAAATTTGAGACACCTGGGACGTTGATAACTTTCATTTGCTTGTTTGCTTTCTGAGACGAAGGTTGTCAAGATTCTGATTGCAGTGTTTGTAAATCTGTACTGTGATATAATGTAGTATAAAGTTGATCCTTACTTATGAAATAGACGAAAATGGTACGTATATTTAGTAGGGATTCATCAGATGTGGATAGATTTTTGCGTTATTTACTTTCGTTTATGTTTAAATGTAGTTTTATCAAAATTTTCAGTATGTTATTTTAAAAGGAAATGTGTTGGGACCTCTTTGGAGGCGAGCTCATTACAGTGATTAACATTAAAACTCACTGGGTGGTCTCCTCGAGAGCGGATCTCATTTTTGTCAACACCCGAGTAATTGTATCATGCCGAATTACGATTGTTGTTTGTGGCGTGCTGAAAATTTTTCTTTGGCGAACGTTAAGCAAGAATTCATGGCACACGCCTGAGGGGAGAAATCCGAGTTTAATGTTTACATTGTTCATTACTGGGTTTTCTCCTCCATGGTGCGTTACCTTCAAATATACGAGTTTGCCAGATTGCAAATATTTTTATATGTTTCGTGCTTTATAATTTCGGTTATCCGTTAATACTATGTTATGGTGCCAGTTGAAATATAAGTTCACGGAATCTCCTTCGAGGTGAGATCATGACGGTGATGTAAATTTTAGTTTCACTGGGTGGTCTCCTCTCGAAGGCGGTTTTCATTCAACAGAAGAAAGTGGATACACAAAAATAATTGTTTTCTAGGATTTCTTTTCCACCAGTTGAAATAATAATGTGCGCACCTGAGAGGCGATTGCCAAGTTTATGTTTTATTTTTCATTACTGGGTTTTCTCCTTCATGGCGCGTGATGCTTATACCGTCGACTGGTAAGAAATAAAATTTTCTTATGTGGGCTTTGGTTCCACTTCTCTTTGGCTTTGTCCTATTTGGAACTGATAAAACTATTGAGTGGTGGCACCGCGGCCCTTCCATCGATAATACAATGTATTAGTCCAGAAGTTAAAATTCGTTAATATTGCAAGTTTTTAAAATTTTGAAGGGAAACACTCCCATTCTTGGTGTTCTTGGTTAAATTTTTCTGGTTTACTATTTTGGATGTAGGGAATTCATGTCAATGCTTTTATGTAAGAAAATTATATTTTTAAAATGATACGTAAGCCGTTTCTTTTAAGGAAAAGAAGTTCCTTGTGTAGTTTCATTTTCATTGGATATTGTTGAAGTTGTCATGCTGTAACCAAATGTGCAGGCGAGTGGGAAGTAACTTGCTTCCCTCCCACTCCACCGACTGAAATTTGAGACACCTGGGACGTTGATAACTTTCATTTGCTTGTTTGCTTTCTGAGACGAAGGTTGGCAAGTTTCCGATTGCAGTGTTTGTAAATCTGTACTGTGATATAGTGTAGGATAAAGTTGATCCTTACTTATGAAATAGACGAAAATGGTACGTATATTTAGTAGGGATTCATCAGATGTGGATAGATTTTTGCGTTATTTACTTTCGTTTATGTTTAAATGTAGTTTTATCAAAATTTTCAGTATGTTATTTTAAAAGGAAATGTGTTGGGACCTCTTTGGAGGCGAGATCATTACAGTGATTAACATTAAAACCCACTGGGTGGTCTCCTCTCGAGAGCGGATCTCATTTTTGTCAACACCTGAGTAATTGTATCTTGCCGAATTACGATTGTTGTTTGTGGCGTGCTGAAAATTTTTCTTTGGCGAACGTTAAGCAAGAATTCATGGCACACACCTGAGGGGAGACATCCGAGTTTAATGTTTACATTTTTCATTACTGGGTTTTCTCCTCCATGGTGCGTTACCTTCATATATACAAGTTTGCCAGATTGCAAATATTTTTATATGTTTCGTGCTTTATAATTTCGGTTATCCGTTAATACTATATTATGGTGCCAGTTGAAATATAAGTTCACGGAATCTCCTTCGAGGTGAGATCATGACGGTGATGTAAATTTTAGTTTCACTGGGTGGTCTCCTCTCGAAGGCGGTTTTCGTTCAACAGAAGAAAGAGGATACACAAAAATAATTGTGTTCTAGGATTTCTTTTCCACCAGTTGATATAATAATGTGCGCACTTGAGAGGCGATTGCCAAGTTTATGTTTTATTTTTAATTACTGTGTTTTCTCCTTCATGGCGCGTGATGCTTATACCCTAAACTGTTAAGATATAAAATTTTCTTATGTAGGCTTTGGTTCCACTTCTCTTTGGATTTGTCCTATTTGGAACTGATAAAGCTATTGAGTGGTGGCACCGCGGCCCTTCCATCGATAATACAATGTATTAGTCCAGAAGTTAAAATTCGTTAATATTGCAAGTTTTTAAAATCTTGAAGGGAAACACTCCCATTCTTGGTGTTCTTGGTTAAATTTTTCTGGTTTACTATTTTGGATGTAGGGAATTCATGTCAATGCTTTTATGTAAGAAAATTATATTTTTAAAATGATACGTAAGCCGTTTCTTTTAAGGAAAAGAAGTTCCTTGTGTAATTTTATTTTCATTGGATATTGTTGAAGTTGTCATGCTGTAACCAAATGTGCAGGCTAGTGGGAAGTAACTTGCTTCCCTCCCACTCCACCGACTGAAATTTGAGACACCTGGGACGTTGATAACTTTCATTTGCTTGTTTGCTTTCTGAGACGAAGGTTGGCAAGTTTCCGATTGCAGTGTTTGTAAATCTGTACTGTGATATAGTGTATGATAAAGTTGATCCTTACTTATGAAATAGACGAAAATGGTACGTATATTTAGTAGGGATTCATCAGATGTGGATAGATTTTTGCGTTATTTACTTTCGTTTATGTTTAAATGTAGTTTTATCAAAATTTTCAGTATGTTATTTTAAAAGGAAATGTGTTGGGACCTCTTTGGAGGCGAGCTCATTACAGTGATTAACATTAAAACTCACTGGGTGGTCTCCTCGAGAGCGGATCTCATTTTTGTCAACACCCGAGTAATTGTATCTTGCCGAATTACGATTGTTGTTTGTGGCGTGCTGAAAATTTTTCTTTGGCGAACGTTAAGCAAGAATTCATGGCACACACCTGAGGGGAGAAATCCGAGTTTAATGTTTACATTGTTCATTACTGGGTTTTCTCCTCCATGGTGCGTTACCTTCAAATATACAAGTTTGCCAGATTGCAAATATTTTTAAATGTTTCGTGCTTTATAATTTCGGTTATCCGTTAATACTATATTATGGTGCCAGTTGAAATATAAGTTCACGGAATCTCCTTCGAGGTGAGATCATGACGGTGATGTAAATTTTAGCTTCACTGGGTGGTCTCCTCTCGAAGGCGGTTTTCATTCAACAGAAGAAAGAGGATACACAAAAATAATTGTGTTCTAGGATTTCTTTTCCACCAGTTGAAATAATAATGTGCGCACTTGAGAGGCGATTGCCAAGTTTATGTTTTATTTTTCTTTACTGGGTTTTCTCCTTCATGGCGCGTGATGCTTATACCCTCGACTGTTAAGAAATAAAATTTTCTTATGTAGGCTTTGGTTCCACTTCTCTTTGGCTTTGTCCTATTTGGAACTGATAAAGCTATTGAGTGGTGGCACCGCGGCCTTTCCATCGATAATACAATGTATTAGTCCAGAAGTTAAAATTCGTTAATATTGCAAGTTTTTAAAATCTTGAAGGGAAACACTCCCATTCTTGGTGTTCGTGGTTAAATTTTTCTGGTTTACTATTTTGGATGTAGGGAATTCATGTCAATGCTTTTATGTAAGAAAATTATATTTTTAAAATGATACGTAAGCCGTTTCTTTTAAGGAAAAGAAGTTCCTTGTGTAATTTCATTTTCATTGGATATTGTTGAAGTTGTCATGCTGTAACCAAATGTGCAGGCGAGTGGGAAGTAACTTGCTTCCCTCCCACTCCACCGACTGAAATTTGAGACACCTGGGACGTTGATAACTTTCATTTGCTTGTTTGCTTTCTGAGACGAAGGTTGGCAAGTTTCCGATTGCAGTGTTTGTAAATCTGTACTGTGATATAGTGTAGGATAAAGTTGATCCTTACTTATGAAATAGACGAAAATGGTACGCATATTTAGTAGGGATTCATCAGATGTGGATAGATTTTTGCGTTATTTACTTTCGTTTATGTTTAAATGTAGTTTTATCAAAATTTTCAGTATGTTATTTTAAAAGGAAATGTGTTGGGACCTCTTTGGAGGCGAGCTCATTACAGTGATTAACATTAAAACTCACTGGGTGGTCACCTCGAGAGCGGATCTCATTTTTGTCAACACCCGAGTAATTGTATCTTGCCGAATTACGATTGTTGTTTGTGGCGTGCTGAAAATTTTTCTTTGGCGAACGTTAAGCAAGAATTCATGGCACACACCTGAGGGGAGAAATCTGAGTTTAATGTTTACATTTTTCATTACTGGGGTTTCTCCTCCATGGTGCGTTACCTTCAAATATATAAGTTTGCCAGATTGCAAATATTTTTATATGTTTCGTGCTTTATAATTTCGGTTATCCGTTAATACTATATTATGGTGCCAGTTGAAATATAAGTTCACGGAATCTCCTTCGATGTGAGATCATGACGGTGATGTAAATTTTAGCTTCACTGGGTGGTCTCCTCTCGAAGGCGGTTTTCATTCAACAGAAGAAAGAGGATACACAAAAATAATTGTGTTCTAGGATTTCTTTTCCACCAGTTGAAATAATAATGTGCGCACTTGAGAGGCGATTGCCAAGTTTATGTTTTATTTTTTATTACTGGGTTTTCTCCTTCATGGCGCGTGATGCTTATACCCTCGACTGTTAAGAAATAAAATTTTCTTATGTAGGCTTTGGTTCCACTTCTCTTTGGCTTTGTCCTATTTGGAACTGATAAAGCTATTGAGTGGTGGCACCGCGGCCCTTCCATCGATAATACAATGTATTAGTCCAGAAGTTAAAATTCGTTAATATTGCAAGTTTTTAAAATCTTGAAGGGAAACACTCCCATTCTTGGTGTTCTTGGTTAAATTTTTCTGGTTTACTATTTTGGATGTAGGGAATTCATGTCAATGCTTTTATGTAAGAAAATTATATTTTTAAAATGATACGTAAGCCGTTTCTTTTAAGGAAAAGAAGTTCCTTGTGTAATTTCATTTTCATTGGATATTGTTGAAGTTGTCATGCTGTAACCAAATGTGCAGGCGAGTGGGAAGTAACTTGCTTCCCTCCCACTCCACCGACTGAAATTTGAGACACCTGGGACGTTGATAACTTTCATTTGCTTGTTTGCTTTCTGAGACGAAGGTTGGCAAGTTTCCGATTGCAGTGTTTGTAAATCTGTACTGTGATATAGTGTATGATAAAGTTGATCCTTACTTATGAAATAGACGAAAATGGTACGTATATTTAGTAGGGATTCATCAGATGTGGATAGATTTTGCGTTATTTACTTTCGTTTATGTTTAAATGTAGTTTTATCAAAATTTTCAGTATGTTATTTTAAAAGGAAATGTGTTGGGACCTCTTTGGAGGCGAGCTCATTACAGTGATTAACATTAAAACTCACTGGGTGGTCTCCTCGAGAGCGGATCTCATTTTTGCCAACACCCGAGTAATTGTATCTTGCCGAATTACGATTGTTGTTTGTGGCGTGCTGAAAATTTTTCTTTGGCGAACGTTAAGCAAGAATTCATGGCACACACCTGAGGGGAGAAATCCGAGTTTAATGTTTACATTTTTCATTACTGGGTTTTCTCCTCCATGGTGCGTTACCTTCATATATACAAGTTTGCCAGATTGCAAATATTTTTATATGTTTCGTGCTTTATAATTTCGGTTATCCGTTAATACTATATTATGGTGCCAGTTGAAATATAAGTTCACGGAATCTCCTTCGAGGTGAGATCATGACGGTGATGTAAATTTTAGCTTCACTGGGTGGTCTCCTCTCGAAGGCGGTTTTCATTCAACAGAAGAAAGAGGATACACAAAAATAATTGTGTTCTAGGATTTCTTTTCCACCAGTTGAAATAATAATGTGCGCACTTGAGAGGCGATTGCCAAGTTTATGTTTTATTTTTCATTACTGGGTTTTCTCCTTCATGGCGCGTGATGCTTATACCGTCGACTGTTAAGAAATAAAATTTTCTTATGTGGGCTTTGGTTCCACTTCTCTTTGGCTTTGTCCTATTTGGAACTGATAAAGCTATTGAGTGGTGGCACCGCGGCCCTTTCATCGATAATACAATGTATTAGTCCAGAAGTTAAAATTCGTTAATATTGCAAGTTTTTAAAATCTTGAAGGGAAACACTCCCATTCTTGGTGTTCTTGGTTAAATTTTTCTGGTTTACTATTTTGGATGTAGGGAATTCATGTCAATGCTCTTATGTAAGAAAATTATATTTTTAAAATGATACGTAAGCCGTTTCTTTTAAGGAAAAGAAGTTCCTTGTGTAATTTCATTTTCATTGGATATTGTTGAAGTTGTCATGCTGTAACCAAATGTGCAGGCGAGTGGGAAGTAACTTGTTTCCCTCCCACTCCACCGACTGAAATTTGAGACACCTGGGACGTTGATAACTTTCATTTGCTTGTTTGCTGTCTGAGACGAATGTTGGCAAGTTTCCGATTGCAGTGTTTGTAAATCTGTACTGTGATATAGTGTAGGATAAAGTTGATCCTTACTTATGAAATAGAAGCAAATGGTACGTATATTTAGCAGGGATTCATCAGATGTGGATAGATTTTTGCGTTATTTACTTTCGTTTATGTTTAAATGTAGTTTTATCAAAATTTTCAGTATGTTATTTTAAAAGGAAATGTGTTGGGACCTCTTTGGAGGTGAGCTCATTACAGTGATTAACATTAAAACTCACTGGGTGGTCTCCTCTCGAGAGCGGATCTCATTTTTGTCAACACCCGAGTAATTGTATCTTGCCGAATTACGATTGTTATTTGTGGCGTGCTGAAAATTTTTCTTTGGCGAACGTTAAGCAAGAATTCATGGCACACACCTGAGGGGAGAAATCCGAGTTTAATGTTTACATTTTTCATTACTGGGGTTTCTCCTCCATGGTGCGTTACCTTCAAATATATAAGTTTGCCAGATTGCAAATATTTTTATATGTTTCGTGCTTTATAATTTCGGTTATCCGTTAATACTATATTATGGTGCCAGTTGAAATATAAGTTCACGGAATCTCCTTCGATGTGAGATCATGACGGTGATGTAAATTTTAGCTTCACTGGGTGGTCTCCTCTCGAAGGCGGTTTTCATTCAACAGAAGAAAGAGGATACACAAAAATAATTGTGTTCTAGGGTTTCTTTTCCACCAGTTGAAATAATAATGTGCGCACTTGAGAGGCGATTGCCAAGTTTATGTTTTATTTTTTATTACTGGGTTTTCTCCTTCATGGCGCGTGATGCTTATACCCTCGACTGTTAAGAAATAAAATTTTCTTATGTAGGCTTTGGTTCCACTTCTCTTTGGCTTTGTCCTATTTGGAACTGATAAAGCTATTGAGTGGTGGCACCGCGGCCCTTCCATCGATAATACAATGTATTAGTCCAGAAGTTAAAATTCGTTAATATTGCAAGTTTTTAAAATCTTGAAGGGAAACACTCCCATTCTTGGTGTTCTTGGTTAAATTTTTCTGGTTTACTATTTTGGATGTAGGGAATTCATGTCAATGCTTTTATGTAAGAAAATTATATTTTTAAAATGATACGTAAGCCGTTTCTTTTAAGGAAAAGAAGTTCCTTGTGTAATTTCATTTTCATTGGATATTGTTGAAGTTGTCATGCTGTAACCAAATGTGCAGGCGAGTGGGAAGTAACTTGCTTCCCTCCCACTCCACCGACTGAAATTTGAGACACCTGGGACGTTGATAACTTTCATTTGCTTGTTTGCTTTCTGAGACGAAGGTTGGCAAGTTTCCGATTGCAGTGTTTGTAAATCTGTACTGTGATATAGTGTATGATAAAGTTGATCCTTACTTATGAAATAGACGAAAATGGTACGTATATTTAGTAGGGATTCATCAGATGTGGATAGATTTTGCGTTATTTACTTTCGTTTATGTTTAAATGTAGTTTTATCAAAATTTTCAGTATGTTATTTTAAAAGGAAATGTGTTGGGACCTCTTTGGAGGCGAGCTCATTACAGTGATTAACATTAAAACTCACTGGGTGGTCTCCTCGAGAGCGGATCTCATTTTTGCCAACACCCGAGTAATTGTATCTTGCCGAATTACGATTGTTGTTTGTGGCGTGCTGAAAATTTTTCTTTGGCGAACGTTAAGCAAGAATTCATGGCACACACCTGAGGGGAGAAATCCGAGTTTAATGTTTACATTTTTCATTACTGGGTTTTCTCCTCCATGATGCGTTACCTTCATATATACAAGTTTGCCAGATTGCAAATATTTTTATATGTTTCGTGCTTTATAATTTCGGTTATCCGTTAATACTATATTATGGTGCCAGTTGAAATATAAGTTCACGGAATCTCCTTCGAGGTGAGATCATGACGGTGATGTAAATTTTAGCTTCACTGGGTGGTCTCCTCTCGAAGGCGGTTTTCATTCAACAGAAGAAAGAGGATACACAAAAATAATTGTGTTCTAGGATTTCTTTTCCACCAGTTGAAATAATAATGTGCGCACTTGAGAGGCGATTGCCAAGTTTATGTTTTATTTTTCATTACTGGGTTTTCTCCTTCATGGCGCGTGATGCTTATACCCTCGACTGTTAAGAAATAAAATTTTCTTATGTAGGCTTTGGTTCCACTTCTCTTTGGCTTTGTCCTATTTGGAACTGATAAAGCTATTGAGTGGTGGCACCGCGGCCCTTTCATCGATAATACAATGTATTAGTCCAGAAGTTAAAATTCGTTAATATTGCAAGTTTTTAGAATCTTGAAGGGAAACACTCCCATTCTTGGTGTTCTTGGTTACATTTTTCTGGTTTAATATTTTAAATGTAGGGAAATCATGTCAATGCTTTTATGTAAGAAAATTATATTTTTAAAATGATACGTAAGCCGTTTCTTTTAAGGAAAAGAAGTTCCTTGTGTAATTTCATTTTCATTGGATATTGTTGAAGTTGTCATGCTGTAACCAAATGTGCAGGCGAGTGGGAAGTAACTTGTTTCCCTCCCACTCCACCGACTGAAATTTGAGACACCTGGGACGTTGATAACTTTCATTTGCTTGTTTGCTTTCTGAGACGAAGGTTGTCAAGATTCCGATTGCAGTGTTTGTAAATCTGTACTGTGATATAGTGTAGTATAAAGTTGATCCTTACTTATGAAATAGACGAAAATGGTACGTATATTTAGTAGGGATTCATCAGATGTGGAAAGATTTTTGCGTTATTTACTTTCGTTTATGTTTAAATGTAGTTTTATCAAAAATTTCAGTATGTTATTTTAAAAGGAAATGTGTTGGGACCTCTTTGGAGGTGAGCTCATTACAGTGATTAACATTAAAACTCACTGGGTGGTCTCCTCTCGAGAGCGGATCTCATTTTTGTCAACACCCGAGTAATTGTATCTTGCCGAATTACGATTATTATTTGTGGCGTGCTGAAAATTTTTCTTTGGCGAACGTTAAGCAAGAATTCATGGCACACACCTGAGGGGAGAAATCCGAGTTTAATGTTTACATTTTTCATTACTGGGGTTTCTCCTCCATGGTGCGTTACCTTCATATATACAAGTTTGCCAGATTGCAAATATTTTTATATGTTTCGTGCTTTATAATTTCGGTTATCCGTTAATACTATATTATGGTGCCAGTTGAAATATAAGTTCACGGAATCTCCTTCGAGGTGAGATCATGACGGTGATGTAAATTTTAGCTTCACTGGGTGGTCTCCTCTCGAAGGCGGTTTACATTCAACAGAAGAAAGAGGATACACAAAAATAATTGTGTTCTAGGATTTATTTTCCACCAGTTGAAATAATAATGTGCGCACTTGAGAGGCGATTGCCAAGTTTATATTTTATTTTTCATTACTGGGTTTTCTCCTTCATGGCGCGTGATGCTTATACCCTCGACTGTTAAGATATAAAATTTTCTTATGTGGGCTTTGGTTCCACTTCTCTTTGGCTTTGTCCTATTTGGAACTGATAAAGCTATTGAGTGGTGGCACCGCGGCCCTTCCATCGATAATACAATGTATTAGTCCAGAAGTTAAAATTCGTTAATATTGCAAGTTTTTAAAATCTTGAAGGGAAACACTCCCATTCTTGGTGTTCGTGGTTACATTTTTCTGGTTTACTATTTTGGATGTAGGGAATTCGTGTCAATGCTTTTATGTAAGAAAATTATATTTTTAAAATGATACGTAAGCCGTTTCTTTTAAGGAAAAGAAGTTCATTGTGTAATTTCATTTTCATTGGATATTGTTGAAGTTGTCATGCTGTAACCAAATGTGCAGGCGAGTGGGAAGTAACTTGTTTCCCTCCCAATCCACCGACTGAAATTTGAGACACCTGGGACGTTGATAACTTTCATTTGCTTGTTTGCTTTCTGAGACGAAGGTTGTCAAGATTCCGATTGCAGTGTTTGTAAATCTGTACTGTGATATAATGTAGGATAAAGTTGATCCTTACTTATGAAATAGACGAAAATGGTACGTATATTTAGTAGGGATTCATCAGATGTGGATAGATTTTTGCGTTATTTACTTTCGTTTATGTTTAAATGTAGTTTTATCAAAATTTTCAGTATGTTATTTTAAAAGGAAATGTGTTGGGACTTCTTTGGAGGCGAGCTCATTACAGTGATTAACATTAAAACTCACTGGGTGGTCTCCTCGAGAGCGGATCTCATTTTTGTCAACACCCGAGTAATTGTATCTTGCCCAATTACGATTGTTGTTTGTGGCGTGCTGAAAATTTTTCTTTGGCGAACGTTAAGCAAGAATTCATGGCACACACCTGAGGGGAGAAATCCGAGTTTAATGTTTACATTGTTCATTACTGGGTTTTCTCCTCCATGGTGCGTTACCTTCAAATATACAAGTTTGCCAGATTGCAAATATTTTTATATGTTTCGTGCTTTATAATTTCGGTTATCCGTTAATACTATATTATGGTGCCAGTTGAAATATAAGTTCACGGAGTGAGATCATGACGTTGATGTAAATTTTAGCTTCACTGGGTGGTCTCCTCTCGAAGGCGGTTTTCATTCAACAGAAGAAAGAGGATACACAAAAATAATTGTGTTCTAGGATTTCTTTTCCACCAGTTGAAATAATAATGTGCGCACTTGAGAGGCGATTGCCAAGTTTATGTTTTATATTTCATTACTGGGTTTTCTCCTTCATGGCGCGTGATGCTTATACCCTCGACTGTTAAGAAATAAAATTTTCTTATGTAGGCTTTGGTTCCACTTCTCTTTGGCTTTGTCCTATTTGGAACTGATAAAGCTATTGAGTGGTGGCACCGCGGCCCTTTCATCGATAATACAATGTATTAGTCCAGAAGTTAAAATTCGTTAATATTGCAAGTTTTTAGAATCTTGAAGGGAAACACTCCCATTCTTGGTGTTCGTGGTTAAATTTTTCTGGTTTAATATTTTAAATGTAGGGAAATCATGTCAATGCTTTTATGTAAGAAAATTATATTTTTAAAATGATACTTAAGCCGTTTCTTTTAAGGAAAAGAAGTTCCTTGTGTAATTTCATTTTCATTGGATATTGTTGAAGTTGTCATGCTGTAACCAAATGTGCAGGCGAGTGGGAAGTAACTTGTTTCCCTCCCACTCCACCGACTGAAATTTGAGACACCTGGGACGTTGATAACTTTCATTTGCTTGTTTGCTTTCTGAGACGAAGGTTGTCAAGATTCCGATTGCAGTGTTTGTAAATCTGTACTGTGATATAATGTAGGATAAAGTTGATCCTTACTTATGAAATAGACGAAAATGGTACGTATATTTAGTAGGGATTCATCAGATGTGGATAGATTTTTGCGTTATTTACTTTCGTTTATGTTTAAATGTAGTTTTATCAAAATTTTCAGTATGTTATTTTAAAAGGAAATGTGTTGGGACCTCTTTGGAGTCGAGCTCATTACAGTGATTAACATTAAAACTAACTGGGTGGTCTCCTCTCGAGAGCGGATCTCATTTTTGTCAACACCCGAGTAATTGTATCTTGCCGAATTACGATTGTTGTTTGTGGCGTGCTGAAAATTTTTCTTTGGCGAACGTTAAGCAAGAATTCATGGCACACACCTGAGGGGAGAAATCCGATTTTAATGTTTACATTGTTCATTACTGGGTTTTCTCCTCCATGGTGCGTTACCTTCAAATATACAAGTTTGCCAGATTGCAAATATTTTTATATGTTTCGTGCTTTATAATTTCGGTTATCCGTTAATACTATATTATGGTGCCAGTTGAAATATAAGTTCACGGAATCTCCTTCGAAGTGAGATCATGACGTTGATGTAAATTTTAGCTTCACTGGGTGGTCTCCTCTCGAAGGCGGTTTTCATTCAACAGAAGAAAGAGGATACACAAAAATAATTGTGTTCTAGGATTTCTTTTCCACCAGTTGAAATAATAATGTGCGCACTTGAGAGGCGATTGCCAAGTTTATGTTTTATATTTCATTACTGGGTTTTCTCCTTCATGGCGCGTGATGCTTATACCCTCGACTGTTAAGAAATAAAATTTTCTTATGTAGGCTTTGGTTCCACTTCTCTTTGGCTTTGTCCTATTTGGAACTGATAAAGCTATTGAGTGGTGGCACCGCGGCCCTTTCATCGATAATACAATGTATTAGTCCAGAAGTTAAAATTCGTTAATATTGCAAGTTTTTAGAATCTTGAAGGGAAACACTCCCATTCTTGGTGTTCGTGGTTAAATTTTTCTGGTTTAATATTTTAAATGTAGGGAAATCATGTCAATGCTTTTATGTAAGAAAATTATATTTTTAAAATGATACTTAAGCCGTTTCTTTTAAGGAAAAGAAGTTCCTTGTGTAATTTCATTTTCATTGGATATTGTTGAAGTTGTCATGCTGTAACCAAATGTGCAGGCGAGTGGGAAGTAACTTGTTTCCCTCCCACTCCACCGACTGAAATTTGAGACACCTGGGACGTTGATAACTTTCATTTGCTTGTTTGCTTTCTGAGACGAAGGTTGTCAAGATTCCGATTGCAGTGTTTGTAAATCTGTACTGTGATATAATGTAGGATAAAGTTGATCCTTACTTATGAAATAGACGAAAATGGTACGTATATTTAGTAGGGATTCATCAGATGTGGATAGATTTTTGCGTTATTTACTTTCGTTTATGTTTAAATGTAGTTTTATCAAAATTTTCAGTATGTTATTTTAAAAGGAAATGTGTTGGGACTTCTTTGGAGGCGAGCTCATTACAGTGATTAACATTAAAACTCACTGGGTGGTCTCCTCGAGAGCGGATCTCATTTTTGTCAACACCCGAGTAATTGTATCTTGCCCAATTGCGATTGTTGTTTGTGGCGTGCTGAAAATTTTTCTTTGGCGAACGTTAAGCAAGAATTCATGGCACACACCTGAGGGGAGAAATCCGAGTTTAATGTTTACATTGTTCATTACTGGGTTTTCTCCTCCATGGTGCGTTACCTTCAAATATACAAGTTTGCCAGATTGCAAATATTTTTATATGTTTCGTGCTTTATAATTTCGGTTATCCGTTAATGCTATATTATGGTGCCAGTTGAAATATAAGTTCACGGAATCTCCTTCGAGGTGAGATCATGACGGTGATGTAAATTTTAGCTTCACTGTGTGGTCTCCTCTCGAAGGCGGTTTTCATTCAACAGAAGAAAGAGGATACACAAAAATAATTGTGTTCTAGGATTTCTTTTCCACCAGTTGAAATAATAATGTGCGCACTTGAGAGGCGATTGCCAAGTTTATGTTTTATTTTTCATTACTGGGTTTTCTCCTTCATGGCGCGTAATTCTTATACCCTCGACTGTTAAATAAAATTTTCTTATGTGGGCTTTGGTTCCACTTCTCTTTGGCTTTGTCCTATTTGGAACTGATAAAGCTATTGAGTGGTGGCACCGCGGCCCTTTCATCGATAATACAATGTATTAGTCCAGAAGTTAAAATTCGTTAATATTGCAAGTTTTTAAAATCTTGAAGGGAAACACTACCATTCTTGGTGTTCGTGTTTAAATTTTTCTGGTTTACTATTTTGGATGTAGGGAATTCATGTCAATGCTTTTATGTAAGAAAATTATATTTGTAAAATGATACGTAAGCCGTTTCTTTTAAGGAAAAGAAGTTCCTTGTGTAATTTCATTTTCATTGGATATTGTTGAAGTTGTCATGCTGTAACCAAATGTGCAGGCGAGTGGGAAGTAACTTGCTTCCCTCCCACTCCACCGACTGAAATTTGAGACATCTGGGACGTTGATAACTTTCATTTGCTTGTTTGCTTTCTGAGACGAAGGTTGGCAAGTTTCCGATTGCAGTGTTTGTAAATCTGTACTGTGATATAGTGTAGGATAAAGTTGATCCTTACTTATGAAATAGACGAAAATGGTACGTATATTTAGTAGGGATTCATCAGATGTGGATAGATTTTTGCGTTATTTACTTTCGTTTATGTTTAAATGTAGTTTTATCAAAATTTTCAGTATGTTATTTTAAAAGGAAATGTGTTGGGACCTCTTTGGAGTCGAGCTCATTACAGTGATTAACATTAAAACTAACTGGGTGGTCTCCTCTCGAGAGCGGATCTCATTTTTGTCAACACCCGAGTAATTGTATCTTGCCGAATTACGATTGTTGTTTGTGGCGTGCTGAAAATTTTTCTTTGGCGAACGTTAAGCAAGAATTCATGGCACACACCTGAGGGGAGAAATCCGATTTTAATGTTTACATTGTTCATTACTGGGTTTTCTCCTCCATGGTGCGTTACCTTCAAATATACAAGTTTGCCAGATTGCAAATATTTTTATATGTTTCGTGCTTTATAATTTCGGTTATCCGTTAATACTATATTATGGTGCCAGTTGAAATATAAGTTCACGGAATCTCCTTCGAAGTGAGATCATGACGTTGATGTAAATTTTAGCTTCACTGGGTGGTCTCCTCTCGAAGGCGGTTTTCATTCAACAGAAGAAAGAGGATACACAAAAATAATTGTGTTCTAGGATTTCTTTTCCACCAGTTGAAATAATAATGTGCGCACTTGAGAGGCGATTGCCAAGTTTATGTTTTATATTTCATTACTGGGTTTTCTCCTTCATGGCGCGTGATGCTTATACCCTCGACTGTTAAGAAATAAAATTTTCTTATGTAGGCTTTGGTTCCACTTCTCTTTGGCTTTGTCCTATTTGGAACTGATAAAGCTATTGAGTGGTGGCACCGCGGCCCTTTCATCGATAATACAATGTATTAGTCCAGAAGTTAAAATTCGTTAATATTGCAAGTTTTTAGAATCTTGAAGGGAAACACTCCCATTCTTGGTGTTCGTGGTTAAATTTTTCTGGTTTAATATTTTAAATGTAGGGAAATCATGTCAATGCTTTTATGTAAGAAAATTATATTTTTAAAATGATATTTAAGCCGTTTCTTTTAAGGAAAAGAAGTTCCTTGTGTAATTTCATTTTCATTGGATATTGTTGAAGTTGTCATGCTGTAACCAAATGTGCAGGCGAGTGGGAAGTAACTTGTTTCCCTCCCACTCCACCGACTGAAATTTGAGACACCTGGGACGTTGATAACTTTCATTTGCTTGTTTGCTTTCTGAGACGAAGGTTGTCAAGATTCCGATTGCAGTGTTTGTAAATCTGTACTGTGATATAATGTAGGATAAAGTTGATCCTTACTTATGAAATAGACGAAAATGGTACGTATATTTAGTAGGGATTCATCAGATGTGGATAGATTTTTGCGTTATTTACTTTCGTTTATGTTTAAATGTAGTTTTATCAAAATTTTCAGTATGTTATTTTAAAAGGAAATGTGTTGGGACTTCTTTGGAGGCGAGCTCATTACAGTGATTAACATTAAAACTCACTGGGTGGTCTCCTCGAGAGCGGATCTCATTTTTGTCAACACCCGAGTAATTGTATCTTGCCCAATTACGATTGTTGTTTGTGGCGTGCTGAAAATTTTTCTTTGGCGAACGTTAAGCAAGAATTCATGGCACACACCTGAGGGGAGAAATCCGAGTTTAATGTTTACATTGTTCATTACTGGGTTTTCTCCTCCATGGTGCGTTACCTTCAAATATACAAGTTTGCCAGATTGCAAATATTTTTATATGTTTCGTGCTTTATAATTTCGGTTATCCGTTAATACTATATTATGGTGCCAGTTGAAATATAAGTTCACGGAATCTCCTTCGAGGTGAGATCATGACGGTGATGTAAATTTTAGCTTCACTGTGTGGTCTCCTCTCGAAGGCGGTTTTCATTCAACAGAAGAAAGAGGATACACAAAAATAATTGTGTTCTAGGATTTCTTTTCCACCAGTTGAAATAATAATGTGCGCACTTGAGAGGCGATTGCCAAGTTTATGTTTTATTTTTCATTACTGGGTTTTCTCCTTCATGGCGCGTGATTCTTATACCCTCGACTGTTAAATAAAATTTTCTTATGTGGGCTTTGGTTCCACTTCTCTTTGGCTTTGTCCTATTTGGAACTGATAAAGCTATTGAGTGGTGGCACCGCGGCCCTTTCATCGATAATACAATGTATTAGTCCAGAAGTTAAAATTCGTTAATATTGCAAGTTTTTAAAATCTTGAAGGGAAACACTACCATTCTTGGTGTTCGTGTTTAAATTTTTCTGGTTTACTATTTTGGATGTAGGGAATTCATGTCAATGCTTTTATGTAAGAAAATTATATTTGTAAAATGATACGTAAGCCGTTTCTTTTAAGGAAAAGAAGTTCCTTGTGTAATTTCATTTTCATTGGATATTGTTGAAGTTGTCATGCTGTAACCAAATGTGCAGGCGAGTGGGAAGTAACTTGCTTCCCTCCCACTCCACCGACTGAAATTTGAGACATCTGGGACGTTGATAACTTTCATTTGCTTGTTTGCTTTCTGAGACGAAGGTTGGCAAGTTTCCGATTGCAGTGTTTGTAAATCTGTACTGTGATATAGTGTAGGATAAAGTTGATCCTTACTTATGAAATAGACGAAAATGGTACGTATATTTAGTAGGGATTCATCAGATGTGGATAGATTTTTGCGTTATTTACTTTCGTTTATGTTTAAATGTAGTTTTATCAAAATTTTCAGTATGTTATTTTAAAAGGAAATGTGTTGGGACCTCTTTGGAGTCGAGCTCATTACAGTGATTAACATTAAAACTAACTGGGTGGTCTCCTCTCGAGAGCGGATCTCATTTTTGTCAACACCCGAGTAATTGTATCTTGCCGAATTACGATTGTTGTTTGTGGCGTGCTGAAAATTTTTCTTTGGCGAACGTTAAGCAAGAATTCATGTCACACACCTGAGGGGAGAAATCCGATTTTAATGTTTACATTGTTCATTACTGGGTTTTCTCCTCCATGGTGCGTTACCTTCAAATATACAAGTTTGCCAGATTGCAAATATTTTTATATGTTTCGTGCTTTATAATTTCGGTTATCCGTTAATACTACATTATGGTGCCAGTTGAAATATAAGTTCACGGAATCTCCTTCGAAGTGAGATCATGACGGTGATGTAAATTTTAGCTTCACTGGGTGGTCTCCTCTCGAAGGCGGTTTTCATTCAACAGAAGAAAGAGGATACACAGAAATAATTGTGTTCTAGGATTTCTTTTCCACCAGTTGAAATAATAATGTGCGCACTTGAGAGGCGATTGCCAAGTTTATGTTTTATTTTTCATTACTGGGTTTTCTCCTTCATGGCGCGTGATGCTTATACCCTCGACTGTTAAGAAATAAAATTTTCTTATGTAGGCTTTGGTTCCACTTCTCTTTGGCTTTGTCCTATTTGGAACTGATAAAGCTATTGAGTGGTGGCACCGCGGCCCTTTCATCGATAATACAATGTATTAGTCCAGAAGTTAAAATTCGTTAATATTGCAAGTTTTTAGAATCTTGAAGGGAAACACTCCCATTCTTGGTGTTCGTGGTTAAATTTTTCTGGTTTAATATTTTAAATATAGGGAAATCATGTCAATGCTTTTATGTAAGAAAATTATATTTTTAAAATGATACGTAAGCCGTTTCTTTTAAGGAAAAGAAGTTCCTTGTGTAATTTCATTTTCATTGGATATTGTTGAAGTTGTCATGCTGTAACCAAATGTGCAGGCGAGTGGGAAGTAACTTGCTTCCCTCCCACTCCACCGACTGAAATTTGAGACATCTGGGACGTTGATAACTTTCATTTGCTTGTTTGCTTTCTGAGACGAAGGTTGGCAAGTTTCCGATTGCAGTGTTTGTAAATCTGTACTGTGATATAGTGTAGGATAAAGTTGATCCTTACTTATGAAATAGACGAAAATGGTACGTATATTTAGTAGGGATTCATCAGATGTGGATAGATTTTTGCGTTATTTACTTTCGTTTATGTTTAAATGTAGTTTTATCAAAATTTTCAGTATGTTATTTTAAAAGGAAATGTGTTGGGACCTCTTTGGAGTCGAGCTCATTACAGTGATTAACATTAAAACTAACTGGGTGGTCTCCTCTCGAGAGCGGATCTCATTTTTGTCAACACCCGAGTAATTGTATCTTGCCGAATTACGATTGTTGTTTGTGGCGTGCTGAAAATTTTTCTTTGGCGAACGTTAAGCAAGAATTCATGGCACACACCTGAGGGGAGAAATCCGATTTTAATGTTTACATTGTTCATTACTGGGTTTTCTCCTCCATGGTGCGTTACCTTCAAATATACAAGTTTGCCAGATTGCAAATATTTTTATATGTTTCGTGCTTTATAATTTCGGTTATCCGTTAATACTACATTATGGTGCCAGTTGAAATATAAGTTCACGGAATCTCCTTCGAAGTGAGATCATGACGGTGATGTAAATTTTAGCTTCACTGGGTGGTCTCCTCTCAAAGGCGGTTTTCATTCAACAGAAGAAAGAGGATACACAGAAATAATTGTGTTCTAGGATTTCTTTTCCACCAGTTGAAATAATAATGTGCGCACTTGAGAGGCGATTGCCAAGTTTATGTTTTATTTTTCATTACTGGGTTTTCTCCTTCATGGCGCGTGATGCTTATACCCTCGACTGTTAAGAAATAAAATTTTCTTATGTAGGCTTTGGTTCCACTTCTCTTTGGCTTTGTCCTATTTGGAACTGATAAAGCTATTGAGTGGTGGCACCGCGGCCCTTTCATCGATAATACAATGTATTAGTCCAGAAGTTAAAATTCGTTAATATTGCAAGTTTTTAGAATCTTGAAGGGAAACACTCCCATTCTTGGTGTTCGTGGTTAAATTTTTCTGGTTTAATATTTTAAATGTAGGGAAATCATGTCAATGCTTTTATGTAAGAAAATTATATTTTTAAAATGATACGTAAGCCGTTTCTTTTAAGGAAAAGAAGTTCCTTGTGTAATTTCATTTTCATTGGATATTGTTGAAGTTGTCATGCTGTAACCAAATGTGCAGGCGAGTGGGAAGTAACTTGTTTCCCTCCCACTCCACCGACTGAAATTTGAGACACCTGGGACGTTGATAACTTTCATTTGCTTGTTTGCTTTCTGAGACGAAGGTTGTCAAGATTCCGATTGCAGTGTTTGTAAATCTGTACTGTGATATAATGTAGGATAAAGTTGATCCTTACTTATGAAATAGACGAAAATGTTACGTATATTTAGTAGGGATTCATCAGATGTGGATAGATTTTTGAGTTATTTACTTTCGTTTATGTTTAAATGTAGTTTTATCAAAATTTTCAGTATGTTATTTTAAAAGGAAATGTGTTGGGACTTCTTTGGAGGCGAGCTCATTACAGTGATTAACATTAAAACTAACTGGGTGGTCTCCTCTCGAGAGCGGATCTCATTTTTGTCAACACCCGAGTAATTGTATCTTGCCGAATTACGATTGTTGTTTGTGGCGTGCTGAAAATTTTTCTTTGGCGAACGTTAAGCAAGAATTCATGGCACACACCTGAGGGGAGAAATCCTATTTTAATGTTTACATTGTTCATTACTGGGTTTTCTCCTCCATGGTGCGTTACCTTCAAATATACAAGTTTGCCAGATTGCAAATATTTTTATATGTTTCGTGCTTTATAATTTCGGTTATCCGTTAATACTACATTATGGTGCCAGTTGAAATATAAGTTCACGGAATCTCCTTCGAAGTGAGATCATGACGGTGATGTAAATTTTAGCTTCACTGGGTGGTCTCCTCTCGAAGGCGGTTTTCATTCAACAGAAGAAAGAGGATACACAGAAATAATTGTGTTCTAGGATTTCTTTTCCACCAGTTGAAATAATAATGTGCGCACTTGAGAGGCGATTGCCAAGTTTATGTTTTATTTTTCATTACTGGGTTTTCTCCTTCATGGCGCGTGATGCTTATACCCTCGACTGTTAAGAAATAAAATTTTCTTATGTAGGCTTTGGTTCCACTTCTCTTTGGCTTTGTCCTATTTGGAACTGATAAAGCTATTGAGTGGTGGCACCGCGGCCCTTTCATCGATAATACAATGTATTAGTCCAGAAGTTAAAATTCGTTAATATTGCAAGTTTTTAGAATCTTGAAGGGAAACACTCCCATTCTTGGTGTTCGTGGTTAAATTTTTCTGGTTTAATATTTTAAATATAGGGAAATCATGTCAATGCTTTTATGTAAGAAAATTATATTTTTAAAATGATACGTAAGCCGTTTCTTTTAAGGAAAAGAAGTTCCTTGTGTAATTTCATTTTCATTGGATATTGTTGAAGTTGTCATGCTGTAACCAAATGTGCAGGCGAGTGGGAAGTAACTTGCTTCCCTCCCACTCCACCGACTGAAATTTGAGACATCTGGGACGTTGATAACTTTCATTTGCTTGTTTGCTTTCTGAGACGAAGGTTGGCAAGTTTCCGATTGCAGTGTTTGTAAATCTGTACTGTGATATAGTGTAGGATAAAGTTGATCCTTACTTATGAAATAGACGAAAATGGTACGTATATTTAGTAGGGATTCATCAGATGTGGATAGATTTTTGCGTTATTTACTTTCGTTTATGTTTAAATGTAGTTTTATCAAAATTTTCAGTATGTTATTTTAAAAGGAAATGTGTTGGGACCTCTTTGGAGTCGAGCTCATTACAGTGATTAACATTAAAACTAACTGGGTGGTCTCCTCTCGAGAGCGGATCTCATTTTTGTCAACACCCGAGTAATTGTATCTTGCCGAATTACGATTGTTGTTTGTGGCGTGCTGAAAATTTTTCTTTGGCGAACGTTAAGCAAGAATTCATGGCACACACCTGAGGGGAGAAATCCGAGTTTAATGTTTACATTGTTCATTACTGGGTTTTCTCCTCCATGGTGCGTTACCTTCAAATATACAAGTTTGCCAGATTGCAAATATTTTTATATGTTTCGTGCTTTATAATTTCGGTTATCCCTTAATACTATATTATGGTGCCAGTTGAAATATAAGATCACGGAATCTCCTTCGAAGTGAGATCATGACGGTGATGTAAATTTTAGCTTCACTGGGTGGTCTCCTCTCGAAGGCGGTTTTCATTCAACAGAAGAAAGAGGATACACAAAAATAATTGTGTTCTAGGATTTCTTTTCCACCAGTTGAAATAATAATGTGCGCACTTGAGAGGCGATTGCCAAGTTTATGTTTTATATTTCATTACTGGGTTTTCTCCTTCATGGCGCGTGATGCTTATACCCTCGACTGTTAAGAAATAAAATTTTCTTATGTAGGCTTTGGTTCCACTTCTCTTTGGCTTTGTCCTATTTGGAACTGATAAAGCTATTGAGTGGTGGCACCGCGGCCCTTTCATCGATAATACAATGTATTAGTCCAGAAGTTAAAATTCGTTAATATTGCAAGTTTTTAGAATCTTGAAGGGAAACACTCCCATTCTTGGTGTTCGTGGTTAAATTTTTCTGGTTTAATATTTTAAATATAGGGAAATCATGTCAATGCTTTTATGTAAGAAAATTATATTTTTAAAATGATACGTAAGCCGTTTCTTTTAAGGAAAAGAAGTTCCTTGTGTAATTTCATTTTCATTGGATATTGTTGAAGTTGTCATGCTGTAACCAAATGTGCAGGCGAGTGGGAAGTAACTTGTTTCCCTCCCACTCCACCGACTGAAATTTGAGACACCTGGGACGTTGATAACTTTCATTTGCTTGTTTGCTTTCTGAGACGAAGGTTGTCAAGATTCCGATTGCAGTGTTTGTAAATCTGTACTGTGATATAATGTAGGATAAAGTTGATCCTTACTTATGAAATAGACGAAAATGGTACGTATATTTAGTAGGGATTCATCAGATGTGGATAGATTTTTGCGTTATTTACTTTCGATTATGTTTAAATGTAGTTTTATCAAAATTTTCAGTATGTTATTTTAAAAGGAAATGTGTTGGGACTTCTTTGGAGGCGAGCTCATTACAGTGATTAACATTAAAACTCACTGGGTGGTCTCCTCGAGAGCGGATCTCATTTTTGTCAACACCCGAGTTATTGTATCTTGCCCAATTACGATTGTTGTTTGTGGCGTGCTGAAAATTTTTCTTTGGCGAACGTTAAGCAAGAATTCATGGCACACACCTGAGGGGAGAAATCCGAGTTTAATGTTTACATTGTTCATTACTGGGTTTTCTCCTCCATGGTGCGTTACCTTCAAATATACAAGTTTGCCAGATTGCAAATATTTTTATATGTTTCGTGCTTTATAATTTCGGTTATCCGTTAATACTATATTATGGTGCCAGTTGAAATATAAGTTCACGGAATCTCCTTCGAGGTGAGATCATGACGGTGATGTAAATTTTAGCTTCACTGTGTGGTCTCCTCTCGAAGGCGGTTTTCATTCAACAGAAGAAAGAGGATACACAAAAATAATTGTGTTCTAGGATTTCTTTTCCACCAGTTGAAATAATAATGTGCGCACTTGAGAGGCGATTGCCAAGTTTATGTTTTATTTTTCATTACTGGGTTTTCTCCTTCATGGCGCGTGATTCTTATACCCTCGACTGTTAAATAAAATTTTCTTATGTGGGCTTTGGTTCCACTTCTCTTTGGCTTTGTCCTATTTGGAACTGATAAAGCTATTGAGTGGTGGCACCGCGCCCCTTTCATCGATAATACAATGTATTAGTCCAGAAGTTAAAATTCGTTAATATTGCAAGTTTTTAAAATCTTGAAGGGAAACACTACCATTCTTGGTGTTCGTGTTTAAATTTTTCTGGTTTACTATTTTGGATGTAGGGAATTCATGTCAATGCTTTTATGTAAGAAAATTATATTTGTAAAATGATACGTAAGCCGTTTCTTTTAAGGAAAAGAAGTTCCTTGTGTAATTTCATTTTCATTGGATATTGTTGAAGTTGTCATGCTGTAACCAAATGTGCAGGCGAGTGGGAAGTAACTTGCTTCCCTCCCACTCCACCGACTGAAATTTGAGACATCTGGGACGTTGATAACTTTCATTTGCTTGTTTGCTTTCTGAGACGAAGGTTGGCAAGTTTCCGATTGCAGTGTTTGTAAATCTGTACTGTGATATAGTGTAGGATAAAGTTGATCCTTACTTATGAAATAGACGAAAATGGTACGTATATTTAGTAGGGATTCATCAGATGTGGATAGATTTTTGCGTTATTTACTTTCGTTTATGTTTAAATGTAGTTTTATCAAAATTTTCAGTATGTTATTTTAAAAGGAAATGTGTTGGGACCTCTTTGGAGTCGAGCTCATTACAGTGATTAACATTAAAACTAACTGGGTGGTCTCCTCTCGAGAGCGGATCTCATTTTTGTCAACACCCGAGTAATTGTATCTTGCCGAATTACGATTGTTGTTTGTGGCGTGCTGAAAATTTTTCTTTGGCGAACGTTAAGCAAGAATTCATGGCACACACCTGAGGGGAGAAATCCGATTTTAATGTTTACATTGTTCATTACTGGGTTTTCTCCTCCATGGTGCGTTACCTTCAAATATACAAGTTTGCCAGATTGCAAATATTTTTATATGTTTCGTGCTTTATAATTTCGGTTATCCGTTAATACTACATTATGGTGCCAGTTGAAATATAAGTTCACGGAATCTCCTTCGATGTGAGATCATGACGGTGATGTAAATTTTAGCTTCACTGGGTGGTCTCCTCTCGAAGGCGGTTTTCATTCAACAGAAGAAAGAGGATACACAGAAATAATTGTGTTCTAGGATTTCTTTTCCACCAGTTGAAATAATAATGTGCGCACTTGAGAGGCGATTGCCAAGTTTATGTTTTATTTTTCATTACTGGGTTTTCTCCTTCATGGCGCGTGATGCTTATACCCTCGACTGTTAAATAAAATTTTCTTATGTGGGCTTTGGTTCCACTTCTCTTTGGCTTTGTCCTATTTGGAACTGATAAAGCTATTGAGTGGTGGCACCGCATCCCTTCCATCGATAATACAATGTATTAGTCCAGAAGTTAAAATTCGTTAATATTGCAAGTTTTTAAAATCTTGAAGGGAAACACTCCCATTCTTGGTGTTCGTGGTTACATTTTTCTGGTTTACTATTTTGGATGTAGGGAATTCATGTCAATGCTTTTATGTAAGAAAATTATATTTTTAAAATGATACGTAAGCCGTTTCTTTTAAGGAAAAGAAGTTCATTGTGTAATTTCATTTTCATTGGATATTGTTGAAGTTGTCATGCTGTAACCAAATGTGCAGGCGAGTGGGAAGTAACTTGTTTCCCTCCCACTCCACCGACTGAAATTTGAGACACGTGGGACGTTGATAACTTTCATTTGCTTGTTTGCTTTCTGAGACGAAGGTTGTCAAGATTCCGATTGCAGTGTTTGTAAATCTGTACTGTGATATAGTGTAGGATAAAGTTGATCCTTACTTATGAAATAGACGAAAATGGTACGTATATTTAGTAGGGATTCATCAGATGTGGATAGATTTTTGCGTTATTTACTTTCGTTTATGTTTAAATGTAGTTTTATCAAAAATTTCAGTATGTTATTTTAAAAGGAAATGTGTTGGGACCTCTTTGGAGGTGAGCTCATTACAGTGATTAACATTAAAACTCACTGGGTGGTCTCCTCTCGAGAGCGGATCTCATTTTTGTCAACACCCGAGTAATTGTATCTTGCCGAATTACGATTGTTATTTGTGGAGTGCTGAAAATTTTTCTTTGGCGAACGTTAAGCAAGAATTCATGGCACACACCTGAGGGGAGAAATCCGAATTTAATGTTTACATTTTTCATTACTGGGGTTTCTCCTCCATGGTGCGTTACCTTCAAATATACAAGTTTGCCAGATTGCAAATATTTTTATATGTTTCGTGCTTTATAATTTCGGTTATCCGTTAATACTATATTATGGTGCCAGTTGAAATATAAGTTCACGGAATCTCCTTCGAGGTGAGATCATGACGGTGATGTAAATTTTAGCTTCACTGGGTGGTCTCCTCTCGAAGACGGTTTTCATTCAACAGAAGAAAGAGGATACACAAAAATAATTGTGTTCTAGGATTTCTTTTCCACCAGTTGAAATAATAATGTGCGCACTTGAGAGGCGATTGCCAAGTTTATGTTTTATTTTTCATTACTGGGTTTTCTCCTTCATGGCGCTTGATGCTTATACCCTCGACTGTTAAGAAATAAAATTTTCTTATGTAGGCTTTGGTTCCACTTCTCTTTGGCTTTGTCCTATTTGGAACTGATAAAGCTATTGAGTGGTGGCACCGCGGCCCTTTCATCGATAATACAATGTATTAGTCCAGAAGTTAAAATTCGTTAATATTGCAAGTTTTTAAAATCTTGAAAGGAAACACAACCATTCTTGGTGTTCGTGTTTAAATTTTTCTGGTTTACTATTTTGGATGTAGGGAATTCATGTCAATGCTTTTATGTAAGAAAATTATATTTTTAAAATGATAAGTAAGCCGTTTCTTTTAAGGAAAAGAAGTTCCTTGTGTAATTTCATTTTCATTGGATATTGTTGAAGTTGTCATGCTGTAACCAAATGTGCAGGCGAGTGGGAAGTAACTTGCTTCCCTCCCACTCCACCGACTGAAATTTGAGACATCTGGGACGTTGATAACTTTCATTTGCTTGTTTGCTTTCTGAGACGAAGGTTGGCAAGTTTCCGATTGCAGTGTTTGTAAATCTGTACTGTGATATAGTGTAGGATAAAGTTGATCCTTACTTATGAAATAGACGAAAATGGTACGTATATTTAGTAGGGATTCATCAGATGTGGATAGATTTTTGCGTTATTTACTTTCGTTTATGTTTAAATGTAGTTTTATCAAAATTTTCAGTATGTTATTTTAAAAGGAAATGTGTTGGGACCTCTTTGGAGTCGAGCTCATTACAGTGATTAACATTAAAACTAACTGGGTGGTCTCCTCTCGAGAGCGGATCTCATTTTTGTCAACACCCGAGTAATTGTATCTTGCCGAATTACGATTGTTGTTTGTGGCGTGCTGAAAATTTTTCTTTGGCGAACGTTAAGCAAGAATTCATGGCACACACCTGAGGGGAGAAATCCGATTTTAATGTTTACATTGTTCATTACTGGGTTTTCTCCTCCATGGTGCGTTACCTTCAAATATACAAGTTTGCCAGATTGCAAATATTTTTATATGTTTCGTGCTTTATAATTTCGGTTATCCGTTAATACTACATTATGGTGCCAGTTGAAATATAAGTTCACGGAATCTCCTTCGATGTGAGATCATGACGGTGTTGTAAATTTTAGCTTCACTGGGTGGTCTCCTCTCGAAGGCGGTTTTCATTCAACAGAAGAAAGAGGATACACAGAAATAATTGTGTTCTAGGATTTCTTTTCCACCAGTTGAAATAATAATGTGCGCACTTGAGAGGCGATTGCCAAGTTTATGTTTTATTTTTCATTACTGGGTTTTCTCCTTCATGGCGCGTGATGCTTATACCCTCGACTGTTAAATAAAATTTTCTTATGTGGGCTTTGGTTCCACTTCTCTTTGGCTTTGTCCTATTTGGAACTGATAAAGCTATTGAGTGGTGGCACCGCGGCCCTTTCATCGATAATACAATGTATTAGTCCAGAAGTTAAAATTCGTTAATATTGCAAGTTTTTAGAATCTTGAAGGGAAACACTCCCATTCTTGGTGTTCGTGGTTAAATTTTTCTGGTTTAATATTTTAAATGTAGGGAAATCATGTCAATGCTTTTATGTAAGAAAATTATATTTTTAAAATGATACGTAAGCCGTTTCTTTTAAGGAAAAGAAGTTCCTTGTGTAATTTCATTTTCATTGGATATTGTTGAAGTTGTCATGCTGTAACCAAATGTGCAGGCGAGTGGGAAGTAACTTGTTTCCCTCCCACTCCACCGACTGAAATTTGAGACACCTGGGACGTTGATAACTTTCATTTGCTTGTTTTCTTTCTGAGACGAAGGTTGTCAAGATTCCGATTGCAGTGTTTGTAAATCTGTACTGTGATATAATGTAGGATAAAGTTGATCCTTACTTATGAAATAGACGAAAATGGTACGTATATTTAGTAGGGATTCATCAGATGTGGATAGATTTTTGCGTTATTTACTTTCGTTTATGTTTAAATGTAGTTTTATCAAAATTTTCAGTATGTTATTTTAAAAGGAAATGTGTTGGGACTTCTTTGGAGGCGAGCTCATTACAGTGATTAACATTAAAACTCACTGGGTGGTCTCCTCGAGAGCGGATCTCATTTTTGTCAACACCCGAGTAATTGTATCTTGCCCAATTACGATTGTTGTTTGTGGCGTGCTGAAAATTTTTCTTTGGCGAACGTTAAGCAAGAATTCATGGCACACACCTGAGGGGAGAAATCCGAGTTTAATGTTTACATTGTTCATTACTGGGTTTTCTCCTCCATGGTGCGTTACCTTCAAATATACAAGTTTGCCAGATTGCAAATATTTTTATATGTTTCGTGCTTTATAATTTCGGTTATCCGTTAATACTATATTATGGTGCCAGTTGAAATATAAGTTCACGGAATCTCCTTCGAGGTGAGATCATGACGGTGATGTAAATTTTAGCTTCACTGTGTGGTCTCCTCTCGAAGGCGGTTTTCATTCAACAGAAGAAAGAGGATACACAAAAATAATTGTGTTCTAGGATTTCTTTTCCACCAGTTGAAATAATAATGTGCGCACTTGAGAGGCGATTGCCAAGTTTATGTTTTATTTTTCATTACTGGGTTTTCTCCTTCATGGCGCGTGATTCTTATACCCTCGACTGTTAAATAAAATTTTCTTATGTGGGCTTTGGTTCCACTTCTCTTTGGCTTTGTCCTATTTGGAACTGATAAAGCTATTGAGTGGTGGCACCGCGGCCCTTTCATCGATAATACAATGTATTAGTCCAGAAGTTAAAATTCGTTAATATTGCAAGTTTTTAAAATCTTGAAGGGAAACACTACCATTCTTGGTGTTCGTGTTTAAATTTTTCTGGTTTACTATTTTGGATGTAGGGAATTCATGTCAATGCTTTTATGTAAGAAAATTATATTTGTAAAATGATACGTAAGCCGTTTCTTTTAAGGAAAAGAAGTTCCTTGTGTAATTTCATTTTCATTGGATATTGTTGAAGTTGTCATGCTGTAACCAAATGTGCAGGCGAGTGGGAAGTAACTTGCTTCCCTCCCACTCCACCGACTGAAATTTGAGACATCTGGGACGTTGATAACTTTCATTTGCTTGTTTGCTTTCTGAGACGAAGGTTGGCAAGTTTCCGATTGCAGTGTTTGTAAATCTGTACTGTGATATAGTGTAGGATAAAGTTGATCCTTACTTATGAAATAGACGAAAATGGTACGTATATTTAGTAGGGATTCATCAGATGTGGATAGATTTTTGCGTTATTTACTTTCGTTTATGTTTAAATGTAGTTTTATCAAAATTTTCAGTATGTTATTTTAAAAGGAAATGTGTTGGGACCTCTTTGGAGTCGAGCTCATTACAGTGATTAACATTAAAACTAACTGGGTGGTCTCCTCTCCAGAGCGGATCTCATTTTTGTCAACACCCGAGTAATTGTATCTTGCCGAATTACGATTGTTGTTTGTGGCGTGCTGAAAATTTTTCTTTGGCGAACGTTAAGCAAGAATTCATGGCACACACCTGAGGGGAGAAATCCGATTTTAATGTTTACATTGTTCATTACTGGGTTTTCTCCTCCATGGTGCGTTACCTTCAAATATACAAGTTTGCCAGATTGCAAATATTTTTATATGTTTCGTGCTTTATAATTTCGGTTATCCGTTAATACTACATTATGGTGCCAGTTGAAATATAAGTTCACGGAATCTCCTTCGATGTGAGATCATGACGGTGTTGTAAATTTTAGCTTCACTGGGTGGTCTCCTCTCGAAGGCGGTTTTCATTCAACAGAAGAAAGAGGATACACAGAAATAATTGTGTTCTAGGATTTCTTTTCCACCAGTTGAAATAATAATGTGCGCACTTGAGAGGCGATTGCCAAGTTTATGTTTTATTTTTCATTACTGGGTTTTCTCCTTCATGGCGCGTGATGCTTATACCCTCGACTGTTAAATAAAATTTTCTTATGTGGGCTTTGGTTCCACTTCTCTTTGGCTTTGTCCTATTTGGAACTGATAAAGCTATTGAGTGGTGGCACCGCGGCCCTTCCATCGATAATACAATGTATTAGTCCAGAAGTTAAAATTCGTTAATATTGCAAGTTTTTAAAATCTTGAAGGGAAACACTCCCATTCTTGGTGTTCGTGGTTACATTTTTCTGGTTTACTATTTTGGATGTAGGGAATTCATGTCAATGCTTTTATGTAAGAAAATTATATTTTTAAAATGATACGTAAGCCGTTTCTTTTAAGGAAAAGAAGTTCATTGTGTAATTTCATTTTCATTGGATATTGTTGAAGTTGTCATGCTGTAACCAAATGTGCAGGCGAGTGGGAAGTAACTTGTTTCCCTCCCAATCCACCGACTGAAATTTGAGACACCTGGGACGTTGATAACTTTCATTTGCTTGTTTGCTTTCTGAGACGAAGGTTGTCAAGATTCCGATTGCAGTGTTTGTAAATCTGAACTGTGATATAGTGTAGTATAAAGTTGATCCTTACTTATGAAATAGACGAAAATGGTACGTATATTTAGTAGGGATTCATCAGATGTGGAAAGATTTTTGCGTTATTTACTTTCGTTTATGTTTAAATGTAGTTTTATCAAAAATTTCAGTATGTTATTTTAAAAGGATATGTGTGGGACCTCTTTGGAGGTGAGCTCATTACAGTGATTAACATTAAAACTCACTGGGTGGTCTCCTCTCGAGAGCGGATCTCATTTTTGTCAACACCCGAGTAATTGTATCTTGCCGAATTACGATTGTTATTTGTGGCGTGCTGAAAATTTTTCTTTGGCGAACGTTAAGCAAGAATTCATGGCACACACCTGAGGGGAGAAATCCGAGTTTAATGTTTACATTTTTCATTACTGGGTTTTCTCCTCCATGGTGCGTTACCTTCATATATACAAGTTTGCCAGATTGCAAATATTTTTATATGTTTCGTGCTTTATAATTTCGGTTATCCGTTAATACTATATTATGGTGCCAGTTGAAATATAAGTTCACGGAATCTCCTTCGAAGTGAGATCATGACGGTGATGTAAATTTTAGCTTCACTGGGTGGTCTCCTCTCGAAGGCGGTTTTCATTCAACAGAAGAAAGAGGATACACAAAAATAATTGTGTACATGGATTTCTTTTCCACCAGTTGAAATAATAATGTGCGCACTTGAGAGGCGATTGCCAAGTTTATGTTTTATATTTCATTACTGGGTTTTCTCCTTCATGGCGCGTGATGCTTATACCCTCGACTGTTAAGAAATAAAATTTTCTTATGTAGGCTTTGGTTCCACTTCTCTTTGGCTTTGTCCTATTTGGAACTGATAAAGCTATTGAGTGGTGGCACCGCGGCCCTTTCATCGATAATACAATGTATTAGTCCAGAAGTTAAAATTCGTTAATATTGCAAGTTTTTAGAATCTTGAAGGGAAACACTCCCATTCTTGGTGTTCGTGGTTAAATTTTTCTGGTTTAATATTTTAAATGTAGGGAAATCATGTCAATGCTTTTATGTAAGAAAATTATATTTTTAAAATGATACGTAAGCCGTTTCTTTTAAGGAAAAGAAGTTCCTTGTGTAATTTCATTTTCATTGGATATTGTTGAAGTTGTCATGCTGTAACCAAATGTGCAGGCGAGTGGGAAGTAACTTGTTTCCCTCCCACTCCACCGACTGAAATTTGAGACACCTGGGACGTTGATAACTTTCATTTGCTTGTTTTCTTTCTGAGACGAAGGTTGTCAAGATTCCGATTGCAGTGTTTGTAAATCTGTACTGTGATATAATGTAGGATAAAGTTGATCCTTACTTATGAAATAGACGAAAATGGTACGTATATTTAGTAGGGATTCATCAGATGTGGATAGATTTTTGCGTTATTTACTTTCGTTTATGTTTAAATGTAGTTTTATCAAAATTTTCAGTATGTTATTTTAAAAGGAAATGTGTTGGGACTTCTTTGGAGGCGAGCTCATTACAGTGATTAACATTAAAACTCACTGGGTGGTCTCCTCGAGAGCGGATCTCATTTTTGTCAACACCCGAGTAATTGTATCTTGCCCAATTACGATTGTTGTTTGTGGCGTGCTGAAAATTTTTCTTTGGCGAACGTTAAGCAAGAATTCATGGCACACACCTGAGGGGAGAAATCCGAGTTTAATGTTTACATTGTTCATTACTGGGTTTTCTCCTCCATGGTGCGTTACCTTCAAATATACAAGTTTGCCAGATTGCAAATATTTTTATATGTTTCGTGCTTTATAATTTCGGTTATCCGTTAATACTATATTATGGTGCCAGTTGAAATATAAGTTCACGGAATCTCCTTCGAGGTGAGATCATGACGGTGATGTAAATTTTAGCTTCACTGTGTGGTCTCCTCTCGAAGGCGGTTTTCATTCAACAGAAGAAAGAGGATACACAAAAATAATTGTGTTCTAGGATTTCTTTTCCACCAGTTGAAATAATAATGTGCGCACTTGAGAGGCGATTGCCAAGTTTATGTTTTATTTTTCATTACTGGGTTTTCTCCTTCATGGCGCGTGATTCTTATACCCTCGACTGTTAAATAAAATTTTCTTATGTGGGCTTTGGTTCCACTTCTCTTTGGCTTTGTCCTATTTGGAACTGATAAAGCTATTGAGTGGTGGCACCGCGGCCCTTTCATCGATAATACAATGTATTAGTCCAGAAGTTAAAATTCGTTAATATTGCAAGTTTTTAAAATCTTGAAGGGAAACACTCCCATTCTTGGTGTTCGTGTTTAAATTTTTCTGGTTTACTATTTTGGATGTAGGGAATTCATGTCAATGCTTTTATGTAAGAAAATTATATTTGTAAAATGATACGTAAGCCGTTTCTTTTAAGGAAAAGAAGTTCCTTGTGTAATTTCATTTTCATTGGATATTGTTGAAGTTGTCATGCTGTAACCAAATGTGCAGGCGAGTGGGAAGTAACTTGCTTCCCTCCCACTCCACCGACTGAAATTTGAGACATCTGGGACGTTGATAACTTTCATTTGCTTGTTTGCTTTCTGAGACGAAGGTTGGCAAGTTTCCGATTGCAGTGTTTGTAAATCTGTACTGTGATATAGTGTAGGATAAAGTTGATCCTTACTTATGAAATAGACGAAAATGGTACGTATATTTAGTAGGGATTCATCAGATGTGGATAGATTTTTGCGTTATTTACTTTCGTTTATGTTTAAATGTAGTTTTATCAAAATTTTCAGTATGTTATTTTAAAAGGAAATGTGTTGGGACCTCTTTGGAGTCGAGCTCATTACAGTGATTAACATTAAAACTAACTGGGTGGTCTCCTCTCGAGAGCGGATCTCATTTTTGTCAACACCCGAGTAATTGTATCTTGCCGAAATACGATTGTTGTTTGTGGCGTGCTGAAAATTTTTCTTTGGCGAACGTTAAGCAAGAATTCATGGCACACACCTGAGGGGAGAAATCCGATTTTAATGTTTACATTGTTCATTACTGGGTTTTCTCCTCCATGGTGCGTTACCTTCAAATATACAAGTTTGCCAGATTGCAAATATTTTTATATGTTTCGTGCTTTATAATTTCGGTTATCCGTTAATACTATATTATGGTGCCAGTTGAAATATAAGTTCACGGAATCTCCTTCGAAGTGAGATCATGACGGTGATGTAAATTTTAGCTTCACTGGGTGGTCTCCTTTCGAAGGCGGTTTTCATTCAACAGAAGAAAGAGGATACACAAAAATAATTGTGTTCTAGGATTTCTTTTCCACCAGTTGAAATAATAATGTGCGCACTTGAGAGGCGATTGCCAAGTTTATGTTTTATATTTCATTACTGGGTTTTCTCCTTCATGGCGCGTGATGCTTATACCCTCGACTGTTAAGAAATAAAATTTTCTTATGTAGGCTTTGGTTCCACTTCTCTTTGGCTTTGTCCTATTTGGAACTGATAAAGCTATTGAGTGGTGGCACCGCGGCCCTTTCATCGATAATACAATGTATTAGTCCAGAAGTTAAAATTCGTTAATATTGCAAGTTTTTAGAATCTTGAAGGGAAACACTCCCATTCTTGGTGTTCGTGGTTAAATTTTTCTGGTTTAATATTTTAAATGTAGGGAAATCATGTCAATGCTTTTATGTAAGAAAATTATATTTTTAAAATGATACGTAAGCCGTTTCTTTTAAGGAAAAGAAGTTCCTTGTGTAATTTCATTTTCATTGGATATTGTTGAAGTTGTCATGCTGTAACCAAATGTGCAGGCGAGTGGGAAGTAACTTGCTTCCCTCCCACTCCACCGACTGAAATTTGAGACATCTGGGACGTTGATAACTTTCATTTGCTTGTTTGCTTTCTGAGACGAAGGTTGGCAAGTTTCCGATTGCAGTGTTTGTAAATCTGTACTGTGATATAGTGTAGGATAAAGTTGATCCTTACTTATGAAATAGACGAAAATGGTACGTATATTTAGTAGGGATTCATCAGATGTGGATAGATTTTTGCGTTATTTACTTTCGTTTATGTTTAAATGTAGTTTTATCAAAATTTTCAGTATGTTATTTTAAAAGGAAATGTGTTGGGACCTCTTTGGAGTCGAGCTCATTACAGTGATTAACATTAAAACTAACTGGGTGGTCTCCTCTCGAGAGCGGATCTCATTTTTGTCAACACCCGAGTAATTGTATCTTGCCGAATTACGATTGTTGTTTGTGGCGTGCTGAAAATTTTTCTTTGGCGAACGTTAAGCAAGAATTCATGGCACCCACCTGAGGGGAGAAATCCGATTTTAATGTTTACATTGTTCATTACTGGGTTTTCTCCTCCATGGTGCGTTACCTTCAAATATACAAGTTTGCCAGATTGCAAATATTTTTATATGTTTCGTGCTTTATAATTTCGGTTATCCGTTAATACTACATTATGGTGCCAGTTGAAATATAAGTTCACGGAATCTCCTTCGATGTGAGATCATGACGGTGATGTAAATTTTAGCTTCACTGGGTGGTCTCCTCTCGAAGGCGGTTTTCATTCAACAGAAGAAAGAGGATACACAGAAATAATTGTGTTCTAGGATTTCTTTTCCACCAGTTGAAATAATAATGTGCGCACTTGAGAGGCGATTGCCAAGTTTATGTTTTATTTTTCATTACTGGGTTTTCTCCTTCATGGCGCGTGATGCTTATACCCTCGACTGTTAAATAAAATTTTCTTATGTGGGCTTTGGTTCCACTTCTCTTTGGCTTTGTCCTATTTGGAACTGATAAAGCTATTGAGTGGTGGCACCGCGGCCCTTTCATCGATAATACAATGTATTAGTCCAGAAGTTAAAATTCGTTAATATTGCAAGTTTTTAAAATCTTGAAGGGAAACACAACCATTCTTGGTGTTCGTGTTTAAATTTTTCTGGTTTACTATTTTGGATGTAGGGAATTCATGTCAATGCTTTTATGTAAGAAAATTATATTTTTAAAATGATAAGTAAGCCGTTTCTTTTAAGGAAAAGAAGTTCCTTGTGTAATTTCATTTTCATTGGATATTGTTGAAGTTGTCATGCTGTAACCAAATGTGCAGGCGAGTGGGAAGTAACTTGCTTCCCTCCCACTCCACCGACTGAAATTTGAGACATCTGGGACGTTGATAACTTTCATTTGCTTGTTTGCTTTCTGAGACGAAGGTTGGCAAGTTTCCGATTGCAGTGTTTGTAAATCTGTACTGTGATATAGTGTAGGATAAAGTTGATCCTTACTTATGAAATAGAAGAAAATGGTACGTATATTTAGTAGGGATTCATCAGATGTGGATAGATTTTTGCGTTATTTACTTTCGTTTATGTTTAAATGTAGTTTTATCAAAATTTTCAGTATGTTATTTTAAAAGGAAATGTGTTGGGACCTCTTTGGAGGCGAGCTCATTACAGTGATTAACATTAAAACTAACTGGGTGGTCTCCTCTCGAGAGCGGATCTCATTTTTGTCAACACCCGAGTAATTGTATCTTGCCGAATTACGATTGTTGTTTGTGGCGTGCTGAAAATTTTTCTTTGGCGAACGTTAAGCAAGAATTCATGGCACACACCTGAGGGGAGAAATCCGATTTTAATGTTTACATTGTTCATTACTGGGTTTTCTCCTCCATGGTGCGTTACCTTCAAATATACAAGTTTGCCAGATTGCAAATATTTTTATATGTTTCGTGCTTTATAATTTCGGTTATCCGTTAATACTACATTATGGTGCCAGTTGAAATATAAGTTCACGGAATCTCCTTCGATGTGAGATCATGACGGTGTTGTAAATTTTAGCTTCACTGGGTGGTCTCCTCTCGAAGGCGGTTTTCATTCAACAGAAGAAAGAGGATACACAGAAATAATTGTGTTCTAGGATTTCTTTTCCACCAGTTGAAATAATAATGTGCGCACTTGAGAGGCGATTGCCAAGTTTATGTTTTATTTTTCATTACTGGGTTTTCTCCTTCATGGCGCGTGATGCTTATACCCTCGACTGTTAAATAAAATTTTCTTATGTGGGCTTTGGTTCCACTTCTCTTTGGCTTTGTCCTATTTGGAACTGATAAAGCTATTGAGTGGTGGCACCGCGGCCCTTCCATCGATAATACAATGTATTAGTCCAGAAGTTAAAATTCGTTAATATTGCAAGTTTTTAAAATCTTGAAGGGAAACACTCCCATTCTTGGTGTTCGTGGTTACATTTTTCTGGTTTACTATTTTGGATGTAGGGAATTCATGTCAATGCTTTTATGTAAGAAAATTATATTTTTAAAATGATACGTAAGCCGTTTCTTTTAAGGAAAAGAAGTTCATTGTGTAATTTCATTTTCATTGGATATTGTTGAAGTTGTCATGCTGTAACCAAATGTGCAGGCGAGTGGGAAGTAACTTGTTTCCCTCCCAATCCACCGACTGAAATTTGAGACACCTGGGACGTTGATAACTTTCATTTGCTTGTTTGCTTTCTGAGACGAAGGTTGTCAAGATTCCGATTGCAGTGTTTGTAAATCTGTACTGTGATATAGTGTAGTATAAAGTTGATCCTTACTTATGAAATAGACGAAAATGGAACGTATATTTAGTAGGGATTCATCAGATGTGGAAAGATTTTTGCGTTATTTACTTTCGTTTATGTTTAAATGTAGTTTTATCAAAAATTTCAGTATGTTATTTTAAAAGGATATGTGTGGGACCTCTTTGGAGGTGAGCTCATTACAGTGATTAACATTAAAACTCACTGGGTGGTCTCCTCTCGAGAGCGGATCTCATTTTTGTCAACACCCGAGTAATTGTATCTTGCCGAATTACGATTGTTATTTGTGGCGTGCTGAAAATTTTTCTTTGGCGAACGTTAAGCAAGAATTCATGGCACACACCTGAGGGGAGAAATCCGAGTTTAATGTTTACATTTTTCATTACTGGGTTTTCTCCTCCATGGTGCGTTACCTTCATATATACAAGTTTGCCAGATTGCAAATATTTTTATATGTTTCGTGCTTTATAATTTCGGTTATCCGTTAATACTATATTATGGTGCCAGTTGAAATATAAGTTCACGGAATCTCCTTCGAAGTGAGATCATGACGGTGATGTAAATTTTAGCTTCACTGGGTGGTCTCCTCTCGAAGGCGGTTTTCATTCAACAGAAGAAAGAGGATACACAAAAATAATTGTGTTCTAGGATTTCTTTTCCACCAGTTGAAATAATAATGTGCGCACTTGAGAGGCGATTGCCAAGTTTATGTTTTATATTTCATTACTGGGTTTTCTCCTTCATGGCGCGTGATGCTTATACCCTCGACTGTTAAGAAATAAAATTTTCTTATGTAGGCTTTGGTTCCACTTCTCTTTGGCTTTGTCCTATTTGGAACTGATAAAGCTATTGAGTGGTGGCACCGCGGCCCTTTCATCGATAATACAATGTATTAGTCCAGAAGTTAAAATTCGTTAATATTGCAAGTTTTTAGAATCTTGAAGGGAAACACTCCCATTCTTGGTGTTCGTGGTTAAATTTTTCTGGTTTAATATTTTAAATGTAGGGAAATCATGTCAATGCTTTTATGTAAGAAAATTATATTTTTAAAATGATACGTAAGCCGTTTCTTTTAAGGAAAAGAAGTTCCTTGTGTAATTTCATTTTCATTGGATATTGTTGAAGTTGTCATGCTGTAACCAAATGTGCAGGCGAGTGGGAAGTAACTTGTTTCCCTCCCACTCCACCGACTGAAATTTGAGACACTTGGGACGTTGATAACTTTCATTTGCTTGTTTGCTTTCTGAGACGAAGGTTGTCAAGATTCCGATTGCAGTGTTTGTAAATCTGTACTGTGATATAATGTAGGATAAAGTTGATCCTTACTTATGAAATAGACGAAAATGGTACGTATATTTAGTAGGGATTCATCAGATGTGGATAGATTTTTGCGTTATTTACTTTCGTTTATGTTTAAATGTAGTTTTATCAAAATTTTCAGTATGTTATTTTAAAAGGAAATGTGTTGGGACTTCTTTGGAGGCGAGCTCATTACAGTGATTAACATTAAAACTCACTGGGTGGTCTCCTCGAGAGCGGATCTCATTTTTGTCAACACCCGAGTAATTGTATCTTGCCCAATTACGATTGTTGTTTGTGGCGTGCTGAAAATTTTTCTTTGGCGAACGTTAAGCAAGAATTCATGGCACACACCTGAGGGGAGAAATCCGAGTTTAATGTTTACATTGTTCATTACTGGGTTTTCTCCTCCATGGTGCGTTACCTTCAAATATACAAGTTTGCCAGATTGCAAATATTTTTATATGTTTCGTGCTTTATAATTTCGGTTATCCGTTAATACTATATTATGGTGCCAGTTGAAATATAAGTTCACGGAATCTCCTTCGAGGTGAGATCATGACGGTGATGTAAATTTTAGCTTCACTGTGTGGTCTCCTCTCGAAGGCGGTTTTCATTCAACAGAAGAAAGAGGATACACAAAAATAATTGTGTTCTAGGATTTCTTTTCCACCAGTTGAAATAATAATGTGCGCACTTGAGAGGCGATTGCCAAGTTTATGTTTTATTTTTCATTACTGGGTTTTCTCCTTCATGGCGCGTGATTCTTATACCCTCGACTGTTAAATAAAATTTTCTTATGTGGGCTTTGGTTCCACTTCTCTTTGGCTTTGTCCTATTTGGAACTGATAAAGCTATTGAGTGGTGGCACCGCGGCCCTTTCATCGATAATACAATGTATTAGTCCAGAAGTTAAAATTCGTTAATATTGCAAGTTTTTAAAATCTTGAAGGGAAACACTCCCATTCTTGGTGTTCTTGGTTAAATTTTTCTGGTTTAATATTTTGATGTAGGGAATTCATGTCAATGCTTTTATGTAAGAAAATTATATTTTTAAAATGATACGTAAGCCGTTTCTTTTAAGGAAAAGAAGTTCCTTGTGTAATTTCATTTTCATTGGATATTGTTGAAGTTGTCATGCTGTAACCAAATGTGCAGGCGAGTGGGAAGTAACTTGCTTCCCTCCCACTCCACCGACTGAAATTTGAGACACCTGGGACGTTGATAACTTTCATTTGCTTGTTTGCTTTCTGAGACGAAGGTTGGCAAGTTTCCGATTGCAGTGTTTGTAAATCTGTACTGTGAAATAGTGTAGGATAAAGTTGATCCTTACTTATGAAATAGACGAAAATGGTACGTATATTTAGTAGGGATTCATCAGATGTGAATAGATTTTTGCGTTATTTACTTTCGTTTATGTTTAAATGTAGTTTTATCAAAATTTTCAGTATGTTATTTTAAAAGGAAATGTGTTGGGACCTCTTTGGAGGCGAGCTCATTACAGTGATTAACATTAAAACTCACTGGGTGATCTCCTCGAGAGCGGATCTCATTTTTGTCAACACCCGAGTAATTGTATCTTGCCGAATTACGATTGTTGTTTGTGGCGTGCTGAAAATTTTTCTTTGGCGAACGTTAAGCAAGAATTCATGGCACACACCTGAGGGGAGAAATCCGAATTTAATGTTTACATTTTTCATTACTGGGGTTTCTCCTCCATGGTGCGTTACCTTCAAATATACAAGTTTGCCAGATTGCAAATATTTTTATATGTTTCGTGCTTTATAATTTCGGTTATCCGTTAATACTATATTATGGTGCCAGTTGAAATATAAGTTCACGGAATCTCCTTCGAGGTGAGATCATGACGGTGATGTAAATTTTAGCTTCACTGGGTGGTCTCCTCTCGAAGGCGGTTTTCATTCAACAGAAGAAAGAGGATACACAAAAATAATTGTGTTCTAGGATTTCTTTTCCACCAGTTGAAATAATAATGTGCGCACTTGAGAGGCGATTGCCAAGTTTATGTTTTATTTTTCATTACTGGGTTTTCTCCTTCATGGCGCTTGATGCTTATACCCTCGACTGTTAAGAAATAAAATTTTCTTATGTAGGCTTTGGTTCCACTTCTCTTTGGCTTTGTCCTATTTGGAACTGATAAAGCTATTGAGTGGTGGCACAGCGGCCCTTCCATCGACAATACAATGTATTAGTCCAGAAGTTAAAATTCGTTAATATTGGAAGTTTTTAAAATCTTGAAGGGAAACACTCCCATTCTTGGTGTTCTTGGTTAAATTTTTCTGGTTTACTATTTTGGATGTAGGGAATTCATGTCAATGCTTTTATGTAAGAAAATTATATTTGTAAAATGATACGTAAGCCGTTTCTTTTAAGGAAAAGAAGTTCCTTGTGTAATTTCATTTTCATTGGATATTGTTGAAGTTGTCATGCTGTAACCAAATGTGCAGGCGAGTGGGAAGTAACTTGCTTCCCTCCCACTCCACCGACTGAAATTTGAGACATCTGGGACGTTGATAACTTTCATTTGCTTGTTTGCTTTCTGAGACGAAGGTTGGCAAGTTTCCGATTGCAGTGTTTGTAAATCTGTACTGTGATATAGTGTAGGATAAAGTTGATCCTTACTTATGAAATAGACGAAAATGGTACGTATATTTAGTAGGGATTCATCAGATGTGGATAGATTTTTGCGTTATTTACTTTCGTTTATGTTTAAATGTAGTTTTATCAAAATTTTCAGTATGTTATTTTAAAAGGAAATGTGTTGGGACCTCTTTGGAGTCGAGCTCATTACAGTGATTAACATTAAAACTAACTGGGTGGTCTCCTCTCGAGAGCGGATCTCATTTTTGTCAACACCCGAGTAATTGTATCTTGCCGAATTACGATTGTTGTTTGTGGCGTGCTGAAAATTTTTCTTTGGCGAACGTTAAGCAAGAATTCATGGCACACACCTGAGGGGAGAAATCCGATTTTAATGTTTACATTGTTCATTACTGGGTTTTCTCCTCCATGGTGCGTTACCTTCAAATATACAAGTTTGCCAGATTGCAAATATTTTTATATGTTTCGTGCTTTATAATTTCGGTTATCCGTTAATACTACATTATGGTGCCAGTTGAAATATAAGTTCACGGAATCTCCTTCGATGTGAGATCATGACGGTGATGTAAATTTTAGCTTCACTGGGTGGTCTCCTCTCGAAGGCGGTTTTCATTCAACAGAAGAAAGAGGATACACAAAAATAATTGTGTTCTAGGATTTCTTTTCCACCAGTTGAAATAATAATGTGCGCACTTGAGAGGCGATTGCCAAGTTTATGTTTTATTTTTCATTACTGGGTTTTCTCCTTCATGGCGCGTGATGCTTATACCCTCGACTGTTAAATAAAATTTTCTTATGTGGGCTTTGGTTCCACTTCTCTTTGGCTTTGTCCTATTTGGAACTGATAAAGCTATTGAGTGGTGGCACCGCGGCCCTTTCATCGATAATACAATGTATTAGTCCAGAAGTTAAAATTCGTTAATATTGCAAGTTTTTAGAATCTTGAAGGGAAACACTCCCATTCTTGGTGTTCGTGGTTAAATTTTTCTGGTTTAATATTTTAAATGTAGGGAAATCATGTCAATGCTTTTATGTAAGAAAATTATATTTTTAAAATGATACGTAAGCCGTTTCTTTTAAGGAAAAGAAGTTCCTTGTGTAATTTCATTTTCATTGGATATTGTTGAAGTTGTCATGCTGTAACCAAATGTGCAGGCGAGTGGGAAGTAACTTGTTTCCCTCCCACTCCACCGACTGAAATTTGAGACACCTGGGACGTTGATAACTTTCATTTGCTTGTTTTCTTTCTGAGACGAAGGTTGTCAAGATTCCGATTGCAGTGTTTGTAAATCTGTACTGTGATATAATGTAGGATAAAGTTGATCCTTACTTATGAAATAGACGAAAATGGTACGTATATTTAGTAGGGATTCATCAGATGTGGATAGATTTTTGCGTTATTTACTTTCGTTTATGTTTAAATGTAGTTTTATCAAAATTTTCAGTATGTTATTTTAAAAGGAAATGTGTTGGGACTTCTTTGGAGGCGAGCTCATTACAGTGATTAACATTAAAACTCACTGGGTGGTCTCCTCGAGAGCGGATCTCATTTTTGTCAACACCCGAGTAATTGTATCTTGCCCAATTACGATTGTTGTTTGTGGCGTGCTGAAAATTTTTCTTTGGCGAACGTTAAGCAAGAATTCATGGCACACACCTGAGGGGAGAAATCCGAGTTTAATGTTTACATTGTTCATTACTGGGTTTTCTCCTCCATGGTGCGTTACCTTCAAATATACAAGTTTGCCAGATTGCAAATATTTTTATATGTTTCGTGCTTTATAATTTCGGTTATCCGTTAATACTATATTATGGTGCCAGTTGAAATATAAGTTCACGGAATCTCCTTCGAGGTGAGATCATGACGGTGATGTAAATTTTAGCTTCACTGTGTGGTCTCCTCTCGAAGGCGGTTTTCATTCAACAGAAGAAAGAGGATACACAAAAATAATTGTGTTCTAGGATTTCTTTTCCACCAGTTGAAATAATAATGTGCGCACTTGAGAGGCGATTGCCAAGTTTATGTTTTATTTTTCATTACTGGGTTTTCTCCTTCATGGCGCGTGATTCTTATACCCTCGACTGTTAAATAAAATTTTCTTATGTGGGCTTTGGTTCCACTTCTCTTTGGCTTTGTCCTATTTGGAACTGATAAAGCTATTGAGTGGTGGCACCGCGGCCCTTTCATCGATAATACAATGTATTAGTCCAGAAGTTAAAATTCGTTAATATTGCAAGTTTTTAAAATCTTGAAGGGAAACACTACCATTCTTGGTGTTCGTGTTTAAATTTTTCTGGTTTACTATTTTGGATGTAGGGAATTCATGTCAATGCTTTTATGTAAGAAAATTATATTTGTAAAATGATACGTAAGCCGTTTCTTTTAAGGAAAAGAAGTTCCTTGTGTAATTTCATTTTCATTGGATATTGTTGAAGTTGTCATGCTGTAACCAAATGTGCAGGCGAGTGGGAAGTAACTTGCTTCCCTCCCACTCCACCGACTGAAATTTGAGACATCTGGGACGTTGATAACTTTCATTTGCTTGTTTGCTTTCTGAGACGAAGGTTGGCAAGTTTCCGATTGCAGTGTTTGTAAATCTGTACTGTGATATAGTGTAGGATAAAGTTGATCCTTACTTATGAAATAGACGAAAATGGTACGTATATTTAGTAGGGATTCATCAGATGTGGATAGATTTTTGCGTTATTTACTTTCGTTTATGTTTAAATGTAGTTTTATCAAAATTTTCAGTATGTTATTTTAAAAGGAAATGTGTTGGGACCTCTTTGGAGTCGAGCTCATTACAGTGATTAACATTAAAACTAACTGGGTGGTCTCCTCTCGAGAGCGGATCTCATTTTTGTCAACACCCGAGTAATTGTATCTTGCCGAAATACGATTGTTGTTTGTGGCGTGCTGAAAATTTTTCTTTGGCGAACGTTAAGCAAGAATTCATGGCACACACCTGAGGGGAGAAATCCGATGTTAATGTTTACATTGTTCATTACTGGGTTTTCTCCTCCATGGTGCGTTACCTTCAAATATACAAGTTTGCCAGATTGCAAATATTTTTATATGTTTCGTGCTTTATAATTTCGGTTATCCGTTAATACTATATTATGGTGCCAGTTGAAATATAAGTTCACGGAATCTCCTTCGAAGTGAGATCATGACGGTGATGTAAATTTTAGCTTCACTGGGTGGTCTCCTTTCGAAGGCGGTTTTCATTCAACAGAAGAAAGAGGATACACAAAAATAATTGTGTTCTAGGATTTCTTTTCCACCAGTTGAAATAATAATGTGCGCACTTGAGAGGCGATTGCCAAGTTTATGTTTTATATTTCATTACTGGGTTTTCTCCTTCATGGCGCGTGATGCTTATACCCTCGACTGTTAAGAAATAAAATTTTCTTATGTAGGCTTTGGTTCCACTTCTCTTTGGCTTTGTCCTATTTGGAACTGATAAAGCTATTGAGTGGTGGCACCGCGGCCCTTTCATCGATAATACAATGTATTAGTCCAGAAGTTAAAATTCGTTAATATTGCAAGTTTTTAGAATCTTGAAGGGAAACACTCCCATTCTTGGTGTTCGTGGTTAAATTTTTCTGGTTTAATATTTTAAATGTAGGGAAATCATGTCAATGCTTTTATGTAAGAAAATTATATTTTTAAAATGATACGTAAGCCGTTTCTTTTAAGGAAAAGAAGTTCCTTGTGTAATTTCATTTTCATTGGATATTGTTGAAGTTGTCATGCTGTAACCAAATGTGCAGGCGAGTGGGAAGTAACTTGCTTCCCTCCCACTCCACCGACTGAAATTTGAGACACCTGGGACGTTGATAACTTTCATTTGCTTGTTTGCTTTCTGAGACGAAGGTTGGCAAGTTTCCGATTGCAGTGTTTGTAAATCTGTACTGTGAAATAGTGTAGGATAAAGTTGATCCTTACTTATGAAATAGACGAAAATGGTACGTATATTTAGTAGGGATTCATCAGATGTGAATAGATTTTTGCGTTATTTACTTTCGTTTATGTTTAAATGTAGTTTTATCAAAATTTTCAGTATGTTATTTTAAAAGGAAATGTGTTGGGACCTCTTTGGAGGCGAGCTCATTACAGTGATTAACATTAAAACTCACTGGGTGATCTCCTCGAGAGCGGATCTCATTTTTGTCAACACCCGAGTAATTGTATCTTGCCGAATTACGATTGTTGTTTGTGGCGTGCTGAAAATTTTTCTTTGGCGAACGTTAAGCAAGAATTCATGGCACACACCTGAGGGGAGAAATCCGAATTTAATGTTTACATTTTTCATTACTGGGGTTTCTCCTCCATGGTGCGTTACCTTCAAATATACAAGTTTGCCAGATTGCAAATATTTTTATATGTTTCGTGCTTTATAATTTCGGTTATCCGTTAATACTATATTATGGTGCCAGTTGAAATATAAGTTCACGGAATCTCCTTCGAGGTGAGATCATGACGGTGATGTAAATTTTAGCTTCACTGGGTGGTCTCCTCTCGAAGGCGGTTTTCATTCAACAGAAGAAAGAGGATACACAAAAATAATTGTGTTCTAGGATTTCTTTTCCACCAGTTGAAATAATAATGTGCGCACTTGAGAGGCGATTGCCAAGTTTATGTTTTATTTTTCATTACTGGGTTTTCTCCTTCATGGCGCTTGATGCTTATACCCTCGACTGTTAAGAAATAAAATTTTCTTATGTAGGCTTTGGTTCCACTTCTCTTTGGCTTTGTCCTATTTGGAACTGATAAAGCTATTGAGTGGTGGCACAGCGGCCCTTCCATCGACAATACAATGTATTAGTCCAGAAGTTAAAATTCGTTAATATTGCAAGTTTTTAAAATCTTGAAGGGAAACACTCCCATTCTTGGTGTTCTTGGTTAAATTTTTCTGGTTTACTATTTTGGATGTAGGGAATTCATGTCAATGCTTTTATGTAAGAAAATTATATTTGTAAAATGATACGTAAGCCGTTTCTTTTAAGGAAAAGAAGTTCCTTGTGTAATTTCATTTTCATTGGATATTGTTGAAGTTGTCATGCTGTAACCAAATGTGCAGGCGAGTGGGAAGTAACTTGCTTCCCTCCCACTCCACCGACTGAAATTTGAGACATCTGGGACGTTGATAACTTTCATTTGCTTGTTTGCTTTCTGAGACGAAGGTTGGCAAGTTTCCGATTGCAGTGTTTGTAAATCTGTACTGTGATATAGTGTAGGATAAAGTTGATCCTTACTTATGAAATAGACGAAAATGGTACGTATATTTAGTAGGGATTCATCAGATGTGGATAGATTTTTGCGTTATTTACTTTCGTTTATGTTTAAATGTAGTTTTATCAAAATTTTCAGTATGTTATTTTAAAAGGAAATGTGTTGGGACCTCTTTGGAGTCGAGCTCATTACAGTGATTAACATTAAAACTAACTGGGTGGTCTCCTCTCGAGAGCGGATCTCATTTTTGTCAACACCCGAGTAATTGTATCTTGCCGAATTACGATTGTTGTTTGTGGCGTGCTGAAAATTTTTCTTTGGCGAACGTTAAGCAAGAATTCATGGCACCCACCTGAGGGGAGAAATCCGATTTTAATGTTTACATTGTTCATTACTGGGTTTTCTCCTCCATGGTGCGTTACCTTCAAATATACAAGTTTGCCAGATTGCAAATATTTTTATATGTTTCGTGCTTTATAATTTCGGTTATCCGTTAATACTACATTATGGTGCCAGTTGAAATATAAGTTCACGGAATCTCCTTCGATGTGAGATCATGACGGTGATGTAAATTTTAGCTTCACTGGGTGGTCTCCTCTCGAAGGCGGTTTTCATTCAACAGAAGAAAGAGGATACACAGAAATAATTGTGTTCTAGGATTTCTTTTCCACCAGTTGAAATAATAATGTGCGCACTTGAGAGGCGATTGCCAAGTTTATGTTTTATTTTTCATTACTGGGTTTTCTCCTTCATGGCGCGTGATGCTTATACCCTCGACTGTTAAATAAAATTTTCTTATGTGGGCTTTGGTTCCACTTCTCTTTGGCTTTGTCCTATTTGGAACTGATAAAGCTATTGAGTGGTGGCACCGCGGCCCTTTCATCGATAATACAATGTATTAGTCCAGAAGTTAAAATTCGTTAATATTGCAAGTTTTTAAAATCTTGAAGGGAAACACAACCATTCTTGGTGTTCGTGTTTAAATTTTTCTGGTTTACTATTTTGGATGTAGGGAATTCATGTCAATGCTTTTATGTAAGAAAATTATATTTTTAAAATGATAAGTAAGCCGTTTCTTTTAAGGAAAAGAAGTTCCTTGTGTAATTTCATTTTCATTGGATATTGTTGAAGTTGTCATGCTGTAACCAAATGTGCAGGCGAGTGGGAAGTAACTTGCTTCCCTCCCACTCCACCGACTGAAATTTGAGACATCTGGGACGTTGATAACTTTCATTTGCTTGTTTGCTTTCTGAGACGAAGGTTGGCAAGTTTCCGATTGCAGTGTTTGTAAATCTGTACTGTGATATAGTGTAGGATAAAGTTGATCCTTACTTATGAAATAGAAGAAAATGGTACGTATATTTAGTAGGGATTCATCAGATGTGGAAAGATTTTTGCGTTATTTACTTTCGTTTATGTTTAAATGTAGTTTTATCAAAAATTTCAGTATGTTATTTTAAAAGGATATGTGTGGGACCTCTTTGGAGGTGAGCTCATTACAGTGATTAACATTAAAACTCACTGGGTGGTCTCCTCTCGAGAGCGGATCTCATTTTTGTCAACACCCGAGTAATTGTATCTTGCCGAATTACGATTGTTATTTGTGGCGTGCTGAAAATTTTTCTTTGGCGAACGTTAAGCAAGAATTCATGGCACACACCTGAGGGGAGAAATCCGAGTTTAATGTTTACATTTTTCATTACTGGGTTTTCTCCTCCATGGTGCGTTACCTTCATATATACAAGTTTGCCAGATTGCAAATATTTTTATATGTTTCGTGCTTTATAATTTCGGTTATCCGTTAATACTATATTATGGTGCCAGTTGAAATATAAGTTCACGGAATCTCCTTCGAAGTGAGATCATGACGGTGATGTAAATTTTAGCTTCACTGGGTGGTCTCCTCTCGAAGGCGGTTTTCATTCAACAGAAGAAAGAGGATACACAAAAATAATTGTGTTCTAGGATTTCTTTTCCACCAGTTGAAATAATAATGTGCGCACTTGTTAGGCGATTGCCAAGTTTATGTTTTATATTTCATTACTGGGTTTTCTCCTTCATGGCGCGTGATGCTTATACCCTCGACTGTTAAGAAATAAAATTTTCTTATGTAGGCTTTGGTTCCACTTCTCTTTGGCTTTGTCCTATTTGGAACTGATAAAGCTATTGAGTGGTGGCACCGCGGCCCTTTCATCGATAATACAATGTATTAGTCCAGAAGTTAAAATTCGTTAATATTGCAAGTTTTTAGAATCTTGAAGGGAAACACTCCCATTCTTGGTGTTCGTGGTTAAATTTTTCTGGTTTAATATTTTAAATGTAGGGAAATCATGTCAATGCTTTTATGTAAGAAAATTATATTTTTAAAATGATACGTAAGCCGTTTCTTTTAAGGAAAAGAAGTTCCTTGTGTAATTTCATTTTCATTGGATATTGTTGAAGTTGTCATGCTGTAACCAAATGTGCAGGCGAGTGGGAAGTAACTTGTTTCCCTCCCACTCCACCGACTGAAATTTGAGACACTTGGGACGTTGATAACTTTCATTTGCTTGTTTGCTTTCTGAGACGAAGGTTGTCAAGATTCCGATTGCAGTGTTTGTAAATCTGTACTGTGATATAATGTAGGATAAAGTTGATCCTTACTTATGAAATAGACGAAAATGGTACGTATATTTAGTAGGGATTCATCAGATGTGGATAGATTTTTGCGTTATTTACTTTCGTTTATGTTTAAATGTAGTTTTATCAAAATTTTCAGTATGTTATTTTAAAAGGAAATGTGTTGGGACTTCTTTGGAGGCGAGCTCATTACAGTGATTAACATTAAAACTCACTGGGTGGTCTCCTCGAGAGCGGATCTCATTTTTGTCAACACCCGAGTAATTGTATCTTGCCCAATTACGATTGTTGTTTGTGGCGTGCTGAAAATTTTTCTTTGGCGAACGTTAAGCAAGAATTCATGGCACACACCTGAGGGGAGAAATCCGAGTTTAATGTTTACATTGTTCATTACTGGGTTTTCTCCTCCATGGTGCGTTACCTTCAAATATACAAGTTTGCCAGATTGCAAATATTTTTATATGTTTCGTGCTTTATAATTTCGGTTATCCGTTAATACTATATTATGGTGCCAGTTGAAATATAAGTTCACGGAATCTCCTTCGAGGTGAGATCATGACGGTGATGTAAATTTTAGCTTCACTGTGTGGTCTCCTCTCGAAGGCGGTTTTCATTCAACAGAAGAAAGAGGATACACAAAAATAATTGTGTTCTAGGATTTCTTTTCCACCAGTTGAAATAATAATGTGCGCACTTGAGAGGCGATTGCCAAGTTTATGTTTTATTTTTCATTACTGGGTTTTCTCCTTCATGGCGCGTGATTCTTATACCCTCGACTGTTAAATAAAATTTTCTTATGTGGGCTTTGGTTCCACTTCTCTTTGGCTTTGTCCTATTTGGAACTGATAAAGCTATTGAGTGGTGGCACCGCGGCCCTTTCATCGATAATACAATGTATTAGTCCAGAAGTTAAAATTCGTTAATATTGCAAGTTTTTAAAATCTTGAAGGGAAACACTCCCATTCTTGGTGTTCTTGGTTAAATTTTTCTGGTTTAATATTTTGATGTAGGGAGTTCATGTCAATGCTTTTATGTAAGAAAATTATATTTTTAAAATGATACGTAAGCCGTTTCTTTTAAGGAAAAGAAGTTCCTTGTGTAATTTCATTTTCATTGGATATTGTTGAAGTTGTCATGCTGTAACCAAATGTGCAGGCGAGTGGGAAGTAACTTGCTTCCCTCCCACTCCACCGACTGAAATTTGAGACACCTGGGACGTTGATAACTTTCATTTGCTTGTTTGCTTTCTGAGACGAAGGTTGGCAAGTTTCCGATTGCAGTGTTTGTAAATCTGTACTGTGAAATAGTGTAGGATAAAGTTGATCCTTACTTATGAAATAGACGAAAATGGTACGTATATTTAGTAGGGATTCATCAGATGTGAATAGATTTTTGCGTTATTTACTTTCGTTTATGTTTAAATGTAGTTTTATCAAAATTTTCAGTATGTTATTTTAAAAGGAAATGTGTTGGGACCTCTTTGGAGGCGAGCTCATTACAGTGATTAACATTAAAACTCACTGGGTGATCTCCTCGAGAGCGGATCTCATTTTTGTCAACACCCGAGTAATTGTATCTTGCCGAATTACGATTGTTGTTTGTGGCGTGCTGAAAATTTTTCTTTGGCGAACGTTAAGCAAGAATTCATGGCACACACCTGAGGGGAGAAATCCGAATTTAATGTTTACATTTTTCATTACTGGGGTTTCTCCTCCATGGTGCGTTACCTTCAAATATACAAGTTTGCCAGATTGCAAATATTTTTATATGTTTCGTGCTTTATAATTTCGGTTATCCGTTAATACTATATTATGGTGCCAGTTGAAATATAAGTTCACGGAATCTCCTTCGAGGTGAGATCATGACGGTGATGTAAATTTTAGCTTCACTGGGTGGTCTCCTCTCGAAGGCGGTTTTCATTCAACAGAAGAAAGAGGATACACAAAAATAATTGTGTTCTAGGATTTCTTTTCCACCAGTTGAAATAATAATGTGCGCACTTGAGAGGCGATTGCCAAGTTTATGTTTTATTTTTCATTACTGGGTTTTCTCCTTCATGGCGCTTGATGCTTATACCCTCGACTGTTAAGAAATAAAATTTTCTTATGTAGGCTTTGGTTCCACTTCTCTTTGGCTTTGTCCTATTTGGAACTGATAAAGCTATTGAGTGGTGGCACCGCGGCCCTTTCATCGATAATACAATGTATTAGTCCAGAAGTTAAAATTCGTTAATATTGCAAGTTTTTAAAATCTTGAAGGGAAACACTACCATTCTTGGTGTTCGTGTTTAAATTTTTCTGGTTTACTATTTTGGATGTAGGGAATTCATGTCAATGCTTTTATGTAAGAAAATTATATTTGTAAAATGATACGTAAGCCGTTTCTTTTAAGGAAATGAAGTTCCTTGTGTAATTTCATTTTCATTGGATATTGTTGAAGTTGTCATGCTGTAACCAAATGTGCAGGCGAGTGGGAAGTAACTTGCTTCCCTCCCACTCCACCGACTGAAATTTGAGACATCTGGGACGTTGATAACTTTCATTTGCTTGTTTGCTTTCTGAGACGAAGGTTGGCAAGTTTCCGATTGCAGTGTTTGTAAATCTGTACTGTGATATAGTGTAGGATAAAGTTGATCCTTACTTATGAAATAGACGAAAATGGTACGTATATTTAGTAGGGATTCATCAGATGTGGATAGATTTTTGCGTTATTTACTTTCGTTTATGTTTAAATGTAGTTTTATCAAAATTTTCAGTATGTTATTTTAAAAGGAAATGTGTTGGGACCTCTTTGGAGTCGAGCTCATTACAGTGATTAACATTAAAACTAACTGGGTGGTCTCCTCTCGAGAGCGGATCTCATTTTTGTCAACACCCGAGTAATTGTATCTTGCCGAATTACGATTGTTGTTTGTGGCGTGCTGAAAATTTTTCTTTGGCGAACGTTAAGCAAGAATTCATGGCACACACCTGAGGGGAGAAATCCGATTTTAATGTTTACATTGTTCATTACTGGGTTTTCTCCTCCATGGTGCGTTACCTTCAAATATACAAGTTTGCCAGATTGCAAATATTTTTATATGTTTCGTGCTTTATAATTTCGGTTATCCGTTAATACTACATTATGGTGCCAGTTGAAATATAAGTTCACGGAATCTCCTTCGATGTGAGATCATGACGGTGATGTAAATTTTAGCTTCACTGGGTGGTCTCCTCTCGAAGGCGGTTTTCATTCAACAGAAGAAAGAGGATACACAAAAATAATTGTGTTCTAGGATTTCTTTTCCACCAGTTGAAATAATAATGTGCGCACTTGAGAGGCGATTGCCAAGTTTATGTTTTATTTTTCATTACTGGGTTTTCTCCTTCATGGCGCGTGATGCTTATACTCTCGACTGTTAAATAAAATTTTCTTATGTGGGCTTTGGTTCCACTTCTCTTTGGCTTTTTCCTATTTGGAACTGATAAAGCTATTGAGTGGTGGCACCGCGGCCCTTCCATCGATAATACAATGTATTAGTCCAGAAGTTAAAATTCGTTAATATTGCAAGTTTTTAAAATCTTGAAGGGAAACACTCCCATTCTTGGTGTTCGTGGTTACATTTTTCTGGTTTACTATTTTGGATGTAGGGAATTCATGTCAATGCTTTTATGTAAGAAAATTATATTTTTAAAATGATACGTAAGCCGTTTCTTTTAAGGAAAAGAAGTTCCTTGTGTAATTTCATTTTCATTGGATATTGTTGAAGTTGTCATGCTGTAACCAAATGTGCAGGCGAGTGGGAAGTAACTTGTTTCCCTCCCACTCCACCGACTGAAATTTGAGACACCTGGGACGTTGATAACTTTCATTTGCTTGTTTGCTTTCTGAGACGAAGGTTGTCAAGATTCCGATTGCAGTGTTTGTAAATCTGTACTGTGATATAGTGTAGGATAAAGTTGATCCTTACTTATGAAATAGACGAAAATGGTACGTATATTTAGTAGGGATTCATCAGATGTGGATAGATTTTTGCGTTATTTACTTTCGTTTATGTTTAAATGTAGTTTTATCAAAAATTTCAGTATGTTATTTTAAAAGGAAATGTGTTGGGACCTCTCTGGAGGTGAGCTCATTACAGTGATTAACATTAAAACTCACTGGGTGGTCTCCTCTCGAGAGCGGATCTCATTTTTGTCAACACCCGAGTAATTGTATCTTGCCGAATTACGATTGTTATTTGTGGAGTGCTGAAAATTTTTCTTTGGCGAACGTTAAGCAAGAATTCATGGCACACACCTGAGGGGAGAAATCCGAATTTAATGTTTACATTTTTCATTACTGGGGTTTCTCCTCCATGGTGCGTTACCTTCAAATATACAAGTTTGCCAGATTGCAAATATTTTTATATGTTTCGTGCTTTATAATTTCGGTTATCCGTTAATACTATATTATGGTGCCAGTTGAAATATAAGTTCACGGAATCTCCTTCGAGGTGAGATCATGACGGTGATGTAAATTTTAGCTTCACTGGGTGGTCTCCTCTCGAAGGCGGTTTTCATTCAACAGAAGAAAGAGGATACACAAAAATAATTGTGTTCTAGGATTTCTTTTCCACCAGTTGAAATAATAATGTGCGCACTTGAGAGGCGATTGCCAAGTTTATGTTTTATTTTTCATTACTGGGTTTTCTCCTTCATGGCGCGTGATGCTTATACCCTCGACTGTTAAGAAATAAAATTTTCTTATGTAGGCTTTGGTTCCACTTCTCTTTGGCTTTGTCCTATTTGGAACTGATAAAGCTATTGAGTGGTGGCACCGCGGCCCTTCCATCGATAATACAATGTATTAGTCCAGAAGTTAAAATTCGTTAATATTGCAAGTTTTTAAAATCTTGAAGGGAAACACTCCCATTCTTGGTGTTCTTGGTTAAATTTTTCTGGTTTACTATTTTGGATGTAGGGAATTCATGTCAATGCTTTTATGTAAGAAAATTATATTTTTAAAATGATACGTAAGCCGTTTCTTTTAAGGAAAAGAAGTTCCTTGTGTAATTTCATTTTCATTGGATATTGTTGATGTTGTCATGCTGTAACCAAATGTGCAGGCGAGTGGGAAGTAACTTGCTTCCCTCCCACTCCACCGACTGAAATTTGAGACACCTGGGACGTTGATAACTTTCATTTGCTTGTTTGCTTTCTGAGACGAAGGTTGGCAAGTTTCCGATTGCAGTGTTTGTAAATCTGTACTGTGATATAGTGTAGGATAAAGTTGATCCTTACTTATGAAATAGACGAAAATGGTACGTATATTTAGTAGGGATTCATCAGATGTGAATAGATTTTTGCGTTATTTACTTTCGTTTATGTTTAAATGTAGTTTTATCAAAATTTTCAGTATGTTATTTTAAAAGGAAATGTGTTGGGACCTCTTTGGAGGCGAGCTCATTACAGTGATTAACATTAAAACTCACTGGGTGGTCTCCTCTCGAGAGCGGATCTCATTTTTGTCAACACCCGAGTAATTGTATCTTGCCGAATTACGATTGTTGTTTGTGGCGTGCTGAAAATTTTTCTTTGGCGAACGTTAAGCAAGAATTCATGGCACACACCTGAGGGGAGAAATCCGATTTTAATGTTTACATTGTTCATTACTGGGTTTTCTCCTCCATGGTGCGTTACCTTCAAATATACAAGTTTGCCAGATTGCAAATATTTTTATATGTTTCGTGCTTTATAATTTCGGTTATCCGTTAATACTACATTATGGTGCCAGTTGAAATATAAGTTCACGGAATCTCCTTCGATGTGAGATCATGACGGTGTTGTAAATTTTAGCTTCACTGGGTGGTCTCCTCTCGAAGGCGGTTTTCATTCAACAGAAGAAAGAGGATACACAGAAATAATTGTGTTCTTGGATTTCTTTTCCACCAGTTGAAATAATAATGTGCGCACTTGAGAGGCGATTGCCAAGTTTATGTTTTATTTTTCATTACTGGGTTTTCTCCTTCATGGCGCGTGATGCTTATACCCTCGACTGTTAAATAAAATTTTCTTATGTGGGCTTTGGTTCCACTTCTCTTTGGCTTTGTCCTATTTGGAACTGATAAAGCTATTGAGTGGTGGCACCGCGGCCCTTCCATCGATAATACAATGTATTAGTCCAGAAGTTAAAATTCGTTAATATTGCAAGTTTTTAAAATCTTGAAGGGAAACACTCCCATTCTTGGTGTTCGTGGTTACATTTTTCTGGTTTACTATTTTGGATGTAGGGAATTCATGTCAATGCTTTTATGTAAGAAAATTATATTTTTAAAATGATACGTAAGCCGTTTCTTTTAAGGAAAAGAAGTTCCTTGTGTAATTTCATTTTCATTGGATATTGTTGAAGTTGTCATGCTGTAACCAAATGTGCAGGCGAGTGGGAAGTAACTTGTTTCCCTCCCACTCCACCGACTGAAATTTGAGACACTTGGGACGTTGATAACTTTCATTTGCTTGTTTGCTTTCTGAGACGAAGGTTGTCAAGATTCCGATTGCAGTGTTTGTAAATCTGTACTGTGATATAATGTAGGATAAAGTTGATCCTTACTTATGAAATAGACGAAAATGGTACGTATATTTAGTAGGGATTCATCAGATGTGGATAGATTTTTGCGTTATTTACTTTCGTTTATGTTTAAATGTAGTTTTATCAAAATTTTCAGTATGTTATTTTAAAAGGAAATGTGTTGGGACTTCTTTGGAGGCGAGCTCATTACAGTGATTAACATTAAAACTCACTGGGTGGTCTCCTCGAGAGCGGATCTCATTTTTGTCAACACCCGAGTAATTGTATCTTGCCCAATTACGATTGTTGTTTTTGGCGTGCTGAAAATTTTTCTTTGGCGAACGTTAAGCAAGAATTCATGGAAAACACCTGAGGGGAGAAATCCGAGTTTAATGTTTACATTGTTCATTACTGGGTTTTCTCCTCCATGGTGCGTTACCTTCAAATATACAAGTTTGCCAGATTGCAAATATTTTTATATGTTTCGTGCTTTATAATTTCGGTTATCCGTTAATACTATATTATGGTGCCAGTTGAAATATAAGTTCACGGAATCTCCTTCGAGGTGAGATCATGACGGTGATGTAAATTTTAGCTTCACTGTGTGGTCTCCTCTCGAAGGCGGTTTTCATTCAACAGAAGAAAGAGGATACACAAAAATAATTGTGTTCTAGGATTTCTTTTCCACCAGTTGAAATAATAATGTGCGCACTTGAGAGGCGATTGCCAAGTTTATGTTTTATTTTTCATTACTGGGTTTTCTCCTTCATGGCGCGTGATTCTTATACCCTCGACTGTTAAATAAAATTTTCTTATGTGGGCTTTGGTTCCACTTCTCTTTGGCTTTGTCCTATTTGGAACTGATAAAGCTATTGAGTGGTGGCACCGCGGCCCTTTCATCGATAATACAATGTATTAGTCCAGAAGTTAAAATTCGTTAATATTGCAAGTTTTTAAAATCTTGAAGGGAAACACTCCCATTCTTGGTGTTCTTGGTTAAATTTTTCTGGTTTAATATTTTGATGTAGGGAATTCATGTCAATGCTTTTATGTAAGAAAATTATATTTTTAAAATGATACGTAAGCCGTTTCTTTTAAGGAAAAGAAGTTCCTTGTGTAATTTCATTTTCATTGGATATTGTTGAAGTTGTCATGCTGTAACCAAATGTGCAGGCGAGTGGGAAGTAACTTGCTTCCCTCCCACTCCACCGACTGAAATTTGAGACACCTGGGACGTTGATAACTTTCATTTGCTTGTTTGCTTTCTGAGACGAAGGTTGGCAAGTTTCCGATTGCAGTGTTTGTAAATCTGTACTGTGAAATAATGTAGGATAAAGTTGATCCTTACTTATGAAATAGACGAAAATGGTACGTATATTTAGTAGGGATTCATCAGATGTGAATAGATTTTTGCGTTATTTACTTTCGTTTATGTTTAAATGTAGTTTTATCAAAATTTTCAGTATGTTATTTTAAAAGGAAATGTGTTGGGACCTCTTTGGAGGCGAGCTCATTACAGTGATTAACATTAAAACTCACTGGGTGATCTCCTCGAGAGCGGATCTCATTTTTGTCAACACCCGAGTAATTGTATCTTGCCGAATTACGATTGTTGTTTGTGGCGTGCTGAAAATTTTTCTTTGGCGAACGTTAAGCAAGAATTCATGGCACACACCTGAGGGGAGAAATCCGAATTTAATGTTTACATTTTTCATTACTGGGGTTTCTCCTCCATGGTGCGTTACCTTCAAATATACAAGTTTGCCAGATTGCAAATATTTTTATATGTTTCGTGCTTTATAATTTCGGTTATCCGTTAATACTATATTATGGTGCCAGTTGAAATATAAGTTCACGGAATCTCCTTCGAGGTGAGATCATGACGGTGATGTAAATTTTAGCTTCACTGGGTGGTCTCCTCTCGAAGGCGGTTTTCATTCAACAGAAGAAAGAGGATACACAAAAAAAATTGTGTTCTAGGATTTCTTTTCCACCAGTTGAAATAATAATGTGCGCACTTGAGAGGCGATTGCCAAGTTTATGTTTTATTTTTCATTACTGGGTTTTCTCCTTCATGGCGCTTGATGCTTATACCCTCGACTGTTAAGAAATAAAATTTTCTTATGTAGGCTTTGGTTCCACTTCTCTTTGGCTTTGTCCTATTTGGAACTGATAAAGCTATTGAGTGGTGGCACCGCGGCCCTTTCATCGATAATACAATGTATTAGTCCAGAAGTTAAAATTCGTTAATATTGCAAGTTTTTAAAATCTTGAAGGGAAACACTACCATTCTTGGTGTTCGTGTTTAAATTTTCCTGGTTTACTATTTTGGATGTAGGGAATTCATGTCAATGCTTTTATGTAAGAAAATTATATTTGTAAAATGATACGTAAGCCGTTTCTTTTAAGGAAATGAAGTTCCTTGTGTAATTTCATTTTCATTGGATATTGTTGAAGTTGTCATGCTGTAACCAAATGTGCAGGCGAGTGGGAAGTAACTTGCTTCCCTCCCACTCCACCGACTGAAATTTGAGACATCTGGGACGTTGATAACTTTCATTTGCTTGTTTGCTTTCTGAGACGAAGGTTGGCAAGTTTCCGATTGCAGTGTTTGTAAATCTGTACTGTGATATAGTGTAGGATAAAGTTGATCCTTACTTATGAAATAGACGAAAATGGTACGTATATTTAGTAGGGATTCATCAGATGTGGATAGATTTTTGCGTTATTTACTTTCGTTTATGTTTAAATGTAGTTTTATCAAAATTTTCAGTATGTTATTTTAAAAGGAAATGTGTTGGGACCTCTTTGGAGTCGAGCTCATTACAGTGATTAACATTAAAACTAACTGGGTGGTCTCCTCTCGAGAGCGGATCTCATTTTTGTCAACACCCGAGTAATTGTATCTTGCCGAATTACGATTGTTGTTTGTGGCGTGCTGAAAATTTTTCTTTGGCGAACGTTAAGCAAGAATTCATGGCACACACCTGAGGGGAGAAATCCGATTTTAATGTTTACATTGTTCATTACTGGGTTTTCTCCTCCATGGTGCGTTACCTTCAAATATACAAGTTTGCCAGATTGCAAATATTTTTATATGTTTCGTGCTTTATAATTTCGGTTATCCGTTAATACTACATTATGGTGCCAGTTGAAATATAAGTTCACGGAATCTCCTTCGATGTGAGATCATGACGGTGATGTAAATTTTAGCTTCACTGGGTGGTCTCCTCTCGAAGGCGGTTTTCATTCAACAGAAGAAAGAGGATACACAAAAATAATTGTGTTCTAGGATTTCTTTTCCACCAGTTGAAATAATAATGTGCGCACTTGAGAGGCGATTGCCAAGTTTATGTTTTATTTTTCATTACTGGGTTTTCTCCTTCATGGCGCGTGATGCTTATACCCTCGACTGTTAAATAAAATTTTCTTATGTGGGCTTTGGTTCCACTTCTCTTTGGCTCTTTCCTATTTGGAACTGATAAAGCTATTGAGTGGTGGCACCGCGGCCCTTCCATCGATAATACAATGTATTAGTCCAGAAGTTAAAATTCGTTAATATTGCAAGTTTTTAAAATCTTGAAGGGAAACACTCCCATTCTTGGTGTTCGTGGTTACATTTTTCTGGTTTACTATTTTGGATGTAGGGAATTCATGTCAATGCTTTTATGTAAGAAAATTATATTTTTAAAATGATACGTAAGCCGTTTCTTTTAAGGAAAAGAAGTTCCTTGTGTAATTTCATTTTCATTGGATATTGTTGAAGTTGTCATGCTGTAACCAAATGTGCAGGCGAGTGGGAAGTAACTTGTTTCCCTCCCACTCCACCGACTGAAATTTGAGACACTTGGGACGTTGATAACTTTCATTTGCTTGTTTGCTTTCTGAGACGAAGGTTGTCAAGATTCCGATTGCAGTGTTTGTAAATCTGTACTGTGATATAATGTAGGATAAAGTTGATCCTTACTTATGAAATAGACGAAAATGGTACGTATATTTAGTAGGGATTCATCAGATGTGGATAGATTTTTGCGTTATTTACTTTCGTTTATGTTTAAATGTAGTTTTATCAAAATTTTCAGTATGTTATTTTAAAAGGAAATGTGTTGGGACTTCTTTGGAGGCGAGCTCATTACAGTGATTAACATTAAAACTCACTGGGTGGTCTCCTCGAGAGCGGATCTCATTTTTGTCAACACCCGAGTAATTGTATCTTGCCCAATTACGATTGTTGTTTTTGGCGTGCTGAAAATTTTTCTTTGGCGAACGTTAAGCAAGAATTCATGGCACACACCTGAGGGGAGAAATCCGAGTTTAATGTTTACATTGTTCATTACTGGGTTTTCTCCTCCATGGTGCGTTACCTTCAAATATACAAGTTTGCCAGATTGCAAATATTTTTATATGTTTCGTGCTTTATAATTTCGGTTATCCGTTAATACTATATTATGGTGCCAGTTGAAATATAAGTTCACGGAATCTCCTTCGAGGTGAGATCATGACGGTGATGTAAATTTTAGCTTCACTGTGTGGTCTCCTCTCGAAGGCGGTTTTCATTCAACAGAAGAAAGAGGATACACAAAAATAATTGTGTTCTAGGATTTCTTTTCCACCAGTTGAAATAATAATGTGCGCACTTGAGAGGCGATTGCCAAGTTTATGTTTTATTTTTCATTACTGGGTTTTCTCCTTCATGGCGCGTGATTCTTATACCCTCGACTGTTAAATAAAATTTTCTTATGTGGGCTTTGGTTCCACTTCTCTTTGGCTTTGTCCTATTTGGAACTGATAAAGCTATTGAGTGGTGGCACCGCGGCCCTTTCATCGATAATACAATGTATTAGTCCAGAAGTTAAAATTCGTTAATATTGCAAGTTTTTAAAATCTTGAAGGGAAACACTCCCATTCTTGGTGTTCTTGGTTAAATTTTTCTGGTTTAATATTTTGATGTAGGGAATTCATGTCAATGCTTTTATGTAAGAAAATTATATTTTTAAAATGATACGTAAGCCGTTTCTTTTAAGGAAAAGAAGTTCCTTGTGTAATTTCATTTTCATTGGATATTGTTGAAGTTGTCATGCTGTAACCAAATGTGCAGGCGAGTGGGAAGTAACTTGCTTCCCTCCCACTCCACCGACTGAAATTTGAGACACCTGGGACGTTGATAACTTTCATTTGCTTGTTTGCTTTCTGAGACGAAGGTTGGCAAGTTTCCGATTGCAGTGTTTGTAAATCTGTACTGTGAAATAATGTAGGATAAAGTTGATCCTTACTTATGAAATAGACGAAAATGGTACGTATATTTAGTAGGGATTCATCAGATGTGAATAGATTTTTGCGTTATTTACTTTCGTTTATGTTTAAATGTAGTTTTATCAAAATTTTCAGTATGTTATTTTAAAAGGAAATGTGTTGGGACCTCTTTGGAGGCGAGCTCATTACAGTGATTAACATTAAAACTCACTGGGTGATCTCCTCGAGAGCGGATCTCATTTTTGTCAACACCCGAGTAATTGTATCTTGCCGAATTACGATTGTTGTTTGTGGCGTGCTGAAAATTTTTCTTTGGCGAACGTTAAGCAAGAATTCATGGCACACACCTGAGGGGAGAAATCCGAATTTAATGTTTACATTTTTCATTACTGGGGTTTCTCCTCCATGGTGCGTTACCTTCAAATATACAAGTTTGCCAGATTGCAAATATTTTTATATGTTTCGTGCTTTATAATTTCGGTTATCCGTTAATACTATATTATGGTGCCAGTTGAAATATAAGTTCACGGAATCTCCTTCGAGGTGAGATCATGACGGTGATGTAAATTTTAGCTTCACTGGGTGGTCTCCTCTCGAAGGCGGTTTTCATTCAACAGAAGAAAGAGGATACACAAAAAAAATTGTGTTCTAGGATTTCTTTTCCACCAGTTGAAATAATAATGTGCGCACTTGAGAGGCGATTGCCAAGTTTATGTTTTATTTTTCATTACTGGGTTTTCTCCTTCATGGCGCTTGATGCTTATACCCTCGACTGTTAAGAAATAAAATTTTCTTATGTAGGCTTTGGTTCCACTTCTCTTTGGCTTTGTCCTATTTGGAACTGATAAAGCTATTGAGTGGTGGCACCGCGGCCCTTTCATCGATAATACAATGTATTAGTCCAGAAGTTAAAATTCGTTAATATTGCAAGTTTTTAAAATCTTGAAGGGAAACACTACCATTCTTGGTGTTCGTGTTTAAATTTTCCTGGTTTACTATTTTGGATGTAGGGAATTCATGTCAATGCTTTTATGTAAGAAAATTATATTTGTAAAATGATACGTAAGCCGTTTCTTTTAAGGAAATGAAGTTCCTTGTGTAATTTCATTTTCATTGGATATTGTTGAAGTTGTCATGCTGTAACCAAATGTGCAGGCGAGTGGGAAGTAACTTGCTTCCCTCCCACTCCACCGACTGAAATTTGAGACATCTGGGACGTTGATAACTTTCATTTGCTTGTTTGCTTTCTGAGACGAAGGTTGGCAAGTTTCCGATTGCAGTGTTTGTAAATCTGTACTGTGATATAGTGTAGGATAAAGTTGATCCTTACTTATGAAATAGACGAAAATGGTACGTATATTTAGTAGGGATTCATCAGATGTGGATAGATTTTTGCGTTATTTACTTTCGTTTATGTTTAAATGTAGTTTTATCAAAATTTTCAGTATGTTATTTTAAAAGGAAATGTGTTGGGACCTCTTTGGAGTCGAGCTCATTACAGTGATTAACATTAAAACTAACTGGGTGGTCTCCTCTCGAGAGCGGATCTCATTTTTGTCAACACCCGAGTAATTGTATCTTGCCGAATTACGATTGTTGTTTGTGGCGTGCTGAAAATTTTTCTTTGGCGAACGTTAAGCAAGAATTCATGGCACACACCTGAGGGGAGAAATCCGATTTTATTGTTTACATTGTTCATTACTGGGTTTTCTCCTCCATGGTGCGTTACCTTCAAATATACAAGTTTGCCAGATTGCAAATATTTTTATATGTTTCGTGCTTTATAATTTCGGTTATCCGTTAATACTACATTATGGTGCCAGTTGAAATATAAGTTCACGGAATCTCCTTCGATGTGAGATCATGACGGTGATGTAAATTTTAGCTTCACTGGGTGGTCTCCTCTCGAAGGCGGTTTTCATTCAACAGAAGAAAGAGGATACACAAAAATAATTGTGTTCTAGGATTTCTTTTCCACCAGTTGAAATAATAATGTGCGCACTTGAGAGGCGATTGCCAAGTTTATGTTTTATTTTTCATTACTGGGTTTTCTCCTTCATGGCGCGTGATGCTTATACCCTCGACTGTTAAATAAAATTTTCTTATGTGGGCTTTGGTTCCACTTCTCTTTGGCTTTTTCCTATTTGGAACTGATAAAGCTATTGAGTGGTGGCACCGCGGCCCTTCCATCGATAATACAATGTATTAGTCCAGAAGTTAAAATTCGTTAATATTGCAAGTTTTTAAAATCTTGAAGGGAAACACTCCCATTCTTGGTGTTCGTGGTTACATTTTTCTGGTTTACTATTTTGGATGTAGGGAATTCATGTCAATGCTTTTATGTAAGAAAATTATATTTTTAAAATGATACGTAAGCCGTTTCTTTTAAGGAAAAGAAGTTCCTTGTGTAATTTCATTTTCATTGGATATTGTTGAAGTTGTCATGCTGTAACCAAATGTGCAGGCGAGTGGGAAGTAACTTGTTTCCCTCCCACTCCACCGACTGAAATTTGAGACACCTGGGACGTTGATAACTTTCATTTGCTTGTTTGCTTTCTGAGACGAAGGTTGTCAAGATTCCGATTGCAGTGTTTGTAAATCTGTACTGTGATATAGTGTAGGATAAAGTTGATCCTTACTTATGAAATAGACGAAAATGGTACGTATATTTAGTAGGGATTCATCAGATGTGGATAGATTTTTGCGTTATTTACTTTCGTTTATGTTTAAATGTAGTTTTATCAAAAATTTCAGTATGTTATTTTAAAAGGAAATGTGTTGGGACCTCTCTGGAGGTGAGCTCATTACAGTGATTAACATTAAAACTCACTGGGTGGTCTCCTCTCGAGAGCGGATCTCATTTTTGTCAACACCCGAGTAATTGTATCTTGCCGAATTACGATTGTTATTTGTGGAGTGCTGAAAATTTTTCTTTGGCGAACGTTAAGCAAGAATTCATGGCACACACCTGAGGGGAGAAATCCGAATTTAATGTTTACATTTTTCATTACTGGGGTTTCTCCTCCATGGTGCGTTACCTTCAAATATACAAGTTTGCCAGATTGCAAATATTTTTATATGTTTCGTGCTTTATAATTTCGGTTATCCGTTAATACTATATTATGGTGCCTGTTGAAATATAAGTTCACGGAATCTCCTTCGAGGTGAGATCATGACGGTGATGTAAATTTTAGCTTCACTGGGTGGTCTCCTCTCGAAGGCGGTTTTCATTCAACAGAAGAAAGAGGATACACAAAAATAATTGTGTTCTAGGATTTCTTTTCCACCAGTTGAAATAATAATGTGCGCACTTGAGAGGCGATTGCCAAGTTTATGTTTTATTTTTCATTACTGGGTTTTCTCCTTCATGGCGCGTGATGCTTATACCCTCGACTGTTAAGAAATAAAATTTTCTTATGTAGGCTTTGGTTCCACTTCTCTTTGGCTTTGTCCTATTTGGAACTGATAAAGCTATTGAGTGGTGGCACCGCGGCCCTTCCATCGATAATACAATGTATTAGTCCAGAAGTTAAAATTCGTTAATATTGCATGTTTTTAAAATCTTGAAGGGAAACACTCCCATTCTTGGTGTTCTTGGTTAAATTTTTCTGGTTTACTATTTTGGATGTAGGGAATTCATGTCAATGCTTTTATGTAAGAAAATTATATTTTTAAAATGATACGTAAGCCGTTTCTTTTAAGGAAAAGAAGTTCCTTGTGTAATTTCATTTTCATTGGATATTGTTGATGTTGTCATGCTGTAACCAAATGTGCAGGCGAGTGGGAAGTAACTTGCTTCCCTCCCACTCCACCGACTGAAATTTGAGACACCTGGGACGTTGATAACTTTCATTTGCTTGTTTGCTTTCTGAGACGAAGGTTGGCAAGTTTCCGATTGCAGTGTTTGTAAATCTGTACTGTGATATAGTGTAGGATAAAGTTGATCCTTACTTATGAAATAGACGAAAATGGTACGTATATTTAGTAGGGATTCATCAGATGTGAATAGATTTTTGCGTTATTTACTTTCGTTTATGTTTAAATGTAGTTTTATCAAAATTTTCAGTATGTTATTTTAAAAGGAAATGTGTTGGGACCTCTTTGGAGGCGAGCTCATTACAGTGATTAACATTAAAACTCACTGGGTGGTCTCCTCTCGAGAGCGGATCTCATTTTTGTCAACACCCGAGTAATTGTATCTTGCCGAATTACGATTGTTGTTTGTGGCGTGCTGAAAATTTTTCTTTGGCGAACGTTAAGCAAGAATTCATGGCACACACCTGAGGGGAGAAATCCGATTTTAATGTTTACATTGTTCATTACTGGGTTTTCTCCTCCATGGTGCGTTACCTTCAAATATACAAGTTTGCCAGATTGCAAATATTTTTATATGTTTCGTGCTTTATAATTTCGGTTATCCGTTAATACTACATTATGGTGCCAGTTGAAATATAAGTTCACGGAATCTCCTTCGATGTGAGATCATGACGGTGTTGTAAATTTTAGCTTCACTGGGTGGTCTCCTCTCGAAGGCGGTTTTCATTCAACAGAAGAAAGAGGATACACAGAAATAATTGTGTTCTTGGATTTCTTTTCCACCAGTTGAAATAATAATGTGCGCACTTGAGAGGCGATTGCCAAGTTTATGTTTTATTTTTCATTACTGGGTTTTCTCCTTCATGGCGCGTGATGCTTATACCCTCGACTGTTAAATAAAATTTTCTTATGTGGGCTTTGGTTCCACTTCTCTTTGGCTTTGTCCTATTTGGAACTGATAAAGCTATTGAGTGGTGGCACCGCGGCCCTTCCATCGATAATACAATGTATTAGTCCAGAAGTTAAAATTCGTTAATATTGCAAGTTTTTAAAATCTTGAAGGGAAACACTCCCATTCTTGGTGTTCGTGGTTACATTTTTCTGGTTTACTATTTTGGATGTAGGGAATTCATGTCAATGCTTTTATGTAAGAAAATTATATTTTTAAAATGATACGTAAGCCGTTTCTTTTAAGGAAAAGAAGTTCATTGTGTAATTTCATTTTCATTGGATATTGTTGAAGTTGTCATGCTGTAACCAAATGTGCAGGCGAGTGGGAAGTAACTTGTTTCCCTCCCAATCCACTGACTGAAATTTGAGACACCTGGGACGTTGATAACTTTCATTTGCTTGTTTGCTTTCTGAGACGAAGGTTGTCAAGATTCCGATTGCAGTGTTTGTAAATCTGTACTGTGATATAGTGTAGTATATAGTTGATCCTTACTTATGAAATAGACGAAAATGGTACGTATATTTAGTAGGGATTCATCAGATGTGGAAAGATTTTTGCGTTATTTACTTTCGTTTATGTTTAAATGTAGTTTTATCAAAAATTTCAGTATGTTATTTTAAAAGGAAATGTGTTGGGACCTCTTTGGAGGTGAGCTCATTACAGTGATTAACATTAAAACTCACTGGTCTATAATTTTGGCTGGGATTTTGTTAAGGCTTGGAGGGTATGGGATTTTGCGAGGATACACAGAAATAATTGTGTTCTAGGATTTCTTTTCCACCAGTTGAAATAATAATGTACGCACTTGATTCTCCTCTCGAGAGCGGATCTCATTTTTGTCAACACCCGAGTAATTGTATCTTGCCGAATTACGATTGTTATTTGTGGCGTGCTGAAAATGTTTCTTTGGCGAACGTTAAGCAAGAATTCATGGCACACACCTGAGGGGAGAAATCCGAGTTTAATGTTTACATTTTTCATTACTGGGTTTTCTCCTCCATGGTGCGTTACCTTCATATATACAAGTTTGCCAGATTGCAAATATTTTTAGAGTGTTTCGTGCTTTATAATTTCGGTTATCCGTTAATACTATATTATGGTGCCAGTTGAAATATAAGTTCACGGAATCTCCTTCGAGGTGAGATCATGACGGTGATGTAAATTTTAGCTTCACTGGGTGGTCTCCTCTCGAAGGCGGTTTTCATTCAACAGAAGAAAGAGGATACACAAAAATAATTGTGTTCTAGGATTTCTTTTCCACCAGTTGAAATAATAATGTGCGCACTTGAGAGGCGATTGCCAAGTTTATGTTTTATTTTTCATTACTGGGTTTTCTCCTTCATGGCGCGTGATGCTTATACCCTCGACTGTTAAGAAATAAAATTTTCTTATGTAGGCTTTGGTTCCACTTCTCTTTGGCTTTGTCCTATTTGGAACTGACAAAGCTATTGAGTGGTGGCACCGCGGCCCTTCCATCGATAATACAATGTATTAGTCCAGAAGTTAAAATTCGTTAATATTGCAAGTTTTTAAAATCTTGAAGGGAAACACTCCCATTCTTGGTGTTCGTGGTTAAATTTTTCTGGTTTAATATTTTGGATGTAGGGAATTCATGTCAATGCTTTTATGTAAGAAAATTATATTTTTAAAATGATACGTAAGCCGTTTCTTTTAAGGAAAAGAAGTTCCTTGTGTAATTTCATTTTCATTGGATATTGTTGAAGTTGTCATGCTGTAACCAAATGTGCAGGCGAGTGGGAAGTAACTTGTTTCCCTCCCACTCCACCGACTGAAATTTGAGACACCTGGGACGTTGATAACTTTCATTTGCTTGTTTGCTTTCTGAGACGAAGGTTGTCAAGATTCCGATTGCAGTGTTTGTAAATCTGTACTGTGATATAGTGTAGGATAAAGTTGATCCTTACTTATGAAATAGACGAAAATGGTACGTATATTTAGTAGGGATTCATCAGATGTGGATAGATTTTTGCGTTATTTACTTTCGTTTATGTTTAAATGTAGTTTTATCAAAAATTTCAGTATGTTATTTTAAAAGGAAATGTGTTGGGACCTCTTTGGAGGTGAGCTCATTACAGTGATTAACATTAAAACTCACTGGGTGGTCTCCTCTCGAGAGCGGATCTCATTTTTGTCAACACCCGAGTAATTGTATCTTGCCGAATTACGATTGTTATTTGTGGAGTGCTGAAAATTTTTCTTTGGCGAACGTTAAGCAAGAATTCATGGCACACACCTGAGGGGAGAAATCCGAGTTTAATGTTTACATTTTTCATTACTGGGTTTTCTCCTCCATGGTGCGTTACCTTCATATATACAAGTTTGCCAGATTGCAAATATTTTTATATGTTTCGTGCTTTATAATTTCGGTTATCCGTTAATACTATATTATGGTGCCAGTTGAAATATAAGTTCTCGGAATCTCCTTCGAGGTGAGATCATGACGGTGATGTAAATTTTACCATCACTGGGTGGTCTCCTCTCGAAGGCGGTTTTCATTCAACAGAAGAAAGAGGATACACAAAAATAATTGTGTTCTAGGATTTCTTTTCCACCAGTTGAAATAATAATGTGCGCACTTGAGAGGCGATTGCCAAGTTTATGTTTTATTTTTCATTACTGGGTTTTCTCCTTCATGGCGCGTGATGCTTATACCCTCGACTGTTAAGAAATAAAATTTTCTTATGTAGGCTTTGGTTCCACTTCTCTTTGGCTTTGTCCTATTTGGAACTGATAAAGCTATTGAGTGGTGGCACCGCGGCCCTTCCATCGATAATACAATGTATTAGTCCAGAAGTTAAAATTCGTTAATATTGCAAGTTTTTAAAATCTTGAAGGGAAACACTCCCATTCTTGGTGTTCTTGGTTAAATTTTTCTGGTTTACTATTTTGGATGTAGGGAATTCATGTCAATGCTTTTATGTAAGAAAATTATATTTTTAAAATGATACGTAAGCCGTTTCTTTTAAGGAAAAGAAGTTCCTTGTGTAATTTCATTTTCATTGGATATTGTTGATGTTGTCATGCTGTAACCAAATGTGCAGGCGAGTGGGAAGTAACTTGCTTCCCTCCCACTCCACCGACTGAAATTTGAGACACCTGGGACGTTGATAACTTTCATTTGCTTGTTTGCTTTCTGAGACGAAGGTTGGCAAGTTTCCGATTGCAGTGTTTGTAAATCTGTACTGTGATATAGTGTAGGATAAAGTTGATCCTTACTTATGAAATAGACGAAAATGGTACGTATATTTAGTAGGGATTCATCAGATGTGAATAGATTTTTGCGTTATTTACTTTCGTTTATGTTTAAATGTAGTTTTATCAAAATTTTCAGTATGTTATTTTAAAAGGAAATGTGTTGGGACCTCTTTGGAGGCGAGCTCATTACAGTGATTAACATTAAAACTCACTGGGTGGTCTCCTCGAGAGCGGATCTCATTTTTGTCAACACCCGAGTAATTGTATCTTGCCGAATTACGATTGTTGTTTGTGGCGTGCTGAAAATTTTTCTTTGGCGAACGTTAAGCAAGAATTCATGGCACACACCTGAGGGGAGAAATCCGATTTTAATGTTTACATTGTTCATTACTGGGTTTTCTCCTCCATGGTGCGTTACCTTCAAATATACAAGTTTGCCAGATTGCAAATATTTTTATATGTTTCGTGCTTTATAATTTCGGTTATCCGTTAATACTACATTATGGTGCCAGTTGAAATATAAGTTCACGGAATCTCCTTCGATGTGAGATCATGACGGTGTTGTAAATTTTAGCTTCACTGGGTGGTCTCCTCTCGAAGGCGGTTTTCATTCAACAGAAGAAAGAGGATACACAGAAATAATTGTGTTCTAGGATTTCTTTTCCACCAGTTGAAATAATAATGTGCGCACTTGAGAGGCGATTGCCAAGTTTATGTTTTATTTTTCATTACTGGGTTTTCTCCTTCATGGCGCGTGATGCTTATACCCTCGACTGTTAAATAAAATTTTCTTATGTGGGCTTTGGTTCCACTTCTCTTTGGCTTTGTCCTATTTGGAACTGATAAAGCTATTGAGTGGTGGCACCGCGGCCCTTCCATCGATAATACAATGTATTAGTCCAGAAGTTAAAATTCGTTAATATTGCAAGTTTTTAAAATCTTGAAGGGAAACACTCCCATTCTTGGTGTTCGTGGTTACATTTTTCTGGTTTACTATTTTGGATGTAGGGAATTCATGTCAATGCTTTTATGTAAGAAAATTATATTTTTAAAATGATACGTAAGCCGTTTCTTTTAAGGAAAAGAAGTTCATTGTGTAATTTCATTTTCATTGGATATTGTTGAAGTTGTCATGCTGTAACCAAATGTGCAGGCGAGTGGGAAGTAACTTGTTTCCCTCCCAATCCACCGACTGAAATTTGAGACACCTGGGACGTTGTTAACTTTCATTTGCTTGTTTGCTTTCTGAGACGAAGGTTGTCAAGATTCCGATTGCAGTGTTTGTAAATCTGTACTGTGATATAGTGTAGTATAAAGTTGATCCTTACTTATGAAATAGACGAAAATGGTACGTATATTTAGTAGGGATTCATCAGATGTGGAAAGAGTTTTGCGTTATTTACTTTCGTTTATGTTTAAATGTAGTTTTATCAAAAATTTCAGTATGTTATTTTAAAAGGAAATGTGTTGGGACCTCTTTGGAGGTGAGCTCATTACAGTGATTAACATTAAAACTCACTGGTCTATAATTTTGGCTGGGATTTTGTTAAGGCTTGGAGGGTATGGGATTTTGCGAGGATACACAGAAATAATTGTGTTCTAGGATTTCTTTTCCACCAGTTGAAATAATAATGTGCGCACTTGATTCTCCTCTCGAGAGCGGATCTCATTTTTGTCAACACCCGAGTAATTGTATCTTGCCGAATTACGATTGTTATTTGTGGCGTGCTGAAAATGTTTCTTTGGCGAACGTTAAGCAAGAATTCATGGCACACACCTGAGGGGAGAAATCCGAGTTTAATGTTTACATTTTTCATTACTGGGTTTTCTCCTCCATGGTGCGTTACCTTCATATATACAAGTTTGCCAGATTGCAAATATTTTTAGAGTGTTTCGTGCTTTATAATTTCGGTTATCCGTTAATACTATATTATGGTGCCAGTTGAAATATAAGTTCACGGAATCTCCTTCGAGGTGAGATCATGACGGTGATGTAAATTTTAGCTTCACTGGGTGGTCTCCTCTCGAAGGCGGTTTTCATTCAACAGAAGAAAGAGGATACACAAAAATAATTGTGTTCTAGGATTTCTTTTCCACCAGTTGAAATAATAATGTGCGCACTTGAGAGGCGATTGCCAAGTTTATGTTTTATTTTTCATTACTGGGTTTTCTCCTTCATGGCGCGTGATGCTTATACCCTCGACTGTTAAGAAATAAAATTTTCTTATGTAGGCTTTGGTTCCACTTCTCTTTGGCTTTGTCCTATTTGGAACTGACAAAGCTATTGAGTGGTGGCACCGCGGCCCTTCCATCGATAATACAATGTATTAGTCCAGAAGTTAAAATTCGTTAATATTGCAAGTTTTTAAAATCTTGAAGGGAAACACTCCCATTCTTGGTGTTCGTGGTTAAATTTTTCTGGTTTAATATTTTGGATGTAGGGAATTCATGTCAATGCTTTTATGTAAGAAAATTATATTTTTAAAATGATACGTAAGCCGTTTCTTTTAAGGAAAAGAAGTTCCTTGTGTAATTTCATTTTCATTGGATATTGTTGAAGTTGTCATGCTGTAACCAAATGTGCAGGCGAGTGGGAAGTAACTTGTTTCCCTCCCACTCCACCGACTGAAATTTGAGACACCTGGGACGTTGATAACTTTCATTTGCTTGTTTGCTTTCTGAGACGAAGGTTGTCAAGATTCCGATTGCAGTGTTTGTAAATCTGTACTGTGATATAGTGTAGGATAAAGTTGATCCTTACTTATGAAATAGACGAAAATGGTACGTATATTTAGTAGGGATTCATCAGATGTGGATAGATTTTTGCGTTATTTACTTTCGTTTATGTTTAAATGTAGTTTTATCAAAAATTTCAGTATGTTATTTTAAAAGGAAATGTGTTGGGACCTCTCTTCACTGGGTGGTCTCCTCTCGAAGGCGGTTTTCATTCAACAGAAGAAAGAGGATACACAGAAATAATTGTGTTCTAGGATTTCTTTTCCACCAGTTGAAATAATAATGTGCGCACTTGAGAGGCGATTGCCAAGTTTATGTTTTATTTTTCATTACTGGGTTTTCTCCTTCATGGCGCGTGATGCTTATACCCTCGACTGTTAAATAAAATTTTCTTATGTGGGCTTTGGTTCCACTTCTCTTTGGCTTTGTCCTATTTGGAACTGATAAAGCTATTGAGTGGTGGCACCGCGGCCCTTCCATCGATAATACAATGTATTAGTCCAGAAGTTAAAATTCGTTAATATTGCAAGTTTTTAAAATCTTGAAGGGAAACACTCCCATTCTTGGTGTTCGTGGTTACATTTTTCTGGTTTACTATTTTGGATGTAGGGAATTCATGTCAATGCTTTTATGTAAGAAAATTATATTTTTAAAATGATACGTAAGCCGTTTCTTTAAAGGAAAAGAAGTTCATTGTGTAATTTCATTTTCATTGGATATTGTTGAAGTTGTCATGCTGTAACCAAATGTGCAGGCGAGTGGGAAGTAACTTGTTTCCCTCCCAATCCACCGACTGAAATTTGAGACACCTGGGACGTTGATAACTTTCATTTGCTTGTTTGCTTTCTGAGACGAAGGTTGTCAAGATTCCGATTGCAGTGTTTGTAAATCTGTACTGTGATATAGTGTAGTATAAAGTTGATCCTTACTTATGAAATAGACGAAAATGGTACGTATATTTAGTAGGGATTCATCAGATGTGGAAAGATTTTTGCGTTATTTACTTTCGTTTATGTTTAAATGTAGTTTTATCAAAAATTTCAGTATGTTATTTTAAAAGGAAATGTGTTGGGACCTCTTTGGAGGTGAGCTCATTACAGTGATTAACATTAAAACTCACTGGTCTATAATTTTGGCTGGGATTTTGTTAAGGCTTGGAGGGTATGGGATTTTGCGAGGATACACTGAAATATTTGTGTTCTAGGATTTCTTTTCCACCAGTTGAAATAATAATGTGCGCACTTGATTCTCCTCTCGAGAGCGGATCTCATTTTTGTCAACACCCGAGTAATCTTGCCGAATTACGATTGTTATTTGTGGCGTGCTGAAAATGTTTCTTTGGCGAACGTTAAGCAAGAATTCATGGCACACACCTGAGGGGAGAAATCCGAGTTTAATGTTTACATTTTTCATTACTGGGTTTTCTCCTCCATGGTGCGTTACCTTCATATATACAAGTTTGCCAGATTGCAAATATTTTTAGAGTGTTTCGTGCTTTATAATTTCGGTTATCCGTTAATACTATATTATGGTGCCAGTTGAAATATAAGTTCACGGAATCTCCTTCGAGGTGAGATCATGACGGTGATGTAAATTTTAGCTTCACTGGGTGGTCTCCTCTCGAAGGCGGTTTTCATTCAACAGAAGAAAGAGGATACACAAAAATAATTGTGTTCTAGGATTTCTTTTCCACCAGTTGAAATAATAATGTGCGCACTTGAGAGGCGATTGCCAAGTTTATGTTTTATTTTTCATTACTGGGTTTTCTCCTTCATGGCGCGTGATGCTTATACCCTCGACTGTTAAGAAATAAAATTTTCTTATGTAGGCTTTGGTTCCACTTCTCTTTGGCTTTGTCCTATTTGGAACTGACAAAGCTATTGAGTGGTGGCACCGCGGCCCTTCCATCGATAATACAATGTATTAGTCCAGAAGTTAAAATTCGTTAATATTGCAAGTTTTTAAAATCTTGAAGGGAAACACTCCCATTCTTGGTGTTCGTGGTTAAATTTTTCTGGTTTAATATTTTGGATGTAGGGAATTCATGTCAATGCTTTTATGTAAGAAAATTATATTTTTAAAATGATACGTAAGCCGTTTCTTTTAAGGAAAAGAAGTTCCTTGTGTAATTTCATTTTCATTGGATATTGTTGAAGTTGTCATGCTGTAACCAAATGTGCAGGCGAGTGGGAAGTAACTTGTTTCCCTCCCACTCCACCGACTGAAATTTGAGACACCTGGGACGTTGATAACTTTCATTTGCTTGTTTGCTTTCTGAGACGAAGGTTGTCAAGATTCCGATTGCAGTGTTTGTAAATCTGTACTGTGATATAGTGTAGGATAAAGTTGATCCTTACTTATGAAATAGACGAAAATGGTACGTATATTTAGTAGGGATTCATCAGATGTGGATAGATTTTTGCGTTATTTACTTTCGTTTATGTTTAAATGTAGTTTTATCAAAAATTTCAGTATGTTATTTTAAAAGGAAATGTGTTGGGACCTCTTTGGAGGTGAGCTCATTACAGTGATTAACATTAAAACTCACTGGGTGGTCTCCTCTCGAGAGCGGATCTCATTTTTGTCAACACCCGAGTAATTGTATCTTGCCGAATTACGATTGTTATTTGTGGAGTGCTGAAAATTTTTCTTTGGCGAACGTTAAGCAAGAATTCATGGCACACACCTGAGGGGAGAAATCCGAGTTTAATGTTTACATTTTTCATTACTGGGTTTTCTCCTCCATGGTGCGTTACCTTCATATATACAAGTTTGCCAGATTGCAAATATTTTTATATGTTTCGTGCTTTATAATTTCGGTTATCCGTTAATACTATATTATGGTGCCAGTTGAAATATAAGTTCTCGGAATCTCCTTCGAGGTGAGATCATGACGGTGATGTAAATTTTACCATCACTGGGTGGTCTCCTCTCGAAGGCGGTTTTCATTCAACAGAAGAAAGAGGATACACAAAAATAATTGTGTTCTAGGATTTCTTTTCCACCAGTTGAAATAATAATGTGCGCACTTGAGAGGCGATTGCCAAGTTTATGTTTTATTTTTCATTACTGGGTTTTCTCCTTCATGGCGCGTGATGCTTATACCCTCGACTGTTAAGAAATAAAATTTTCTTATGTAGGCTTTGGTTCCACTTCTCTTTGGCTTTGTCCTATTTGGAACTGATAAAGCTATTGAGTGGTGGCACCGCGGCCCTTCCATCGATAATACAATGTATTAGTCCAGAAGTTAAAATTCGTTAATATTGCAAGTTTTTAAAATCTTGAAGCGAAACACTCCCATTCTTGGTGTTCTTGGTTAAATTTTTCTGGTTTACTATTTTGGATGTAGGGAATTCATGTCAATGCTTTTATGTAAGAAAATTATATTTTTAAAATGATACGTAAGCCGTTTCTTTTAAGGAAAAGAAGTTCCTTGTGTAATTTCATTTTCATTGGATATTGTTGATGTTGTCATGCTGTAACCAAATGTGCAGGCGAGTGGGAAGTAACTTGCTTCCCTCCCACTCCACCGACTGAAATTTGAGACACCTGGGACGTTGATAACTTTCATTTGCTTGTTTGCTTTCTGAGACGAAGGTTGGCAAGTTTCCGATTGCAGTGTTTGTAAATCTGTACTGTGATATAGTGTAGGATAAAGTTGATCCTTACTTATGAAATAGACGAAAATGGTACGTATATTTAGTAGGGATTCATCAGATGTGAATAGATTTTTGCGTTATTTACTTTCGTTTATGTTTAAATGTAGTTTTATCAAAATTTTCAGTATGTTATTTTAAAAGGAAATGTGTTGGGACCTCTTTGGAGGCGAGCTCATTACAGTGATTAACATTAAAACTCACTGGGTGGTCTCCTCGAGAGCGGATCTCATTTTTGTCAACACCCGAGTAATTGTATCTTGCCGAATTACGATTGTTGTTTGTGGCGTGCTGAAAATTTTTCTTTGGCGAACGTTAAGCAAGAATTCATGGCACACACCTGAGGGGAGAAATCCGAGTTTAATGTTTACATTGTTCATTACTGGGTTTTCTCCTCCATGGTGCGTTACCTTCAAATATACAAGTTTGCCAGATTGCAAATATTTTTATATGTTTCGTGCTTTATAATTTCGGTTATCCGTTAATACTATATTATGGTGCCAGTTGAAATATAAGTTCACGGAATCTCCTTCGAGGTGAGGTCATGACGGTGATGTAAATTTTAGCTTCACTGGGTGGTCTCCTCTCGAAGGCGGTTTTCATTCAACAGAAGAAAGTGGATACACAAAAATAATTGTGTTCTAGGATTTCTTTTCCACCAGTTGAAATAATAATGTGCGCACTTGAGAGGCGATTGCCAAGTTTATGTTTTATTTTTCATTACTGGGTTTTCTCCTTCATGGCGCGTGATGCTTATACCCTCGACTGTTAAGAAATAAAATTTTCTTATGTAGGCTTTGGTTCCACTTCTCTTTGGCTTTGTCCTATTTGGAACTGATAAAGCTATTGAGTGGTGGCACCGCGGCCCTTTCATCGATAATACAATGTATTAGTCCAGAAGTTAAAATTCGTTAATATTGCAAGTTTTTAAAATCTTGAAGGGAAACACTCCCATTCTTGGTGTTCGTGGTTAAATTTTTCTGGTTTACTATTTTGGATGTAGGGAATTCATGTCAATGCTTTTATGTAAGAAAATTATATTTTTAAAATGATACGTAAGCCGTTTCTTTTAAGGAAAAGAAGTTCCTTGTGTAATTTCATTTTCATTGGATATTGTTGAAGTTGTCATGCTGTAAACAAATGTGCAGGCGAGTGGGAAGTAACTTGCTTCCCTCCCACTCCACCGACTGAAATTTGAGACACCTGGGACGTTGATAACTTTCATTTGCTTGTTTGCTTTCTGAGACGAAGGTTGGCAAGTTTCCGATTGCAGTGTTTGTAAATCTGTACTGTGATATAGTGTAGGATAAAGTTGATCCTTACTTATGAAATAGACGAAAATGGTACGTATATTTAGTAGGGATTCATCAGATGTGGATAGATTTTTGCGTTATTTACTTTCGTTTATGTTTAAATGTAGTTTTATCAAAATTTTCAGTATGTTATTTTAAAAGGAAATGTGTTGGGACCTCTTTGGAGTCGAGCTCATTACAGTGATTAACATTAAAACTCACTGGGTGGACTCCTCTCGAGAGCGGATCTCATTTTTGTCAACACCCGAGTAATTGTATCTTGCCGAATTACGATTGTTGTTTGTGGCGTGCTGAAAATTTTTCTTTGGCGAACGTTAAGCAAGAATTCATGGCACACACCTGAGGGGAGAAATCCGAGTTTAATGTTTACATTGTTCATTACTGGGTTTTCTCCTCCATGGTGCGTTACCTTCAAATATACAAGTTTGCCAGATTGCAAATATTTTTATATGTTTCGTGCTTTATAATTTCGGTTATCCGTTAATACTATATTATGGTGCCAGTTGAAATATAAGTTCACGGAATCTCCTTCGAGGTGAGATCATGACGGTGATGTAAATTTTAGCTTCACTGGGTGGTCTCCTCTCGAAGGCGGTTTTCATTCAACAGAAGAAAGAGGATACACAGAAATAATTGTGTTCTAGGATTTCTTTTCCACCAGTTGAAATAATAATGTGCGCACTTGAGAGGCGATTGCCAAGTTTATGTTTTATTTTTCATTACTGGGTTTTCTCCTTCATGGCGCGTGATGCTTATACCCTCGACTGTTAAATAAAATTTTCTTATGTGGGCTTTGGTTCCACTTCTCTTTGGCTTTGTCCTATTTGGAACTGATAAAGCTATTGAGTGGTGGCACCGCGGCCCTTTCATCGATAATACATTGTATTAGTCCAGAAGTTAAAATTCGTTAATATTGCAAGTTTTTAAAATCTTGAAGGGAAACACTCCCATTCTTGGTGTTCGTGGTTACATTTTTCTGGTTTACTATTTTGGATGTAGGGAATTCATGTCAATGCTTTTATGTAAGAAAATTATATTTTTAAAATGATACGTAAGCCGTTTCTTTTAAGGAAAAGAAGTTCCTTGTGTAATTTCATTTTCATTGGATATTGTTGAAGTTGTCATGCTGTAACCAAATGTGCAGGCGAGTGGGAAGTATCTTGTTTCCCTCCCAATCCACCGACTGAAATTTGAGACACCTGGGACGTTGATAACTTTCATTTGCTTCTTTGCTTTCTGAAACGAAGGTTGTCAAGATTCCGATTGCAGTGTTTGTAAATCTGTACTGTGATATAGTGTGGGATAAAGTTGATCCTTACTTATGAAATAGACGAAAATGGTACGTATATTTAGTAGTGATTCATCAGATGTGGAAAGATTTTTGCGTTATTTACTTTCGTTTATGTTTAAATGTAGTTTTATCAAAAATTTCAGTATGTTATTTTAAAAGGAAATGTGTTGGGACCTCTTTGGAGGGGAGCTCATTACAGTGATTAACATTAAAACTCACTGGGTGGTCTCCTCTCGAGAGCGGATCTCATTTTTGTCAACACCCGAGTAATTGTATCTTGCCGAATTACGATTGTTATTTGTGGCGTGCTGAAAATTTTTCTTTGGCGAACGTTAAGCAAGAATTCATGGCACACACCTGAGGGGAGAAATCCGAGTTTAATGTTTACATTTTTCATTACTGGGTTTTCTCCTCCATGGTGCGTTACCTTCATATATACAAGTTTGCCAGATTGCAAATATTTTTATATGTTTCGTGCTTTATAATTTCGGTTATCCGTTAATACTATATTATGGTGCCAGTTGAAATATAAGTTCACGGAATCTCCTTCGAGGTGAGATCATGACGGTGATGTAAATTTTAGCTTCACTGGGTGGTCTCCTCTCGAAGGCGGTTTTCATTCAACAGAAGAAAGAGGATACACAAAAATAATTGTGTTCTAGGATTTCTTTTCCACCAGTTGAAATAATAATGTGCGCACTTGAGAGGCGATTGCCAAGTTTATGTTTTATTTTTCATTACTGGGTTTTCTCCTTCATGGCGCGTGATGCTTATACCCTCGACTGTTAAGAAATAAAATTTTCTTATGTAGGCTTTGGTTCCACTTCTCTTTGGCTTTGTCCTATTTGGAACTGACAAAGCTATTGAGTGGTGGCACCGCGGCCCTTCCATCGATAATACAATGTATTGGTCCAGAAGTTAAAATTCGTTAATATTGCAAGCTTTTAAAATCTTGAAGGGAATCACTCCCATTCTTGGTGTTCGTGGTTAAATTTTTCTGGTTTACTATTTTGGATGTAGGGAATTCATGTCAATGCTTTTATGTAAGAAAATTATATTTTTAAAATGATACGTAAGCCGTTTCTTTTAAGGAAAAGAAGTTCCTTGTGTAATTTCATTTTCATTGGATATTGTTGAAGTTGTCATGCTTTAACCAAATGTGCAGGCGAGTGGGAAGTAACTTGCTTCCCTCCCACTCCACCGACTGAAATTTGAGACACCTGGGACGTTGATAACTTTCATTTGCTTGTTTGCTTTCTGAGACGAAGGTTGGCAAGTTTCCGATTGCAGTGTTTGTAAATCTGTACTGTGATATAATGTAAGATAAAGTTGATCCTTACTTATGAAATAGACGAAAATGGTACGTATATTTAGTAGGGATTCATCAGATGTGAATAGATTTTTGCGTTATTTACTTTCGTTTATGTTTAAATGTAGTTTTATCAAAATTTTCAGTATGTTATTTTAAAAGGAAATGTGTTGGGACTTCTTTGGAGGCGAGCTCATTACAGTGATTAACATTAAAACTCACTGGGTGGTCTCCTCAAGAGCGGATCTCATTTTTGTCAACACCCGAGTATTTGTATCTTGCCCAATTACGATTGTTGTTTGTGGCGTGCTGAAAATTTTTCTTTGGCGAACGTTAAGCAAGAATTCATGGCACACACCTGAGGGGAGAAATCCGAGTTTAATGTTTACATTGTTCATTACTGGGTTTTCTCCTCCATGGTGCGTTACCTTCAAATATACAAGTTTGCCAGATTGCAAATATTTTTATATGTTTCGTGCTTTATAATTTCGGTTATCCGTTAATACTATATTATGGTGCCAGTTGAAATATAAGTTCACGGAATCTCCTTCGAGGTGAGATCATGACGGTGATGTAAATTTTAGCTTCACTGTGTGGTCTCCTCTCGAAGGCGGTTTTCATTCAACAGAAGAAAGAGGATACACAAAAATAATTGTGTTCTAGGATTTCTTTTCCACCAGTTGAAATAATAATGTGCGCACTTGAGAGGCGATTGCCAAGTTTATGTTTTATTTTTCATTACTGGGTTTTCTCCTTCATGGCGCGTGATTCTTATACCCTCGACTGTTAAATAAAATTTTCTTATGTGGGCTTTGGTTCCACTTCTCTTTGGCTTTGTCCTATTTGGAACTGATAAAGCTATTGAGTGGTGGCACCGCGGCCCTTTCATCGATAATACAATGTATTAGTCCAGAAGTTAAAATTCGTTAATATTGCAAGTTTTTAAAATCTTGAAGGGAAACACTCCCATTCTTGGTGTTCTTGGTTAAATTTTTCTGGTTTAATATTTTGATGTAGGGAATTCATGTCAATGCTTTTATGTAAGAAAATTATATTTTTAAAATGATACGTAAGCCGTTTCTTTTAAGGAAAAGAAGTTCCTTGTGTAATTTCATTTTCATTGGATATTGTTGAAGTTGTCATGCTGTAACCAAATGTGCAGGCGAGTGGGAAGTAACTTGCTTCCCTCCCACTCCACCGACTGAAATTTGAGACACCTGGGACGTTGATAACTTTCATTTGCTTGTTTGCTTTCTGAGACGAAGGTTGGCAAGTTTCCGATTGCAGTGTTTGTAAATCTGTACTGTGATATAGTGTAGGATAAAGTTGATCCTTACTTATGAAATAGACGAAAATGGTACGTATATTTAGTAGGGATTCATCAGATGTGGATAGATTTTTGCGTTATTTACTTTCGTTTATGTTTAAATGTAGTTTTATCAAAATTTTCAGTATGTCATTTTAAAAGGAAATGTGTTGGGACCTCTTTGGAGGTGAGCTCATTACAGTGATTAACATTAAAACTCACTGGGTGGTGTCCTCTCGAGAGCGGATCTCATTTTTGTCAACACCCGAGTAATTGTATCTTGCCGAATTACGATTTTTGTTTGTGGCGTGCTGAAAATTTTTCTTTGGCGAACGTTAAGCAAGAATTCATGGCACACACCTGAGGGGAGAAATCCGAGTTTAATGTTTACATTTTTCATTACTGGGGTTTCTCCTCCATGGTGCGTTACCTTCAAATATACAAGTTTGCCAGATTGCGAATATTTTTATATGTTTCGTGCTTTATAATTTCGGTTATCCGTTAATACTATATTATGGTGCCAGTTGAAATATAAGTTCACGGAATCTCCTTCGAGGTGAGATCATGACGGTGATGTAAATTTTAGCTTCACTGGGTGGTCTCCTCTCGAAGGCGGTTTTCATTCAACAGAAGAAAGAGGATACACAAAAATAATTGTGTTCTAGGATTTCTTTTCCACCAGTTGAAATAATAATGTGCGCACTTGAGAGGCGATTGCCAAGTTTATGTTTTATTTTTCATTACTGGGTTTTCTCCTTCATGGCGCGTGATGCTTATACCCTCGACTGTTAAGAAATAAAATTTTCTTATGTAGGCTTTGGTTCCACTTCTCTTTGGCTTTGTCCTATTTGGAACTGACAAAGCTATTGAGTGGTGGCACCGCGGCCCTTCCATCGATAATACAATGTATTAGTCCAGAAGTTAAAATTCGTTAATATTGCAAGTTTTTAAAATCTTGAAGGGAAACACTCCCATTCTTGGTGTTCGTGGTTAAATTTTTCTGGTTTAATATTTTGGATGTAGGGAATTCATGTCAATGCTTTTATGTAAGAAAATTATATTTTTAAAATGATACGTAAGCCGTTTCTTTTAAGGAAAAGAAGTTCCTTGTGTAATTTCATTTTCATTGGATATTGTTGAAGTTGTCATGCTGTAACCAAATGTGCAGGCGAGTGGGAAGTAACTTGTTTCCCTCCCACTCCACCGACTGAAATTTGAGACACCTGGGACGTTGATAACTTTCATTTGCTTGTTTGCTTTCTGAGACGAAGGTTGTCAAGATTCCGATTGCAGTGTTTGTAAATCTGTACTGTGATATAGTGTAGGATAAAGTTGATCCTTACTTATGAAAGAGACGAAAATGGTACGTATATTTAGTAGGGATTCATCAGATGTGGATAGATTTTTGCGTTATTTACTTTCGTTTATGTTTAAATGTAGTTTTATCAAAAATTTCAGTATGTTATTTTAAAAGGAAATGTGTTGGGACCTCTTTGGAGGTGAGCTCATTACAGTGATTAACATTAAAACTCACTGGGTGGTCTCCTCTCGAGAGCGGATCTCATTTTTGTCAACACCCGAGTAATTGTATCTTGCCGAATTACGATTGTTATTTGTGGAGTGCTGAAAATTTTTCTTTGGCGAACGTTAAGCAAGAATTCATGGCACACACCTGAGGGGAGAAATCCGAGTTTAATGTTTACATTTTTCATTACTGGGTTTTCTCCTCCATGGTGCGTTACCTTCATATATACAAGTTTGCCAGATTGCAAATATTTTTATATGTTTCGTGCTTTATAATTTCGGTTATCCGTTAATACTATATTATGGTGCCAGTTGAAATATAAGTTCTCGGAATCTCCTTCGAGGTGAGATCATGACGGTGATGTAAATTTTACCATCACTGGGTGGTCTCCTCTCGAAGGCGGTTTTCATTCAACAGAAGAAAGAGGATACACAAAAATAATTGTGTTCTAGGATTTCTTTTCCACCAGTTGAAATAATAATGTGCGCACTTGAGAGGCGATTGCCAAGTTTATGTTTTATTTTTCATTACTGGGTTTTCTCCTTCATGGCGCGTGATTCTTATACCCTCGACTGTTAAATAAAATTTTCTTATGTGGGCTTTGGTTCCACTTCTCTTTGGCTTTGTCCTATTTGGAACTGATAAAGCTATTGAGTGGTGGCACCGCGGCCCTTTCATCGATAATACAATGTATTAGTCCAGAAGTTAAAATTCGTTAATATTGCAAGTTTTTAAAATCTTGAAGGGAAACACTCCTATTCTTGGTGTTCTTGGTTAAATTTTTCTGGTTTAATATTTTGATGTAGGGAATTCATGTCAATGCTTTTATGTAAGAAAATTATATTTTTAAAATGATACGTAAGCCGTTTCTTTTAAGGAAAAGAAGTTCCTTGTGTAATTTCATTTTCATTGGATATTGTTGAAGTTGTCATGCTGTAACCAAATGTGCAGGCGAGTGGGAAGTAACTTGCTTCCCTCCCACTCCACCGACTGAAATTTGAGACACCTGGGACGTTGATAACTTTCATTTGCTTGTTTGCTTTCTGAGACGAAGGTTGGCAAGTTTCCGATTGCAGTGTTTGTAAATCTGTACTGTGATATAGTGTAGGATAAAGTTGATCCTTACTTATGAAATAGACGAAAATGGTACGTATATTTAGTAGGGATTCATCAGATGTGGATAGATTTTTGCGTTATTTACTTTCGTTTATGTTTAAATGTAGTTTTATCAAAATTTTCAGTATGTCATTTTAAAAGGAAATGTGTTGGGACCTCTTTGGAGGTGAGCTCATTACAGTGATTAACATTAAAACTCGCTGGGTGGTCTCCTCTCGAGAGCGGATCTCATTTTTGTCAACACCCGAGTAATTGTATCTTGCCGAATTACGATTTTTGTTTGTGGCGTGCTGAAAATTTTTCTTTGGCGAACGTTAAGCAAGAATTCATGGCACACACCTGAGGGGAGAAATCCGAGTTTAATGTTTACATTTTTCATTACTGGGGTTTCTCCTCCATGGTGCGTTACCTTCAAATATACAAGTTTGCCAGATTGCAAATATTTTTATATGTTTCGTGCTTTATAATTTCGGTTATCCGTTAATACTATATTATGGTGCCAGTTGAAATATAAGTTCACGGAATCTCCTTCGAGGTGAGATCATGACGGTGATGTAAATTTTAGCTTCACTGGGTGGTCTCCTCTCGAAGGCGGTTTTCATTCAACAGAAGAAAGAGGATACACAAAAATAATTGTGTTCTAGGATTTCTTTTCCACCAGTTGAAATAATAATGTGCGCACTTGAGAGGCGATTGCCAAGTTTATGTTTTATTTTTCATTACTGGGTTTTCTCCTTCATGGCGCGTGATGCTCATACCCTCGACTGTTAAGAAATAAAATTTTCTTATGTAGGCTTTGGTTCCACTTCTCTTTGGCTTTGTCCTATTTGGAACTGACAAAGCTATTGAGTGGTGGCACCGCGGCCCTTCCATCGATAATACAATGTATTAGTCCAGAAGTTAAAATTCGTTAATATAGCAAGTTTTTAAAATCTTGAAGGGAAACACTCCCATTCTTGGTGTTCGTGGTTAAATTTTTCTGGTTTAATATTTTGGATGTAGGGAATTCATGTCAATGCTTTTATGTAAGAAAATTATATTTTTAAAATGATACGTAAGCCGTTTCTTTTAAGGAAAAGAAGTTCCTTGTGTAATTTCATTTTCATTGGATATTGTTGAAGTTGTCATTCTTTAACCAAATGTGCAGGCGAGTGGGAAGTAACTTGCTTCCCTCCCACTCCACCGACTGAAATTTGAGACACCTGGGACGTTGATAACTTTCATTTGCTTGTTTGCTTTCTGAGACGAAGGTTGGCAAGTTTCCGATTGCAGTGTTTGTAAATCTGTACTGTGATATAATGTAAGATAAAGTTGATCCTTACTTATGAAATAGACGAAAATGGTACGTATATTTAGTAGGGATTCATCAGATGTGAATAGATTTTTGCGTTATTTACTTTCGTTTATGTTTAAATGTAGTTTTATCAAAATTTTCAGTATGTTATTTTAAAAGGAAATGTGTTGGGACTTCTTTGGAGGCGAGCTCATTACAGTGATTAACATTAAAACTCACTGGGTGGTCTCCTCAAGAGCGGATCTCATTTTTGTCAACACCCGAGTATTTGTATCTTGCCCAATTACGATTGTTGTTTGTGGCGTGCTGAAAATTTTTCTTTGGCGAACGTTAAGCAAGAATTCATGGCACACACCTGAGGGGAGAAATCCGAGTTTAATGTTTACATTGTTCATTACTGGGTTTTCTCCTCCATGGTGCGTTACCTTCAAATATACAAGTTTGCCAGATTGCAAATATTTTTATATGTTTCGTGCTTTATAATTTCGGTTATCCGTTAATACTATATTATGGTGCCAGTTGAAATATAAGTTCACGGAATCTCCTTCGAGGTGAGATCATGACGGTGATGTAAATTTTAGCTTCACTGTGTGGTCTCCTCTCGAAGGCGGTTTTCATTCAACAGAAGAAAGAGGATACACAAAAATAATTGTGTTCTAGGATTTCTTTTCCACCAGTTGAAATAATAATGTGCGCACTTGAGAGGCGATTGCCAAGTTTATGTTTTATTTTTCATTACTGGGTTTTCTCCTTCATGGCGCGTGATTCTTATACCCTCGACTGTTAAATAAAATTTTCTTATGTGGGCTTTGGTTCCACTTCTCTTTGGCTTTGTCCTATTTGGAACTGATAAAGCTATTGAGTGGTGGCACCGCGGCCCTTTCATCGATAATACAATGTATTAGTCCAGAAGTTAAAATTCGTTAATATTGCAAGTTTTTAAAATCTTGAAGGGAAACACTCCCATTCTTGGTGTTCTTGGTTAAATTTTTCTGGTTTAATATTTTGATGTAGGGAATTCATGTCAATGCTTTTATGTAAGAAAATTATATTTTTAAAATGATACGTAAGCCGTTTCTTTTAAGGAAAAGAAGTTCCTTGTGTAATTTCATTTTCATTGGATATTGTTGAAGTTGTCATGCTGTAACCAAATGTGCAGGCGAGTGGGAAGTAACTTGCTTCCCTCCCACTCCACCGACTGAAATTTGAGACACCTGGGACGTTGATAACTTTCATTTGCTTGTTTGCTTTCTGAGACGAAGGTTGGCAAGTTTCCGATTGCAGTGTTTGTAAATCTGTACTGTGATATAGTGTAGGATAAAGTTGATCCTTACTTATGAAATAGACGAAAATAGTACGTATATTTAGTAGGGATTCATCAGATGTGGATAGATTTTTGCGTTATTTACTTTCGTTTATGTTTAAATGTAGTTTTATCAAAATTTTCAGTATGTCATTTTAAAAGGAAATGTGTTGGGACCTCTTTGGAGGTGAGCTCATTACAGTGATTAACATTAAAACTCACTGGGTGGTCTCCTCTCGAGAGCGGATCTCATTTTTGTCAACACCCGAGTAATTGTATCTTGCCGAATTACGATTTTTGTTTGTGGCGTGCTGAAAATTTTTCTTTGGCGAACGTTAAGCAAGAATTCATGGCACACACCTGAGGGGAGAAATCCGAGTTTAATGTTTACATTTTTCATTACTGGGGTTTCTCCTCCATGGTGCGTTACCTTCAAATATACAAGTTTGCCAGATTGCGAATATTTTTATATGTTTCGTGCTTTATAATTTCGGTTATCCGTTAATACTATATTATGGTGCCAGTTGAAATATAAGTTCACGGAATCTCCTTCGAGGTGAGATCATGACGGTGATGTAAATTTTAGCTTCACTGGGTGGTCTCCTCTCGAAGGCGGTTTTCATTCAACAGAAGAAAGAGGATACACAAAAATAATTGTGTTCTAGGATTTCTTTTCCACCAGTTGAAATAATAATGTGCGCACTTGAGAGGCGATTGCCAAGTTTATGTTTTATTTTTCATTACTGGGTTTTCTCCTTCATGGCGCGTGATGCTTATACCCTCGACTGTTAAGAAATAAAATTTTCTTATGTAGGCTTTGGTTCCACTTCTCTTTGGCTTTGTCCTATTTGGAACTGACAAAGCTATTGAGTGGTGGCACCGCGGCCCTTCCATCGATAATACAATGTATTAGTCCAGAAGTTAAAATTCGTTAATATTGCAAGTTTTTAAAATCTTGAAGGGAAACACTCCCATTCTTGGTGTTCGTGGTTAAATTTTTCTGGTTTAATATTTTGGATGTAGGGAATTCATGTCAATGCTTTTATGTAAGAAAATTATATTTTTAAAATGATACGTAAGCCGTTTCTTTTAAGGAAAAGAAGTTCCTTGTGTAATTTCATTTTCATTGGATATTGTTGAAGTTGTCATGCTGTAACCAAATGTGCAGGCGAGTGGGAAGTAACTTGTTTCCCTCCCACTCCACCGACTGAAATTTGAGACACCTGGGACGTTGATAACTTTCATTTGCTTGTTTGCTTTCTGAGACGAAGGTTGTCAAGATTCCGATTGCAGTGTTTGTAAATCTGTACTGTGATATAGTGTAGGATAAAGTTGATCCTTACTTATGAAATAGACGAAAATGGTACGTATATTTAGTAGGGATTCATCAGATGTGGATAGATTTTTGCGTTATTTACTTTCGTTTATGTTTAAATGTAGTTTTATCAAAAATTTCAGTATGTTATTTTAAAAGGAAATGTGTTGGGACCTCTTTGGAGGTGAGCTCATTACAGTGATTAACATTAAAACTCACTGGGTGGTCTCCACTCGAGAGCGGATCTCATTTTTGTCAACACCCGAGTAATTGTATCCTGCCGAATTACGATTGTTATTTGTGGAGTGCTGAAAATTTTTCTTTGGCGAACGTTAAGCAAGAATTCATGGCACACACCTGAGGGGAGAAATCCGAGTTTAATGTTTACATTTTTCATTACTGGGTTTTCTCCTCCATGGTGCGTTACCTTCATATATACAAGTTTGCCAGATTGCAAATATTTTTATATGTTTCGTGCTTTATAATTTCGGTTATCCGTTAATACTATATTATGGTGCCAGTTGAAATATAAGTTCTCGGAATCTCCTTCGAGGTGAGATCATGACGGTGATGTAAATTTTACCATCACTGGGTGGTCTCCTCTCGAAGGCGGTTTTCATTCAACAGAAGAAAGAGGATACACAAAAATAATTGTGTTCTAGGATTTCTTTTCCACCAGTTGAAATAATAATGTGCGCACTTGAGAGGCGATTGCCAAGTTTATGTTTTATTTTTCATTACTGGGTTTTCTCCTTCATGGCGCGTGATTCTTATACCCTCGACTGTTAAATAAAATTTTCTTATGTGGGCTTTGGTTCCACTTCTCTTTGGCTTTGTCCTATTTGGAACTGATAAAGCTATTGAGTGGTGGCACCGCGGCCCTTTCATCGATAATACAATGTATTAGTCCAGAAGTTAAAATTCGTTAATATTGCAAGTTTTTAAAATCTTGAAGGGAAACACTCCCATTCTTGGTGTTCTTGGTTAAATTTTTCTGGTTTAATATTTTGATGTAGGGAATTCATGTCAATGCTTTTATGTAAGAAAATTATATTTTTAAAATGATACGTAAGCCGTTTCTTTTAAGGAAAAGAAGTTCCTTGTGTAATTTCATTTTCATTGGATATTGTTGAAGTTGTCATGCTGTAACCAAATGTGCAGGCGAGTGGGAAGTAACTTGCTTCCCTCCCACTCCACCGACTGAAATTTGAGACACCTGGGACGTTGATAACTTTCATTTGCTTGTTTGCTTTCTGAGACGAAGGTTGGCAAGTTTCCGATTGCAGTGTTTGTAAATCTGTACTGTGATATAGTGTAGGATAAAGTTGATCCTTACTTATGAAATAGACGAAAATGGTACGTATATTTAGTAGGGATTCATCAGATGTGGATAGATTTTTGCGTTATTTACTTTCGTTTATGTTTAAATGTAGTTTTATCAAAATTTTCAGTATGTCATTTTAAAAGGAAATGTGTTGGGACCTCTTTGGAGGTGAGCTCATTACAGTGATTAACATTAAAACTCACTGGGTGGTCTCCTCTCGAGAGCGGATCTCATTTTTGTCAACACCCGAGTAATTGTATCTTGCCGAATTACGATTTTTGTTTGTGGCGTGCTGAAAATTTTTCTTTGGCGAACGTTAAGCAAGAATTCATGGCACACACCTGAGGGGAGAAATCCGAGTTTAATGTTTACATTTTTCATTACTGGGGTTTCTCCTCCATGGTGCGTTACCTTCAAATATACAAGTTTGCCAGATTGCAAATATTTTTATATGTTTCGTGCTTTATAATTTCGGTTATCCGTTAATACTATATTATGGTGCCAGTTGAAATATAAGTTCACGGAATCTCCTTCGAGGTGAGATCATGACGGTGATGTAAATTTTAGCTTCACTGGGTGGTCTCCTCTCGAAGGCGGTTTTCATTCAACAGAAGAAAGAGGATACACAAAAATAATTGTGTTCTAGGATTTCTTTTCCACCAGTTGAAATAATAATGTGCGCACTTGAGAGGCGATTGCCAAGTTTATGTTTTATTTTTCATTACTGGGTTTTCTCCTTCATGGCGCGTGATGCTCATACCCTCGACTGTTAAGAAATAAAATTTTCTTATGTAGGCTTTGGTTCCACTTCTCTTTGGCTTTGTCCTATTTGGAACTGACAAAGCTATTGAGTGGTGGCACCGCGGCCCTTCCATCGATAATACAATGTATTAGTCCAGAAGTTAAAATTCGTTAATATTGCAAGTTTTTAAAATCTTGAAGGGAAACACTCCCATTCTTGGTGTTCGTGGTTAAATTTTTCTGGTTTAATATTTTGGATGTAGGGAATTCATGTCAATGCTTTTATGTAAGAAAATTATATTTTTAAAATGATACGTAAGCCGTTTCTTTTAAGGAAAAGAAGTTCCTTGTGTAATTTCATTTTCATTGGATATTGTTGAAGTTGTCACGCTTTAACCAAATGTGCAGGCGAGTGGGAAGTAACTTGCTTCCCTCCCACTCCACCGACTGAAATTTGAGACACCTGGGACGTTGATAACTTTCATTTGCTTGTTTGCTTTCTGAGACGAAGGTTGGCAAGTTTCCGATTGCAGTGTTTGTAAATCTGTACTGTGATATAATGTAAGATAAAGTTGATCCTTACTTATGAAATAGACGAAAATGGTACGTATATTTAGTAGGGATTCATCAGATGTGAATAGATTTTTGCGTTATTTACTTTCGTTTATGTTTAAATGTAGTTTTATCAAAATTTTCAGTATGTTATTTTAAAAGGAAATGTGTTGGGACTTCTTTGGAGGCGAGCTCATTACAGTGATTAACATTAAAACTCACTGGGTGGTCTCCTCAAGAGCGGATCTCATTTTTGTCAACACCCGAGTATTTGTATCTTGCCCAATTACGATTGTTGTTTGTGGCGTGCTGAAAATTTTTCTTTGGCGAACGTTAAGCAAGAATTCATGGCACACACCTGAGGGGAGAAATCCGAGTTTAATGTTTACATTGTTCATTACTGGGTTTTCTCCTCCATGGTGCGTTACCTTCAAATATACAAGTTTGCCAGATTGCAAATATTTTTAAATGTTTCGTGCTTTATAATTTCGGTTATCCGTTAATACTATTTTATGGTGCCAGTTGAAATATAAGTTCACGGAATCACCTTCGAGGTGAGATCATGACGGTGATGTAAATTTTAGCTTCACTGTGTGGTCTCCTCTCGAAGGCGGTTTTCATTCAACAGAAGAAAGAGGATACACAAAAATAATTGTGTTCTAGGATTTCTTTTCCACCAGTTGAAATAATAATGTGCGCACTTGAGAGGCGATTGCCAAGTTTATGTTTTATTTTTCATTACTGGGTTTTCTCCTTCATGGCGCGTGATTCTTATACCCTCGACTGTTAAATAAAATTTTCTTATGTGGGCTTTGGTTCCACTTCTCTTTGGCTTTGTCCTATTTGGAACTGATAAAGCTATTGAGTGGTGGCACCGCGGCCCTTTCATCGATAATACAATGTATTAGTCCAGAAGTTAAAATTCGTTAATATTGCAAGTTTTTAAAATCTTGAAGGGAAACACTCCCATTCTTGGTGTTCTTGGTTAAATTTTTCTGGTTTAATATTTTGATGTAGGGAATTCATGTCAATGCTTTTATGTAAGAAAATTATATTTTTAAAATGATACGTAAGCCGTTTCTTTTAAGGAAAAGAAGTTCCTTGTGTAATTTCATTTTCATTGGATATTGTTGAAGTTGTCATGCTGTAACCAAATGTGCAGGCGAGTGGGAAGTAACTTGCTTCCCTCCCACTCCACCGACTGAAATTTGAGACACCTGGGACGTTGATAACTTTCATTTGCTTGTTTGCTTTCTGAGACGAAGGTTGGCAAGTTTCCGATTGCAGTGTTTGTAAATCTGTACTGTGATATAGTGTAGGATAAAGTTGATCCTTACTTATGAAATAGACGAAAATGGTACGTATATTTAGTAGGGATTCATCAGATGTGGATAGATTTTTGCGTTATTTACTTTCGTTTATGTTTAAATGTAGTTTTATCAAAATTTTCAGTATGTCATTTTAAAAGGAAATGTGTTGGGACCTCTTTGGAGGTGAGCTCATTACAGTGATTAACATTAAAACTCACTGGGTGGTCTCCTCTCGAGAGCGGATCTCATTTTTGTCAACACCCGAGTAATTGTATCTTGCCGAATTACGATTTTTGTTTGTGGCGTGCTGAAAATTTTTCTTTGGCGAACGTTAAGCAAGAATTCATGGCACACACCTGAGGGGAGAAATCCGAGTTTAATGTTTACATTTTTCATTACTGGGGTTTCTCCTCCATGGTGCGTTACCTTCAAATATACAAGTTTGCCAGATTGCGAATATTTTTATATGTTTCGTGCTTTATAATTTCGGTTATCCGTTAATACTATATTATGGTGCCAGTTGAAATATAAGTTCACGGAATCTCCTTCGAGGTGAGATCATGACGGTGATGTAAATTTTAGCTTCACTGGGTGGTCTCCTCTCGAAGGCGGTTTTCATTCAACAGAAGAAAGAGGATACACAAAAATAATTGTGTTCTAGGATTTCTTTTCCACCAGTTGAAATAATAATGTGCGCACTTGAGAGGCGATTGCCAAGTTTATGTTTTATTTTTCATTACTGGGTTTTCTCCTTCATGGCGCGTGATGCTTATACCCTCGACTGTTAAGAAATAAAATTTTCTTATGTAGGCTTTGGTTCCACTTCTCTTTGGCTTTGTCCTATTTGGAACTGACAAAGCTATTGAGTGGTGGCACCGCGGCCCTTCCATCGATAATACAATGTATTAGTCCAGAAGTTAAAATTCGTTAATATTGCAAGTTTTTAAAATCTTGAAGGGAAACACTCCCATTCTTGGTGTTCGTGGTTAAATTTTTCTGGTTTAATATTTTGGATGTAGGGAATTCATGTCAATGCTTTTATGTAAGAAAATTATATTTTTAAAATGATACGTAAGCCGTTTCTTTTAAGGAAAAGAAGTTCCTTGTGTAATTTCATTTTCATTGGATATTGTTGAAGTTGTCATGCTGTAACCAAATGTGCAGGCGAGTGGGAAGTAACTTGTTTCCCTCCCACTCCACCGACTGAAATTTGAGACACCTGGGACGTTGATAACTTTCATTTGCTTGTTTGCTTTCTGAGACGAAGGTTGTCAAGATTCCGATTGCAGTGTTTGTAAATCTGTACTGTGATATAGTGTAGGATAAAGTTGATCCTTACTTATGAAATAGACGAAAATGGTACGTATATTTAGTAGGGATTCATCAGATGTGGATAGATTTTTGCGTTATTTACTTTCGTTTATGTTTAAATGTAGTTTTATCAAAAATTTCAGTATGTTATTTTAAAAGGAAATGTGTTGGGACCTCTTTGGAGGTGAGCTCATTACAGTGATTAACATTAAAACTCACTGGGTGGTCTCCACTCGAGAGCGGATCTCATTTTTGTCAACACCCGAGTAATTGTATCCTGCCGAATTACGATTGTTATTTGTGGAGTGCTGAAAATTTTTCTTTGGCGAACGTTAAGCAAGAATTCATGGCACACACCTGAGGGGAGAAATCCGAGTTTAATGTTTACATTTTTCATTACTGGGTTTTCTCCTCCATGGTGCGTTACCTTCATATATACAAGTTTGCCAGATTGCAAATATTTTTATATGTTTCGTGCTTTATAATTTCGGTTATCCGTTAATACTATATTATGGTGCCAGTTGAAATATAAGTTCTCGGAATCTCCTTCGAGGTGAGATCATGACGGTGATGTAAATTTTACCATCACTGGGTGGTCTCCTCTCGAAGGCGGTTTTCATTCAACAGAAGAAAGAGGATACACAAAAATAATTGTGTTCTAGGATTTCTTTTCCACCAGTTGAAATAATAATGTGCGCACTTGAGAGGCGATTGCCAAGTTTATGTTTTATTTTTCATTACTGGGTTTTCTCCTTCATGGCGCGTGATTCTTATACCCTCGACTGTTAAATAAAATTTTCTTATGTGGGCTTTGGTTCCACTTCTCTTTGGCTTTGTCCTATTTGGAACTGATAAAGCTATTGAGTGGTGGCACCGCGGCCCTTTCATCGATAATACAATGTATTAGTCCAGAAGTTAAAATTCGTTAATATTGCAAGTTTTTAAAATCTTGAAGGGAAACACTCCCATTCTTGGTGTTCTTGGTTAAATTTTTCTGGTTTAATATTTTGATGTATGGAATTCATGTCAATGCTTTTATGTAAGAAAATTATATTTTTAAAATGATACGTAAGCCGTTTCTTTTAAGGAAAAGAAGTTCCTTGTGTAATTTCATTTTCATTGGATATTGTTGAAGTTGTCATGCTGTAACCAAATGTGCAGGCGAGTGGGAAGTAACTTGCTTCCCTCCCACTCCACCGACTGAAATTTGAGACACCTGGGACGTTGATAACTTTCATTTGCTTGTTTGCTTTCTGAGACGAAGGTTGGCAAGTTTCCGATTGCAGTGTTTGTAAATCTGTACTGTGATATAGTGTAGGATAAAGTTGATCCTTACTTATGAAATAGACGAAAATGGTACGTATATTTAGTAGGGATTCATCAGATGTGGATAGATTTTTGCGTTATTTACTTTCGTTTATGTTTAAATGTAGTTTTATCAAAATTTTCAGTATGTCATTTTAAAAGGAAATGTGTTGGGACCTCTTTGGAGGTGAGCTCATTACAGTGATTAACATTAAAACTCACTGGGTGGTCTCCTCTCGAGAGCGGATCTCATTTTTGTCAACACCCGAGTAATTGTATCTTGCCGAATTACGATTTTTGTTTGTGGCGTGCTGAAAATTTTTCTTTGGCGAACGTTAAGCAAGAATTCATGGCACACACCTGAGGGGAGAAATCCGAGTTTAATGTTTACATTTTTCATTACTGGGGTTTCTCCTCCATGGTGCGTTACCTTCAAATATACAAGTTTGCCAGATTGCAAATATTTTTATATGTTTCGTGCTTTATAATTTCGGTTATCCGTTAATACTATATTATGGTGCCAGTTGAAATATAAGTTCACGGAATCTCCTTCGAGGTGAGATCATGACGGTGATGTAAATTTTAGCTTCACTGGGTGGTCTCCTCTCGAAGGCGGTTTTCATTCAACAGAAGAAAGAGGATACACAAAAATAATTGTGTTCTAGGATTTCTTTTCCACCAGTTGAAATAATAATGTGCGCACTTGAGAGGCGATTGCCAAGTTTATGTTTTATTTTTCATTACTGGGTTTTCTCCTTCATGGCGCGTGATGCTCATACCCTCGACTGTTAAGAAATAAAATTTTCTTATGTAGGCTTTGGTTCCACTTCTCTTTGGCTTTGTCCTATTTGGAACTGACAAAGCTATTGAGTGGTGGCACCGCGGCCCTTCCATCGATAATACAATGTATTAGTCCAGAAGTTAAAATTCGTTAATATTGCAAGTTTTTAAAATCTTGAAGGGAAACACTCCCATTCTTGGTGTTCGTGGTTAAATTTTTCTGGTTTAATATTTTGGATGTAGGGAATTCATGTCAATGCTTTTATGTAAGAAAATTATATTTTTAAAATGATACGTAAGCCGTTTCTTTTAAGGAAAAGAAGTTCCTTGTGTAATTTCATTTTCATTGGATATTGTTGAAGTTGTCATGCTTTAACGAAATGTGCAGGCGAGTGGGAAGTAACTTGCTTCCCTCCCACTCCACCGACTGAAATTTGAGACACCTGGGACGTTGATAACTTTCATTTGCTTGTTTGCTTTCTGAGACGAAGGTTGGCAAGTTTCCGATTGCAGTGTTTGTAAATCTGTACTGTGATATAATGTAAGATAAAGTTGATCCTTACTTATGAAATAGACGAAAATGGTACGTATATTTAGTAGGGATTCATCAGATGTGAATAGATTTTTGCGTTATTTACTTTCGTTTATGTTTAAATGTAGTTTTATCAAAATTTTCAGTATGTTATTTTAAAAGGAAATGTGTTGGGACTTCTTTGGAGGCGAGCTCATTACAGTGATTAACATTAAAACTCACTGGGTGGTCTCCTCAAGAGCGGATCTCATTTTTGTCAACACCCGAGTATTTGTATCTTGCCCAATTACGATTGTTGTTTGTGGCGTGCTGAAAATTTTTCTTTGGCGAACGTTAAGCAAGAATTCATGGCAAGTTTATGTTTTATTTTTCATTACTGGGTTTTCTCCTTCATGGCGCGTGATTCTTATACCCTCGACTGTTAAATAAAATTTTCTTATGTGGGCTTTGGTTCCACTTCTCTTTGGCTTTGTCCTATTTGGAACTGATAAAGCTATTGAGTGGTGGCACCGCGGCCCTTTCATCGATAATACAATGTATTAGTCCAGAAGTTAAAATTCGTTAATATTGCAAGTTTTTAAAATCTTGAAGGGAAACACTCCCATTCTTGGTGTTCTTGGTTAAATTTTTCTGGTTTAATATTTTGATGTAGGGAATTCATGTCAATGCTTTTATGTAAGAAAATTATATTTTTAAAATGATACGTAAGCCGTTTCTTTTAAGGAAAAGAAGTTCCTTGTGTAATTTCATTTTCATTGGATATTGTTGAAGTTGTCATGCTGTAACCAAATGTGCAGGCGAGTGGGAAGTAACTTGCTTCCCTCCCACTCCACCGACTGAAATTTGAGACACCTGGGACGTTGATAACTTTCATTTGCTTGTTTGCTTTCTGAGACGAAGGTTGGCAAGTTTCCGATTGCAGTGTTTGTAAATCTGTACTGTGATATAGTGTAGGATAAAGTTGATCCTTACTTATGAAATAGACGAAAATGGTACGTATATTTAGTAGGGATTCATCAGATGTGGATAGATTTTTGCGTTATTTACTTTCGTTTATGTTTAAATGTAGTTTTATCAAAATTTTCAGTATGTCATTTTAAAAGGAAATGTGTTGGGACCTCTTTGGAGGTGAGCTCATTACAGTGATTAACATTAAAACTCACTAACTCCTCTCGAGAGCGGATCTCATTTTTGTCAACACCCGAGTAATTGTATCTTGCCGAATTACGATTTTTGTTTGTGGCGTGCTGAAAATTTTTCTTTGGCGAACGTTAAGCAAGAATTCATGGCACACACCTGAGGGGAGAAATCCGAGTTTAATGTTTACATTTTTCATTACTGGGGTTTCTCCTCCATGGTGCGTTACCTTCAAATATACAAGTTTGCCAGATTGCGAATATTTTTATATGTTTCGTGCTTTATAATTTCGGTTATCCGTTAATACTATATTATGGTGCCAGTTGAAATATAAGTTCACGGAATCTCCTTCGAGGTGAGATCATGACGGTGATGTAAATTTTAGCTTCACTGGGTGGTCTCCTCTCGAAGGCGGTTTTCATTCAACAGAAGAAAGAGGATACACAAAAATAATTGTGTTCTAGGATTTCTTTTCCACCAGTTGAAATAATAATGTGCGCACTTGAGAGGCGATTGCCAAGTTTATGTTTTATTTTTCATTACTGGGTTTTCTCCTTCATGGCGCGTGATGCTTATACCCTCGACTGTTAAGAAATAAAATTTTCTTATGTAGGCTTTGGTTCCACTTCTCTTTGGCTTTGTCCTATTTGGAACTGACAAAGCTATTGAGTGGTGGCACCGCGGCCCTTCCATCGATAATACAATGTATTAGTCCAGAAGTTAAAATTCGTTAATATTGCAAGTTTTTAAAATCTTGAAGGGAAACACTCCCATTCTTGGTGTTCGTGGTTAAATTTTTCTGGTTTAATATTTTGGATGTAGGGAATTCATGTCAATGCTTTTATGTAAGAAAATTATATTTTTAAAATGATACGTAAGCCGTTTCTTTTAAGGAAAAGAAGTTCCTTGTGTAATTTCATTTTCATTGGATATTGTTGAAGTTGTCATGCTGTAACCAAATGTGCAGGCGAGTGGGAAGTAACTTGTTTCCCTCCCACTCCACCGACTGAAATTTGAGACACCTGGGACGTTGATAACTTTCATTTGCTTGTTTGCTTTCTGAGACGAAGGTTGTCAAGATTCCGATTGCAGTGTTTGTAAATCTGTACTGTGATATAGTGTAGGATAAAGTTGATCCTTACTTATGAAATAGACGAAAATGGTACGTATATTTAGTAGGGATTCATCAGATGTGGATAGATTTTTGCGTTATTTACTTTCGTTTATGTTTAAATGTAGTTTTATCAAAAATTTCAGTATGTTATTTTAAAAGGAAATGTGTTGGGACCTCTTTGGAGGTGAGCTCATTACAGTGATTAACATTAAAACTCACTGGGTGGTCTCCACTCGAGAGCGGATCTCATTTTTGTCAACACCCGAGTAATTGTATCCTGCCGAATTACGATTGTTATTTGTGGAGTGCTGAAAATTTTTCTTTGGCGAACGTTAAGCAAGAATTCATGGCACACACCTGAGGGGAGAAATCCGAGTTTAATGTTTACATTTTTCATTACTGGGTTTTCTCCTCCATGGTGCGTTACCTTCATATATACAAGTTTGCCAGATTGCAAATATTTTTATATGTTTCGTGCTTTATAATTTCGGTTATCCGTTAATACTATATTATGGTGCCAGTTGAAATATAAGTTCTCGGAATCTCCTTCGAGGTGAGATCATGACGGTGATGTAAATTTTACCATCACTGGGTGGTCTCCTCTCGAAGGCGGTTTTCATTCAACAGAAGAAAGAGGATACACAAAAATAATTGTGTTCTAGGATTTCTTTTCCACCAGTTGAAATAATAATGTGCGCACTTGAGAGGCGATTGCCAAGTTTATGTTTTATTTTTCATTACTGGGTTTTCTCCTTCATGGCGCGTGATTCTTATACCCTCGACTGTTAAATAAAATTTTCTTATGTGGGCTTTGGTTCCACTTCTCTTTGGCTTTGTCCTATTTGGAACTGATAAAGCTATTGAGTGGTGGCACCGCGGCCCTTTCATCGATAATACAATGTATTAGTCCAGAAGTTAAAATTCGTTAATATTGCAAGTTTTTAAAATCTTGAAGGGAAACACTCCCATTCTTGGTGTTCTTGGTTAAATTTTTCTGGTTTAATATTTTGATGTAGGGAATTCATGTCAATGCTTTTATGTAAGAAAATTATATTTTTAAAATGATACGTAAGCCGTTTCTTTTAAGGAAAAGAAGTTCCTTGTGTAATTTCATTTTCATTGGATATTGTTGAAGTTGTCATGCTGTAACCAAATGTGCAGGCGAGTGGGAAGTAACTTGTTTCCCTCCCACTCCACCGACTGAAATTTGAGACACCTGGGACGTTGATAACTTTCATTTGCTTGTTTGCTTTCTGAGACGAAGGTTGTCAAGATTCCGATTGCAGTGTTTGTAAATCTGTACTGTGATATAGTGTAGGATAAAGTTGATCCTTACTTATGAAATAGACGAAAATGGTACGTATATTTAGTAGGGATTCATCAGATGTGGATAGATTTTTGCGTTATTTACTTTCGTTTATGTTTAAATGTAGTTTTATCAAAAATTTCAGTATGTTATTTTAAAAGGAAATGTGTTGGGACCTCTTTGGAGGTGAGCTCATTACAGTGATTAACATTAAAACTCACTGGGTGGTCTCCTCTCGAGAGCGGATCTCATTTTTGTCAACACCCGAGTAATTGTATCTTGCCGAATTACGATTGTTATTTGTGGAGTGCTGAAAATTTTTCTTTGGCGAACGTTAAGCAAGAATTCATGGCACACACCTGAGGGGAGAAATCCGAGTTTAATGTTTACATTTTTCATTACTGGGTTTTCTCCTCCATGGTGCGTTACCTTCATATATACAAGTTTGCCAGATTGCAAATATTTTTATATGTTTCGTGCTTTATAATTTCGGTTATCCGTTAATACTATATTATGGTGCCAGTTGAAATATAAGTTCTCGGAATCTCCTTCGAGGTGAGATCATGACGGTGATGTAAATTTTACCATCACTGGGTGGTCTCCTCTCGAAGGCGGTTTTCATTCAACAGAAGAAAGAGGATACACAAAAATAATTGTGTTCTAGGATTTCTTTTCCACCAGTTGAAATAATAATGTGCGCACTTGAGAGGCGATTGCCAAGTTTATGTTTTATTTTTCATTACTGGGTTTTCTCCTTCATGGCGCGTGATGCTTATACCCTCGACTGTTAAGAAATAAAATTTTCTTATGTAGGCTTTGGTTCCACTTCTCTTTGGCTTTGTCCTATTTGGAACTGATAAAGCTATTGAGTGGTGGCACCGCGGCCCTTTCATCGATAATACAATGTATTAGTCCAGAAGTTAAAATTCGTTAATATTGCAAGTTTTTAAAATCTTGAAGGGAAACACTCCCATTCTTGGTGTTCTTGGTTAAATTTTTCTGGTTTACTATTTTGGATGTAGGGAATTCATGTCAATGCTTTTATGTAAGAAAATTATATTTTTAAAATGATACGTAAGCCGTTTCTTTTAAGGAAAAGAAGTTCCTTGTGTAATTTCATTTTCATTGGATATTGTTGATGTTGTCATGCTGTAACCAAATGTGCAGGCGAGTGGGAAGTAACTTGCTTCCCTCCCACTCCACCGACTGAAATTTGAGACACCTGGGACGTTGATAACTTTCATTTGCTTGTTTGCTTTCTGAGACGAAGGTTGGCAAGTTTCCGATTGCAGTGTTTGTAAATCTGTACTGTGATATAGTGTAGGATAAAGTTGATCCTTACTTATGAAATAGACGAAAATGGTACGTATATTTAGTAGGGATTCATCAGATGTGAATAGATTTTTGCGTTATTTACTTTCGTTTATGTTTAAATGTAGTTTTATCAAAATTTTCAGTATGTTATTTTAAAAGGAAATGTGTTGGGACCTCTTTGGAGGCGAGCTCATTACAGTGATTAACATTAAAACTCACTGGGTGGTCTCCTCGAGAGCGGATCTCATTTTTGTCAACACCCGAGTAATTGTATCTTGCCGAATTACGATTGTTGTTTGTGGCGTGCTGAAAATTTTTCTTTGGCGAACGTTAAGCAAGAATTCATGGCACACACCTGAGGGGAGAAATCCGAGTTTAATGTTTACATTGTTCATTACTGGGTTTTCTCCTCCATGGTGCGTTACCTTCAAATATACAAGTTTGCCAGATTGCAAATATTTTTATATGTTTCGTGCTTTATAATTTCGGTTATCCGTTAATACTATATTATGGTGCCAGTTGAAATATAAGTTCTCGGAATCTCCTTCGAGGTGAGATCATGACGGTGATGTAAATTTTACCATCACTGGGTGGTCTCCTCTCGAAGGCGGTTTTCATTCAACAGAAGAAAGAGGATACACAAAAATAATTGTGTTCTAGGATTTCTTTTCCACCAGTTGAAATAATAATGTGCGCACTTGAGAGGCGATTGCCAAGTTTATGTTTTATTTTTCATTACTGGGTTTTCTCCTTCATGGCGCGTGATGCTTATACCCTCGACTGTTAAGAAATAAAATTTTCTTATGTAGGCTTTGGTTCCACTTCTCTTTGGCTTTGTCCTATTTGGAACTGATAAAGCTATTGAGTGGTGGCACCGCGGCCCTTCCATCGATAATACAATGTATTAGTCCAGAAGTTAAAATTCGTTAATATTGCAAGTTTTTAAAATCTTGAAGGGAAACACTCCCATTCTTGGTGTTCTTGGTTAAATTTTTCTGGTTTACTATTTTGGATGTAGGGAATTCATGTCAATGCTTTTATGTAAGAAAATTATATTTTTAAAATGATACGTAAGCCGTTTCTTTTAAGGAAAAGAAGTTCCTTGTGTAATTTCATTTTCATTGGATATTGTTGATGTTGTCATGCTGTAACCAAATGTGCAGGCGAGTGGGAAGTAACTTGCTTCCCTCCCACTCCACCGACTGAAATTTGAGACACCTGGGACGTTGATAACTTTCATTTGCTTGTTTGCTTTCTGAGACGAAGGTTGGCAAGTTTACGATTGCAGTGTTTGTAAATCTGTACTGTGATATAGTGTAGGATAAAGTTGATCCTTACTTATGAAATAGACGAAAATGGTACGTATATTTAGTAGGGATTCATCAGATGTGAATAGATTTTTGCGTTATTTACTTTCGTTTATGTTTAAATGTAGTTTTATCAAAATTTTCAGTATGTTATTTTAAAAGGAAATGTGTTGGGACCTCTTTGGAGGCGAGCTCATTACAGTGATTAACATTAAAACTCACTGGGTGGTCTCCTCGAGAGCGGATCTCATTTTTGTCAACACCCGAGTAATTGTATCTTGCCGAATTACGATTGTTGTTTGTGGCGTGCTGAAAATTTTTCTTTGGCGAACGTTAAGCAAGAATTCATGGCACACACCTGAGGGGAGAAATCCGAGTTTAATGTTTACATTGTTCATTACTGGGTTTTCTCCTCCATGGTGCGTTACCTTCAAATATACAAGTTTGCCAGATTGCAAATATTTTTATATGTTTCGTGCTTTATAATTTCGGTTATCCGTTAATACTATATTATGGTGCCAGTTGAAATATAAGTTCACGGAATCTCCTTCGAGGTGAGGTCATGACGGTGATGTAAATTTTAGCTTCACTGTGTGGTCTCCTCTCGAAGGCGGTTTTCATTCAACAGAAGAAAGAGGATACACAAAAATAATTGTGTTCTAGGATTTCTTTTCCACCAGTTGAAATAATAATGTGCGCACTTGAGAGGCGATTGCCAAGTTTATGTTTTATTTTTCATTACTGGGTTTTCTCCTTCATGGCGCGTGATTCTTATACCCTCGACTGTTAAATAAAATTTTCTTATGTGGGCTTTGGTTCCACTTCTCTTTGGCTTTGTCCTATTTGGAACTGATAAAGCTATTGAGTGGTGGCACCGCGGCCCTTTCATCGATAATACAATGTATTAGTCCAGAAGTTAAAATTCGTTAATATTGCAAGTTTTTAAAATCTTGAAGGGAAACACTCCCATTCTTGGTGTTCTTGGTTAAATTTTTCTGGTTTAATATTTTGATGTAGGGAATTCATGTCAATGCTTTTATGTAAGAAAATTATATTTTTAAAATGATACGTAAGCCGTTTCTTTTAAGGAAAAGAAGTTCCTTGTGTAATTTCATTTTCATTGGATATTGTTGAAGTTGTCATGCTGTAACCAAATGTGCAGGCGAGTGGGAAGTAACTTGCTTCCCTCCCACTCCACCGACTGAAATTTGAGACACCTGGGACGTTGATAACTTTCATTTGCTTGTTTGCTTTCTGAGACGAAGGTTGGCAAGTTTCCGATTGCAGTGTTTGTAAATCTGTACTGTGATATAGTGTAGGATAAAGTTGATCCTTACTTATGAAATAGACGAAAATGGTACGTATATTTAGTAGGGATTCATCAGATGTGGATAGATTTTTGCGTTATTTACTTTCGTTTATGTTTAAATGTAGTTTTATCAAAATTTTCAGTATGTCATTTTAAAAGGAAATGTGTTGGGACCTCTTTGGAGGTGAGCTCATTACAGTGATTAACATTAAAACTCACTGGGTGGTCTCCTCTCGAGAGCGGATCTCATTTTTGTCAACACCCGAGTAATTGTATCTTGCCGAATTACGATTTTTGTTTGTGGCGTGCTGAAAATTTTTCTTTGGCGAACGTTAAGCAAGAATTCATGGCACACACCTGAGGGGAGAAATCCGAGTTTAATGTTTACATTTTTCATTACTGGGGTTTCTCCTCCATGGTGCGTTACCTTCAAATATACAAGTTTGCCAGATTGCGAATATTTTTATATGTTTCGTGCTTTATAATTTCGGTTATCCGTTAATACTATATTATGGTGCCAGTTGAAATATAAGTTCACGGAATCTCCTTCGAGGTGAGATCATGACGGTGATGTAAATTTTAGCTTCACTGGGTGGTCTCCTCTCGAAGGCGGTTTTCATTCAACAGAAGAAAGAGGATACACAAAAATAATTGTGTTCTAGGATTTCTTTTCCACCAGTTGAAATAATAATGTGCGCACTTGAGAGGCGATTGCCAAGTTTATGTTTTATTTTTCATTACTGGGTTTTCTCCTTCATGGCGCGTGATGCTTATACCCTCGACTGTTAAGAAATAAAATTTTCTTATGTAGGCTTTGGTTCCACTTCTCTTTGGCTTTGTCCTATTTGGAACTGACAAAGCTATTGAGTGGTGGCACCGCGGCCCTTCCATCGATAATACAATGTATTAGTCCAGAAGTTAAAATTCGTTAATATTGCAAGTTTTTAAAATCTTGAAGGGAAACACTCCCATTCTTGGTGTTCGTGGTTAAATTTTTCTGGTTTAATATTTTGGATGTAGGGAATTCATGTCAATGCTTTTATGTAAGAAAATTATATTTTTAAAATGATACGTAAGCCGTTTCTTTTAAGGAAAAGAAGTTCCTTGTGTAATTTCATTTTCATTGGATATTGTTGAAGTTGTCATGCTGTAACCAAATGTGCAGGCGAGTGGGAAGTAACTTGTTTCCCTCCCACTCCACCGACTGAAATTTGAGACACCTGGGACGTTGATAACTTTCATTTGCTTGTTTGCTTTCTGAGACGAAGGTTGTCAAGATTCCGATTGCAGTGTTTGTAAATCTGTACTGTGATATAGTGTAGGATAAAGTTGATCCTTACTTATGAAATAGACGAAAATGGTACGTATATTTAGTAGGGATTCATCAGATGTGGATAGATTTTTGCGTTATTTACTTTCGTTTATGTTTAAATGTAGTTTTATCAAAAATTTCAGTATGTTATTTTAAAAGGAAATGTGTTGGGACCTCTTTGGAGGTGAGCTCATTACAGTGATTAACATTAAAACTCACTGGGTGGTCTCCACTCGAGAGCGGATCTCATTTTTGTCAACACCCGAGTAATTGTATCCTGCCGAATTACGATTGTTATTTGTGGAGTGCTGAAAATTTTTCTTTGGCGAACGTTAAGCAAGAATTCATGGCACACACCTGAGGGGAGAAATCCGAGTTTAATGTTTACATTTTTCATTACTGGGTTTTCTCCTCCATGGTGCGTTACCTTCATATATACAAGTTTGCCAGATTGCAAATATTTTTATATGTTTCGTGCTTTATAATTTCGGTTATCCGTTAATACTATATTATGGTGCCAGTTGAAATATAAGTTCTCGGAATCTCCTTCGAGGTGAGATCATGACGGTGATGTAAATTTTACCATCACTGGGTGGTCTCCTCTCGAAGGCGGTTTTCATTCAACAGAAGAAAGAGGATACACAAAAATAATTGTGTTCTAGGATTTCTTTTCCACCAGTTGAAATAATAATGTGCGCACTTGAGAGGCGATTGCCAAGTTTATGTTTTATTTTTCATTACTGGGTTTTCTCCTTCATGGCGCGTGATTCTTATACCCTCGACTGTTAAATAAAATTTTCTTATGTGGGCTTTGGTTCCACTTCTCTTTGGCTTTGTCCTATTTGGAACTGATAAAGCTATTGAGTGGTGGCACCGCGGCCCTTTCATCGATAATACAATGTATTAGTCCAGAAGTTAAAATTCGTTAATATTGCAAGTTTTTAAAATCTTGAAGGGAAACACTCCCATTCTTGGTGTTCTTGGTTAAATTTTTCTGGTTTAATATTTTGATGTAGGGAATTCATGTCAATGCTTTTATGTAAGAAAATTATATTTTTAAAATGATACGTAAGCCGTTTCTTTTAAGGAAAAGAAGTTCCTTGTGTAATTTCATTTTCATTGGATATTGTTGAAGTTGTCATGCTGTAACCAAATGTGCAGGCGAGTGGGAAGTAACTTGCTTCCCTCCCACTCCACCGACTGAAATTTGAGACACCTGGGACGTTGATAACTTTCATTTGCTTGTTTGCTTTCTGAGACGAAGGTTGGCAAGTTTCCGATTGCAGTGTTTGTAAATCTGTACTGTGATATAGTGTAGGATAAAGTTGATCCTTACTTATGAAATAGACGAAAATGGTACGTATATTTAGTAGGGATTCATCAGATGTGGATAGATTTTTGCGTTATTTACTTTCGTTTATGTTTAAATGTAGTTTTATCAAAATTTTCAGTATGTCATTTTAAAAGGAAATGTGTTGGGACCTCTTTGGAGGTGAGCTCATTACAGTGATTAACATTAAAACTCACTGGGTGGTCTCCTCTCGAGAGCGGATCTCATTTTTGTCAACACCCGAGTAATTGTATCTTGCCGAATTACGATTTTTGTTTGTGGCGTGCTGAAAATTTTTCTTTGGCGAACGTTAAGCAAGAATTCATGGCACACACCTGAGGGGAGAAATCCGAGTTTAATGTTTACATTTTTCATTACTGGGGTTTCTCCTCCATGGTGCGTTACCTTCAAATATACAAGTTTGCCAGATTGCAAATATTTTTATATGTTTCGTGCTTTATAATTTCGGTTATCCGTTAATACTATATTATGGTGCCAGTTGAAATATAAGTTCACGGAATCTCCTTCGAGGTGAGATCATGACGGTGATGTAAATTTTAGCTTCACTGGGTGGTCTCCTCTCGAAGGCGGTTTTCATTCAACAGAAGAAAGAGGATACACAAAAATAATTGTGTTCTAGGATTTCTTTTCCACCAGTTGAAATAATAATGTGCGCACTTGAGAGGCGATTGCCAAGTTTATGTTTTATTTTTCATTACTGGGTTTTCTCCTTCATGGCGCGTGATGCTCATACCCTCGACTGTTAAGAAATAAAATTTTCTTATGTAGGCTTTGGTTCCACTTCTCTTTGGCTTTGTCCTATTTGGAACTGACAAAGCTATTGAGTGGTGGCACCGCGGCCCTTCCATCGATAATACAATGTATTAGTCCAGAAGTTAAAATTCGTTAATATTGCAAGTTTTTAAAATCTTGGAGGGAAACACTCCCATTCTTGGTGTTCGTGGTTAAATTTTTCTGGTTTAATATTTTGGATGTAGGGAATTCATGTCAATGCTTTTATGTAAGAAAATTATATTTTTAAAATGATACGTAAGCCGTTTCTTTTAAGGAAAAGAAGTTCCTTGTGTAATTTCATTTTCATTGGATATTGTTGAAGTTGTCATGCTGTAACCAAATGTGCAGGCGAGTGGGAAGTAACTTGTTTCCCTCCCACTCCACCGACTGAAATTTGAGACACCTGGGACGTTGATAACTTTCATTTGCTTGTTTGCTTTCTGAGACGAAGGTTGTCAAGATTCCGATTGCAGTGTTTGTAAATCTGTACTGTGATATAGTGTAGGATAAAGTTGATCCTTACTTATGAAATAGACGAAAATGGTACGTATATTTAGTAGGGATTCATCAGATGTGGATAGATTTTTGCGTTATTTACTTTCGTTTATGTTTAAATGTAGTTTTATCAAAAATTTCAGTATGTTATTTTAAAAGGAAATGTGTTGGGACCTCTTTGGAGGTGAGCTCATTACAGTGATTAACATTAAAACTCACTGGGTGGTCTCCTCTCGAGAGCGGATCTCATTTTTGTCAACACCCGAGTAATTGTATCTTGCCGAATTACGATTGTTATTTGTGGAGTGCTGAAAATTTTTCTTTGGCGAACGTTAAGCAAGAATTCATGGCACACACCTGAGGGGAGAAATCCGAGTTTAATGTTTACATTTTTCATTACTGGGTTTTCTCCTCCATGGTGCGTTACCTTCATATATACAAGTTTGCCAGATTGCAAATATTTTTATATGTTTCGTGCTTTATAATTTCGGTTATCCGTTAATACTATATTATGGTGCCAGTTGAAATATAAGTTCTCGGAATCTCCTTCGAGGTGAGATCATGACGGTGATGTAAATTTTACCATCACTGGGTGGTCTCCTCTCGAAGGCGGTTTTCATTCAACAGAAGAAAGAGGATACACAAAAATAATTGTGTTCTAGGATTTCTTTTCCACCAGTTGAAATAATAATGTGCGCACTTGAGAGGCGATTGCCAAGTTTATGTTTTATTTTTCATTACTGGGTTTTCTCCTTCATGGCGCGTGATGCTTATACCCTCGACTGTTAAGAAATAAAATTTTCTTATGTAGGCTTTGGTTCCACTTCTCTTTGGCTTTGTCCTATTTGGAACTGATAAAGCTATTGAGTGGTGGCACCGCGGCCCTTTCATCGATAATACAATGTATTAGTCCAGAAGTTAAAATTCGTTAATATTGCAAGTTTTTAAAATCTTGAAGGGAAACACTCCCATTCTTGGTGTTCTTGGTTAAATTTTTCTGGTTTACTATTTTGGATGTAGGGAATTCATGTCAATGCTTTTATGTAAGAAAATTATATTTTTAAAATGATACGTAAGCCGTTTCTTTTAAGGAAAAGAAGTTCCTTGTGTAATTTCATTTTCATTGGATATTGTTGATGTTGTCATGCTGTAACCAAATGTGCAGGCGAGTGGGAAGTAACTTGCTTCCCTCCCACTCCACCGACTGAAATTTGAGACACCTGGGACGTTGATAACTTTCATTTGCTTGTTTGCTTTCTGAGACGAAGGTTGGCAAGTTTCCGATTGCAGTGTTTGTAAATCTGTACTGTGATATAGTGTAGGATAAAGTTGATCCTTACTTATGAAATAGACGAAAATGGTACGTATATTTAGTAGGGATTCATCAGATGTGAATAGATTTTTGCGTTATTTACTTTCGTTTATGTTTAAATGTAGTTTTATCAAAATTTTCAGTATGTTATTTTAAAAGGAAATGTGTTGGGACCTCTTTGGAGGCGAGCTCATTACAGTGATTAACATTAAAACTCACTGGGTGGTCTCCTCGAGAGCGGATCTCATTTTTGTCAACACCCGAGTAATTGTATCTTGCCGAATTACGATTGTTGTTTGTGGCGTGCTGAAAATTTTTCTTTGGCGAACGTTAAGCAAGAATTCATGGCACACACCTGAGGGGAGAAATCCGAGTTTAATGTTTACATTGTTCATTACTGGGTTTTCTCCTCCATGGTGCGTTACCTTCAAATATACAAGTTTGCCAGATTGCAAATATTTTTATATGTTTCGTGCTTTATAATTTCGGTTATCCGTTAATACTATATTATGGTGCCAGTTGAAATATAAGTTCTCGGAATCTCCTTCGAGGTGAGATCATGACGGTGATGTAAATTTTACCATCACTGGGTGGTCTCCTCTCGAAGGCGGTTTTCATTCAACAGAAGAAAGAGGATACACAAAAATAATTGTGTTCTAGGATTTCTTTTCCACCAGTTGAAATAATAATGTGCGCACTTGAGAGGCGATTGCCAAGTTTATGTTTTATTTTTCATTACTGGGTTTTCTCCTTCATGGCGCGTGATGCTTATACCCTCGACTGTTAAGAAATAAAATTTTCTTATGTAGGCTTTGGTTCCACTTCTCTTTGGCTTTGTCCTATTTGGAACTGATAAAGCTATTGAGTGGTGGCACCGCGGCCCTTCCATCGATAATACAATGTATTAGTCCAGAAGTTAAAATTCGTTAATATTGCAAGTTTTTAAAATCTTGAAGGGAAACACTCCCATTCTTGGTGTTCTTGGTTAAATTTTTCTGGTTTACTATTTTGGATGTAGGGAATTCATGTCAATGCTTTTATGTAAGAAAATTATATTTTTAAAATGATACGTAAGCCGTTTCTTTTAAGGAAAAGAAGTTCCTTGTGTAATTTCATTTTCATTGGATATTGTTGATGTTGTCATGCTGTAACCAAATGTGCAGGCGAGTGGGAAGTAACTTGCTTCCCTCCCACTCCACCGACTGAAATTTGAGACACCTGGGACGTTGATAACTTTCATTTGCTTGTTTGCTTTCTGAGACGAAGGTTGGCAAGTTTACGATTGCAGTGTTTGTAAATCTGTACTGTGATATAGTGTAGGATAAAGTTGATCCTTACTTATGAAATAGACGAAAATGGTACGTATATTTAGTAGGGATTCATCAGATGTGAATAGATTTTTGCGTTATTTACTTTCGTTTATGTTTAAATGTAGTTTTATCAAAATTTTCAGTATGTTATTTTAAAAGGAAATGTGTTGGGACCTCTTTGGAGGCGAGCTCATTACAGTGATTAACATTAAAACTCACTGGGTGGTCTCCTCGAGAGCGGATCTCATTTTTGTCAACACCCGAGTAATTGTATCTTGCCGAATTACGATTGTTGTTTGTGGCGTGCTGAAAATTTTTCTTTGGCGAACGTTAAGCAAGAATTCATGGCACACACCTGAGGGGAGAAATCCGAGTTTAATGTTTACATTGTTCATTACTGGGTTTTCTCCTCCATGGTGCGTTACCTTCAAATATACAAGTTTGCCAGATTGCAAATATTTTTATATGTTTCGTGCTTTATAATTTCGGTTATCCGTTAATACTATATTATGGTGCCAGTTGAAATATAAGTTCACGGAATCTCCTTCGAGGTGAGGTCATGACGGTGATGTAAATTTTAGCTTCACTGGGTGGTCTCCTCTCGAAGGCGGTTTTCATTCAACAGAAGAAAGTGGATACACAAAAATAATTGTGTTCTAGGATTTCTTTTCCACCAGTTGAAATAATAATGTGCGCACTTGAGAGGCGATTGCCAAGTTTATGTTTTATTTTTCATTACTGGGTTTTCTCCTTCATGGCGCGTGATGCTTATACCGTCGACAGTTAAGAAATAAAATTTTCTTATGTGGTCTTTGGTTCCACTTCTCTTTGGCTTTGTCCTATTTGGAACTGATAAAGCTATTGAGTGGTGGCACCGCGGCCCTTTCATCGATAATACAATGTATTAGTCCAGAAGTTAAAATTCGTTAATATTGCAAGTTTTTAAAATCTTGAAGGGAAACACTCCCATTCTTGGTGTTCTTGGTTAAATTTTTCTGGTTTAATATTTTGGATGTAGGGAATTCATGTCAATGCTTTTATGTAAGAAAATTATATTATTAAAATGATACGTAAGCCGTTTCTTTTAAGGAAAATAAGTTCCTTGTGTAATTTCATTTTCATTGGATATTGTTGAAGTTGTCATGCTGTAACCAAATGTGCAGGCGAGTGGGAAGTAACTTGTTTCCCTCCCACTCCACCGACTGAAATTTGAGATGCCTGGGACGTTGATAACTTTCATTTGCTTGTTTGCTGTCTGAGACGAAGGTTGTCAAGTTTCCGATTGCAGTGTTTGTAAATCTGTACTGTGATATAGTGTAGGATAAAGTTGATCCTTACTTATGAAATAGAAGCAAATGTTACGTATATTTAGCAGGGATTCATCAGATGTGGATAGATTTTTGCGTTATTTACTTTCGTTTATGTTTAAATGTAGTTTTATCAAAATTTTCAGTATGTTATTTTAAAAGGAAATGTGTTGGGACCTCTTTGGAGGTGAGCTCATTACAGTGATTAACATTAAAACTCACTGGGTGGTCTCCTCTCGAGAGCGGATCTCATTTTTGTCAACACCCGAGTAATTGTATCTTGCCGAATTACGATTGTTATTTGTGGCGTGCTGAAAATTTTTCTTTGGCGAACGTTAAGCAAGAATTCATGGCACACACCTGAGGGGAGAAATCCGAGTTTAATGTTTACATTTTTCATTACTGGGGTTTCTCCTCCATGGTGCGTTACCTTCAAATATACAAGTTTGCCAGATTGCAAATATTTTTATATGTTTCGTGCTTTATAATTTCGGTTATCCGTTAATACTATATTATGGTGCCAGTTGAAATATAAGTTCACGGAATCTCCTTCGAGGTGAGATCATGACGGTGATGTAAATTTTAGCTTCACTGGGTGGTCTCCTCTCGAAGGCGGTTTTCATTCAACAGAAGAAAGAGGATACACAAAAATAATTGTGTTCTAGGATTTCTTTTCCACCAGTTGAAATAATAATGTGCGCACTTGAGAGGCGATTGCCAAGTTTATGTTTTATTTTTCATTACTGGGTTTTCTCCTTCATGGCGCGTGATGCTTATACCCTCGACTGTTAAGAAATAAAATTTTCTTATGTAGGCTTTGGTTCCACTTCTCTTTGGCTTTGTCCTATTTGGAACTGATAAAGCTATTGAGTGGTGGCACCGCGGCCCTTTCATCGATAATACAATGTATTAGTCCAGAAGTTAAAATTCGTTAATATTGCAAGTTTTTAAAATCTTGAAGGGAAACACTCCCATTCTTGGTGTTCGTGGTTAAATTTTTCTGGTTTACTATTTTGGATGTAGGGAATTCATGTCAATGCTTTTATGTAAGAAAATTATATTTTTAAAATGATACGTAAGCCGTTTCTTTTAAGGAAAAGAAGTTCCTTGTGTAATTTCATTTTCATTGGATATTGTTGAAGTTGTCATGCTGTAACCAAATGTGCAGGCGAGTGGGAAGTAACTTGCTTCCCTCCCACTCCACCGACTGAAATTTGAGACACCTGGGACGTTGATAACTTTCATTTGCTTGTTTGCTTTCTGAGACGAAGGTTGGCAAGTTTCCGATTGCAGTGTTTGTAAATCTGTACTGTGATATAGTGTAGGATAAAGTTGATCCTTACTTATGAAATAGACGAAAATGGTACGTATATTTAGTAGGGATTCATCAGATGTGGATAGATTTTTGCGTTATTTACTTTCGTTTATGTTTAAATGTAGTTTTATCAAAATTTTCAGTATGTTATTTTAAAAGGAAATGTGTTGGGACCTCTTTGGAGTCGAGCTCATTACAGTGATTAACATTAAAACTCACTGGGTGGACTCCTCTCGAGAGCGGATCTCATTTTTGTCAACACCCGAGTAATTGTATCTTGCCGAATTACGATTGTTGTTTGTGGCGTGCTGAAAATTTTTCTTTGGCGAACGTTAAGCAAGAATTCATGGCACACACCTGAGGGGAGAAATCCGAGTTTAATGTTTACATTGTTCATTACTGGGTTTTCTCCTCCATGGTGCGTTACCTTCAAATATACAAGTTTGCCAGATTGCAAATATTTTTATATGTTTCGTGCTTTATAATTTCGGTTATCCGTTAATACTATATTATGGTGCCAGTTGAAATATAAGTTCACGGAATCTCCTTCGAGGTGAGATCATGACGGTGATGTAAATTTTAGCTTCACTGGGTGGTCTCCTCTCGAAGGCGGTTTTCATTCAACAGAAGAAAGAGGATACACAGAAATAATTGTGTTCTAGGATTTCTTTTCCACCAGTTGAAATAATAATGTGCGCACTTGAGAGGCGATTGCCAAGTTTATGTTTTATTTTTCATTACTGGGTTTTCTCCTTCATGGCGCGTGATGCTTATACCCTCGACTGTTAAATAAAATTTTCTTATGTGGGCTTTGGTTCCACTTCTCTTTGGCTTTGTCCTATTTGGAACTGATAAAGCTATTGAGTGGTGGCACCGCGGCCCTTTCATCGATAATACATTGTATTAGTCCAGAAGTTAAAATTCGTTAATATTGCAAGTTTTTAAAATCTTGAAGGGAAACACTCCCATTCTTGGTGTTCGTGGTTACATTTTTCTGGTTTACTATTTTGGATGTAGGGAATTCATGACAATGCTTTTATGTAAGAAAATTATATTTTTAAAATGATACGTAAGCCGTTACTTTTAAGGAAAAGAAGTTCCTTGTGTAATTTCATTTTCATTGGATATTGTTGAAGTTGTCATGCTGTAACCAAATGTGCAGGCGAGTGGGAAGTAACTTGTTTCCCTCCCAATCCACCGACTGAAATTTGAGACACCTGGGACGTTGATAACTTTCATTTGCTTGTTTGCTTTCTGAAACGAAGGTTGTCAAGATTCCGATTGCAGTGTTTGTAAATCTGTACTGTGATATAGTGTGGGATAAAGTTGATCCTTACTTATGAAATAGACGAAAATGGTACGTATATTTAGTAGGGATTCATCAGATGTGGAAAGATTTTTGCGTTATTTACTTTCGTTTATGTTTAAATGTAGTTTTATCAAAAATTTCAGTATGTTATTTTAAAAGGAAATGTGTTGGGACCTCTTTGGAGGTGAGCTCATTACAGTGATTAACATTAAAACTCACTGGGTGGTCTCCTCTCGAGAGCGGATCTCATTTTTGTCAACACCCGAGTAAAGGTATCTTGCCGAATTACGATTGTTATTTGTGGCGTGCTGAAAATTTTTCTTTGGCGAACGTTAAGCAAGAATTCATGGCACACACCTGAGGGGAGAAATCCGAGTTTAATGTTTACATTTTTCATTACTGGGTTTTCTCCTCCATGGTGCGTTACCTTCATATATACAAGTTTGCCAGATTGCAAATATTTTTATATGTTTCGTGCTTTATAATTTCGGTTATCCGTTAATACTATATTATGGTGCCAGTTGAAATATAAGTTCACGGAATCTCCTTCGAGGTGAGATCATGACGGTGATGTAAATTTTAGCTTCACTGTGTGGTCTCCTCTCGAAGGCGGTTTTCATTCAACAGAAGAAAGAGGATACACAAAAATAATTGTGTTCTAGGATTTCTTTTCCACCAGTTGAAATAATAATGTGCGCACTTGAGAGGCGATTGCCAAGTTTATGTTTTATTTTTCATTACTGGGTTTTCTCCTTCATGGCGCGTGATGCTTATACCCTCGACTGTTAAGAAATAAAATTTTCTTATGTAGGCTTTGGTTCCACTTCTCTTTGGCTTTGTCCTATTTGGAACTGACAAAGCTATTGAGTGGTGGCACCGCGGCCCTTCCATCGATAATACAATGTATTGGTCCAGAAGTTAAAATTCGTTAATATTGCAAGCTTTTAAAATCTTGAAGGGAATCACTCCCATTCTTGGTGTTCGTGGTTAAATTTTTCTGGTTTACTATTTTGGATGTAGGGAATTCATGTCAATGCTTTTATGTAAGAAAATTATATTTTTAACACATTGACTGCCGTGTGTATGATATGTCATACACATGGCTTCTTGCTTCTGGGCCACGTGTATGCTACTCCATACACAAACAAGAACCTGATTCTTGGCCACGTGTATGGAAACGCATACACAGTTCAAGCAAAACTATATGACTGTTAAATAGCCGTGGCGTACATCTAAGATGGGGCAGTAATAATTTTAATTTCTGTAATGTCTTACGAGAGTAAAAAAATCTTCAAAACTTTATTTACGATTACGTATTCTTTTCACTAGTACAAATGTATTGACAACTAAAAAAGAAGGGTAAATGTGTAAATACATTTTTTTTCTGGTTGGAATTCACAGCAAACGATTATACATTATGGAATACATTGCTAGTACATCATAATTCTTACAAAACGATTCGTTATATAATATTTTTTTGTAAACTTATGTTCCTTGTAGATATATAGATAGATATAAGGATGACATATTTTGTACCGAACACTTTGGAAGTTCAATGATATTTTGTTGAAACACTCCCGGCACATAAAAGGATTTTTGGGACATTTGTCAAATACTGTCTTCACCACCTGGCAAACTTCCTCCCTGTCGAGTCAGAATTTCCACTTCTGCCACAGATTTTGTAGCAATGTTCACAGTGTCCTTGCATCTTTCTTCCATTATCCCCTACTTTGTTTATCAAGTGATGAGTTTGAGTTTTTCTGCCTTGTTGCCCAGGTAAAGTGAGTTTGCTGTCCAGGAGTTAATTGTTCAGAAATAATATTTAGGATTACAAGTTTCCTGAATTCATTTATGTGTATGTTACTGGACTGGATGCAGACACTGTAGAGAATGTAGGCATTCACGAGAGCCGTTCTCCATATAAATTCGATAATTACTTTCTTGTACCATTTTGTAGTCTTTCGCAGAGCATTCCCATATGAAGCGAATTGATCACTTACGTCAATGACGGACTTGCTAGTAGTGTAATCAATAATTGCGGTAGGTTTTCTAATTTCAGAACCACGTCTTTCTGTTACAGTTACCTCTTCAGCAGAGTGAGCTGTAGATAGGACTAACACATCTCTCTTATCTTTCCACTTCAGAATAGTCACACCTTCCTGAGTTTCCATTCCTACAATATCACCTTTCCTCAATTTACCTTGAACAACATCTGCTGGCAAATATTTACGGTTAGACCTAATTGTACCGATCAGATGGGTATTATTGTCAATGGCAAGGTAAGCAAGAGGAACGCTGGTGTAATAATTATCTGTGTAAAGATGCCGGCCTTCACCGAGATGATCTCTTACAAGCTGTAACACAACAGTTTCAGGAACTGACATGTTACCGGCCGTTTATATTTCCAACATAAAGAATAATGTTCCATGTATAGCCCCTGCTGGCACACAACTTGAAAACTTTCACTCCGTATTTATTCTTTTTGGAAGGGATGTACTGCCGAAATGAAAGTCTTCCCCGCCATGGCATCATACTTTCGTCGACACAATTTTTTTTCCCCTGGTGTGTATATTTCTTGGAATTGTGAAATGAGTTTTTTGGTGATGTTCGTAATTTTTTGTAATCTATCATTAGGGACAGCACGTGAATTGTCTGCAAAATGCCACATTCGTAGAAGCAGTTCAAATCTGTTTCTACTCATCATACTTCGGGGAAGAGGAAAACCAAACAAAGCACTAGTGCTCCAGTAGTCTGATAATTTTGGTACTTTGATCACCACAAAATTTTAAAACAGCGTGATAGTCAAAAAGAACAAGACAAAATGTGGTAACACAAAGCGAATAATTACGTGTATGAAATCATATACACGTGGCATACAACCTCAAATTGAAAACCTACGCCGCGTGTATAGAAATGCGTACACACCACAAAAACCTCAACAATGAGCTTAATTTCAATTGTATTGAGATATTATGCATACACATTTTATTCACAGTCGGTCAGTAACAAGAAAATCGGATTGGCCCAGAAGAGATACATTTTCAGTTACACGGTAGCAGTCAATGTGTTAAAATGATACGTTAGCCGTTTCTTTTAAGGAAAAGAAGTTCCTTGTGTAATTTCATTTTCATTGGATATTGTTGAAGTTGTCATGCTTTAACCAAATGTGCAGGCGAGTGGGAAGTAACTTGCTTCCCTCCCACTCCACCGACTGAAATTTGAGACACCTGGGACGTTGATAACTTTCATTTGCTTGTTTGCTTTCTGAGACGAAGGTTGGCAAGTTTCCGATTGCAGTGTTTGTAAATCTGTACTGTGATATAATGTAAGATAAAGTTGATCCTTACTTATGAAATAGACGAAAATGGTACGTATATTTAGTAGGGATTCATCAGATGTGGATAGATTTTTGCGTTATTTACTTTCGTTTATGTTTAAATGTAGTTTTATCAAAATTTTCAATATGTTATTTTAAAAGGAAATGTGTTGGGACTTCTTTGGAGGCGAGCTCATTACAGTGATTAACATTAAAACTCACTGGGTGGTCTCCTCGAGAGCGGATCTCATTTTTGTCAACACCCGAGTATTTGTATCTTGCCCAATTACGATTGTTGTTTGTGGCGTGCTGAAAATTTTTCTTTGGCGAACGTTAAGCAAGAATTCATGGCACACACCTGAGGGGAGAAATCCGAGTTTAATGTTTACATTGTTCATTACTGGGTTTTCTCCTCCATGGTGCGTTACCTTCAAATATACAAGTTTGCCAGATTGCAAATATTTTTATATGTTTCGTGCTTTATAATTTCGGTTATCCGTTAATACTATATTATGGTGCCAGTTGAAATATAAGTTCACGGAATCTCCTTCGAGGTGAGATCATGACGGTGATGTAAATTTTAGCTTCACTGTGTGGTCTCCTCTCGAAGGCGGTTTTCATTCAACAGAAGAAAGAGGATACACAAAAATAATTGTGTTCTAGGATTTCTTTTCCACCAGTTGAAATAATAATGTGCGCACTTGAGAGGCGATTGCCAAGTTTATGTTTTATTTTTCAATACAGGGTTTTCTCCTTCATGGCGCGTGATTCTTATACCCTCGACTGTTAAATAAAATTTTCTTATGTGGGCTTTGGTTCCACTTCTCTTTGGCTTTGTCCTATTTGGAACTGATAAAGCTATTGAGTGGTGGCACCGCGGCCCTTTCATCGATAATACAATGTATTAGTCCAGAAGTTAAAATTCGTTAATATTGCAAGTTTTTAAAATCTTGAAGGGAAACACTCCCATTCTTGGTGTTCTTGGTTAAATTTTTCTGGTTTAATATTTTGATGTAGGGAATTCATGTCAATGCTTTTATGTAAGAAAATTATATTTTTAAAATGATACGTAAGCCGTTTCTTTTAAGGAAAAGAAGTTCCTTGTGTAATTTCATTTTCATTGGATATTGTTGAAGTTGTCATGCTGTAACCAAATGTGCAGGCGAGTGGGAAGTAACTTGCTTCCCTCCCACTCCACCGACTGAAATTTGAGACACCTGGGACGTTGATAACTTTCATTTGCTTGTTTGCTTTCTGAGACGAAGGTTGGCAAGTTTCCGATTGCAGTGTTTGTAAATCTGTACTGTGATATAGTGTAGGATAAAGTTGATCCTTACTTATGAAATAGACGAAAATGGTACGTATATTTAGTAGGGATTCATCAGATGTGGATAGATTTTTGCGTTATTTACTTTCGTTTATGTTTAAATGTAGTTTTATCAAAATTTTCAGTATGTCATTTTAAAAGGAAATGTGTTGGGACCTCTTTGGAGGTGAGCTCATTACAGTGATTAACATTAAAACTCACTGGGTGGTCTCCTCTCGAGAGCGGATCTCATTTTTGTCAACACCCGAGTAATTGTATCTTGCCGAATTACGATTTTTGTTTGTGGCGTGCTGAAAATTTTTCTTTGGCGAACGTTAAGCAAGAATTCATGGCACACACCTGAGGGGAGAAATCCGAGTTTAATGTTTACATTTTTCATTACTGGGGTTTCTCCTCCATGGTGCGTTACCTTCAAATATACAAGTTTGCCAGATTGCAAATATTTTTATATGTTTCGTGCTTTATAATTTCGGTTATCCGTTAATACTATATTATGGTGCCAGTTGAAATATAAGTTCACGGAATCTCCTTCGAGGTGAGATCATGACGGTGATGTAAATTTTAGCTTCACTGGGTGGTCTCCTCTCGAAGGCGGTTTTCATTCAACAGAAGAAAGAGGATACACAAAAATAATTGTGTTCTAGGATTTCTTTTCCACCAGTTGAAATAATAAAATGCGCACTTGAGAGGCGATTGCCAAGTTTATGTTTTATTTTTCATTACTGGGTTTTCTCCTTCATGGCGCGTGATGCTTATACCCTCGACTGTTAAGAAATAAAATTTTCTTATGTAGGCTTTGGTTCCACTTCTCTTTGGCTTTGTCCTATTTGGAACTGACAAAGCTATTGAGTGGTGGCACCGCGGCCCTTCCATCGATAATACAATGTATTAGTCCAGAAGTTAAAATTCGTTAATATTGCAAGTTTTTAAAATCTTGAAGGGAAACACTCCCATTCTTGGTGTTCGTGGTTAAATTTTTCTGGTTTAATATTTTGGATGTAGGGAATTCATGTCAATGCTTTTATGTAAGAAAATTATATTTTTAAAATGATACGTAAGCCGTTTCTTTTAAGGAAAAGAAGTTCCTTGTGTAATTTCATTTTCATTGGATATTGTTGAAGTTGTCATGCTGTAACCAAATGTGCAGGCGAGTGGGAAGTAACTTGTTTCCCTCCCACTCCACCGACTGAAATTTGAGACACCTGGGACGTTGATAACTTTCATTTGCTTGTTTGCTTTCTGAGACGAAGGTTGTCCAGATTCCGATTGCAGTGTTTGTAAATCTGTACTGTGATATAGTGTAGGATAAAGTTTAACCTTACTTATGAAATAGACGAAAATGGTACGTATATTTAGTAGGGATTCATCAGATGTGGATAGATTTTTGCGTTATTTACTTTCGTTTATGTTTAAATGTAGTTTTATCAAAAATTTCAGTATGTTATTTTAAAAGGAAATGTGTTGGGACCTCTTTGGAGGTGAGCTCATTACAGTGATTAACATTAAAACTCACTGGGTGGTCTCCTCTCGAGAGCGGATCTCATTTTTGTCAACACCCGAGTAATTGTATCTTGCCGAATTACGATTGTTATTTGTGGAGTGCTGAAAATTTTTCTTTGGCGAACGTTAAGCAAGAATTCATGGCACACACCTGAGGGGAGAAATCCGAGTTTAATGTTTACATTTTTCATTACTGGGTTTTCTCACCCGAGTAATTGTATCTTGCCGAATTACGATTGTTATTTGTGGCGTGCTGAAAATTTTTCTTTGGCGAACGTTAAGCAAGAATTCATGGCACACACCTGAGGGGAGAAATCCGAGTTTAATGTTTACATTTTTCATTACTGGGGTTTCTCCTCCATGGTGCGTTACATTCAAATATACAAGTTTGCCAGATTGCAAATATCTTTATATGTTTCGTGCTTTATAATTTCGGTTATCCGTTAATACTATATTATGGTGCCAGTTGAAATATAAGTTCACGGAATCTCCTTCGAGGTGAGATCATGACGGTGATGTAAATTTTAGCTTCACTGGGTGGTCTCCTCTCGAAGGCGGTTTTCATTCAACAGAAGAAAGAGGATACACAAAAATAATTGTGTTCTAGGATTTATTTTCCACCAGTTGAAATAATAATGTGCGCACTTGAGAGGCGATTGCCAAGTTTATGTTTTATTTTTCATTACTGGGTTTTCTCCTTCATGGCGCGTGATGCTTATACCCTCGACTGTTAAGAAATAAAATTTTCTTATGTAGGCTTTGGTTCCACTTCTCTTTGGCTTTGTCCTATTTGGAACTGATAAAGCTATTGAGTGGTGGCACCGCGGCCCTTTCATCGATAATACAATGTATTAGTCCAGAAGTTAAAATTCGTTAATATTGCAAGTTTTTAAAATCTTGAAGGGAAACACTCCCATTCTTGGTGTTCGTGGTTAAATTTTTCTGGTTTACTATTTTGGATGTAGGGAATTCATGACAATGCTTTTATGTAAGAAAATTATATTTTTAAAATGATACGTAAGCCGTTTCTTTTAAGGAAAAGAAGTTCCTTGTGTAATTTCATTTTCATTGGATATTGTTGAAGTTGTCATGCTGTAACCAAATGTGCAGGCGAGTGGGAAGTAACTTGCTTCCCTCCCACTCCACCGACTGAAATTTGAGACACCTGGGACGTTGATAACTTTCATTTGCTTGTTTGCTTTCTGAGACGAAGGTTGGCAAGTTTCCGATTGCAGTGTTTGTAAATCTGTACTGTGATATAGTGTAGGATAAAGTTGATCCTTACTTATGAAATAGACGAAAATGGTACGTATATTTAGTAGGGATTCATCAGATGTGGATAGATTTTTGCGTTATTTACTTTCGTTTATGTTTAAATGTAGTTTTATCAAAATTTTCAGTATGTTATTTTAAAAGGAAATGTGTTGGGACCTCTTTGGAGTCGAGCTCATTACAGTGATTAACATTAAAACTCACTGGGTGGACTCCTCTCGAGAGCGGATCTCATTTTTGTCAACACCCGAGTAATTGTATCTTGCCGAATTACGATTGTTGTTTGTGGCGTGCTGAAAATTTTTCTTTGGCGAACGTTAAGCAAGAATTCATGGCACACACCTGAGGGGAGAAATCCGAGTTTAATGTTTACATTGTTCATTACTGGGTTTTCTCCTCCATGGTGCGTTACCTTCAAATATACAAGTTTGCCAGATTGCAAATATTTTTATATGTTTCGTGCTTTATAATTTCGGTTATCCGTTAATACTATATTATGGTGCCAGTTGAAATATAAGTTCACGGAATCTCCTTCGAGGTGAGATCATGACGGTGATGTAAATTTTAGCTTCACTGGGTGGTCTCCTCTCGAAGGCGGTTTTCATTCAACAGAAGAAAGAGGATACACAGAAATAATTGTGTTCTAGGATTTCTTTACCACCAGTTGAAATAATAATGTGCGCACTTGAGAGGCGATTGCCAAGTTTATGTTTTATTTTTCATTACTGGGTTTTCTCCTTCATGGCGCGTGATGCTTATACCCTCGACTGTTAAATAAAATTTTCTTATGTGGGCTTTGGTTCCACTTCTCTTTGGCTTTGTCCTATTTGGAACTGATAAAGCTATTGAGTGGTGGCACCGCGGCCCTTTCATCGATAATACATTGTATTAGTCCAGAAGTTAAAATTCGTTAATATTGCAAGTTTTTAAAATCTTGAAGGGAAACACTCCCATTCTTGGTGTTCGTGGTTACATTTTTCTGGTTTACTATTTTGGATGTAGGGAATTCATGTCAATGCTTTTATGTAAGAAAATTATATTTTTAAAATGATACGTAAGCCGTTTCTTTTAAGGAAAAGAAGTTCCTTGTGTAATTTCATTTTCATTGGATATTGTTGAAGTTGTCATGCTGTAACCAAATGTGCAGGCGAGTGGGAAGTAACTTGCTTCCCTCCCACTCCACCGACTGAAATTTGAGACACCTGGGACGTTGATAACTTTCATTTGCTTGTTTGCTTTCTGAGACGAAGGTTGGCAAGTTTCCGATTGCAGTGTTTGTAAATCTGTACTGTGATATAGTGTAGGATAAAGTTGATCCTTACTTATGAAATAGACGAAAATGGTACGTATATTTAGTAGGGATTCATCAGATGTGGATAGATTTTTGCGTTATTTACTTTCGTTTATGTTTAAATGTAGTTTTATCAAAATTTTCAGTATGTCATTTTAAAAGGAAATGTGTTGGGACCTCTTTGGAGGTGAGCTCATTACAGTGATTAACATTAAAACTCACTGGGTGGTCTCCTCTCGAGAGCGGATCTCATTTTTGTCAACACCCGAGTAATTGTATCTTGCCGAATTACGATTGTTGTTTGTGGCGTGCTGAAAATTTTTCTTTGGCGAACGTTAAGCAAGAATTCATGGCACACACCTGAGGGGAGAAATCCGAGTTTAATGTTTACATTTTTCATTACTGGGGTTTCTCCTCCATGGTGCGTTACCTTCAAATATACAAGTTTGCCAGATTGCAAATATTTTTATATGTTTCGTGCTTTATAATTTCGGTTATCCGTTAATACTATATTATGGTGCCAGTTGAAATATAAGTTCACGGAATCTCCTTCGAGGTGAGATCATGACGGTGATGTAAATTTTAGCTTCACTGGGTGGTCTCCTCTCGAAGGCGGTTTTCATTCAACAGAAGAAAGAGGATACACAAAAATAATTGTGTTCTAGGATTTCTTTTCCACCAGTTGAAATAATAATGTGCGCACTTGAGAGGCGATTGCCAAGTTTATGTTTTATTTTTCATTACTGGGTTTTCTCCTTCATGGCGCGAGATGCTTATACCCTCGACTGTTAAGAAATAAAATTTTCTTATGTAGGCTTTGGTTCCACTTCTCTTTGGCTTTGTCCTATTTGGAACTGATAAAGCTATTGAGTGGTGGCACCGCGGCCCTTCCATCGATAATACAATGTATTAGTCCAGAAGTTAAAATTCGTTAATATTGCAAGTTTTTAAAATCTTGAAGGGAAACACTCCCATTCTTGGTGTTCTTGGTTAAATTTTTCTGGTTTACTATTTTGGATGTAGGGAATTCATGTCAATGCTTTTATGTAAGAAAATTATATTTTTAAAATGATACGTAAGCCGTTTCTTTTAAGGAAAAGAAGTTCCTTGTGTAATTTCATTTTCATTGGATATTGTTGATGTTGTCATGCTGTAACCAAATGTGCAGGCGAGTGGGAAGTAACTTGCTTCCCTCCCAATCCACCGACTGAAATTTGAGTCACCTGGGACGTTGATAACTTTCATTTGCTTGTTTGCTTTCTGAGACGAATGTTGTCAAGTTTCCGATTGCAGTGTTTGTAAATCTGTACTGTGATATAGTGTAGGATAAAGTTGATCCTTACTTATGAAATAGACGAAAATGGTACGTATATTTAGTAGGGATTCATCAGATGTGAAAAGATTTTTGCGTTATTTACTTTCGTTTATGTTTAAATGTAGTTTTATCAAAATTTTCAGTATGTTATTTTAAAAGGAAATGTGTTGGGACCTCTTTGGAGGGGAGCTCATTACAGTGATTAACATTAAAACTCACTGGGTGGTCTCCTCTCGAGAGCGGATCTCATTTTTGTCAACACCCGAGTAATTGTATCTTGCCGAATTACGATTGTTATTTGTGGCGTGCTGAAAATTTTTCTTTGGCGAACGTTAAGCAAGAATTCATGGCACACACCTGAGGGGAGAAATCCGAGTTTAATGTTTACATTTTTCATTACTGGGTTTTCTCCTCCATGGTGCGTTACCTTCATATATACAAGTTTGCCAGATTGCAAATATTTTTATATGTTTCGTGCTTTATAATTTCGGTTATCCGTTAATACTATATTATGGTGCCAGTTGAAATATAAGTTCACGGAATCTCCTTCGAGGTGAGATCATGACGGTGATGTAAATTTTAGCTTCACTGGGTGGTCTCCTCTCGAAGGCGGTTTTCATTCAACAGAAGAAAGAGGATACACAAAAATAATTGTGTTCTAGGATTTCTTTTCCACCAGTTGAAATAATAATGTGCGCACTTGAGAGGCGATTGCCAAGTTTATGTTTTATTTTTCATTACTGGGTTTTCTCCTTCATGGCGCGTGATGCTTATACCCTCGACTGTTAAGAAATAAAATTTTCTTATGTAGGCTTTGGTTCCACTTCTCTTTGGCTTTGTCCTATTTGGAACTGATAAAGCTATTGAGTGGTGGCACCGCGGCCCTTCCATCGATAATACAATGTATTAGTCCAGAAGTTAAAATTCGTTAATATTGCAAGTTTTTAAAATCTTGAAGGGAAACACTCCCATTCTTGGTGTTCTTGGTTAAATTTTTCTGGTTTACTATTTTGGATGTAGGGAATTCATGTCAATGCTTTTATGTAAGAAAATTATATTTTTAAAATGATACGTAAGCCGTTTCTTTTAAGGAAAAGAAGTTCCTTGTGTAATTTCATTTTCATTGGATATTGTTGATGTTGTCATGCTGTAACCAAATGTGCAGGCGAGTGGGAAGTAACTTGCTTCCCTCCCAATCCACCGACTGAAATTTGAGACACCTGGGACGTTGATAACTTTCATTTGCTTGTTTGCTTTCTGAGACGAAGGTTGTCAAGTTTCCGATTGCAGTGTTTGTAAATCTGTACTGTGATATAGTGTAGGATAAAGTTGATCCTTACTTATGAAATAGACGAAAATGGTACGTATATTTAGTAGGGATTCATCAGATGTGAAAAGATTTTTGCGTTATTTACTTTCGTTTATGTTTAAATGTAGTTTTATCAAAATTTTCAGTATGTTATTTTAAAAGGAAATGTGTTGGGACCTCTTTGGAGGGGAGCTCATTACAGTGATTAACATTAAAACTCACTGGGTGGTCTCCTCTCGAGAGCGGATCTCATTTTTGTCAACACCCGAGTAATTGTATCTTGCCGAATTACGATTGTTGTTTGTGGCGTGCTGAAAATTTTTCTTTGGCGAACGTTAAGCAAGAATTCATGGCACACACCTGAGGGGAGAAATCCGAGTTTAATGTTTACATTTTTCATTACTGGGGTTTCTCCTCCATGGTGCGTTACCTTCAAATATACAAGTTTGCCAGATTGCAAATATTTTTATATGTTTCGTGCTTTATAATTTCGGTTATCCGTTAATACTATATTATGGTGCCAGTTGAAATATAAGTTCACGGAATCTCCTTCGAGGTGAGATCATGACGGTGATGTAAATTTTAGCTTCACTGGGTGGTCTCCTCTCGAAGGCGGTTTTCATTCAACAGAAGAAAGAGGATACACAAAAATAATTGTGTTCTAGGATTTCCTTTCCACCAGTTGAAATAATAATGTGCGCACTTGAGAGGCGATTGCCAAGTTTATGTTTTATTTTTCATTACTGGGTTTTCTCCTTCATGGCGCGTGATGCTTATACCCTCGACTGTTAAGAAATAAAATTTTCTTATGTAGGCTTTGGTTCCACTTCTCTTTGGCTTTGTCCTATTTGGAACTGATAAAGCTATTGAGTGGTGGCACCGCGGCCCTTCCATCGATAATACAATGTATTAGTCCAGAAGTTAAAATTCGTTAATATTGCAAGTTTTTAAAATCTTGAAGGGAAACACTCCCATTCTTGGTGTTCTTGGTTAAATTTTTCTGGTTTACTATTTTGGATGTAGGGAATTCATGTCAATGCTTTTATGTAAGAAAATTATATTTTTAAAATGATACGTAAGCCGTTTCTTTTAAGGAAAAGAAGTTCCTTGTGTAATTTCATTTTCATTGGATATTGTTGATGTTGTCATGCTGTAACCAAATGTGCAGGCGAGTGGGAAGTAACTTGCTTCCCTCCCAATCCACCGACTGAAATTTGAGACACCTGGGACGTTGATAACTTTCATTTGCTTGTTTGCTTTCTGAGACGAAGGTTGGCAAGTTTCCGATTGCAGTGTTTGTAAATCTGTACTGTGATATAGTGTAGGATAAAGTTGATCCTTACTTATGAAATAGACGAAAATGGTACGTATATTTAGTAGGGATTCATCAGATGTGAAAAGATTTTTGCGTTATTTACTTTCGTTTATGTTTAAATGTAGTTTTATCAAAATTTTCAGTATGTTATTTTAAAAGGAAATGTGTTGGGACCTCTTTGGAGGGGAGCTCATTACAGTGATTAACATTAAAACTCACTGGGTGGTCTCCTCTCGAGAGCGGATCTCATTTTTGTCAACACCCGAGTAATTGTATCTTGCCGAATTACGATTGTTATTTGTGGCGTGCTGAAAATTTTTCTTTGGCGAACGTTAAGCAAGAATTCATGGCACACACCTGAGGGGAGAAATCCGAGTTTAATGTTTACATTTTTCATTACTGGGTTTTCTCCTCCATGGTGCGTTACCTTCATATATACAAGTTTGCCAGATTGCAAATATTTTTATATGTTTCGTGCTTTATAATTTCGGTTATCCGTTAATACTATATTATGGTGCCAGTTGAAATATAAGTTCACGGAATCTCCTTCGAGGTGAGATCATGACGGTGATGTAAATTTTAGCTTCACTGGGTGGTCTCCTCTCGAAGGCGGTTTTCATTCAACAGAAGAAAGAGGATACACAAAAATAATTGTGTTCTAGGATTTCTTTTCCACCAGTTGAAATAATAATGTGCGCACTTGAGAGGCGATTGCCAAGTTTATGTTTTATTTTTCATTACTGGGTTTTCTCCTTCATGGCGCGTGATGCTTATACCCTCGACTGTTAAGAAATAAAATTTTCTTATGTAGGCTTTGGTTCCACTTCTCTTTGGCTTTGTCCTATTTGGAACTGACAAAGCTATTGAGTGGTGGCACCGCAGCCCTTTCATCGATAATACAATGTATTAGTCCAGAAGTTAAAATTCGTTAATATTGCAAGTTTTTAAAATCTTGAAGGGAAACACTCCCATTCTTGGTGTTCTTGGTTAAATTTTTCTGGTTTAATATTTTGGATGTAGGGAATTCATGTCAATGCTTTTATGTAAGAAAATTATATTATTAAAATGATACGTAAGCCGTTTCTTTTAAGGAAAATAAGTTCCTTGTGTAATTTCATTTTTATTGGATATTGTTGAAGTTGTCATGCTGTAACCAAATGTGCAGGCGAGTGGGAAGTAACTTGTTTCCCTCCCACTCCACCGACTGAAATTTGAGATGCCTGGGACGTTGATAACTTTCATTTGCTTGTTTGCTGTCTGAGACGAAGGTTGTCAAGTTTCCGATTGCAGTGTTTGTAAATCTGTACTGTGATATAGTGTAGGATAAAGTTGATCCTTACTTATGAAATAGAAGCAAATGTTACGTATATTTACCAGGGATTCATCAGATGTGGATAGATTTTTGCGTTATTTACTTTCGTTTATGTTTAAATGTAGTTTTATCAAAATTTTCAGTATGTTATTTTAAAAGGAAATGTGTTGGGACCTCTTTGGAGGTGAGCTCATTACAGTGATTAACATTAAAACTCACTGGGTGGTCTCCTCTCGAGAGCGGATCTCATTTTTGTCAACACCCGAGTAATTGTATCTTGCCGAATTACGATTGTTATTTGTGGCGTGCTGAAAATTTTTCTTTGGCGAACGTTAAGCAAGAATTCATGGCACACACCTGAGGGGAGAAATCCGAGTTTAATGTTTACATTTTTCATTACTGGGGTTTCTCCTCCATGGTGCGTTACATTCAAATATACAAGTTTGCCAGATTGCAAATATCTTTATATGTTTCGTGCTTTATAATTTCGGTTATCCGTTAATACTATATTATGGTGCCAGTTGAAATATAAGTTCACGGAATCTCCTTCGAGGTGAGATCATGACGGTGATGTAAATTTTAGCTTCACTGGGTGGTCTCCTCTCGAAGGCGGTTTTCATTCAACAGAAGAAAGAGGATACACAAAAATAATTGTGTTCTAGGATTTATTTTCCACCAGTTGAAATAATAATGTGCGCACTTGAGAGGCGATTGCCAAGTTTATGTTTTATTTTTCATTACTGGGTTTTCTCCTTCATGGCGCGTGATGCTTATACCCTCGACTGTTAAGAAATAAAATTTTCTTATGTAGGCTTTGGTTCCACTTCTCTTTGGCTTTGTCCTATTTGGAACTGATAAAGCTATTGAGTGGTGGCACCGCGGCCCTTTCATCGATAATACAATGTATTAGTCCAGAAGTTAAAATTCGTTAATATTGCAAGTTTTTAAAATCTTGAAGGGAAACACTCCCATTCTTGGTGTTCGTGGTTAAATTTTTCTGGTTTACTATTTTGGATGTAGGGAATTCATGACAATGCTTTTATGTAAGAAAATTATATTTTTAAAATGATACGTAAGCCGTTTCTTTTAAGGAAAAGAAGTTCCTTGTGTAATTTCATTTTCATTGGATATTGTTGAAGTTGTCATGCTGTAACCAAATGTGCAGGCGAGTGGGAAGTAACTTGCTTCCCTCCCACTCCACCGACTGAAATTTGAGACACCTGGGACGTTGATAACTTTCATTTGCTTGTTTGCTTTCTGAGACGAAGGTTGGCAAGTTTCCGATTGCAGTGTTTGTAAATCTGTACTGTGATATAGTGTAGGATAAAGTTGATCCTTACTTATGAAATAGACGAAAATGGTACGTATATTTAGTAGGGATTCATCAGATGTGGATAGATTTTTGCGTTATTTACTTTCGTTTATGTTTAAATGTAGTTTTATCAAAATTTTCAGTATGTTATTTTAAAAGGAAATGTGTTGGGACCTCTTTGGAGTCGAGCTCATTACAGTGATTAACATTAAAACTCACTGGGTGGACTCCTCTCGAGAGCGGATCTCATTTTTGTCAACACCCGAGTAATTGTATCTTGCCGAATTACGATTGTTGTTTGTGGCGTGCTGAAAATTTTTCTTTGGCGAACGTTAAGCAAGAATTCATGGCACACACCTGAGGGGAGAAATCCGAGTTTAATGTTTACATTGTTCATTACTGGGTTTTCTCCTCCATGGTGCGTTACCTTCAAATATACAAGTTTGCCAGATTGCAAATATTTTTATATGTTTCGTGCTTTATAATTTCGGTTATCCGTTAATACTATATTATGGTGCCAGTTGAAATATAAGTTCACGGAATCTCCTTCGAGGTGAGATCATGACGGTGATGTAAATTTTAGCTTCACTGGGTGGTCTCCTCTCGAAGGCGGTTTTCATTCAACAGAAGAAAGAGGATACACAGAAATAATTGTGTTCTAGGATTTCTTTACCACCAGTTGAAATAATAATGTGCGCACTTGAGAGGCGATTGCCAAGTTTATGTTTTATTTTTCATTACTGGGTTTTCTCCTTCATGGCGCGTGATGCTTATACCCTCGACTGTTAAATAAAATTTTCTTATGTGGGCTTTGGTTCCACTTCTCTTTGGCTTTGTCCTATTTGGAACTGATAAAGCTATTGAGTGGTGGCACCGCGGCCCTTTCATCGATAATACATTGTATTAGTCCAGAAGTTAAAATTCGTTAATATTGCAAGTTTTTAAAATCTTGAAGGGAAACACTCCCATTCTTGGTGTTCGTGGTTACATTTTTCTGGTTTACTATTTTGGATGTAGGGAATTCATGTCAATGCTTTTATGTAAGAAAATTATATTTTTAAAATGATACGTAAGCCGTTTCTTTTAAGGAAAAGAAGTTCCTTGTGTAATTTCATTTTCATTGGATATTGTTGAAGTTGTCATGCTGTAACCAAATGTGCAGGCGAGTGGGAAGTAACTTGCTTCCCTCCCACTCCACCGACTGAAATTTGAGACACCTGGGACGTTGATAACTTTCATTTGCTTGTTTGCTTTCTGAGACGAAGGTTGGCAAGTTTCCGATTGCAGTGTTTGTAAATCTGTACTGTGATATAGTGTAGGATAAAGTTGATCCTTACTTATGAAATAGACGAAAATGGTACGTATATTTAGTAGGGATTCATCAGATGTGGATAGATTTTTGCGTTATTTACTTTCGTTTATGTTTAAATGTAGTTTTATCAAAATTTTCAGTATGTCATTTTAAAAGGAAATGTGTTGGGACCTCTTTGGAGGTGAGCTCATTACAGTGATTAACATTAAAACTCACTGGGTGGTCTCCTCTCGAGAGCGGATCTCATTTTTGTCAACACCCGAGTAATTGTATCTTGCCGAATTACGATTGTTGTTTGTGGCGTGCTGAAAATTTTTCTTTGGCGAACGTTAAGCAAGAATTCATGGCACACACCTGAGGGGAGAAATCCGAGTTTAATGTTTACATTTTTCATTACTGGGGTTTCTCCTCCATGGTGCGTTACCTTCAAATATACAAGTTTGCCAGATTGCAAATATTTTTATATGTTTCGTGCTTTATAATTTCGGTTATCCGTTAATACTATATTATGGTGCCAGTTGAAATATAAGTTCACGGAATCTCCTTCGAGGTGAGATCATGACGGTGATGTAAATTTTAGCTTCACTGGGTGGTCTCCTCTCGAAGGCGGTTTTCATTCAACAGAAGAAAGAGGATACACAAAAATAATTGTGTTCTAGGATTTCTTTTCCACCAGTTGAAATAATAATGTGCGCACTTGAGAGGCGATTGCCAAGTTTATGTTTTATTTTTCATTACTGGGTTTTCTCCTTCATGGCGCGTGATGCTTATACCCTCGACTGTTAAGAAATAAAATTTTCTTATGTAGGCTTTGGTTCCACTTCTCTTTGGCTTTGTCCTATTTGGAACTGATAAAGCTATTGAGTGGTGGCACCGCGGCCCTTCCATCGATAATACAATGTATTAGTCCAGAAGTTAAAATTCGTTAATATTGCAAGTTTTTAAAATCTTGAAGGGAAACACTCCCATTCTTGGTGTTCTTGGTTAAATTTTTCTGGTTTACTATTTTGGATGTAGGGAATTCATGTCAATGCTTTTATGTAAGAAAATTATATTTTTAAAATGATACGTAAGCCGTTTCTTTTAAGGAAAAGAAGTTCCTTGTGTAATTTCATTTTCATTGGATATTGTTGATGTTGTCATGCTGTAACCAAATGTGCAGGCGAGTGGGAAGTAACTTGCTTCCCTCCCAATCCACCGACTGAAATTTGAGACACCTGGGACGTTGATAACTTTCATTTGCTTGTTTGCTTTCTGAGACGAAGGTTGTCAAGTTTCCGATTGCAGTGTTTGTAAATCTGTACTGTGATATAGTGTAGGATAAAGTTGATCCTTACTTATGAAATAGACGAAAATGGTACGTATATTTAGTAGGGATTCATCAGATGTGAAAAGATTTTTGCGTTATTTACTTTCGTTTATGTTTAAATGTAGTTTTATCAAAATTTTCAGTATGTTATTTTAAAAGGAAATGTGTTGGGACCTCTTTGGAGGGGAGCTCATTACAGTGATTAACATTAAAACTCACTGGGTGGTCTCCTCTCGAGAGCGGATCTCATTTTTGTCAACACCCGAGTAATTGTATCTTGCCGAATTACGATTGTTATTTGTGGCGTGCTGAAAATTTTTCTTTGGCGAACGTTAAGCAAGAATTCATGGCACACACCTGAGGGGAGAAATCCGAGTTTAATGTTTACATTTTTCATTACTGGGTTTTCTCCTCCATGGTGCGTTACCTTCATATATACAAGTTTGCCAGATTGCAAATATTTTTATATGTTTCGTGCTTTATAATTTCGGTTATCCGTTAATACTATATTATGGTGCCAGTTGAAATATAAGTTCACGGAATCTCCTTCGAGGTGAGATCATGACGGTGATGTAAATTTTAGCTTCACTGGGTGGTCTCCTCTCGAAGGCGGTTTTCATTCAACAGAAGAAAGAGGATACACAAAAATAATTGTGTTCTAGGATTTCTTTTCCACCAGTTGAAATAATAATGTGCGCACTTGAGAGGCGATTGCCAAGTTTATGTTTTATTTTTCATTACTGGGTTTTCTCCTTCATGGCGCGTGATGCTTATACCCTCGACTGTTAAGAAATAAAATTTTCTTATGTAGGCTTTGGTTCCACTTCTCTTTGGCTTTGTCCTATTTGGAACTGATAAAGCTATTGAGTGGTGGCACCGCGGCCCTTCCATCGATAATACAATGTATTAGTCCAGAAGTTAAAATTCGTTAATATTGCAAGTTTTTAAAATCTTGAAGGGAAACACTCCCATTCTTGGTGTTCTTGGTTAAATTTTTCTGGTTTACTATTTTGGATGTAGGGAATTCATGTCAATGCTTTTATGTAAGAAAATTATATTTTTAAAATGATACGTAAGCCGTTTCTTTTAAGGAAAAGAAGTTCCTTGTGTAATTTCATTTTCATTGGATATTGTTGATGTTGTCATGCTGTAACCAAATGTGCAGGCGAGTGGGAAGTAACTTGCTTCCCTCCCAATCCACCGACTGAAATTTGAGACACCTGGGACGTTGATAACTTTCATTTGCTTGTTTGCTTTCTGAGACGAAGGTTGTCAAGTTTCCGATTGCAGTGTTTGTAAATCTGTACTGTGATATAGTGTAGGATAAAGTTGATCCTTACTTATGAAATAGACGAAAATGGTACGTATATTTAGTAGGGATTCATCAGATGTGAAAAGATTTTTGCGTTATTTACTTTCGTTTATGTTTAAATGTAGTTTTATCAAAATTTTCAGTATGTTATTTTAAAAGGAAATGTGTTGGGACCTCTTTGGAGGGGAGCTCATTACAGTGATTAACATTAAAACTCACTGGGTGGTCTCCTCTCGAGAGCGGATCTCATTTTTGTCAACACCCGAGTAATTGTATCTTGCCGAATTACGATTGTTATTTGTGGCGTGCTGAAAATTTTTCTTTGGCGAACGTTAAGCAAGAATTCATGGCACACACCTGAGGGGAGAAATCCGAGTTTAATGTTTACATTTTTCATTACTGGGTTTTCTCCTCCATGGTGCGTTACCTTCATATATACAAGTTTGCCAGATTGCAAATATTTTTATATGTTTCGTGCTTTATAATTTCGGTTATCCGTTAATACTATATTATGGTGCCAGTTGAAATATAAGTTCACGGAATCTCCTTCGAGGTGAGATCATGACGGTGATGTAAATTTTAGCTTCACTGGGTGGTCTCCTCTCGAAGGCGGTTTTCATTCAACAGAAGAAAGAGGATACACAAAAATAATTGTGTTCTAGGATTTCTTTTCCACCAGTTGAAATAATAATGTGCGCACTTGAGAGGCGATTGCCAAGTTTATGTTTTATTTTTCATTACTGGGTTTTCTCCTTCATGGCGCGTGATGCTTATACCCTCGACTGTTAAGAAATAAAATTTTCTTATGTAGGCTTTGGTTCCACTTCTCTTTGGCTTTGTCCTATTTGGAACTGACAAAGCTATTGAGTGGTGGCACCGCGGCCCTTTCATCGATAATACAATGTATTAGTCCAGAAGTTAAAATTCGTTAATATTGCAAGTTTTTAAAATCTTGAAGGGAAACACTCCCATTCTTGGTGTTCTTGGTTAAATTTTTCTGGTTTAATATTTTGGATGTAGGGAATTCATGTCAATGCTTTTATGTAAGAAAATTATATTATTAAAATGATACGTAAGCCGTTTCTTTTAAGGAAAATAAGTTCCTTGTGTAATTTCATTTTTATTGGATATTGTTGAAGTTGTCATGCTGTAACCAAATGTGCAGGCGAGTGGGAAGTAACTTGTTTCCCTCCCACTCCACCGACTGAAATTTGAGATGCCTGGGACGTTGATAACTTTCATTTGCTTGTTTGCTGTCTGAGACGAAAGTTGTCAAGTTTCCGATTGCAGTGTTTGTAAATCTGTACTGTGATATAGTGTAGGATAAAGTTGATCCTTACTTATGAAATAGAAGCAAATGTTACGTATATTTACCAGGGATTCATCAGATGTGGATAGATTTTTGCGTTATTTACTTTCGTTTATGTTTAAATGTAGTTTTATCAAAATTTTCAGTATGTTATTTTAAAAGGAAATGTGTTGGGACCTCTTTGGAGGTGAGCTCATTACAGTGATTAACATTAAAACTCACTGGGTGGTCTCCTCTCGAGAGCGGATCTCATTTTTGTCAACACCCGAGTAATTGTATCTTGCCGAATTACGATTGTTATTTGTGGCGTGCTGAAAATTTTTCTTTGGCGAACGTTAAGCAAGAATTCATGGCACACACCTGAGGGGAGAAATCCGAGTTTAATGTTTACATTTTTCATTACTGGGGTTTCTCCTCCATGGTGCGTTACATTCAAATATACAAGTTTGCCAGATTGCAAATATCTTTATATGTTTCGTGCTTTATAATTTCGGTTATCCGTTAATACTATATTATGGTGCCAGTTGAAATATAAGTTCACGGAATCTCCTTCGAGGTGAGATCATGACGGTGATGTAAATTTTAGCTTCACTGGGTGGTCTCCTCTCGAAGGCGGTTTTCATTCAACAGAAGAAAGAGGATACACAAAAATAATTGTGTTCTAGGATTTATTTTCCACCAGTTGAAATAATAATGTGCGCACTTGAGAGGCGATTGCCAAGTTTATGTTTTATTTTTCATTACTGGGTTTTCTCCTTCATGGCGCGTGATGCTTATACCCTCGACTGTTAAGAAATAAAATTTTCTTATGTAGGCTTTGGTTCCACTTCTCTTTGGCTTTGTCCTATTTGGAACTGATAAAGCTATTGAGTGGTGGCACCGCGGCCCTTTCATCGATAATACAATGTATTAGTCCAGAAGTTAAAATTCGTTAATATTGCAAGTTTTTAAAATCTTGAAGGGAAACACTCCCATTCTTGGTGTTCGTGGTTAAATTTTTCTGGTTTACTATTTTGGATGTAGGGAATTCATGACAATGCTTTTATGTAAGAAAATTATATTTTTAAAATGATACGTAAGCCGTTTCTTTTAAGGAAAAGAAGTTCCTTGTGTAATTTCATTTTCATTGGATATTGTTGAAGTTGTCATGCTGTAACCAAATGTGCAGGCGAGTGGGAAGTAACTTGCTTCCCTCCCACTCCACCGACTGAAATTTGAGACACCTGGGACGTTGATAACTTTCATTTGCTTGTTTGCTTTCTGAGACGAAGGTTGGCAAGTTTCCGATTGCAGTGTTTGTAAATCTGTACTGTGATATAGTGTAGGATAAAGTTGATCCTTACTTATGAAATAGACGAAAATGGTACGTATATTTAGTAGGGATTCATCAGATGTGGATAGATTTTTGCGTTATTTACTTTCGTTTATGTTTAAATGTAGTTTTATCAAAATTTTCAGTATGTTATTTTAAAAGGAAATGTGTTGGGACCTCTTTGGAGTCGAGCTCATTACAGTGATTAACATTAAAACTCACTGGGTGGACTCCTCTCGAGAGCGGATCTCATTTTTGTCAACACCCGAGTAATTGTATCTTGCCGAATTACGATTGTTGTTTGTGGCGTGCTGAAAATTTTTCTTTGGCGAACGTTAAGCAAGAATTCATGGCACACACCTGAGGGGAGAAATCCGAGTTTAATGTTTACATTGTTCATTACTGGGTTTTCTCCTCCATGGTGCGTTACCTTCAAATATACAAGTTTGCCAGATTGCAAATATTTTTATATGTTTCGTGCTTTATAATTTCGGTTATCCGTTAATACTATATTATGGTGCCAGTTGAAATATAAGTTCACGGAATCTCCTTCGAGGTGAGATCATGACGGTGATGTAAATTTTAGCTTCACTGGGTGGTCTCCTCTCGAAGGCGGTTTTCATTCAACAGAAGAAAGAGGATACACAGAAATAATTGTGTTCTAGGATTTCTTTACCACCAGTTGAAATAATAATGTGCGCACTTGAGAGGCGATTGCCAAGTTTATGTTTTATTTTTCATTACTGGGTTTTCTCCTTCATGGCGCGTGATGCTTATACCCTCGACTGTTAAATAAAATTTTCTTATGTGGGCTTTGGTTCCACTTCTCTTTGGCTTTGTCCTATTTGGAACTGATAAAGCTATTGAGTGGTGGCACCGCGGCCCTTTCATCGATAATACATTGTATTAGTCCAGAAGTTAAAATTCGTTAATATTGCAAGTTTTTAAAATCTTGAAGGGAAACACTCCCATTCTTGGTGTTCGTGGTTACATTTTTCTGGTTTAATATTTTGGATGTAGGGAATTCATGTCAATGCTTTTATGTAAGAAAATTATATTTTTAAAATGATACGTAAGCCGTTTCTTTTAAGGAAAAGAAGTTCCTTGTGTAATTTCATTTTCATTGGATATTGTTGAAGTTGTCATGCTGTAACCAAATGTGCAGGCGAGTGGGAAGTAACTTGCTTCCCTCCCACTCCACCGACTGAAATTTGAGACACCTGGGACGTTGATAACTTTCATTTGCTTGTTTGCTTTCTGAGACGAAGGTTGGCAAGTTTCCGATTGCAGTGTTTGTAAATCTGTACTGTGATATAGTGTAGGATAAAGTTGATCCTTACTTATGAAATAGACGAAAATGGTACGTATATTTAGTAGGGATTCATCAGATGTGGATAGATTTTTGCCTTATTTACTTTCGTTTATGTTTAAATGTAGTTTTATCAAAATTTTCAGTATGTCATTTTAAAAGGAAATGTGTTGGGACCTCTTTGGAGGTGAGCTCATTACAGTGATTAACATTAAAACTCACTGGGTGGTCTCCTCTCGAGAGCGGATCTCATTTTTGTCAACACCCGAGTAATTGTATCTTGCCGAATTACGATTGTTGTTTGTGGCGTGCTGAAAATTTTTCTTTGGCGAACGTTAAGCAAGAATTCATGGCACACACCTGAGGGGAGAAATCCGAGTTTAATGTTTACATTTTTCATTACTGGGGTTTCTCCTCCATGGTGCGTTACCTTCAAATATACAAGTTTGCCAGATTGCAAATATTTTTATATGTTTCGTGCTTTATAATTTCGGTTATCCGTTAATACTATATTATGGTGCCAGTTGAAATATAAGTTCACGGAATCTCCTTCGAGGTGAGATCATGACGGTGATGTAAATTTTAGCTTCACTGGGTGGTCTCCTCTCGAAGGCGGTTTTCATTCAACAGAAGAAAGAGGATACACAAAAATAATTGTGTTCTAGGATTTCTTTTCCACCAGTTGAAATAATAATGTGCGCACTTGAGAGGCGATTGCCAAGTTTATGTTTTATTTTTCATTACTGGGTTTTCTCCTTCATGGCGCGTGATGCTTATACCCTCGACTGTTAAGAAATAAAATTTTCTTATGTAGGCTTTGGTTCCACTTCTGTTTGGCTTTGTCCTATTTGGAAATGACAAAGCTATTGAGTGGTGGCACCGCGGCCCTTCCATCGATAATACAATGTATTAGTCCAGAAGTTAAAATTCGTTAATATTGCAAGCTTTTAAAATCTTGAAGGGAATCACTCCCATTCTTGGTGTTCGTGGTTAAATTTTTCTGGTTTACTATTTTGGATGTAGGGAATTCATGTCAATGCTTTTATGTAAGAAAATTATATTTTTAAAATGATACGTAAGCCGTTTCTTTTAAGGAAAAGAAGTTCCTTGTGTAATTTCATTTTCATTGGATATTGTTGAAGTTGTCATGCTTTAACCAAATGTGCTGGCGAGTGGGAAGTAACTTGCTTCCCTCCCACTCCACCGACTGAAATTTGAGACACCTGGGACGTTGATAACTTTCATTTGCTTGTTTGCTTTCTGAGACGAAGGTTGGCAAGTTTCCGATTGCAGTGTTTGTAAATCTGTACTGTGATATAATGTAAGATAAAGTTGATCCTTACTTATGAAATAGACGAAAATGGTACGTATATTTAGTAGGGATTCATCAGATGTGGATAGATTTTTGCGTTATTTACTTTCGTTTATGTTTAAATGTAGTTTTATCAAAATTTTCAGTATGTTATTTTAAAAGGAAATGTGTTGGGACTTCTTTGGAGGCGAGCTCATTACAGTGATTAACATTAAAACTCACTGGGTGGTCTCCTCGAGAGCGGATCTCATTTTTGTCAACACCCGAGTATTTGTATCTTGCCCAATTACGATTGTTGTTTGTGGCGTGCTGAAAATTTTTCTTTGGCGAACGTTAAGCAAGAATTCATGGCACACACCTGAGGGGAGAAATCCGAGTTTAATGTTTACATTGTTCATTACTGGGTTTTCCCCTCCATGGTGCGTTACCTTCAAATATACAAGTTTGCCAGATTGCAAATATTTTTATATGTTTCGTGCTTTATAATTTCGGTTATCCGTTAATACTATATTATGGTGCCAGTTGAAATATAAGTTCACGGAATCTCCTTCGAGGTGAGATCATGACGGTGATGTAAATTTTAGCTTCACTGTGTGGTCTCCTCTCGAAGGCGGTTTTCATTCAACAGAAGAAAGAGGATACACAAAAATAATTGTGTTCTAGGATTTCTTTTCCACCAGTTGAAATAATAATGTGCGCACTTGAGAGGCGATTGCCAAGTTTATGTTTTATTTTTCATTACTGGGTTTTCTCCTTCATGGCGCGTGATTCTTATACCCTCGACTGTTAAATAAAATTTTCTTATGTGGGCTTTGGTTCCACTTCTCTTTGGCTTTGTCCTATTTGGAACTGATAAAGCTATTGAGTGGTGGCACCGCGGCCCTTTCATCGATAATACAATGTATTAGTCCAGAAGTTAAAATTCGTTAATATTGCAAGTTTTTAAAATCTTGAAGGGAAACACTCCCATTCTTGGTGTTCTTGGTTAAATTTTTCTGGTTTAATATTTTGATGTAGGGAATTCATGTCAATGCTTTTATGTAAGAAAATTATATTTTTAAAATGATACGTAAGCCGTTTCTTTTAAGGAAAAGAAGTTCCTTGTGTAATTTCATTTTCATTGGATATTGTTGAAGTTGTCATGCTGTAACCAAATGTGCAGGCGAGTGGGAAGTAACTTGCTTCCCTCCCACTCCACCGACTGAAATTTGAGACACCTGGGACGTTGATAACTTTCATTTGCTTGTTTGCTTTCTGAGACGAAGGTTGGCAAGTTTCCGATTGCAGTGTTTGTAAATCTGTACTGTGATATAGTGTAGGATAAAGTTGATCCTTACTTATGAAATAGACGAAAATGGTACGTATATTTAGTAGGGATTCATCAGATGTGGATAGATTTTTGCGTTATTTACTTTCGTTTATGTTTAAATGTAGTTTTATCAAAATTTTCAGTATGTCATTTTAAAAGGAAATGTGTTGGGACCTCTTTGGAGGTGAGCTCATTACAGTGATTAACATTAAAACTCACTGGGTGGTCTCCTCTCGAGAGCGGATCTCATTTTTGTCAACACCCGTGTAATTGTATCTTGCCGAATTACGATTTTTGTTTGTGGCGTGCTGAAAATTTTTCTTTGGCGAACGTTAAGCAAGAATTCATGGCACACACCTGAGGGGAGAAATCCGAGTTTAATGTTTACATTTTGTGGTGTTTGCTTATAACTCGCATAATTTTAAAATCTCCACCACATCCTCCTCGTTATTCTAACAAGGAGTTTTTGCGTCATTTTGTTCTTGACGCTCGGCTCCGGACGTCGCAGAGTAAATTTGGCAACACTGTCTCCCCTAGCGGAGAACTTTGTAACTAAAGGGGGAAAGCTTCGGCTGCGGGCGAAGTTTTCTCCCGAGAGAACAGAACGTTGCAGCTGAGGCATAGGTAGAGTAAGGAGCTTCCTTCTCCTTCTTTGGTCACGGGCGGCGGTGATCGGATCCGCATCGACATACGAATTTGACTGTGGCATTGGATTGATGTCTGGACATGGAATAACGGGGTATTATAATTCAATTTATTTCAGTTTATGTTAAAGTGACCGGTCCTTTTTGTTTAGTTATGATTTGCAGGAATAGTCTTTTTGGAATTATCCGTTTTTGTAATTTAAAACTTAGTGCATTTATTCCATGACTGACATAACACAGTTAAAAACTCGCCACCTGATTATTGTGAAATTCGTCGATATAGGATTCCGATCACCTAAACCACAAATTTGACTTTGTATTCATTTTAACGGGTGTTCCTTGTTATAAATTTTAACGATCTGTAGCAAAAAAGGGAAGTATTTATTCTGTTACGTGGGTTTTATTATATTGTTCAGACAATTGAACATATATATATATATATTGGGAGAGATTTTTGTCAAATTGTTGGGGAGATGTTTCTATTTGTCCGGGTGCCAATTTTGTTACAATAAATGGACACTAAAATTGAAGTTTGACGTATGCAATGGTTATTATTTTTATGTTCACTAGCGTTCCATTTTGCTTTGATATATATATGTTGAGAGTGTTTCCGTTTTCGTGGCTAGACGACCACGAACACGGAAACCAACATTAAATCTCGACGATTAGATAAGCTGGGGAATATATGGTATGGTGGGGATTGGTGCTCGATGATCCACGTTAATTTCTGAGTCAGCGCAAGGGGGCCAATTATATCTGTGGTCATAGTTTTGGACTGAATGGTGATTTTACAACTGTAGCAATAAATAGTGGAATAGAGCAAAAGAGAAAAGGGTTGTGGGTTTTTTTGAATATTTGTACAGCTTTAGTTTTTTTGGGCAACCAACCTTTTTGTGGCTCTATTTTTTTTTGGCCAGTGCTGATGTGAAGTGGTCGTGTACTTACTGGTATAACAAAACCTATTTCATATTTATGTTTAGCTTCCAAATTTATACCATTATACTAAAGGACGCGTCCACGTCACAATTTTTCATTACTGGGTTTTCTCCTCCATGGTGCGTTACCTTCATATATACAAGTTTGCCAGATTGCAAATATTTTTATATGTTTCGTGCTTTATAATTTCGGTTATCCGTTAATACTATATTATGGTGCCAGTTGAAATATAAGTTCACGGAATCTCCTTCGAGGTGAGATCATGACGGTGATGTAAATTTTAGCTTCACTGGGTGGTCTCCTCTCGAAGGCGGTTTTCATTCAACAGAAGAAAGAGGATACACAAAAATAATTGTGTTCTAGGATTTCTTTTCCACCAGTTGAAATAATAATGTGCGCAAATGAGAGGCGATTGCCAAGTTTATGTTTTATTTTTCATTACTGGGTTTTCTCCTTCATGGCGCGTGATGCTTATACCCTCGACTGTTAAGAAATAAAATTTTCTTATGTAGGCTTTGGTTCCACTTCTCTTTGGCTTTGTCCTATTTGGAACTGATAAAGCTATTGAGTGGTGGCACCGCGGCCCTTCCATCGATAATACAATGTATTAGTCCAGAAGTTAAAATTCGTTAATATTGCAAGTTTTTAAAATCTTGAAGGGAAACACTCCCATTCTTGGTGTTCGTGGTTAAATTTTTCTGGTTTACTATTTTGGATGAAGGGAATTCATGTCAATGCTTTTATGTAAGAAAATTATATTTTTAAAATGATACGTAAGCCGTTTCTTTTAAGGAAAAGAAGTTCCTTGTGTAATTTCATTTTCATTGGATATTGTTGAAGTTGTCATGCTTTAACCAAATGTGCAGGCGAGTGGGAAGTAACTTGCTTCCCTCCCACTCCACCGACTGAAATTTGAGACACCTGGGACGTTGATAACTTTCATATGCTTGTTTGCTTTCTGAGACGAAGGTTGGCAAGTTTCCGATTGCAGTGTTTGTAAATCTGTACTGTGATATAATGTAGGATAAAGTTGATCCTTACTTATGAAATAGACGAAAATAGTACGTATATTTAGTAGGGATTCATCAGATGTGGATAGATTTTTGCGTTATTTACTTTCGTTTATGTTTAAATGTAGTTTTATCAAAATTTTCAGTATGTTATTTTAAAAGGAAATGTGTTGGGACTTCTTTGGAGGCGAGCTCATTACAGTGATTAACATTAAAACTCACTGGGTGGTCTCCTCGAGAGCGGATCTCATTTTTGTCAACACCCGAGTAATTGTATCTTGCCGAATTACGATTGTTGTTTGTGGCGTGCTGAAAATTTTTCTTTGGCGAACGTTAAGCAAGAATTCATGGCACACACCTGAGGGGAGAAATCCGAGTTTAATGTTTACATTGTTCATTACTGGGTTTTCTCCTCCATGGTGCGTTACCTTCAAATATACAAGTTTGCCAGATTGCAAATATTTTTATATGTTTCGTGCTTTATAATTTCGGTTATCCCTTAATACTATATTATGGTGCCAGTTGAAATATAAGTTCACGGAATCTCCTTCGAGGTGAGATCATGACGGTGATGTAAATTTTAGCTTCACTGTGTGGTCTCCTCTCGAAGGCGGTTTTCATTCAACAGAAGAAAGAGGATACACAAAAATAATTGTATTCTAGGATTTCTTTTCCACCAGTTGAAATAATAATGTGCGCACTTGAGAGGCGATTGCCAAGTTTATGTTTTATTTTTCATTACTGGGTTTTCTCCTTCATGGCGCGTGATTCTTATACCCTCGACTGTTAAATAAAATTTTCTTACGTGGGCTTTGGTTCCACTTCTCTTTGGCTTTGTCCTATTTGGAACTGATAAAGCTATTGAGTGGTGGCACCGCGGCCCTTTCATCGATAATACAATGTATTAGTCCAGAAGTTAAAATTCGTTAATATTGCAAGTTTTTAAAATCTTGAAGGGAAACACTCCCATTCTTGGTGTTCTTGGTTAAATTTTTCTGGTTTTATATTTTGATGTAGGGAATTCATGTCAATGCTTTTATGTAAGAAAATTATATTTTTAAAATGATACGTAAGCCGTTTCTTTTAAGGAAAAGAAGTTCCTTGTGTAATTTCATTTTCATTGGATATTGTTGAAGTTGTCATGCTTTAACCAAATGTGCAGGCGAGTGGGAAGTAACTTGCTTCCCTCCCACTCCACCGACTGAAATTTGAGACACCTGGGACGTTGATAACTTTCATATGCTTGTTTGCTTTCTGAGACGAAGGTTGGCAAGTTTCCGATTGCAGTGTTTGTAAATCTGTACTGTGATATAATGTAGGATAAAGTTGATCCTTACTTATGAAATAGACGAAAATAGTACGTATATTTAGTAGGGATTCATCAGATGTGGATAGATTTTTGCGTTATTTACTTTCGTTTATGTTTAAATGTAGTTTTATCAAAATTTTCAGTATGTTATTTTAAAAGGAAATGTGTTGGGACTTCTTTGGAGGCGAGCTCATTACAGTGATTAACATTAAAACTCACTGGGTGGTCTCCTCGAGAGCGGATCTCATTTTTGTCAACACCCGAGTAATTGTATCTTGCCGAATTACGATTGTTGTTTGTGGCGTGCTGAAAATTTTTCTTTGGCGAACGTTAAGCAAGAATTCATGGCACACACCTGAGGGGAGAAATCCGAGTTTAATGTTTACATTGTTCATTACTGGGTTTTCTCCTCCATGGTGCGTTACCTTCAAATATACAAGTTTGCCAGATTGCAAATATTTTTATATGTTTCGTGCTTTATAATTTCGGTTATCCCTTAATACTATATTATGGTGCCAGTTGAAATATAAGTTCACGGAATCTCCTTCGAGGTGAGATCATGACGGTGATGTAAATTTTAGCTTCACTGTGTGGTCTCCTCTCGAAGGCGGTTTTCATTCAACAGAAGAAAGAGGATACACAAAAATAATTGTGTTCTAGGATTTCTTTTCCACCAGTTGAAATAATAATGTGCGCACTTGAGAGGCGATTGCCAAGTTTATGTTTTATTTTTCATTACTGGGTTTTCTCCTTCATGGCGCGTGATTCTTATACCCTCGACTGTTAAATAAAATTTTCTTACGTGGGCTTTGGTTCCACTTCTCTTTGGCTTTGTCCTATTTGGAACTGATAAAGCTATTGAGTGGTGGCACCGCGGCCCTTTCATCGATAATACAATGTATTAGTCCAGAAGTTAAAATTCGTTAATATTGCAAGTTTTTAAAATCTTGAAGGGAAACACTCCCATTCTTGGTGTTCTTGGTTAAATTTTTCTGGTTTTATATTTTGATGTAGGGAATTCATGTCAATGCTTTTATGTAAGAAAATTATATTTTTAAAATGATACGTAAGCCGTTTCTTTTAAGGAAAAGAAGTTCCTTGTGTAATTTCATTTTCATTGGATATTGTTGAAGTTGTCATGCTGTAACCAAATGTGCAGGCGAGTGGGAAGTAACTTGTTTCCCTCCCACTCCACCGACTGAAATTTGAGATACCTGGGACGTTGATAACTTTCATTTGCTTGTTTGCTGTCTGAGACGAAGGTTGTCAAGTTTCCGATTGCAGTGTTTGTAAATCTGTACTGTGATATAGTGTAGGATAAAATTGATCCTTACTTATGAAATAGAAGCAAATGGTACGTATATTTAGCAGGGATTCATCAGATGTGAATAGATTTTTGCGTTATTTACTTTCGTTTATGTTTAAATGTAGTTTTATCAAAATTTTCAGTATGTTATTTTAAAAGGAAATGTGTTGGGACCTCTTTGGAGGGGAGCTCATTACAGTGATTAACATTAAAACTCACTGGGTGGTCTCCTCTCGAGAGCGGATCTCATTTTTGTCAACACCCGAGTAATTGTATCTTGCCGAATTACGATTGTTATTTGTGGCGTGCTGAAAATTTTTCTTTGGCGAACGTTAAGCAAGAATTCATGGCTCACACCTGAGGGGAGAAATCCGAGTTTAATGTTTACATTTTTCATTACTGGGTTTTCTCCTCCATGGTGCGTTACCTTCATATATACAAGTTTGCCAGATTGCAAATATTTTTATATGTTTCGTGCTTTATAATTTCGGTTATCCGTTAATACTATATTATGGTGCCAGTTGAAATATAAGTTCACGGAATCTCCTTCGAGGTGAGATCATGACGGTGATGTAAATTTTAGCTTCACTGGGTGGTCTCCTCTCGAAGGCGGTTTTCATTCAACAGAAGAAAGAGGATACACAAAAATAATTGTGTTCTAGGATTTCTTTTCCACCAGTTGAAATAATAATGTGCGCACTTGAGAGGCGATTGCCAAGTTTATGTTTTATTTTTCATTACTGGGTTTTCTCCTTCATGGCGCGTGATGCTTATACCCTCGACTGTTAAGAAATAAAATTTTCTTATGTAGGCTTTGGTTCCACTTCTCTTTGGCTTTGTCCTATTTGGAACTGATAAAGCTATTGAGTGGTGGCACCGCGGCCCTTCCATCGATAATACAATGTATTAGTCCAGAAGTTAAAATTCGTTAATATTGCAAGTTTTTAAAATCTTGAAGGGAAACACTCCCATTCTTGGTGTTCGTGGTTAAATTTTTCTGGTATAATATTTTGGATGAAGGGAATTCATGTCAATGCTTTTATGTAAGAAAATTATATTTTTAAAATGATACGTAAGCCGTTTCTTTTAAGGAAAAGAAGTTCCTTGTGTAATTTCATTTTCATTGGATATTGTTGAAGTTGTCATGCTTTAACCAAATGTGCAGGCAAGTGGGAAGTAACTTGCTTCCCTCCCACTCCACCGACTGAAATTTGAGACACCTGGGACGTTGATAACTTTCATATGCTTGTTTGCTTTCTGAGACGAAGGTTGGCAAGTTTCCGATTGCAGTGTTTGTAAATCTGTACTGTGATATAATGTAGGATAAAGTTGATCCTTACTTATGAAATAGACGAAAATAGTACGTATATTTAGTAGGGATTCATCAGATGTGGATAGATTTTTGCGTTATTTACTTTCGTTTATGTTTAAATGTAGTTTTATCAAAATTTTCAGTATGTTATTTTAAAAGGAAATGTGTTGGGACTTCTTTGGAGGCGAGCTCATTACAGTGATTAACATTAAAACTCACTGGGTGGTCTCCTCGAGAGCGGATCTCATTTTTGTCAACACCCGAGTAATTGTATCTTGCCGAATTACGATTGTTGTTTGTGGCGTGCTGAAAATTTTTCTTTGGCGAACGTTAAGCAAGAATTCATGGCACACACCTGAGGGGAGAAATCCGAGTTTAATGTTTACATTGTTCATTACTGGGTTTTCTCCTCCATGGTGCGTTACCTTCAAATATACAAGTTTGCCAGATTGCAAATATTTTTATATGTTTCGTGCTTTATAATTTCGGTTATCCGTTAATACTATATTATGGTGCCAGTTGAAATATAAGTTCACGGAATCTCCTTCGAGGTGAGATCATGACGGTGATGTAAATTTTAGCTTCACTGTGTGGTCTCCTCTCGAAGGCGGTTTTCATTCAACAGAAGAAAGAGGATACACAAAAATAATTGTGTTCTAGGATTTCTTTTCCACCAGTTGAAATAATAATGTGCGCACTTGAGAGGCGATTGCCAAGTTTATGTTTTATTTTTCATTACTGGGTTTTCTCCTTCATGGCGCGTGATTCTTATACCCTCGACTGTTAAATAAAATTTTCTTATGTGGGCTTTGGTTCCACTTCTCTTTGGCTTTGTCCTATTTGGAACTGATAAAGCTATTGAGTGGTGGCACCGCGGCCCTTTCATCGATAATACAATGTATTAGTCCAGAAGTTAAAATTCGTTAATATTGCAAGTTTTTAAAATCTTGAAGGGAAACACTCCCATTCTTGGTGTTCTTGGTTAAATTTTTCTGGTTTAATATTTTGATGTAGGGAATTCATGTCAATGCTTTTATGTAATAAAATTATATTTTTAAAATGATACGTAAGCCGTTTCTTTTAAGGAAAAGAAGTTCCTTGTGTAATTTCATTTTCATTGGATATTGTTGAAGTTGTCATGCTGTAACCAAATGTGCAGGCGAGTGGGAAGTAACTTGCTTCCCTCCCACTCCACCGACTGAAATTTGAGACACCTGGGACGTTGATAACTTTCATTTGCTTGTTTGCTTTCTGAGACGAAGGTTGGCAAGTTTCCGATTGCAGTGTTTGTAAATCTGTACTGTGATATAGTGTAGGATAAAGTTGATCCTTACTTATGAAATAGACGAAAATGGTACGTATATTTAGTAGGGATTCATCAGATGTGGATAGATTTTTGCGTTATTTACTTTCGTTTATGTTTAAATGTAGTTTTATCAAAATTTTCAGTATGTCCTTTTAAAAGGAAATGTGTTGGGACCTCTTTGGAGGTGAGCTCATTACAGTGATTAACATTAAAACTCACTGGGTGGTCTCCTCTCGAGAGCGGATCTCATTTTTGTCAACACCCGAGTAATTGTATCTTGCCGAATTACGATTTTTGTTTGTGGCGTGCTGAAAATTTTTCTTTGGCGAACGTTAAGCAAGAATTCATGGCACACACCTGAGGGGAGAAATCCGAGTTTAATGTTTACATTTTTCATTACTGGGTTTCTCCTCCATGGTGCGTTACCTTCAAATATACAAGTTTGCCAGATTGCAAATATTTTTATATGTTTCGTGCTTTATAATTTCGGTTATCCGTTAATACTATATTATGGTGCCAGTTGAAATATAAGTTCACGGAATCTCCTTCGAGGTGAGATCATGACGGTGATGTAAATTTTAGCTTCACTGTGTGGTCTCCTCTCGAAGGCGGTTTTCATTCAACAGAAGAAAGAGGATACACAAAAATAATTGTGTTCTAGGATTTCTTTTCCACCAGTTGAAATAATAATGTGCGCACTTGAGAGGCGATTGCCAAGTTTATGTTTTATTTTTCATTACTGGGTTTTCTCTTTCATGGCGCGTGATTCTTATACCCTCGACTGTTAAATAAAATTTTCTTATGTGGGCTTTGGTTCCACTTCTCTTTGGCTTTGTCCTATTTGGAACTGATAAAGCTATTGAGTGGTGGCACCGCGGCCCTTTCATCGATAATACAATGTATTAGTCCAGAAGTTAAAATTCGTTAATATTGCAAGTTTTTAAAATCTTGAAGGGAAACACTCCCATTCTTGGTGTTCTTGGTTAAATTTTTCTGGTTTTATATTTTGATGTAGGGAATTCATGTCAATGCTTTTATGTAAGAAAATTATATTTTTAAAATGATACGTAAGCCGTTTCTTTTAAGGAAAAGAAGTTCCTTGTGTAATTTCATTTTCATTGGATATTGTTGAAGTTGTCATGCTGTAACCAAATGTGCAGGCGTGTGGGAAGTAACTTGTTTCCCTCCCACTCCACCGACTGAAATTTGAGATACCTGGGACGTTGATAACTTTCATTTGCTTGTTTGCTGTCTGAGACGAAGGTTGTCAAGTTTCCGATTGCAGTGTTTGTAAATCTGTACTGTGATATAGTGTAGGATAAAATTGATCCTTACTTATGAAATAGAAGCAAATGGTACGTATATTTAGCAGGGATTCATCAGATGTGAATAGATTTTTGCGTTATTTACTTTCGTTTATGTTTAAATGTAGTTTTATCAAAATTTTCAGTATGTTATTTTAAAAGGAAATGTGTTGGGACCTCTTTGGAGGTGAGCTCATTACAGTGATTAACATTAAAACTCACTGGGTGGTCTCCTCTCGAGAGCGGATCTCATTTTTGTCAACACCCGAGTAATTGTATCTTGCCGAATTACGATTGTTCTTTGTGGCGTGCTGAAAATTTTTCTTTGGCGAACGTTAAGCAAGAATTCATGGCACACACCTGAGGGGAGAAATCCGAGTTTAATGTTTACATTTTTCATTACTGGGGTTTCTCCTCCATGGTGCGTTACCTTCAAATATACAAGTTTGCCAGATTGCAAATATTTTTATATGTTTCGTGCTTTATAATTTCGGTTATCCGTTAATACTATATTATGGTGCCAGTTGAAATATAAGTTCACGGAATCTCCTTCGAGGTGAGATCATGACGGTGATGTAAATTTTAGCTTCACTGTGTGGTCTCCTTTCGAAGGCGGTTTTCATTCAACAGAAGAAAGAGGATACACAAAAATAATTGTGTTCTAGGATTTCTTTTCCACCAGTTGAAATAATAATGTGCGCACTTGAGAGGCGATTGCCAAGTTTATGTTTTATTTTTCATTACTGGGTTTTCTCCTTCATGGCGCGTGATTCTTATACCCTCGACTGTTAAATAAAATTTTCTTATGTGGGCTTTGGTTCCACTTCTCTTTGGCTTTGTCCTATTTGGAACTGATAAAGCTATTGAGTGGTGGCACCGCGGCCCTTTCATCGATAATACAATGTATTAGTCCAGAAGTTAAAATTCGTTAATATTGCAAGTTTTTAAAATCTTGAAGGGAAACACTCCCATTCTTGGTGTTCTTGGTTAAATTTTTCTGGTTTTATATTTTGATGTAGGGAATTCATGTCAATGCTTTTATGTAAGAAAATTATATTTTTAAAATGATTCGTAAGCCGTTTCTTTTAAGGAAAAGAAGTTCCTTGTGTAATTTCATTTTCATTGGATATTGTTGAAGTTGTCATGCTGTAACCAAATGTGCAGGCGAGTGGGAAGTAACTTGTTTCCCTCCCACTCCACCGACTGAAATTTGAGATACCTGGGACGTTGATAACTTTCATTTGCTTGTTTGCTGTCTGAGACGAAGGTTGTCAAGTTTCCGATTGCAGTGTTTGTAAATCTGTACTGTGATATAGTGTAGGATAAAATTGATCCTTACTTATGAAATAGACGAAAATGGTACGTATATTTAGCAGGGATTCATCAGATGTGAATAGATTTTTGCGTTATTTACTTTCGTTTATGTTTAAATGTAGTTTTATCAAAATTTTCAGTATGTTATTTTAAAAGGAAATGTGTTGGGACCTCTTTGGAGGTGAGCTCATTACAGTGATTAACATTAAAACTCACTGGGTGGTCTCCTCTCGAGAGCGGATCTCATTTTTGTCAACACCCGAGTAATTGTATCTTGCCGAATTACGATTGTTATTTGTGGCGTGCTGAAAATTTTTCTTTGGCGAAAGTTAAGCAAGAATTCATGGCACACACCTGAGGGGAGAAATCCGAGTTTAATGTTTACATTTTTCATTACTGGGGTTTCTCCTCCATGGTGCGTTACCTTCAAATATACAAGTTTGCCAGATTGCAAATATTTTTATATGTTTCGTGCTTTATAATTTCGGTTATCCGTTAATACTATATTATGGTGCCAGTTGAAATATAAATTCACGGAATCTCCTTCGAGGTGAGATCATGACGGTGATGTAAATTTTAGCTTCACTGGGTGGTCTCCTCTCGAAGGCGGTTTTCATTCAACAGAAGAGAGAGGATACACAAAAATAATTGTGTTCTAGGATTTCTTTTCCACCAGTTGAAATAATAATGTGCGCACTTGAGAGGCGATTGCCAAGTTTATGTTTTATTTTTCATTACTGGGTTTTCTCCTTCATGGCGCGTGATGCTTATACCCTCGACTGTTAAGAAATAAAATTTTCTTATGTAGGCTTTGGTTCCACTTCTCTTTGGCTTTGTCCTATTTGGAACTGATAAAGCTATTGAGTGGTGGCACCGCGGCCCTTCCATCGATAATACAATGTATTAGTCCAGAAGTTAAAATTCGTTAATATTGCAAGTTTTTAAAATCTTGAAGGGAAACACTCCCATTCTTGGTGTTCGTGGTTAAATTTTTCTGGTTTACTATTTTGGATGTAGGGAATTCATGTCAATGCTTTTATGTAAGAAAATTATATTTTTAAAATGATACGTAAGCCGTTTCTTTTAAGGAAAAGAAGTTCCTTGTGTAATTTCATTTTCATTGGATATTGTTGAAGTTGTCATGCTTTAACCAAATGTGCAGGCGAGTGGGAAGTAACTTGCTTCCCTCCCACTCCACCGACTGAAATTTGAGACACCTGGGACGTTGATAACTTTCATTTGCTTGTTTGCTTTCTGAGACGAAGGTTGGCAAGTTTCCGATTGCAGTGTTTGTAAATCTGTACTGTGATATAGTGTAGGATAAAGTTGATCCTTACTTATGAAATAGACGAAAATGGTACGTATATTTAGTAGGGATTCATCAGATGTGGATAGATTTTTGCCTTATTTACTTTCGTTTATGTTTAAATGTAGTTTTATCAAAATTTTCAGTATGTCATTTTAAAAGGAAATGTGTTGGGACCTCTTTGGAGGCGAGCTCATTACAGTGATTAACATTAAAACTCACTGGGTGGTCTCCTCTCGAAAGCGGATCTCATTTTTGTCAACACCCGAGTAATTGTATCTTGCCGAATTACGATTTTTGTTTGTGGCGTGCTGAAAATTTTTCTTTGGCGAACGTTAAGCAAGAATTCATGGCACACACCTGAGGGGAGAAATCCGAGTTTAATGTTTACATTGTTCATTACTGGGTTTTCTCCTCCATGGTGCGTTACCTTCAAATATACAAGTTTGCCAGATTGCAAATATTTTTATGTTTCGTGCTTTATAATTTCGGTTATCCGTTAATACTATATTATGGTGCCAGTTGAAATATAAGTTCACGGAATCTTCTTCGAGGTGAGATCATGACGGTGATGTAAATTTAACTTCACTGGGTGGTCTCCTCTCGAAGGCGGTTTTCATTCAACAGAAGAAAGAGGATACACAGAAATAATTGTGTTCTAGGATTTCTTTTCCACCAGTTGAAATAATAATGTGCGCACTTGAGAGGCGATTGCCAAGTATTGTTTTATTTTTCATTACTGGGTTTTCTCCTTCATGGCGCGTGATGCTTATACCCTCGACTGTTAAATAAAATTTTCTTATGTGGGCTTTGGTTCCACTTCTCTTTGGCTTTGTCCTATTTGGAACTGATAAAGCTATTGAGTGGTGGCACCGCGGCCCTTTCATCAATAATACAATGTATTAGTCCAGAAGTTAAAATTCGTTAATATTGCAAGTTTTTAAAATCTTGAAGGGAAACACTCCCATTCTTGGTGTTCTTGGTTAAATTTTTCTGGTTTACTATTTTGTATGTAGTGAATTCATGTCAATGCTTTTATGTAAGAAAATTATATTTTTAAAATGATACGTAAGCCGTTTCTTTTAAGGAAAAGAAGTTCCTTGTGTAATTTCATTTTCATTGGATATTGTTGAAGTTGTCATGCTGTAACCAAATGTGCAGGCGAGTGGGAAGTAACTTGCTTCCCTCCCACTCCACCGACTGAAATTTGAGACACCTGGGACGTTGATAACTTTCATATGTTTGTTTGCTTTCTGAGACGAAGGTTGGCAAGTTTCCGATTGCAGTGTTTGTAAATCTGTACTGTGATATAATGTAGGATAAAGTTGATCCTTACTTATGAAATAGACGAAAATAGTACGTATATTTAGTAGGGATTCATCAGATGTGGATAGATTTTTGCGTTATTTACTTTCGTTTATGTTTAAATGTAGTTTTATCAAAATTTTCAGTATGTTATTTTAAAAGGAAATGTGTTGGGACTTCTTTGGAGGCGAGCTCATTACAGTGATTAACATTAAAACTCACTGGGTGGTCTCCTCGAGAGCGGATCTCATTTTTGTCAACACCCGAGTAATTGTATCTTGCCGAATTACGATTGTTGTTTGTGGCGTGCTGAAAATTTTTCTTTGGCGAACGTTAAGCAAGAATTCATGGCACACACCTGAGGGGAGAAATCCGAGTTTAATGTTTACATTGTTCATTACTGGGTTTTCTCCTCCATGGTGCGTTACCTTCAAATATACAAGTTTGCCAGATTGCAAATATTTTTATATGTTTCGTGCTTTATAATTTCGGTTATCCGTTAATACTATATTATGGTGCCAGTTGAAATATAAGTTCACGGAATCTCCTTCGAGGTGAGATCATGACGGTGATGTAAATTTTAGCTTCACTGTGTGGTCTCCTCTCGAAGGCGGTTTTCATTCAACAGAAGAAAGAGGATACACAAAAATAATTGTGTTCTAGGATTTCTTTTCCACCAGTTGAAATAATAATGTGCGCACTTGAGAGGCGATTGCCAAGTTTATGTTTTATTTTTCATTACTGTGTTTTCTCCTTCATGGCGCGTGATTCTTATACCCTCGACTGTTAAATAAAATTTTCTTATGTGGGCTTTGGTTCCACTTCTCTTTGGCTTTGTCCTATTTGGAACTGATAAAGCTATTGAGTGATGGCACCGCGGCCCTTTCATCGATAATACAATGTATTAGTCCAGAAGTTAAAATTCGTTAATATTGCAAGTTTTTAAAATCTTGAAGGGAAACACTCCCATTCTTGGTGTTCTTGGTTAAATTTTTCTGGTTTTATATTTTGATGTAGGGAATTCATGTCAATGCTTTTATGTAAGAAAATTATATTTTTAAAATGATACGTAAGCCGTTTCTTTTAAGGAAAAGAAGTTCCTTGTGTAATTTCATTTTCATTGGACATTGTTGAAGTTGTCATGCTGTAACCAAATGTGCAGGCGAGTGGGAAGTAACTTGCTTCCCTCCCACTCCACCGACTGAAATTTGAGACACCTGGGACGTTGATAACTTTCATTTGCTTGTTTGCTTTCTGAGACGAAGGTTGGCAAGTTTCCGATTGCAGTGTTTGTAAATCTGTACTGTGATATAGTGTAGGATAAAGTTGATCCTTACTTATGAAATAGACGAAAATGGTACGTATATTTAGTAGGGATTCATCAGATGTGGATAGATTTTTGCGTTATTTACTTTCGTTTATGTTTAAATGTAGTTTTATCAAAATTTTCAGTATGTCATTTTAAAAGGAAATGTGTTGGGACCTCTTTGGAGGCGAGCTCATTACAGTGATTAACATTAAAACTCACTGGGTGGTCTCCTCTCGAAAGCGGATCTCATTTTTGTCAACACCCGAGTAATTGTATCTTGCCGAATTACGATTTTTGTTTGTGGCGTGCTGAAAATTTTTCTTTGGCGAACGTTAAGCAAGAATTCATGGCACACACCTGAGGGGAGAAATCCGAGTTTAATGTTTACATTGTTCATTACTGGGTTTTCTCCTCCATGGTGCGTTACCTTCAAATATACAAGTTTGCCAGATTGCAAATATTTTTATATGTTTCGTGCTTTATAATTTCGGTTATCCGTTAATACTATATTATGGTGCCAGTTGAAATATAAGTTCACGGAATCTTCTTCGAGGTGAGATCATGACGGTGATGTAAATTTAACTTCACTGGGTGGTGTCCTCTCGAAGGCGGTTTTCATTCAACAGAAGAAAGAGGATACACAGAAATAATTGTGTTCTAGGATTTCTTTTCCACCAGTTGAAATAATAATGTGCGCACTTGAGAGGCGATTGCCAAGTTTATGTTTTATTTTTCATTACTGGGTTTTCTCCTTCATGGCGCGTGATGCTTATACCCTCGACTGTTAAATAAAATTTTCTTATGTGGGCTTTGGTTCCACTTCTCTTTGGCTTTGTCCTATTTGGAACTGATAAAGCTATTGAGTGGTGGCACCGCGGCCCTTTCATCGATAATAGAATGTATTAGTCCAGAAGTTAAAATTCGTTAATATTGCAAGTTTTTAAAATCTTGAAGGGAAACACTCCCATTCTTGGTGTTCGTGGTTAAATTTTTCTGGTTTACTATTTTGGATGTAGTGAATTCATGTCAATGCTTTTATGTAAGAAAATTATATTTTTAAAATGATACGTAAGCCGTTTCTTTTAAGAAAAAGAAGTTCCTTGTGTAATTTCATTGTCATTGGATATTGTTGAAGTTGTCATGCTGTAACCAAATGTGCAGGCGAGTGGGAAGTAACTTGCTTCCCTTCCACTCCACCGACTGAAATTTGAGACACCTGGGACGTTGATAACTTTCATATGCTTGTTTGCTTTCTGAGACGAAGGTTGGCAAGTTTCCGATTGCAGTGTTTGTAAATCTGTACTGTGATATAATGTAGGATAAAGTTGATCCTTACTTATGAAATAGACGAAAATAGTACGTATATTTAGTAGGGATTCATCAGATGTGGATAGATTTTTGCGTTATTTACTTTCGTTTATGTTTAAATGTAGTTTTATCAAAATTTTCAGTATGTTATTTTAAAAGGAAATGTGTTGGGACTTCTTTGGAGGCGAGCTCATTACAGTGATTAACATTAAAACTCACTGGGTGGTCTCCTCGAGAGCGGATCTCATTTTTGTCAACACCCGAGTAATTGTATCTTGCCGAATTACGATTGTTGTTTGTGGCGTGCTGAAAATTTTTCTTTGGCGAACGTTAAGCAAGAATTCATGGCACACACCTGAGGGGAGAAATCCGAGTATAATGTTTACATTGTTCATTACTGGGTTTTCTCCTCCATGGTGCGTTACCTTCAAATATACAAGTTTGCCAGATTGCAAATATTTTTATATGTTTCGTGCTTTATAATTTCGGTTATCCGTTAATACTATATTATGGTGCCAGTTGAAATATAAGTTCACGGAATCTCCTTCGAGGTGAGATCATGACGGTGATGTAAATTTTAGCTTCACTGTGTGGTCTCCTCTCGAAGGCGGTTTTCATTCAACAGAAGAAAGAGGATACACAAAAATAATTGTGTTCTAGGATTTCTTTTCCACCAGTTGAAATAATAATGTGCGCACTTGAGAGGCGATTGCCAAGTTTATGTTTTATTTTTCATTACTGGGTTTTCTCCTTCATGGCGCGTGATTCTTATACCCTCGACTGTTAAATAAAATTTTCTTATGTGGGCTTTGGTTCCACTTCTCTTTGGCTTTGTCCTATTTGGAACTGATAAAGCTATTGAGTGGTGGCACCGCGGCCCTTTCATCGATAATACAATGTATTAGTCCAGAAGTTAAAATTCGTTAATATTGCAAGTTTTTAAAATCTTGAAGGGAAACACTCCCATTCTTGGTGTTCTTGGTTAAATTTTTCTGGTTTTATATTTTGATGTAGGGAATTCATGTCAATGCTTTTATGTAAGAAAATTATATTTTTAAAATGATACGAAAGCCGTTTCTTTTAAGGAAAAGAAGTTCCTTGTGTAATTTCATTTTCATTGGATATTGTTGAAGTTGTCATGCTGTAACCAAATGTGCAGGCGAGTGGGAAGTAACTTGTTTCCCTCCCACTCCACCGACTGAAATTTGAGATACCTGGGACGTTGATAACTTTCATTTGCTTGTTTGCTGTCTGAGACGAAGGTTGTCAAGTTTCCGATTGCAGTGTTTGTAAATCTGTACTGTGATATAGTGTAGGATAAAATTGATCCTTACTTATGAAATAGAAGCAAATGGTACGTATATTTAGCAGGGATTCGTCAGATGTGAATAGATTTTTGCGTTATTTACTTTCGTTTATGTTTAAATGTAGTTTTATCAAAATTTTCAGTATGTTATTTTAAAAGGAAATGTGTTGGGACCTCTTTGGAGGTGAGCTCATTACAGTGATTAACATTAAAACTCACTGGGTGGTCTCCTCTCGAGAGCGGATCTCATTTTTGTCAACACCCGAGTAATTGTATCTTGCCGAATTACGATTGTTGTTTGTGGCGTGCTGAAAATTTTTCTTTGGCGAACGTTAAGCAAGAATTCATGGCACACACCTGAGGGGAGAAATCCGAGTTTAATGTTTACATTTTTCATTACTGGGGTTTCTCCTCCATGGTGCGTTACCTTCAAATATACAAGTTTGCCAGATTGCAAATATTTTTATATGTTTCGTGCTTTATAATTTCGGTTATCCGTTAATACTATATTATGGTGCCAGTTGAAATATAAGTTCACGGAATCTCCTTCGAGGTGAGATCATGACGGTGATGTAAATTTTAGCTTCACTGGGTGGTCTCCTCTCGAAGGCGGTTTTCATTCAACAGAAGAGAGAGGATACACAAAAATAATTGTGTTCTAGGATTTCTTTTCCACCAGTTGAAATAATAATGTGCGCACTTGAGAGGCGATTGCCAAGTTTATGTTTTATTTTTCATTACTGGGTTTTCTCCTTCATGGCGCGTGATGCTTATACCCTCGACTGTTAAGAAATAAAATTTTCTTATGTAGGCTTTGGTTCCACTTCTCTTTGGCTTTGTCCTATTTGGAACTGATAAAGCTATTGAGTGGTGGCACCGCGGCCCTTCCATCGATAATACAATGTATTAGTCCAGAAGTTAAAATTCGTTAATATTGCAAGTTTTTAAAATCTTGAAGGGAAACACTCCCATTCTTGGTGTTCGTGGTTAAATTTTTCTGGTTTACTATTTTGGATGTAGGGAATTCATGTCAATGCTTTTATGTAAGAAAATTATATTTTTAAAATGATACGTAAGCCGTTTCTTTTAAGGAAAAGAAGTTCCTTGTGTAATTTCATTTTCATTGGATATTGTTGAAGTTGTCATGCTGTAACCAAATGTGCAGGCGAGTGGGAAGTAACTTGCTTCCCTCCCACTCCACCGACTGAAATTTGAGACACCTGGGACGTTGATAACTTTCATTTGCTTGTTTGCTTTCTGAGACGAAGGTTGGCAAGTTTCCGATTGCAGTGTTTGTAAATCTGTACTGTGATATAGTGTAGGATAAAGTTGATCCTTACTTATGAAATAGACGAAAATGGTACGTATATTTAGTAGGGATTCATCAGATGTGGATAGATTTTTGCGTTATTTACTTTCGTTTATGTTTAAATGTAGTTTTATCAAAATTTTCAGTATGTCATTTTAAAAGGAAATGTGTTGGGACCTCTTTGGAGGCGAGCTCATTACAGTGATTAACATTAAAACTCACTGGGTGGTCTCCTCTCGAAAGCGGATCTCATTTTTGTCAACACCCGAGTAATTGTATCTTGCCGAATTACGATTTTTGTTTGTGGCGTGCTGAAAATTTTTCTTTGGCGAACGTTAAGCAAGAATTCATGGCACACACCTGAGGGGAGAAATCCGAGTTTAATGTTTACATTGTTCATTACTGGGTTTTCTCCTCCATGGTGCGTTACCTTCAAATATACAAGTTTGCCAGATTGCAAATATTTTTATATGTTTCGTGCTTTATAATTTCGGTTATCCGTTAATACTATATTATGGTGCCAGTTGAAATATAAGTTCACGGAATCTTCTTCGAGGTGAGATCATGACGGTGATGTAAATTTAACTTCACTGGGTGGTGTCCTCTCGAAGGCGGTTTTCATTCAACAGAAGAAAGAGGATACACAGAAATAATTGTGTTCTAGGATTTCTTTTCCACCAGTTGAAATAATAATGTGCGCACTTGAGAGGCGATTGCCAAGTTTATGTTTTATTTTTCATTACTGGGTTTTCTCCTTCATGGCGCGTGATGCTTATACCCTCGACTGTTAAATAAAATTTTCTTATGTGGGCTTTGGTTCCACTTCTCTTTGGCTTTGTCCTATTTGGAACTGATAAAGCTATTGAGTGGTGGCACCGCGGCCCTTTCATCGATAATAGAATGTATTAGTCCAGAAGTTAAAATTCGTTAATATTGCAAGTTTTTAAAATCTTGAAGGGAAACACTCCCATTCTTGGTGTTCGTGGTTAAATTTTTCTGGTTTACTATTTTGGATGTAGTGAATTCATGTCAATGCTTTTATGTAAGAAAATTATATTTTTAAAATGATACGTAAGCCGTTTCTTTTAAGGAAAAGAAGTTCCTTGTGTAATTTCATTGTCATTGGATATTGTTGAAGTTGTCATGCTGTAACCAAATGTGCAGGCGAGTGGGAAGTAACTTGCTTCCCTTCCACTCCACCGACTGAAATTTGAGACACCTGGGACGTTGATAACTTTCATATGCTTGTTTGCTTTCTGAGACGAAGGTTGGCAAGTTTCCGATTGCAGTGTTTGTAAATCTGTACTGTGATATAATGTAGGATAAAGTTGATCCTTACTTATGAAATAGACGAAAATAGTACGTATATTTAGTAGGGATTCATCAGATGTGGATAGATTTTTGCGTTATTTACTTTCGTTTATGTTTAAATGTAGTTTTATCAAAATTTTCAGTATGTTATTTTAAAAGGAAATGTGTTGGGACTTCTTTGGAGGCGAGCTCATTACAGTGATTAACATTAAAACTCACTGGGTGGTCTCCTCGAGAGCGGATCTCATTTTTGTCAACACCCGAGTAATTGTATCTTGCCGAATTACGATTGTTGTTTGTGGCGTGCTGAAAATTTTTCTTTGGCGAACGTTAAGCAAGAATTCATGGCACACACCTGAGGGGAGAAATCCGAGTATAATGTTTACATTGTTCATTACTGGGTTTTCTCCTCCATGGTGCGTTACCTTCAAATATACAAGTTTGCCAGATTGCAAATATTTTTATATGTTTCGTGCTTTATAATTTCGGTTATCCGTTAATACTATATTATGGTGCCAGTTGAAATATAAGTTCACGGAATCTCCTTCGAGGTGAGATCATGACGGTGATGTAAATTTTAGCTTCACTGTGTGGTCTCCTCTCGAAGGCGGTTTTCATTCAACAGAAGAAAGAGGATACACAAAAATAATTGTGTTCTAGGATTTCTTTTCCACCAGTTGAAATAATAATGTGCGCACTTGAGAGGCGATTGCCAAGTTTATGTTTTATTTTTCATTACTGGGTTTTCTCCTTCATGGCGCGTGATTCTTATACCCTCGACTGTTAAATAAAATTTTCTTATGTGGGCTTTGGTTCCACTTCTCTTTGGCTTTGTCCTATTTGGAACTGATAAAGCTATTGAGTGGTGGCACCGCGGCCCTTTCATCGATAATACAATGTATTAGTCCAGAAGTTAAAATTCGTTAATATTGCAAGTTTTTAAAATCTTGAAGGGAAACACTCCCATTCTTGGTGTTCTTGGTTAAATTTTTCTGGTTTTATATTTTGATGTAGGGAATTCATGTCAATGCTTTTATGTAAGAAAATTATATTTTTAAAATGATACGTAAGCCGTTTCTTTTAAGGAAAAGAAGTTCCTTGTGTAATTTCATTTTCATTGGATATTGTTGAAGTTGTCATGCTGTAACCAAATGTGCAGGCGAGTGGGAAGTAACTTGTTTCCCTCCCACTCCACCGACTGAAATTTGAGATACCTGGGACGTTGATAACTTTCATTTGCTTGTTTGCTGTCTGAGACGAAGGTTGTCAAGTTTCCGATTGCAGTGTTTGTAAATCTGTACTGTGATATAGTGTAGGATAAAATTGATCCTTACTTATGAAATAGAAGCAAATGGTACGTATATTTAGCAGGGATTCATCAGATGTGAATAGATTTTTGCGTTATTTACTTTCGTTTATGTTTAAATGTAGTTTTATCAAAATTTTCAGTATGTTATTTTAAAAGGAAATGTGTTGGGACCTCTTTGGAGGTGAGCTCATTACAGTGATTAACATTAAAACTCACTGGGTGGTCTCCTCTCGAGAGCGGATCTCATTTTTGTCAACACCCGAGTAATTGTATCTTGCCGAATTACGATTGTTGTTTGTGGCGTGCTGAAAATTTTTCTTTGGCGAACGTTAAGCAAGAATTCATGGCACACACCTGAGGGGAGAAATCCGAGTTTAATGTTTACATTTTTCATTACTGGGGTTTCTCCTCCATGGTGCGTTACCTTCAAATATACAAGTTTGCCAGATTGCAAATATTTTTATATGTTTCGTGCTTTATAATTTCGGTTATCCGTTAATACTATATTATGGTGCCAGTTGAAATATAAGTTCACGGAATCTCCTTCGAGGTGAGATCATGACGGTGATGTAAATTTTAGCTTCACTGGGTGGTCTCCTCTCGAAGGCGGTTTTCATTCAACAGAAGAGAGAGGATACACAAAAATAATTGTGTTCTAGGATTTCTTTTCCACCAGTTGAAATAATAATGTGCGCACTTGAGAGGCGATTGCCAAGTTTATGTTTTATTTTTCATTACTGGGTTTTCTCCTTCATGGCGCGTGATGCTTATACCCTCGACTGTTAAGAAATAAAATTTTCTTATGTAGGCTTTGGTTCCACTTCTCTTTGGCTTTGTCCTATTTGGAACTGATAAAGCTATTGAGTGGTGGCACCGCGGCCCTTCCATCGATAATACAATGTATTAGTCCAGAAGTTAAAATTCGTTAATATTGCAAGTTTTTAAAATCTTGAAGGGAAACACTCCCATTCTTGGTGTTCGTGGTTAAATTTTTCTGGTTTACTATTTTGGATGTAGGGAATTCATGTCAATGCTTTTATGTAAGAAAATTATATTTTTAAAATGATACGTAAGCCGTTTCTTTTAAGGAAAAGAAGTTCCTTGTGTAATTTCATTTTCATTGGATATTGTTGAAGTTGTCATGCTGTAACCAAATGTGCAGGCGAGTGGGAAGTAACTTGCTTCCCTCCCACTCCACCGACTGAAATTTGAGACACCTGGGACGTTGATAACTTTCATTTGCTTGTTTGCTTTCTGAGACGAAGGTTGGCAAGTTTCCGATTGCAGTGTTTGTAAATCTGTACTGTGATATAGTGTAGGATAAAGTTGATCCTTACTTATGAAATAGACGAAAATGGTACGTATATTTAGTAGGGATTCATCAGATGTGGATAGATTTTTGCGTTATTTACTTTCGTTTATGTTTAAATGTAGTTTTATCAAAATTTTCAGTATGTCATTTTAAAAGGAAATGTGTTGGGACCTCTTTGGAGGCGAGCTCATTACAGTGATTAACATTAAAACTCACTGGGTGGTCTCCTCTCGAAAGCGGATCTCATTTTTGTCAACACCCGAGTAATTGTATCTTGCCGAATTACGATTTTTGTTTGTGGCGTGCTGAAAATTTTTCTTTGGCGAACGTTAAGCAAGAATTCATGGCACACACCTGAGGGGAGAAATCCGAGTTTAATGTTTACATTGTTCATTACTGGGTTTTCTCCTCCATGGTGCGTTACCTTCAAATATACAAGTTTGCCAGATTGCAAATATTTTTATATGTTTCGTGCTTTATAATTTCGGTTATCCGTTAATACTATATTATGGTGCCAGTTGAAATATAAGTTCACGGAATCTTCTTCGAGGCGAGATCATGACGGTGATGTAAATTTAACTTCACTGGGTGGTGTCCTCTCGAAGGCGGTTTTCATTCAACAGAAGAAAGAGGATACACAGAAATAATTGTGTTCTAGGATTTCTTTTCCACCAGTTGAAATAATAATGTGCGCACTTGAGACTCGATTGCCAAGTTTATGTTTTATTTTTCATTACTGGGTTTTCTCCTTCATGGCGCGTGATGCTTATACCCTCGACTGTTAAGAAATAAAATGTTCTTATGTGGGCTTTGGTTCCACTTCTCTTTGGTTTGTCCTATTTGGAACTGATAAAGCTATTGAGTGGTGGCACCGCGGCCCTTCCATCGATAATACAATGTATTAGTCCAGAAGTTAAAATTCATTAATATTGCAAGTTTTTAAAATCTTGAAGGGAAACACTCCCATTCTTGGTGTTCGTGGTTAATTTTTCTGGTTTACTATTTTGGATGTAGGGAATTCATGTCAATGCTTTTATGTAAGAAAATTATATTTTTAAAATGATTCGTAAGCCGTTTCTTTTAAGGAAAAGAAGTTCCTTGTGTAATTTCATTTTCATTGGATATTGTTGAAGTTGTCATGCTGTAACCAAATGTGCAGGCGAGTGGGAAGTAACTTGCTTCCCTCCCACTCCACCGACTGAAATTTGAGACACCTGGGACGTTGATAACTTTCATTTGCTTGTTTGCTTTCTGAGACGAAGGTTGGCAAGTTTCCGATTGCAGTGTTTGTAAATCTGTACTGTGATATAGTGTAGGATAAAGTTGATCCTTACTTATGAAATAGACGAAAATGGTACGTATATTTAGTAGGGATTCATCAGATGTGGATAGATTTTTGCGTTATTTACTTTCGTATATGTTTAAATGTAGTTTTATCAAAATTTTCAGTATGTTATTTTAAAGGGAAATGTGTTGGGACCTCTTTGGAGGCGAGCTCATTACAGTGATTAACATTAAAACTCACTGGGTGGTCTCCTCTCGAGAGCGGATCTCATTTTTGTCAACACCCGAGTAATTGTATCTTGCCGAATTACGATTGTTGTTTGTGGCGTGCTGAAAATTTTTCTTTGGCGAACGTTAAGCAAGAATTCATGGCACACACCTGAGGGGAGAAATCCGAGTTTAATGTTTACATTGTTCATTACTGGGTTTTCTCCTCCATGGTGCGTTACCTTCAAATATACAAGTTTGCCAGATTGCAAATATTTTTATATGTTTCGTGCTTTATAATTTCGGTTATCCGTTAATACTATATTATGGTGCCAGTTGAAATATAAGTTCACGGAATCTCCTTCGAGGTGAGATCATGACGGTGATGTAAATTTTAGCTTCACTGTGTGGTCTCCTCTCGAAGGCGGTTTTCATTCAACAGAAGAAAGAGGATACACAGAAATAATTGTGTTCTAGGATTTCTTTGCCACCAGTTGAAATAATAATGTGCGCACTTGAGAGGCGATTGCCAAGTTTATGTTTTATTTTTCATTACTGGGTTTTCTCCTTCATGGCGCGTGATGCTTATACCCTCGACTGTTAAATAAAATTTTCTTATGTGGGCTTTGGTTCCACTTCTCTTTGGCTTTGTCCTATTTGGAACTGATAAAGCTATTGAGTGGTGGCACCGCGGCCCTTTCATCGATAATACAATGTATTAGTCCAGAAGTTAAAATTCGTTAATATTGCAAGTTTTTAAAATCTTGAAGGGAAACACTCCCATTCTTGGTGTTCGTGGTTAAATTTTTCTGGTTTACTATTTTGGATGTAGTGAATTCATGTCAATGCTTTTATGTAAGAAAATTATATTTTTAAAATGTTACGTAAGCCGTTTCTTTTAAGGAAAAGAAGTTCCTTGTGTAATTTCATTTTCATTGGATATTGTTGAAGTTGTCATGCTGTAACCAAATGTGCAGGCGAGTGGGAAGTAACTTGTTTCCCTCCCACTCCACCGACTGAAATTTGAGACACCTGGGACGTTGATAACTTTCATTTGCTTGTTTGCTTTCTGAGACGAAGGTTGTCAAGTTTCCGATTGCAGTGTTTGTAAATCTGTACTGTGATATAGTGTAGGATAAAGTTGATCCTTACTTATGAAATAGACGAAAATGGTACGTATATTTAGTAGGGATTCATCAGATGTGGATAGATTTTTGCCTTATTTACTTTCGTTTATGTTTAAATGTAGTTTTATCAAAATTTTCAGTATGTTATTTTAAAGGGAAATGTGTTGGGACCTCTTTGGAGGCGAGCTCATTACAGTGATTAACATTAAAACTCACTGGGAGGTCTCCTTTCGAGAGCGGATCTCATTTTTGTCAACACCCGAGTAATTGTATCTTGCCGAATTACGATTGTTGTTTGTGGCGTGCTGAAAATTTTTCTTTGCGAACGTTAAGCAAGAATTCATGGCACACACCTGAGGGGAGAAATCCGAGTTTAATGTTGACATTGTTCATTACTGGGTTTTCTCCTCCATGGTGCGTTACCTTCAAATATACAAGTTTGCCAGATTGCAAATATTTTTATGTTTCGTGCTTTATAATTTCGGTTATCCGTTAATACTATATTATGGTGCCAGTTGAAATATAAGTTCACGGAATCTTCTTCGAGGTGAGATCATGACGGTGATGTAAATTTAACTTCACTGGGTGGTCTCCTCTCGAAGGCGGTTTTCATTCAACAGAAGAAAGAGGATACACAGAAATAATTGTGTTCTAGGATTTCTTTGCCACCAGTTGAAATAATAATGTGCGCACTTGAGAGGCGATTGCCAAGTTTATGTTTTATTTTTCATTACTGGGTTTTCTCCTTCATGGCGCGTGATGCTTATACCCTCGACTGTTAAATAAAATTTTCTTATGTGGGCTTTGGTTCCACTTCTCTTTGGCTTTGTCCTATTTGGAACTGATAAAGCTATTGAGTGGTGGCACCGCGGCCCTTTCATCGATAATAGAATGTATTAGTCCAGAAGTTAAAATTCGTTAATATTGCAAGTTTTTAAAATCTTGAAGGGAAACACTCCCATTCTTGGTGTTCTTGGTTAAATTTTTCTGGTTTTATATTTTGATGTAGGGAATTCATGTCAATGCTTTTATGTAAGAAAATTATATTTTTAAAATGATACGTAAGCCGTTTCTTTTAAGGAAAAGAAGTTCCTTGTGTAATTTCATTTTCATTGGATATTGTTGAAGTTGTCATGCTGTAACCAAATGTGCAGGCGAGTGGGAAGTAACTTGTTTCCCTCCCACTCCACCGACTGAAATTTGAGATACCTGGGACGTTGATAACTTTCATTTGCTTGTTTGCTGTCTGAGACGAAGGTTGTCAAGTTTCCGATTGCAGTGTTTGTAAATCTGTACTGTGATATAGTGTAGGATAAAATTGATCCTTACTTATGAAATAGAAGCAAATGGTACGTATATTTAGCAGGGATTCATCAGATGTGAATAGATTTTTGCGTTATTTACTTTCGTTTATGTTTAAATGTAGTTTTATCAAAATTTTCAGTATGTTATTTTAAAAGGAAATGTGTTGGGACCTCTTTGGAGGTGAGCTCATTACAGTGATTAACATTAAAACTCACTGGGTGGTCTCCTCTCGAGAGCGGATCTCATTTTTGTCAACACCCGAGTAATTGTATCTTGCCGAATTACGATTGTTGTTTGTGGCGTGCTGAAAATTTTTCTTTGGCGAACGTTAAGCAAGAATTCATGGCACACACCTGAGGGGAGAAATCCGAGTTTAATGTTTACATTTTTCATTACTGGGGTTTCTCCTCCATGGTGCGTTACCTTCAAATATACAAGTTTGCCAGATTGCAAATATTTTTATATGTTTCGTGCTTTATAATTTCGGTTATCCGTTAATACTATATTATGGTGCCAGTTGAAATATAAGTTCACGGAATCTCCTTCGAGGTGAGATCATGACGGTGATGTAAATTTTAGCTTCACTGGGTGGTCTCCTCTCGAAGGCGGTTTTCATTCAACAGAAGAGAGAGGATACACAAAAATAACTGTGTTCTAGGATTTCTTTTCCACCAGTTGAAATAATAATGTGCGCACTTGAGAGGCGATTGCCAAGTTTATGTTTTATTTTTCATTACTGGGTTTTCTCCTTCATGGCGCGTGATGCTTATACCCTCGACTGTTAAGAAATAAAATGTTCTTATGTGGGCTTTGGTTCCACTTCTCTTTGGTTTGTCCTATTTGGAACTGATAAAGCTATTGAGTGGTGGCACCGCGGCCCTTCCATCGATAATACAATGTATTAGTCCAGAAGTTAAAATTCGTTAATATTGCAAGTTTTTAAAATCTTGAAGGGAAACACTCCCATTCTTGGTGTTCGTGGTTAATTTTTCTGGTTTACTATTTTGGATGTAGGGAATTCATGTCAATGCTTTTATGTAAGAAAATTATATTTTTAAAATGATTCGTAAGCCGTTTCTTTTAAGGAAAAGAAGTTCCTTGTGTAATTTCATTTTCATTGGATATTGTTGAAGTTGTCATGCTGTAACCAAATGTGCAGGCGAGTGGGAAGTAACTTGCTTCCCTCCCACTCCACCGACTGAAATTTGAGACACCTGGGACGTTGATAACTTTCATTTGCTTGTTTGCTTTCTGAGACGAAGGTTGGCAAGTTTCCGATTGCAGTGTTTGTAAATCTGTACTGTGATATAGTGTAGGATAAAGTTGATCCTTACTTATGAAATAGACGAAAATGGTACGTATATTTAGTAGGGATTCATCAGATGTGGATAGATTTTTGCGTTATTTACTTTCGTATATGTTTAAATGTAGTTTTATCAAAATTTTCAGTATGTTATTTTAAAGGGAAATGTGTTGGGACCTCTTTGGAGGCGAGCTCATTACAGTGATTAACATTAAAACTCACTGGGTGGTCTCCTCTCGAGAGCGGATCTCATTTTTGTCAACACCCGAGTAATTGTATCTTGCCGAATTACGATTGTTGTTTGTGGCGTGCTGAAAATTTTTCTTTGGCGAACGTTAAGCAAGAATTCATGGCACACACCTGAGGGGAGAAATCCGAGTTTAATGTTTACATTGTTCATTACTGGGTTTTCTCCTCCATGGTGCGTTACCTTCAAATATACAAGTTTGCCAGATTGCAAATATTTTTATATGTTTCGTGCTTTATAATTTCGGTTATCCGTTAATACTATATTATGGTGCCAGTTGAAATATAAGTTCACGGAATCTCCTTCGAGGTGAGATCATGACGGTGATGTAAATTTTAGCTTCACTGTGTGGTCTCCTCTCGAAGGCGGTTTTCATTCAACAGAAGAAAGAGGATACACAGAAATAATTGTGTTCTAGGATTTCTTTGCCACCAGTTGAAATAATAATGTGCGCACTTGAGAGGCGATTGCCAAGTTTATGTTTTATTTTTCATTACTGGGTTTTCTCCTTCATGGCGCGTGATGCTTATACCCTCGACTGTTAAATAAAATTTTCTTATGTGGGCTTTGGTTCCACTTCTCTTTGGCTTTGTCCTATTTGGAACTGATAAAGCTATTGAGTGGTGGCACCGCGGCCCTTTCATCGATAATACAATGTATTAGTCCAGAAGTTAAAATTCGTTAATATTGCAAGTTTTTAAAATCTTGAAGGGAAACACTCCCATTCTTGGTGTTCGTGGTTAAATTTTTCTGGTTTACTATTTTGGATGTAGTGAATTCATGTCAATGCTTTTATGTAAGAAAATTATATTTTTAAAATGTTACGTAAGCCGTTTCTTTTAAGGAAAAGAAGTTCCTTGTGTAATTTCATTTTCATTGGATATTGTTGAAGTTGTCATGCTGTAACCAAATGTGCAGGCGAGTGGGAAGTAACTTGTTTCCCTCCCACTCCACCGACTGAAATTTGAGACACCTGGGACGTTGATAACTTTCATTTGCTTGTTTGCTTTCTGAGACGAAGGTTGTCAAGATTCCGATTGCAGTGTTTGTAAATCTGTACTGTGATATAGTGTAGGATAAAGTTGATCCTTACTTATGAAATAGACGAAAATGGTACGTATATTTAGTAGGGTTTCATCAGATGTGGATAGATTTTTGCCTTATTTACTTTCGTTTATGTTTAAATGTAGTTTTATCAAAATTTTCAGTATGTTATTTTAAAGGGAAATGTGTTGGGACCTCTTTGGAGGCGAGCTCATTACAGTGATTAACATTAAAACTCACTGGGTGGTCTCCTTTCGAGAGCGGATCTCATTTTTGTCAACACCCGAGTAATTGTATCTTGCCGAATTACGATTGTTGTTTGTGGCGTGCTGAAAATTTTTCTTTGCGAACGTTAAGCAAGAATTCATGGCACACACCTGAGGGGAGAAATCCGAGTTTAATGTTTACATTGTTCATTACTGGGTTTTCTCCTCCATGGTGCGTTACCTTCAAATATACAAGTTTGCCAGATTGCAAATATTTTTATGTTTCGTGCTTTATAATTTCGGTTATCCGTTAATACTATATTATGGTGCCAGTTGAAATATAAGTTCACGGAATCTTCTTCGAGGTGAGATCATGACGGTGATGTAAATTTAACTTCACTGGGTGGTCTCCTCTCGAAGGCGGTTTTCATTCAACAGAAGAAAGAGGATACACAGAAATAATTGTGTTCTAGGATTTCTTTGCCACCAGTTGAAATAATAATGTGCGCACTTGAGAGGCGATTGCCAAGTTTATGTTTTATTTTTCATTACTGGGTTTTCTCCTTCATGGCGCGTGATGCTTATACCCTCGACTGTTAAATAAAATTTTCTTATGTGGGCTTTGGTTCCACTTCTCTTTGGCTTTGTCCTATTTGGAACTGATAAAGCTATTGAGTGGTGGCACCGCGGCCCTTTCATCGATAATAGAATGTATTAGTCCAGAAGTTAAAATTCGTTAATATTGCAAGTTTTTAAAATCTTGAAGGGAAACACTCCCATTCTTGGTGTTCTTGGTTAAATTTTTCTGGTTTTATATTTTGATGTAGGGAATTCATGTCAATGCTTTTATGTAAGAAAATTATATTTTTAAAATGATACGTAAGCCGTTTCTTTTAAGGAAAAGAAGTTCCTTGTGTAATTTCATTTTCATTGGATATTGTTGAAGTTGTCATGCTGTAACCAAATGTGCAGGCGAGTGGGAAGTAACTTGTTTCCCTCCCACTCCACCGACTGAAATTTGAGATACCTGGGACGTTGATAACTTTCATTTGCTTGTTTGCTGTCTGAGACGAAGGTTGTCAAGTTTCCGATTGCAGTGTTTGTAAATCTGTACTGTGATATAGTGTAGGATAAAATTGATCCTTACTTATGAAATAGAAGCAAATGGTACGTATATTTAGCAGGGATTCATCAGATGTGAATAGATTTTTGCGTTATTTACTTTCGTTTATGTTTAAATGTAGTTTTATCAAAATTTTCAGTATGTTATTTTAAAAGGAAATGTGTTGGGACCTCTTTGGAGGTGAGCTCATTACAGTGATTAACATTAAAACTCACTGGGTGGTCTCCTCTCGAGAGCGGATCTCATTTTTGTCAACACCCGAGTAATTGTATCTTGCCGAATTACGATTGTTGTTTGTGGCGTGCTGAAAATTTTTCTTTGGCGAACGTTAAGCAAGAATTCATGGCACACACCTGAGGGGAGAAATCCGAGTTTAATGTTTACATTTTTCATTACTGGGGTTTCTCCTCCATGGTGCGTTACCTTCAAATATACAAGTTTGCCAGATTGCAAATATTTTTATATGTTTCGTGCTTTATAATTTCGGTTATCCGTTAATACTATATTATGGTGCCAGTTGAAATATAAGTTCACGGAATCTCCTTCGAGGTGAGATCATGACGGTGATGTAAATTTTAGCTTCACTGGGTGGTCTCCTCTCGAAGGCGGTTTTCATTCAACAGAAGAGAGAGGATACACAAAAATAATTGTGTTCTAGGATTTCTTTTCCACCAGTTGAAATAATAATGTGCGCACTTGAGAGGCGATTGCCAAGTTTATGTTTTATTTTTCATTACTGGGTTTTCTCCTTCATGGCGCGTGATGCTTATACCCTCGACTGTTAAGAAATAAAATTTTCTTATGTAGGCTTTGGTTCCACTTCTCTTTGGCTTTGTCCTATTTGGAACTGATAAAGCTATTGAGTGGTGGCACCGCGGCCCTTCCATCGATAATACAATGTATTAGTCCAGAAGTTAAAATTCGTTAATATTGCAAGTTTTTAAAATCTTGAAGGGAAACACTCCCATTCTTGGTGTTCGTGGTTAAATTTTTCTGGTTTACTATTTTGGATGTAGGGAATTCATGTCAATGCTTTTATGTAAGAAAATTATATTTTTAAAATGATACGTAAGCCGTTTCTTTTAAGGAAAAGAAGTTCCTTGTGTAATTTCATTTTCATTGGATATTGTTGAAGTTGTCATGCTGTAACCAAATGTGCAGGCGAGTGGGAAGTAACTTGCTTCCCTCCCACTCCACCGACTGAAATTTGAGACACCTGGGACGTTGATAACTTTCATTTGCTTGTTTGCTTTCTGAGACGAAGGTTGGCAAGTTTCCGATTGCAGTGTTTGTAAATCTGTACTGTGATATAGTGTAGGATAAAGTTGATCCTTACTTATGAAATAGACGAAAATGGTACGTATATTTAGTAGGGATTCATCAGATGTGGATAGATTTTTGCGTTATTTACTTTCGTTTATGTTTAAATGTAGTTTTATCAAAATTTTCAGTATGTCATTTTAAAAGGAAATGTGTTGGGACCTCTTTGGAGGCGAGCTCATTACAGTGATTAACATTAAAACTCACTGGGTGGTCTCCTCTCGAAAGCGGATCTCATTTTTGTCAACACCCGAGTAATTGTATCTTGCCGAATTACGATTTTTGTTTGTGGCGTGCTGAAAATTTTTCTTTGGCGAACGTTAAGCAAGAATTCATGGCACACACCTGAGGGGAGAAATCCGAGTTTAATGTTTACATTGTTCATTACTGGGTTTTCTCCTCCATGGTGCGTTACCTTCAAATATACAAGTTTGCCAGATTGCAAATATTTTTATATGTTTCGTGCTTTATAATTTCGGTTATCCGTTAATACTATATTATGGTGCCAGTTGAAATATAAGTTCACGGAATCTTCTTCGAGGTGAGATCATGACGGTGATGTAAATTTAACTTCACTGGGTGGTGTCCTCTCGAAGGCGGTTTTCATTCAACAGAAGAAAGAGGATACACAGAAATAATTGTGTTCTAGGATTTCTTTTCCACCAGTTGAAATAATAATGTGCGCACTTGAGAGGCGATTGCCAAGTTTATGTTTTATTTTTCATTACTGGGTTTTCTCCTTCATGGCGCGTGATGCTTATACCCTCGACTGTTAAGAAATAAAATGTTCTTATGTGGGCTTTGGTTCCACTTCTCTTTGGTTTGTCCTATTTGGAACTGATAAAGCTATTGAGTGGTGGCACCGCGGCCCTTCCATCGATAATACAATGTATTAGTCCAGAAGTTAAAATTCATTAATATTGCAAGTTTTTAAAATCTTGAAGGGAAACACTCCCATTCTTGGTGTTCGTGGTTAATTTTTCTGGTTTACTATTTTGGATGTAGGGAATTCATGTCAATGCTTTTATGTAAGAAAATTATATTTTTAAAATGATTCGTAAGCCGTTTCTTTTAAGGAAAAGAAGTTCCTTGTGTAATTTCATTTTCATTGGATATTGTTGAAGTTGTCATGCTGTAACCAAATGTGCAGGCGAGTGGGAAGTAACTTGCTTCCCTCCCACTCCACCGACTGAAATTTGAGACACCTGGGACGTTGATAACTTTCATTTGCTTGTTTGCTTTCTGAGACGAAGGTTGGCAAGTTTCCGATTGCAGTGTTTGTAAATCTGTACTGTGATATAGTGTAGGATAAAGTTGATCCTTACTTATGAAATAGACGAAAATGGTACGTATATTTAGTAGGGATTCATCAGATGTGGATAGATTTTTGCGTTATTTACTTTCGTATATGTTTAAATGTAGTTTTATCAAAATTTTCAGTATGTTATTTTAAAGGGAAATGTGTTGGGACCTCTTTGGAGGCGAGCTCATTACAGTGATTAACATTAAAACTCACTGGGTGGTCTCCTCTCGAGAGCGGATCTCATTTTTGTCAACACCCGAGTAATTGTATCTTGCCGAATTACGATTGTTGTTTGTGGCGTGCTGAAAATTTTTCTTTGGCGAACGTTAAGCAAGAATTCATGGCACACACCTGAGGGGAGAAATCCGAGTTTAATGTTTACATTGTTCATTACTGGGTTTTCTCCTCCATGGTGCGTTACCTTCAAATATACAAGTTTGCCAGATTGCAAATATTTTTATATGTTTCGTGCTTTATAATTTCGGTTATCCGTTAATACTATATTATGGTGCCAGTTGAAACATAAGTTCACGGAATCTCCTTCGAGGTGAGATCATGACGGTGATGTAAATTTTAGCTTCACTGTGTGGTCTCCTCTCGAAGGCGGTTTTCATTCAACAGAAGAAAGAGGATACACAGAAATAATTGTGTTCTAGGATTTCTTTGCCACCAGTTGAAATAATAATGTGCGCACTTGAGAGGCGATTGCCAAGTTTATGTTTTATTTTTCATTACTGGGTTTTCTCCTTCATGGCGCGTGATGCTTATACCCTCGACTGTTAAATAAAATTTTCTTATGTGGGCTTTGGTTCCACTTCTCTTTGGCTTTGTCCTATTTGGAACTGATAAAGCTATTGAGTGGTGGCACCGCGGCCCTTTCATCGATAATACAATGTATTAGTCCAGAAGTTAAAATTCGTTAATATTGCAAGTTTTTAAAATCTTGAAGGGAAACACTCCCATTCTTGGTGTTCGTGGTTAAATTTTTCTGGTTTACTATTTTGGATGTAGTGAATTCATGTCAATGCTTTTATGTAAGAAAATTATATTTTTAAAATGTTACGTAAGCCGTTTCTTTTAAGGAAAAGAAGTTCCTTGTGTAATTTCATTTTCATTGGATATTGTTGAAGTTGTCATGCTGTAACCAAATGTGCAGGCGAGTGGGAAGTAACTTGTTTCCCTCCCACTCCACCGACTGAAATTTGAGACACCTGGGACGTTGATAACTTTCATTTGCTTGTTTGCTTTCTGAGACGAAGGTTGTCAAGATTCCGATTGCAGTGTTTGTAAATCTGTACTGTGATATAGTGTAGGATAAAGTTGATCCTTACTTATGAAATAGACGAAAATGGTACGTATATTTAGTAGGGATTCATCAGATGTGGATAGATTTTTGCCTTATTTACTTTCGTTTATGTTTAAATGTAGTTTTATCAAAATTTTCAGTATGTTATTTTAAAGGGAAATGTGTTGGGACCTCTTTGGAGGCGAGCTCATTACAGTGATTAACATTAAAACTCACTGGGTGGTCTCCTTTCGAGAGCGGATCTCATTTTTGTCAACACCCGAGTAATTGTATCTTGCCGAATTACGATTGTTGTTTGTGGCGTGCTGAAAATTTTTCTTTGCGAACGTTAAGCAAGAATTCATGGCACACACCTGAGGGGAGAAATCCGAGTTTAATGTTTACATTGTTCATTACTGGGTTTTCTCCTCCATGGTGCGTTACCTTCAAATATACAAGTTTGCCAGATTGCAAATATTTTTATATGTTTCGTGCTTTATAATTTCGGTTATCCGTTAATACTATATTATGGTGCCAGTTGAAATATAAGTTCACGGAATCTCCTTCGAGGTGAGATCATGACGGTGATGTAAATTTTAGCTTCACTGTGTGGTCTCCTCTCGAAGGCGGTTTTCATTCAACAGAAGAAAGAGGATACACAAAAATAATTGTGTTCTAGGATTTCTTTTCCACCAGTTGAAATAATAATGTGCGCACTTGAGAGGCGATTGCCAAGTTTATGTTTTATTTTTCATTACTGGGTTTTCTCCTTCATGGCGCGTGATTCTTATACCCTCGACTGTTAAATAAAATTTTCTTATGTGGGCTTTGGTTCCACTTCTCTTTGGCTTTGTCCTATTTGGAACTGATAAAGCTATTGAGTGGTGGCACCGCGGCCCTTTCATCGATAATACAATGTATTAGTCCAGAAGTTAAAATTCGTTAATATTGCAAGTTTTTAAAATCTTGAAGGGAAACACTCCCATTCTTGGTGTTCTTGGTTAAATTTTTCTGGTTTTATATTTTGATGTAGGGAATTCATGTCAATGCTTTTATGTAAGAAAATTATATTTTTAAAATGATACGTAAGCCGTTTCTTTTAAGGAAAAGAAGTTCCTTGTGTAATTTCATTTTCATTGGATATTGTTGAAGTTGTCATGCTGTAACCAAATGTGCAGGCGAGTGGGAAGTAACTTGTTTCCCTCCCACTCCACCGACTGAAATTTGAGATACCTGGGACGTTGATAACTTTCATTTGCTTGTTTGCTGTCTGAGACGAAGGTTGTCAAGTTTCCGATTGCAGTGTTTGTAAATCTGTACTGTGATATACTGTAGGATAAAATTGATCCTTACTTATGAAATAGAAGCAAATGGTACGTATATTTAGCAGGGATTCATCAGATGTGAATAGATTTTTGCGTTATTTACTTTCGTTTATGTTTAAATGTAGTTTTATCAAAATTTTCAGTATGTTATTTTAAAAGGAAATGTGTTGGGACCTCTTTGGAGGTGAGCTCATTACAGTGATTAACATTAAAACTCACTGGGTGGTCTCCTCTCGAGAGCGGATCTCATTTTTGTCAACACCCGAGTAATTGTATCTTGCCGAATTACGATTGTTGTTTGTGGCGTGCTGAAAATTTTTCTTTGGCGAACGTTAAGCAAGAATTCATGGCACACACCTGAGGGGAGAAATCCGAGTTTAATGTTTACATTGTTCATTACTGGGTTTTCTCCTCCATGGTGCGTTACCTTCAAATATACAAGTTTGCCAGATTGCAAATATTTTTATATGTTTCGTGCTTTATAATTTCGGTTATCCGTTAATACTATATTATGGTGCCAGTTGAAATATAAGTTCACGGAATCTTCTTCGAGGTGAGATCATGACGGTGATGTAAATTTAACTTCACTGGGTGGTGTCCTCTCGAAGGCGGTTTTCAATCAACAGAAGAAAGAGGATACACAGAAATAATTGTGTTCTAGGATTTCTTTTCCACCAGTTGAAATAATAATGTGCGCACTTGAGAGGCGATTGCCAAGTTTATGTTTTATTTTTCATTACTGGGTTTTCTCCTTCATGGCGCGTGATGCTTATACCCTCGACTGTTAAGAAATAAAATGTTCTTATGTGGGCTTTGGTTCCACTTCTCTTTGGTTTGTCCTATTTGGAACTGATAAAGCTATTGAGTGGTGGCACCGCGGCCCTTCCATCGATAATACAATGTATTAGTCCAGAAGTTAAAATTCATTAATATTGCAAGTTTTTAAAATCTTGAAGGGAAACACTCCCATTCTTGGTGTTCGTGGTTAATTTTTCTGGTTTACTATTTTGGATGTAGGGAATTCATGTCAATGCTTTTATGTAAGAAAATTATATTTTTAAAATGATACGTAAGCCGTTTCTTTTAAGGAAAAGAAGTTCCTTGTGTAATTTCATTTTCATTGGATATTGTTGAAGTTGTCATGCTGTAACCAAATGTGCAGGCGAGTGGGAAGTAACTTGTTTCCCTCCCACTCCACCGACTGAAATTTGAGACACCTGGGACGTTGATAACTTTCATTTGCTTGTTTGCTTTCTGAGACGAAGGTTGTCAAGATTCCGATTGCAGTGTTTGTAAATCTGTACTGTGATATAGTGTAGGATAAAGTTGATCCTTACTTATGAAATAGACGAAAATGGTACGTATATTTAGTAGGGATTCATCAGATGTGGATAGATTTTTGCGTTATTTACTTTCGTTTATGTTTAAATGTAGTTTTATCAAAATTTTCAGTATGTCATTTTAAAAGGAAATGTGTTGGGACCTCTTTGGAGGCGAGCTCATTACAGTGATTAACATTAAAACTCACTGGGTGGTCTCCTCTCGAAAGCGGATCTCATTTTTGTCAACACCCGAGTAATTGTATCTTGCCGAATTACGATTGTTGTTTGTGGCGTGCTGAAAATTTTTCTTTGGCGAACGTTAAGCAAGAATTCATGGCACACACCTGAGGGGAGAAATCCGAGTTTAATGTTTACATTGTTCATTACTGGGTTTTCTCCTCCATGGTGCGTTACCTTCAAATATACAAGTTTGCCAGATTGCAAATATTTTTATATGTTTCGTGCTTTATAATTTCGGTTATCCGTTAATACTATATTATGGTGCCAGTTGAAATATAAGTTCACGGAGTCTCCTTCGAGGTGAGATCATGACGGTGATGTAAATTTTAGCTTCACTGTGTGGTCTCCTCTCGAAGGCGGTTTTCATTCAACAGAAGAAAGAGGATACACAGAAATAATTGTGTTCTAGGATTTCTTTGCCACCAGTTGAAATAATAATGTGCGCACTTGAGAGGCGATTGCCAAGTTTATGTTTTATTTTTCATTACTGGGTTTTCTCCTTCATGGCGCGTGATGCTTATACCCTCGACTGTTAAATAAAATTTTCTTATGTGGGCTTTGGTTCCACTTCTCTTTGGCTTTGTCCTATTTGGAACTGATAAAGCTATTGAGTGGTGGCACCGCGGCCCTTTCATCGATAATAGAATGTATTAGTCCAGAAGTTAAAATTCGTTAATATTGCAAGTTTTTAAAATCTTGAAGGGAAACACTCCCATTCTTGGTGTTCGTGGTTAAATTTTTCTGGTTTACTATTTTGGATGTAGTGAATTCATGTCAATGCTTTTATGTAAGAAAATTATATTTTTAAAATGTTACGTAAGCCGTTTCTTTTAAGGAAAAGAAGTTCCTTGTGTAATTTCATTTTCATTGGATATTGTTGAAGTTGTCATGCTGTAACCAAATGTGCAGGCGAGTGGGAAGTAACTTGTTTCCCTCCCACTCCACCGACTGAAATTTGAGACACCTGGGACGTTGATAACTTTCATTTGCTTGTTTGCTTTCTGAGACGAAGGTTGTCAAGATTCCGATTGCAGTGTTTGTAAATCTGTACTGTGATATAGTGTAGGATAAAGTTGATCCTTACTTATGAAATAGACGAAAATGGTACGTATATTTAGTAGGGATTCATCAGATGTGGATAGATTTTTGCCTTATTTACTTTCGTTTATGTTTAAATGTAGTTTTATCAAAATTTTCAGTATGTTATTTTAAAAGGAAATGTGTTGGGACCTCTTTGGAGGCGAGCTCATTACAGTGATTAACATTAAAACTCACTGGGTGGTCTCCTTTCGAGAGCGGATCTCATTTTTGTCAACACCCGAGTAATTGTATCTTGCCGAATTACGATTGTTGTTTGTGGCGTGCTGAAAATTTTTCTTTGCGAACGTTAAGCAAGAATTCATGGCACACACCTGAGGGGAGAAATCCGAGTTTAATGTTTACATTGTTCATTACTGGGTTTTCTCCTCCATGGTGCGTTACCTTCAAATATACAAGTTTGCCAGATTGCAAATATTTTTATGTTTCGTGCTTTATAATTTCGGTTATCCGTTAATACTATATTATGGTGCCAGTTGAAATATAAGTTCACGGAATCTTCTTCGAGGTGAGATCATGACGGTGATGTAAATTTAACTTCACTGGGTGGTCTCCTCTCGAAGGCGGTTTTCATTCAACAGAAGAAAGAGGATACACAGAAATAATTGTGTTCTAGGATTTCTTTTCCACCAGTTGAAATAATAATGTGCGCACTTGAGAGGCGATTGCCAAGTATTGTTTTATTTTTCATTACTGGGTTTTCTCCTTCATGGCGCGTGATGCTTATACCCTCGACTGTTAAACAATTTTTTCTTATGTGGGCTTTGGTTCCACTTCTCTTTGGCTTTGTCCTATTTGGAACTGATAAAGCTATTGAGTGGTGGCACCGCGGCCCTTTCATCAATAATACAATGTATTAGTCCAGAAGTTAAAATTCGTTAATATTGCAAGTTTTAAAAATCTTGAAGGGAAACACTCCCATTCTTGGTGTTCGTGGTTAAATTTTTCTGGTTTACTATTTTGGATGTAGTGAATTCATGTCAATGCTTTTATGTAAGAAAATTATATTTTTAAAATGATACGTAAGCCGTTTCTTTTAAGGAAAAGAAGTTCCTTGTGTAATTTCATTTTCATTGGATATTGTTGAAGTTGTCATGCTGTAACCAAATGTGCAGGCGAGTGGGAAGTAACTTGCTTCCCTCCCACTCCACCGACTGAAATTTGAGACACCTGGGACGTTGATAACTTTCATATGCTTGTTTGCTTTCTGAGACGAAGGTTGGCAAGTTTCCGATTGCAGTGTTTGTAAATCTGTACTGTGATATAATGTAGGATAAAGTTGATCCTTACTTATGAAATAGACGAAAATAGTACGTATATTTAGTAGGGATTCATCAGATGTGGATAGATTTTTGCGTTATTTACTTTCGTTTATGTTTAAATGTAGTTTTATCAAAATTTTCAGTATGTTATTTTAAAAGGAAATGTGTTGGGACCTCTTTGGAGGTGAGCTCATTACAGTGATTAACATTAAAACTCACTGGGTGGTCTCCTCTCGAGAGCGGATCTCATTTTTGTCAACACCCGAGTAATTGTATCTTGCCGAATTACGATTGTTGTTTGTGGCGTGCTGAAAATTTTTCTTTGGCGAACGTTAAGCAAGAATTCATGGCACACACCTGAGGGGAGAAATCCGAGTTTAATGTTTACATTGTTCATTACTGGGTTTTCTCCTCCATGGTGCGTTACCTTCAAATATACAAGTTTGCCAGATTGCAAATATTTTTATATGTTTCGTGCTTTATAATTTCGGTTATCCGTTAATACTATATTATGGTGCCAGTTGAAATATAAGTTCACGGAATCTTCTTCGAGGTGAGATCATGACGGTGATGTAAATTTAACTTCACTGGGTGGTGTCCTCTCGAAGGCGGTTTTCATTCAACAGAAGAAAGAGGATACACAGAAATAATTGTGTTCTAGGATTTCTTTTCCACCAGTTGAAATAATAATGTGCGCACTTGAGAGGCGATTGCCAAGTTTATGTTTTATTTTTCATTACTGGGTTTTCTCCTTCATGGCGCGTGATGCTTATACCCTCGACTGTTAAGAAATAAAATGTTCTTATGTGGGCTTTGGTTCCACTTCTCTTTGGTTTGTCCTATTTGGAACTGATAAAGCTATTGAGTGGTGGCACCGCGGCCCTTCCATCGATAATACAATGTATTAGTCCAGAAGTTAAAATTCATTAATATTGCAAGTTTTTAAAATCTTGAAGGGAAACACTCCCATTCTTGGTGTTCGTGGTTAATTTTTCTGGTTTACTATTTTGGATGTAGGGAATTCATGTCAATGCTTTTATGTAAGAAAATTATATTTTTAAAATGATACGTAAGCCGTTTCTTTTAAGGAAAAGAAGTTCCTTGTGTAATTTCATTTTCATTGGATATTGTTGAAGTTGTCATGCTGTAACCAAATGTGCAGGCGAGTGGGAAGTAACTTGTTTCCCTCCCACTCCACCGACTGAAATTTGAGACACCTGGGACGTTGATAACTTTCATTTGCTTGTTTGCTTTCTGAGACGAAGGTTGTCAAGATTCCGATTGCAGTGTTTGTAAATCTGTACTGTGATATAGTGTAGGATAAAGTTGATCCTTACTTATGAAATAGACGAAAATGGTACGTATATTTAGTAGGGATTCATCAGATGTGGATAGATTTTTGCCTTATTTACTTTCGTTTATGTTTAAATGTAGTTTTATCAAAATTTTCAGTATGTTATTTTAAAGGGAAATGTGTTGGGACCTCTTTGGAGGCGAGCTCATTACAGTGATTAACATTAAAACTCACTGGGTGGTCTCCTTTCGAGAGCGGATCTCATTTTTGTCAACACCCGAGTAATTGTATCTTGCCGAATTACGATTGTTGTTTGTGGCGTGCTGAAAATTTTTCTTTGCGAACGTTAAGCAAGAATTCATGGCACACACCTGAGGGGAGAAATCCGAGTTTAATGTTTACATTGTTCATTACTGGGTTTTCTCCTCCATGGTGCGTTACCTTCAAATATACAAGTTTGCCAGATTGCAAATATTTTTATGTTTCGTGCTTTATAATTTCGGTTATCCGTTAATACTATATTATGGTGCCAGTTGAAATATAAGTTCACGGAATCTTCTTCGAGGTGAGATCAGGACGGTGATGTAAATTTAACTTCACTGGGTGGTCTCCTCTCGAAGGCGGTTTTCATTCAACAGAAGAAAGAGGATACACAGAAATAATTGTGTTCTAGGATTTCTTTGCCACCAGTTGAAATAATAATGTGCGCACTTGAGAGGCGATTGCCAAGTTTATGTTTTATTTTTCATTACTGGGTTTTCTCCTTCATGGCGCGTGATGCTTATACCCTCGACTGTTAAATAAAATTTTCTTATGTGGGCTTTGGTTCCACTTCTCTTTGGCTTTGTCCTATTTGGAACTGATAAAGCTATTGAGTGGTGGCACCGCGGCCCTTTCATCGATAATAGAATGTATTAGTCCAGAAGTTAAAATTCGTTAATATTGCAAGTTTTTAAAATCTTGAAGGGAAACACTCCCATTCTTGGTGTTCGTGGTTAAATTTTTCTGGTTTACTATTTTGGATGTAGTGAATTCATGTCAATGCTTTTATGTAAGAAAATTATATTTTTAAAATGTTACGTAAGCCGTTTCTTTTAAGGAAAAGAAGTTCCTTGTGTAATTTCATTTTCATTGGATATTGTTGAAGTTGTCATGCTGTAACCAAATGTGCAGGCGAGTGGGAAGTAACTTGTTTCCCTCCCACTCCACCGACTGAAATTTGAGACACCTGGGACGTTGATAACTTTCATTTGCTTGTTTGCTTTCTGAGACGAAGGTTGTCAAGATTCCGATTGCAGTGTTTGTAAATCTGTACTGTGATATAGTGTAGGATAAAGTTGATCCTTACTTATGAAATAGACGAAAATGGTACGTATATTTAGTAGGGATTCATCAGATGTGGATAGATTTTTGCCTTATTTACTTTCGTTTATGTTTAAATGTAGTTTTATCAAAATTTTCAGTATGTTATTTTAAAAGGAAATGTGTTGGGACCTCTTTGGAGGCGAGCTCATTACAGTGATTAACATTAAAACTCACTGGGTGGTCTCCTTTCGAGAGCGGATCTCATTTTTGTCAACACCCGAGTAATTGTATCTTGCCGAATTACGATTGTTGTTTGTGGCGTGCTGAAAATTTTTCTTTGGCGAACGTTAAGCAAGAATTCATGGCACACACCTGAGGGGAGAAATCCGAGTTTAATGTTGACATTGTTCATTACTGGGTTTTCTCCTCCATGGTGCGTTACCTTCAAATATACAAGTTTGCCAGATTGCAAATATTTTTATGTTTCGTGCTTTATAATTTCGGTTATCCGTTAATACTATATTATGGTGCCAGTTGAAATATAAGTTCACGGAATCTCCTTCGAGGTGAGATCATGACGGTGATGTAAATTTTAGCTTCACTGGGTGGTCTCCTCTCGAAGGCGGTTTTCATTCAACAGAAGAGAGAGGATACACAAAAATAATTGTGTTCTAGGATTTCTTTTCCACCAGTTGAAATAATAATGTGCGCACTTGAGAGGCGATTGCCAAGTTTATGTTTTATTTTTCATTACTGGGTTTTCTCCTTCATGGCGCGTGATGCTTATACCCTCGACTGTTAAGAAATAAAATTTTCTTATGTAGGCTTTGGTTCCACTTCTCTTTGGCTTTGTTCTATTTGGAACTGATAAAGCTATTGAGTGGTGGCACCGCGGCCCTTCCATCGATAATACAATGTATTAGTCCAGAAGTTAAAATTCGTTAATATTGCAAGTTTTTAAAATCTTGAAGGGAAACACTCCCATTCTTGGTGTTCGTGGTTAAATTTTTCTGGTTTACTATTTTGGATGTAGGGAATTCATGTCAATGCTTTTATGTAAGAAAATTATATTTTTAAAATGATACGTAAGCCGTTTCTTTTAAGGAAAAGAAGTTCCTTGTGTAATTTCATTTTCATTGGATATTGTTGAAGTTGTCATGCTGTAACCAAATGTGCAGGCGAGTGGGAAGTAACTTGCTTCCCTCCCACTCCACCGACTGAAATTTGAGACACCTGGGACGTTGATAACTTTCATTTGCTTGTTTGCTTTCTGAGACGAAGGTTGGCAAGTTTCCGATTGCAGTGTTTGTAAATCTGTACTGTGATATAGTGTAGGATAAAGTTGATCCTTACTTATGAAATAGACGAAAATGGTACGTATATTTAGTAGGGATTCATCAGATGTGGATAGATTTTTGCGTTATTTACTTTCGTTTATGTTTAAATGTAGTTTTATCAAAATTTTCAGTATGTCATTTTAAAAGGAAATGTGTTGGGACCTCTTTGGAGGCGAGCTCATTACAGTGATTAACATTAAAACTCACTGGGTGGTCTCCTCTCGAAAGCGGATCTCATTTTTGTCAACACCCGAGTAATTGTATCTTGCCGAATTACGATTGTTGTTTGTGGCGTGCTGAAAATTTTTCTTTGGCGAACGTTAAGCAAGAATTCATGGCACACACCTGAGGGGAGAAATCCGAGTTTAATGTTTACATTGTTCATTACTGGGTTTTCTCCTCCATGGTGCGTTACCTTCAAATATACAAGTTTGCCAGATTGCAAATATTTTTATATGTTTCGTGCTTTATAATTTCGGTTATCCGTTAATACTATATTATGGTGCCAGTTGAAATATAAGTTCACGGAGTCTCCTTCGAGGTGAGATCATGACGGTGATGTAAATTTTAGCTTCACTGTGTGGTCTCCTCTCGAAGGCGGTTTTCATTCAACAGAAGGAAGAGGATACACAGAAATAATTGTGTTCTAGGATTTCTTTGCCACCAGTTGAAATAATAATGTGCGCACTTGAGAGGCGATTGCCAAGTTTATGTTTTATTTTTCATTACTGGGTTTTCTCCTTCATGGCGCGTGATGCTTATACCCTCGACTGTTAAATAAAATTTTCTTATGTGGGCTTTGGTTCCACTTCTCTTTGGCTTTGTCCTATTTGGAACTGATAAAGCTATTGAGTGGTGGCACCGCGGCCCTTTCATCGATAATAGAATGTATTAGTCCAGAAGTTAAAATTCGTTAATATTGCAAGTTTTTAAAATCTTGAAGGGAAACACTCCCATTCTTGGTGTTCGTGGTTAAATTTTTCTGGTTTACTATTTTGGATGTAGTGAATTCATGTCAATGCTTTTATGTAAGAAAATTATATTTTTAAAATGTTACGTAAGCCGTTTCTTTTAAGGAAAAGAAGTTCCTTGTGTAATTTCATTTTTTAATTGGATATTGTTGAAGTTGTCATGCTGTAACCAAATGTGCAGGCGAGTGGGAAGTAACTTGTTTCCCTCCCACTCCACCGACTGAAATTTGAGACACCTGGGACGTTGATAACTTTCATATGCTTGTTTGCTTTCTGAGACGAAGGTTGGCAAGTTTCCGATTGCAGTGTTTGTAAATCTGTACTGTGATATAATGTAGGATAAAGTTGATCCTTACTTATGAAATAGACGAATATGGTACGTATATTTAGTAGGGATTCATCAGATGTGGATAGATTTTTGCGTTATTTACTTTCGTTTATGTTTAAATGTAGTTTTATCAAAATTTTCAGTATGTTATTTTAAAAGGAAATGTGTTGGGACTTCTTTGGAGGCGAGCTCATTACAGTGATTAACATTAAAACTCACTGGGTGGTCTCCTCGAGAGCGGATCTCATTTTTGTCAACACCCGAGTAATTGTATCTTGCCGAATTACGATTGTTGTTTGTGGCGTGCTGAAAATTTTTCTTTGGCGAACGTTAAGCAAGAATTCATGGCACACACCTGAGGGGAGAAATCCGAGTTTAATGTTTACATTGTTCATTACTGGGTTTTCTCCTCCATGGTGCGTTACCTTCAAATATACAAGTTTGCCAGATTGCAAATATTTTTATATGTTTCGTGCTTTATAATTTCGGTTATCCGTTAATACTATATTATGGTGCCAGTTGAAATATAAGTTCACGGAATCTCCTTCGAGGTGAGATCATGACGGTGATGTAAATTTTAGCTTCACTGTGTGGTCTCCTCTCGAAGGCGGTTTTCATTCAACAGAAGAAAGAGGATACACAAAAATAATTGTGTTATAGGATTTCTTTTCCACCAGTTGAAATAATAATGTGCGCACTTGAGAGGCGATTGCCAAGTTTATGTTTTATTTTTCATTACTGGGTTTTCTCCTTCATGGCGCGTGATTCTTATACCCTCGACTGTTAAATAAAATTTTCTTATGTGGGCTTTGGTTCCACTTCTCTTTGGCTTTGTCCTATTTGGAACTGATAAAGCTATTGAGTGGTGGCACCGCGGCCCTTTCATCGATAATACAATGTATTAGTCCAGAAGTTAAAATTCGTTAATATTGCAAGTTTTTAAAATCTTGAAGGGAAACACTCCCATTCTTGGTGTTCGTGGTTAAATTTTTCTGGTTTACTATTTTGGATGTAGTGAATTCATGTCAATGCTTTTATGTAAGAAAATTATATTTTTAAAATGTTACGTAAGCCGTTTCTTTTAAGGAAAAGAAGTTCCTTGTGTAATTTCATTTTCATTGGATATTGTTGAAGTTGTCATGCTGTAACCAAATGTGCAGGCGAGTGGGAAGTAACTTGTTTCCCTCCCACTCCACCGACTGAAATTTGAGACACCTGGGACGTTGATAACTTTCATTTGCTTGTTTGCTTTCTGAGACGAAGGTTGTCAAGATTCCGATTGCAGTGTTTGTAAATCTGTACTGTGATATAGTGTAGGATAAAGTTGATCCTTACTTATGAAATAGACGAAAATGGTACGTATATTTAGTAGGGATTCATCAGATGTGGATAGATTTTTGCCTTATTTACTTTCGTTTATGTTTAAATGTAGTTTTATCAAAATTTTCAGTATGTTATTTTAAAGGGAAATGTGTTGGGACCTCTTTGGAGGCGAGCTCATTACAGTGATTAACATTAAAACTCACTGGGTGGTCTCCTTTCGAGAGCGGATCTCATTTTTGTCAACACCCGAGTAATTGTATCTTGCCGAATTACGATTGTTGTTTGTGGCGTGCTGAAAATTTTTCTTTGCGAACGTTAAGCAAGAATTCATGGCACACACCTGAGGGGAGAAATCCGAGTTTAATGTTTACATTGTTCATTACTGGGTTTTCTCCTCCATGGTGCGTTACCTTCAAATATACAAGTTTGCCAGATTGCAAATATTTTTATATGTTTCGTGCTTTATAATTTCGGTTATCCGTTAATACTATATTATGGTGCCAGTTGAAATATAAGTTCACGGAATCTCCTTCGAGGTGAGATCATGACGGTGATGTAAATTTTAGCTTCACTGTGTGGTCTCCTCTCGAAGGCGGTTTTCATTCAACAGAAGAAAGAGGATACACAAAAATAATTGTGTTCTAGGATTTCTTTTCCACCAGTTGAAATAATAATGTGCGCACTTGAGAGGCGATTGCCAAGTTTATGTTTTATTTTTCATTACTGGGTTTTCTCCTTCATGGCGCGTGATTCTTATACCCTCGACTGTTAAATAAAATTTTCTTATGTGGGCTTTGGTTCCACTTCTCTTTGGCTTTGTCCTATTTGGAACTGATAAAGCTATTGAGTGGTGGCACCGCGGCCCTTTCATCGATAATACAATGTATTAGTCCAGAAGTTAAAATTCGTTAATATTGCAAGTTTTTAAAATCTTGAAGGGAAACACTCCCATTCTTGGTGTTCTTGGTTAAATTTTTCTGGTTTTATATTTTGATGTAGGGAATTCATGTCAATGCTTTTATGTAAGAAAATTATATTTTTAAAATGATACGTAAGCCGTTTCTTTTAAGGAAAAGAAGTTCCTTGTGTAATTTCATTTTCATTGGATATTGTTGAAGTTGTCATGCTGTAACCAAATGTGCAGGCGAGTGGGAAGTAACTTGTTTCCCTCCCACTCCACCGACTGAAATTTGAGATACCTGGGACGTTGATAACTTTCATTTGCTTGTTTGCTGTCTGAGACGAAGGTTGTCAAGTTTCCGATTGCAGTGTTTGTAAATCTGTACTGTGATATACTGTAGGATAAAATTGATCCTTACTTATGAAATAGAAGCAAATGGTACGTATATTTAGCAGGGATTCATCAGATGTGAATAGATTTTTGCGTTATTTACTTTCGTTTATGTTTAAATGTAGTTTTATCAAAATTTTCAGTATGTTATTTTAAAAGGAAATGTGTTGGGACCTCTTTGGAGGTGAGCTCATTACAGTGATTAACATTAAAACTCACTGGGTGGTCTCCTCTCGAGAGCGGATCTCATTTTTGTCAACACCCGAGTAATTGTATCTTGCCGAATTACGATTGTTGTTTGTGGCGTGCTGAAAATTTTTCTTTGGCGAACGTTAAGCAAGAATTCATGGCACACACCTGAGGGGAGAAATCCGAGTTTAATGTTTACATTGTTCATTACTGGGTTTTCTCCTCCATGGTGCGTTACCTTCAAATATACAAGTTTGCCAGATTGCAAATATTTTTATATGTTTCGTGCTTTATAATTTCGGTTATCCGTTAATACTATATTATGGTGCCAGTTGAAATATAAGTTCACGGAATCTTCTTCGAGGTGAGATCATGACGGTGATGTAAATTTAACTTCACTGGGTGGTGTCCTCTCGAAGGCGGTTTTCAATCAACAGAAGAAAGAGGATACACAGAAATAATTGTGTTCTAGGATTTCTTTTCCACCAGTTGAAATAATAATGTGCGCACTTGAGAGGCGATTGCCAAGTTTATGTTTTATTTTTCATTACTGGGTTTTCTCCTTCATGGCGCGTGATGCTTATACCCTCGACTGTTAAGAAATAAAATGTTCTTATGTGGGCTTTGGTTCCACTTCTCTTTGGTTTGTCCTATTTGGAACTGATAAAGCTATTGAGTGGTGGCACCGCGGCCCTTCCATCGATAATACAATGTATTAGTCCAGAAGTTAAAATTCATTAATATTGCAAGTTTTTAAAATCTTGAAGGGAAACACTCCCATTCTTGGTGTTCGTGGTTAATTTTTCTGGTTTACTATTTTGGATGTAGGGAATTCATGTCAATGCTTTTATGTAAGAAAATTATATTTTTAAAATGATACGTAAGCCGTTTCTTTTAAGGAAAAGAAGTTCCTTGTGTAATTTCATTTTCATTGGATATTGTTGAAGTTGTCATGCTGTAACCAAATGTGCAGGCGAGTGGGAAGTAACTTGTTTCCCTCCCACTCCACCGACTGAAATTTGAGACACCTGGGACGTTGATAACTTTCATTTGCTTGTTTGCTTTCTGAGACGAAGGTTGTCAAGATTCCGATTGCAGTGTTTGTAAATCTGTACTGTGATATAGTGTAGGATAAAGTTGATCCTTACTTATGAAATAGACGAAAATGGTACGTATATTTAGTAGGGATTCATCAGATGTGGATAGATTTTTGCGTTATTTACTTTCGTTTATGTTTAAATGTAGTTTTATCAAAATTTTCAGTATGTCATTTTAAAAGGAAATGTGTTGGGACCTCTTTGGAGGCGAGCTCATTACAGTGATTAACATTAAAACTCACTGGGTGGTCTCCTCTCGAAAGCGGATCTCATTTTTGTCAACACCCGAGTAATTGTATCTTGCCGAATTACGATTGTTGTTTGTGGCGTGCTGAAAATTTTTCTTTGGCGAACGTTAAGCAAGAATTCATGGCACACACCTGAGGGGAGAAATCCGAGTTTAATGTTTACATTGTTCATTACTGGGTTTTCTCCTCCATGGTGCGTTACCTTCAAATATACAAGTTTGCCAGATTGCAAATATTTTTATATGTTTCGTGCTTTATAATTTCGGTTATCCGTTAATACTATATTATGGTGCCAGTTGAAATATAAGTTCACGGAGTCTCCTTCGAGGTGAGATCATGACGGTGATGTAAATTTTAGCTTCACTGTGTGGTCTCCTCTCGAAGGCGGTTTTCATTCAACAGAAGAAAGAGGATACACAGAAATAATTGTGTTCTAGGATTTCTTTGCCACCAGTTGAAATAATAATGTGCGCACTTGAGAGGCGATTGCCAAGTTTATGTTTTATTTTTCATTACTGGGTTTTCTCCTTCATGGCGCGTGATGCTTATACCCTCGACTGTTAAATAAAATTTTCTTATGTGGGCTTTGGTTCCACTTCTCTTTGGCTTTGTCCTATTTGGAACTGATAAAGCTATTGAGTGGTGGCACCGCGGCCCTTTCATCGATAATAGAATGTATTAGTCCAGAAGTTAAAATTCGTTAATATTGCAAGTTTTTAAAATCTTGAAGGGAAACACTCCCATTCTTGGTGTTCGTGGTTAAATTTTTCTGGTTTACTATTTTGGATGTAGTGAATTCATGTCAATGCTTTTATGTAAGAAAATTATATTTTTAAAATGTTACGTAAGCCGTTTCTTTTAAGGAAAAGAAGTTCCTTGTGTAATTTCATTTTCATTGGATATTGTTGAAGTTGTCATGCTGTAACCAAATGTGCAGGCGAGTGGGAAGTAACTTGTTTCCCTCCCACTCCACCGACTGAAATTTGAGACACCTGGGACGTTGATAACTTTCATTTGCTTGTTTGCTTTCTGAGACGAAGGTTGTCAAGATTCCGATTGCAGTGTTTGTAAATCTGTACTGTGATATAGTGTAGGATAAAGTTGATCCTTACTTATGAAATAGACGAAAATGGTACGTATATTTAGTAGGGATTCATCAGATGTGGATAGATTTTTGCCTTATTTACTTTCGTTTATGTTTAAATGTAGTTTTATCAAAATTTTCAGTATGTTATTTTAAAAGGAAATGTGTTGGGACCTCTTTGGAGGCGAGCTCATTACAGTGATTAACATTAAAACTCACTGGGTGGTCTCCTTTCGAGAGCGGATCTCATTTTTGTCAACACCCGAGTAATTGTATCTTGCCGAATTACGATTGTTGTTTGTGGCGTGCTGAAAATTTTTCTTTGCGAACGTTAAGCAAGAATTCATGGCACACACCTGAGGGGAGAAATCCGAGTTTAATGTTTACATTGTTCATTACTGGGTTTTCTCCTCCATGGTGCGTTACCTTCAAATATACAAGTTTGCCAGATTGCAAATATTTTTATGTTTCGTGCTTTATAATTTCGGTTATCCGTTAATACTATATTATGGTGCCAGTTGAAATATAAGTTCACGGAATCTTCTTCGAGGTGAGATCATGACGGTGATGTAAATTTAACTTCACTGGGTGGTCTCCTCTCGAAGGCGGTTTTCATTCAACAGAAGAAAGAGGATACACAGAAATAATTGTGTTCTAGGATTTCTTTTCCACCAGTTGAAATAATAATGTGCGCACTTGAGAGGCGATTGCCAAGTATTGTTTTATTTTTCATTACTGGGTTTTCTCCTTCATGGCGCGTGATGCTTATACCCTCGACTGTTAAACAATTTTTTCTTATGTGGGCTTTGGTTCCACTTCTCTTTGGCTTTGTCCTATTTGGAACTGATAAAGCTATTGAGTGGTGGCACCGCGGCCCTTTCATCAATAATACAATGTATTAGTCCAGAAGTTAAAATTCGTTAATATTGCAAGTTTTAAAAATCTTGAAGGGAAACACTCCCATTCTTGGTGTTCGTGGTTAAATTTTTCTGGTTTACTATTTTGGATGTAGTGAATTCATGTCAATGCTTTTATGTAAGAAAATTATATTTTTAAAATGATACGTAAGCCGTTTCTTTTAAGGAAAAGAAGTTCCTTGTGTAATTTCATTTTCATTGGATATTGTTGAAGTTGTCATGCTGTAACCAAATGTGCAGGCGAGTGGGAAGTAACTTGCTTCCCTCCCACTCCACCGACTGAAATTTGAGACACCTGGGACGTTGATAACTTTCATATGCTTGTTTGCTTTCTGAGACGAAGGTTGGCAAGTTTCCGATTGCAGTGTTTGTAAATCTGTACTGTGATATAATGTAGGATAAAGTTGATCCTTACTTATGAAATAGACGAAAATAGTACGTATATTTAGTAGGGATTCATCAGATGTGGATAGATTTTTGCGTTATTTACTTTCGTTTATGTTTAAATGTAGTTTTATCAAAATTTTCAGTATGTTATTTTAAAAGGAAATGTGTTGGGACCTCTTTGGAGGTGAGCTCATTACAGTGATTAACATTAAAACTCACTGGGTGGTCTCCTCTCGAGAGCGGATCTCATTTTTGTCAACACCCGAGTAATTGTATCTTGCCGAATTACGATTGTTGTTTGTGGCGTGCTGAAAATTTTTCTTTGGCGAACGTTAAGCAAGAATTCATGGCACACACCTGAGGGGAGAAATCCGAGTTTAATGTTTACATTGTTCATTACTGGGTTTTCTCCTCCATGGTGCGTTACCTTCAAATATACAAGTTTGCCAGATTGCAAATATTTTTATATGTTTCGTGCTTTATAATTTCGGTTATCCGTTAATACTATATTATGGTGCCAGTTGAAATATAAGTTCACGGAATCTTCTTCGAGGTGAGATCATGACGGTGATGTAAATTTAACTTCACTGGGTGGTGTCCTCTCGAAGGCGGTTTTCATTCAACAGAAGAAAGAGGATACACAGAAATAATTGTGTTCTAGGATTTCTTTTCCACCAGTTGAAATAATAATGTGCGCACTTGAGAGGCGATTGCCAAGTTTATGTTTTATTTTTCATTACTGGGTTTTCTCCTTCATGGCGCGTGATGCTTATACCCTCGACTGTTAAGAAATAAAATGTTCTTATGTGGGCTTTGGTTCCACTTCTCTTTGGTTTGTCCTATTTGGAACTGATAAAGCTATTGAGTGGTGGCACCGCGGCCCTTCCATCGATAATACAATGTATTAGTCCAGAAGTTAAAATTCATTAATATTGCAAGTTTTTAAAATCTTGAAGGGAAACACTCCCATTCTTGGTGTTCGTGGTTAATTTTTCTGGTTTACTATTTTGGATGTAGGGAATTCATGTCAATGCTTTTATGTAAGAAAATTATATTTTTAAAATGATACGTAAGCCGTTTCTTTTAAGGAAAAGAAGTTCCTTGTGTAATTTCATTTTCATTGGATATTGTTGAAGTTGTCATGCTGTAACCAAATGTGCAGGCGAGTGGGAAGTAACTTGTTTCCCTCCCACTCCACCGACTGAAATTTGAGACACCTGGGACGTTGATAACTTTCATTTGCTTGTTTGCTTTCTGAGACGAAGGTTGTCAAGATTCCGATTGCAGTGTTTGTAAATCTGTACTGTGATATAGTGTAGGATAAAGTTGATCCTTACTTATGAAATAGACGAAAATGGTACGTATATTTAGTAGGGATTCATCAGATGTGGATAGATTTTTGCCTTATTTACTTTCGTTTATGTTTAAATGTAGTTTTATCAAAATTTTCAGTATGTTATTTTAAAGGGAAATGTGTTGGGACCTCTTTGGAGGCGAGCTCATTACAGTGATTAACATTAAAACTCACTGGGTGGTCTCCTTTCGAGAGCGGATCTCATTTTTGTCAACACCCGAGTAATTGTATCTTGCCGAATTACGATTGTTGTTTGTGGCGTGCTGAAAATTTTTCTTTGCGAACGTTAAGCAAGAATTCATGGCACACACCTGAGGGGAGAAATCCGAGTTTAATGTTTACATTGTTCATTACTGGGTTTTCTCCTCCATGGTGCGTTACCTTCAAATATACAAGTTTGCCAGATTGCAAATATTTTTATGTTTCGTGCTTTATAATTTCGGTTATCCGTTAATACTATATTATGGTGCCAGTTGAAATATAAGTTCACGGAATCTTCTTCGAGGTGAGATCATGACGGTGATGTAAATTTAACTTCACTGGGTGGTCTCCTCTCGAAGGCGGTTTTCATTCAACAGAAGAAAGAGGATACACAGAAATAATTGTGTTCTAGGATTTCTTTGCCACCAGTTGAAATAATAATGTGCGCACTTGAGAGGCGATTGCCAAGTTTATGTTTTATTTTTCATTACTGGGTTTTCTCCTTCATGGCGCGTGATGCTTATACCCTCGACTGTTAAATAAAATTTTCTTATGTGGGCTTTGGTTCCACTTCTCTTTGGCTTTGTCCTATTTGGAACTGATAAAGCTATTGAGTGGTGGCACCGCGGCCCTTTCATCGATAATAGAATGTATTAGTCCAGAAGTTAAAATTCGTTAATATTGCAAGTTTTTAAAATCTTGAAGGGAAACACTCCCATTCTTGGTGTTCGTGGTTAAATTTTTCTGGTTTACTATTTTGGATGTAGTGAATTCATGTCAATGCTTTTATGTAAGAAAATTATATTTTTAAAATGTTACGTAAGCCGTTTCTTTTAAGGAAAAGAAGTTCCTTGTGTAATTTCATTTTCATTGGATATTGTTGAAGTTGTCATGCTGTAACCAAATGTGCAGGCGAGTGGGAAGTAACTTGTTTCCCTCCCACTCCACCGACTGAAATTTGAGACACCTGGGACGTTGATAACTTTCATTTGCTTGTTTGCTTTCTGAGACGAAGGTTGTCAAGATTCCGATTGCAGTGTTTGTAAATCTGTACTGTGATATAGTGTAGGATAAAGTTGATCCTTACTTATGAAATAGACGAAAATGGTACGTATATTTAGTAGGGATTCATCAGATGTGGATAGATTTTTGCCTTATTTACTTTCGTTTATGTTTAAATGTAGTTTTATCAAAATTTTCAGTATGTTATTTTAAAAGGAAATGTGTTGGGACCTCTTTGGAGGCGAGCTCATTACAGTGATTAACATTAAAACTCACTGGGTGGTCTCCTTTCGAGAGCGGATCTCATTTTTGTCAACACCCGAGTAATTGTATCTTGCCGAATTACGATTGTTGTTTGTGGCGTGCTGAAAATTTTTCTTTGGCGAACGTTAAGCAAGAATTCATGGCACACACCTGAGGGGAGAAATCCGAGTTTAATGTTGACATTGTTCATTACTGGGTTTTCTCCTCCATGGTGCGTTACCTTCAAATATACAAGTTTGCCAGATTGCAAATATTTTTATGTTTCGTGCTTTATAATTTCGGTTATCCGTTAATACTATATTATGGTGCCAGTTGAAATATAAGTTCACGGAATCTCCTTCGAGGTGAGATCATGACGGTGATGTAAATTTTAGCTTCACTGGGTGGTCTCCTCTCGAAGGCGGTTTTCATTCAACAGAAGAGAGAGGATACACAAAAATAATTGTGTTCTAGGATTTCTTTTCCACCAGTTGAAATAATAATGTGCGCACTTGAGAGGCGATTGCCAAGTTTATGTTTTATTTTTCATTACTGGGTTTTCTCCTTCATGGCGCGTGATGCTTATACCCTCGACTGTTAAGAAATAAAATTTTCTTATGTAGGCTTTGGTTCCACTTCTCTTTGGCTTTGTTCTATTTGGAACTGATAAAGCTATTGAGTGGTGGCACCGCGGCCCTTCCATCGATAATACAATGTATTAGTCCAGAAGTTAAAATTCGTTAATATTGCAAGTTTTTAAAATCTTGAAGGGAAACACTCCCATTCTTGGTGTTCGTGGTTAAATTTTTCTGGTTTACTATTTTGGATGTAGGGAATTCATGTCAATGCTTTTATGTAAGAAAATTATATTTTTAAAATGATACGTAAGCCGTTTCTTTTAAGGAAAAGAAGTTCCTTGTGTAATTTCATTTTCATTGGATATTGTTGAAGTTGTCATGCTGTAACCAAATGTGCAGGCGAGTGGGAAGTAACTTGCTTCCCTCCCACTCCACCGACTGAAATTTGAGACACCTGGGACGTTGATAACTTTCATTTGCTTGTTTGCTTTCTGAGACGAAGGTTGGCAAGTTTCCGATTGCAGTGTTTGTAAATCTGTACTGTGATATAGTGTAGGATAAAGTTGATCCTTACTTATGAAATAGACGAAAATGGTACGTATATTTAGTAGGGATTCATCAGATGTGGATAGATTTTTGCGTTATTTACTTTCGTTTATGTTTAAATGTAGTTTTATCAAAATTTTCAGTATGTCATTTTAAAAGGAAATGTGTTGGGACCTCTTTGGAGGCGAGCTCATTACAGTGATTAACATTAAAACTCACTGGGTGGTCTCCTCTCGAAAGCGGATCTCATTTTTGTCAACACCCGAGTAATTGTATCTTGCCGAATTACGATTGTTGTTTGTGGCGTGCTGAAAATTTTTCTTTGGCGAACGTTAAGCAAGAATTCATGGCACACACCTGAGGGGAGAAATCCGAGTTTAATGTTTACATTGTTCATTACTGGGTTTTCTCCTCCATGGTGCGTTACCTTCAAATATACAAGTTTGCCAGATTGCAAATATTTTTATATGTTTCGTGCTTTATAATTTCGGTTATCCGTTAATACTATATTATGGTGCCAGTTGAAATATAAGTTCACGGAGTCTCCTTCGAGGTGAGATCATGACGGTGATGTAAATTTTAGCTTCACTGTGTGGTCTCCTCTCGAAGGCGGTTTTCATTCAACAGAAGGAAGAGGATACACAGAAATAATTGTGTTCTAGGATTTCTTTGCCACCAGTTGAAATAATAATGTGCGCACTTGAGAGGCGATTGCCAAGTTTATGTTTTATTTTTCATTACTGGGTTTTCTCCTTCATGGCGCGTGATGCTTATACCCTCGACTGTTAAATAAAATTTTCTTATGTGGGCTTTGGTTCCACTTCTCTTTGGCTTTGTCCTATTTGGAACTGATAAAGCTATTGAGTGGTGGCACCGCGGCCCTTTCATCGATAATAGAATGTATTAGTCCAGAAGTTAAAATTCGTTAATATTGCAAGTTTTTAAAATCTTGAAGGGAAACACTCCCATTCTTGGTGTTCGTGGTTAAATTTTTCTGGTTTACTATTTTGGATGTAGTGAATTCATGTCAATGCTTTTATGTAAGAAAATTATATTTTTAAAATGTTACGTAAGCCGTTTCTTTTAAGGAAAAGAAGTTCCTTGTGTAATTTCATTTTTTAATTGGATATTGTTGAAGTTGTCATGCTGTAACCAAATGTGCAGGCGAGTGGGAAGTAACTTGTTTCCCTCCCACTCCACCGACTGAAATTTGAGACACCTGGGACGTTGATAACTTTCATATGCTTGTTTGCTTTCTGAGACGAAGGTTGGCAAGTTTCCGATTGCAGTGTTTGTAAATCTGTACTGTGATATAATGTAGGATAAAGTTGATCCTTACTTATGAAATAGACGAATATGGTACGTATATTTAGTAGGGATTCATCAGATGTGGATAGATTTTTGCGTTATTTACTTTCGTTTATGTTTAAATGTAGTTTTATCAAAATTTTCAGTATGTTATTTTAAAAGGAAATGTGTTGGGACTTCTTTGGAGGCGAGCTCATTACAGTGATTAACATTAAAACTCACTGGGTGGTCTCCTCGAGAGCGGATCTCATTTTTGTCAACACCCGAGTAATTGTATCTTGCCGAATTACGATTGTTGTTTGTGGCGTGCTGAAAATTTTTCTTTGGCGAACGTTAAGCAAGAATTCATGGCACACACCTGAGGGGAGAAATCCGAGTTTAATGTTTACATTGTTCATTACTGGGTTTTCTCCTCCATGGTGCGTTACCTTCAAATATACAAGTTTGCCAGATTGCAAATATTTTTATATGTTTCGTGCTTTATAATTTCGGTTATCCGTTAATACTATATTATGGTGCCAGTTGAAATATAAGTTCACGGAATCTCCTTCGAGGTGAGATCATGACGGTGATGTAAATTTTAGCTTCACTGTGTGGTCTCCTCTCGAAGGCGGTTTTCATTCAACAGAAGAAAGAGGATACACAAAAATAATTGTGTTATAGGATTTCTTTTCCACCAGTTGAAATAATAATGTGCGCACTTGAGAGGCGATTGCCAAGTTTATGTTTTATTTTTCATTACTGGGTTTTCTCCTTCATGGCGCGTGATTCTTATACCCTCGACTGTTAAATAAAATTTTCTTATGTGGGCTTTGGTTCCACTTCTCTTTGGCTTTGTCCTATTTGGAACTGATAAAGCTATTGAGTGGTGGCACCGCGGCCCTTTCATCGATAATACAATGTATTAGTCCAGAAGTTAAAATTCGTTAATATTGCAAGTTTTTAAAATCTTGAAGGGAAACACTCCCATTCTTGGTGTTCTTGGTTAAATTTTTCTGGTTTTATATTTTGATGTAGGGAATTCATGTCAATGCTTTTATGTAAGAAAATTATATTTTTAAAATGATACGTAAGCCGTTTCTTTTAAGGAAAAGAAGTTCCTTGTGTAATTTCATTTTCATTGGATATTGTTGAAGTTGTCATGCTGTAACCAAATGTGCAGGCGAGTGGGAAGTAACTTGTTTCCCTCCCACTCCACCGACTGAAATTTGAGATACCTGGGACGTTGATAACTTTCATTTGCTTGTTTGCTGTCTGAGACGAAGGTTGTCAAGTTTCCGATTGCAGTGTTTGTAAATCTGTACTGTGATATACTGTAGGATAAAATTGATCCTTACTTATGAAATAGAAGCAAATGGTACGTATATTTAGCAGGGATTCATCAGATGTGAATAGATTTTTGCGTTATTTACTTTCGTTTATGTTTAAATGTAGTTTTATCAAAATTTTCAGTATGTTATTTTAAAAGGAAATGTGTTGGGACCTCTTTGGAGGTGAGCTCATTACAGTGATTAACGTTAAAACTCACTGGGTGGTCTCCTCTCGAGAGCGGATCTCATTTTTGTCAACACCCGAGTAATTGTATCTTGCCGAATTACGATTGTTGTTTGTGGCGTGCTGAAAATTTTTCTTTGGCGAACGTTAAGCAAGAATTCATGGCACACACCTGAGGGGAGAAATCCGAGTTTAATGTTTACATTGTTCATTACTGGGTTTTCTCCTCCATGGTGCGTTACCTTCAAATATACAAGTTTGCCAGATTGCAAATATTTTTATATGTTTCGTGCTTTATAATTTCGGTTATCCGTTAATACTATATTATGGTGCCAGTTGAAATATAAGTTCACGGAATCTTCTTCGAGGTGAGATCATGACGGTGATGTAAATTTAACTTCACTGGGTGGTGTCCTCTCGAAGGCGGTTTTCATTCAACAGAAGAAAGAGGATACACAGAAATAATTGTGTTCTAGGATTTCTTTTCCACCAGTTGAAATAATAATGTGCGCACTTGAGAGGCGATTGCCAAGTTTATGTTTTATTTTTCATTACTGGGTTTTCTCCTTCATGGCGCGTGATGCTTATACCCTCGACTGTTAAGAAATAAAATGTTCTTATGTGGGCTTTGGTTCCACTTCTCTTTGGTTTGTCCTATTTGGAACTGATAAAGCTATTGAGTGGTGGCACCGCGGCCCTTCCATCGATAATACAATGTATTAGTCCAGAAGTTAAAATTCATTAATATTGCAAGTTTTTAAAATCTTGAAGGGAAACACTCCCATTCTTGGTGTTCGTGGTTAATTTTTCTGGTTTACTATTTTGGATGTAGGGAATTCATGTCAATGCTTTTATGTAAGAAAATTATATTTTTAAAATGATACGTAAGCCGTTTCTTTTAAGGAAAAGAAGTTCCTTGTGTAATTTCATTTTCATTGGATATTGTTGAAGTTGTCATGCTGTAACCAAATGTGCAGGCGAGTGGGAAGTAACTTGTTTCCCTCCCACTCCACCGACTGAAATTTGAGACACCTGGGACGTTGATAACTTTCATTTGCTTGTTTGCTTTCTGAGACGAAGGTTGTCAAGATTCCGATTGCAGTGTTTGTAAATCTGTACTGTGATATAGTGTAGGATAAAGTTGATCCTTACTTATGAAATAGACGAAAATGGTACGTATATTTAGTAGGGATTCATCAGATGTGGATAGATTTTTGCCTTATTTACTTTCGTTTATGTTTAAATGTAGTTTTATCAAAATTTTCAGTATGTTATTTTAAAGGGAAATGTGTTGGGACCTCTTTGGAGGCGAGCTCATTACAGTGATTAACATTAAAACTCACTGGGTGGTCTCCTTTCGAGAGCGGATCTCATTTTTGTCAACACCCGAGTAATTGTATCTTGCCGAATTACGATTGTTGTTTGTGGCGTGCTGAAAATTTTTCTTTGCGAACGTTAAGCAAGAATTCATGGCACACACCTGAGGGGAGAAATCCGAGTTTAATGTTTACATTGTTCATTACTGGGTTTTCTCCTCCATGGTGCGTTACCTTCAAATATACAAGTTTGCCAGATTGCAAATATTTTTATGTTTCGTGCTTTATAATTTCGGTTATCCGTTAATACTATATTATGGTGCCAGTTGAAATATAAGTTCACGGAATCTTCTTCGAGGTGAGATCATGACGGTGATGTAAATTTAACTTCACTGGGTGGTCTCCTCTCGAAGGCGGTTTTCATTCAACAGAAGAAAGAGGATACACAGAAATAATTGTGTTCTAGGATTTCTTTGCCACCAGTTGAAATAATAATGTGCGCACTTGAGAGGCGATTGCCAAGTTTATGTTTTATTTTTCATTACTGGGTTTTCTCCTTCATGGCGCGTGATGCTTATACCCTCGACTGTTAAATAAAATTTTCTTATGTGGGCTTTGGTTCCACTTCTCTTTGGCTTTGTCCTATTTGGAACTGATAAAGCTATTGAGTGGTGGCACCGCGGCCCTTTCATCGATAATAGAATGTATTAGTCCAGAAGTTAAAATTCGTTAATATTGCAAGTTTTTAAAATCTTGAAGGGAAACACTCCCATTCTTGGTGTTCGTGGTTAAATTTTTCTGGTTTACTATTTTGGATGTAGTGAATTCATGTCAATGCTTTTATGTAAGAAAATTATATTTTTAAAATGTTACGTAAGCCGTTTCTTTTAAGGAAAAGAAGTTCCTTGTGTAATTTCATTTTCATTGGATATTGTTGAAGTTGTCATGCTGTAACCAAATGTGCAGGCGAGTGGGAAGTAACTTGTTTCCCTCCCACTCCACCGACTGAAATTTGAGACACCTGGGACGTTGATAACTTTCATTTGCTTGTTTGCTTTCTGAGACGAAGGTTGTCAAGATTCCGATTGCAGTGTTTGTAAATCTGTACTGTGATATAGTGTAGGATAAAGTTGATCCTTACTTATGAAATAGACGAAAATGGTACGTATATTTAGTAGGGATTCATCAGATGTGGATAGATTTTTGCCTTATTTACTTTCGTTTATGTTTAAATGTAGTTTTATCAAAATTTTCAGTATGTTATTTTAAAAGGAAATGTGTTGGGACCTCTTTGGAGGCGAGCTCATTACAGTGATTAACATTAAAACTCACTGGGTGGTCTCCTTTCGAGAGCGGATCTCATTTTTGTCAACACCCGAGTAATTGTATCTTGCCGAATTACGATTGTTGTTTGTGGCGTGCTGAAAATTTTTCTTTGGCGAACGTTAAGCAAGAATTCATGGCACACACCTGAGGGGGGAAATCCGAGTTTAATGTTTACATTGTTCATTACTGGGTTTTCTCCTCCATGGTGCGTTACCTTCAAATATACAAGTTTGCCAGATTGCAAATATTTTTATGTTTCGTGCTTTATAATTTCGGTTATCCGTTAATACTATATTATGGTGCCAGTTGAAATATAAGTTCACGGAATCTCCTTCGAGGTGAGATCATGACGGTGATGTAAATTTTAGCTTCACTGGGTGGTCTCCTCTCGAAGGCGGTTTTCATTCAACAGAAGAGAGAGGATACACAAAAATAATTGTGTTCTAGGATTTCTTTTCCACCAGTTGAAATAATAATGTGCGCACTTGAGAGGCGATTGCCAAGTTTATGTTTTATTTTTCATTACTGGGTTTTCTCCTTCATGGCGCGTGATGCTTATACCCTCGACTGTTAAGAAATAAAATTTTCTTATGTAGGCTTTGGTTCCACTTCTCTTTGGCTTTGTCCTATTTGGAACTGATAAAGCTATTGAGTGGTGGCACCGCGGCCCTTCCATCGATAATACAATGTATTAGTCCAGAAGTTAAAATTCGTTAATATTGCAAGTTTTTAAAATCTTGAAGGGAAACACTCCCATTCTTGGTGTTCGTGGTTAAATTTTTCTGGTTTACTATTTTGGATGTAGTGAATTCATGTCAATGCTTTTATGTAAGAAAATTATATTTTTAAAATGTTACGTAAGCCGTTTCTTTTAAGGAAAAGAAGTTCCTTGTGTAATTTCATTTTTTAATTGGATATTGTTGAAGTTGTCATGCTGTAACCAAATGTGCAGGCGAGTGGGAAGTAACTTGTTTCCCTCCCACTCCACCGACTGAAATTTGAGACACCTGGGACGTTGATAACTTTCATATGCTTGTTTGCTTTCTGAGACGAAGGTTGGCAAGTTTCCGATTGCAGTGTTTGTAAATCTGTACTGTGATATAATGTAGGATAAAGTTGATCCTTACTTATGAAATAGACGAATATGGTACGTATATTTAGTAGGGATTCATCAGATGTGGATAGATTTTTGCGTTATTTACTTTCGTTTATGTTTAAATGTAGTTTTATCAAAATTTTCAGTATGTTATTTTAAAAGGAAATGTGTTGGGACTTCTTTGGAGGCGAGCTCATTACAGTGATTAACATTAAAACTCACTGGGTGGTCTCCTCGAGAGCGGATCTCATTTTTGTCAACACCCGAGTAATTGTATCTTGCCGAATTACGATTGTTGTTTGTGACGTGCTGAAAATTTTTCTTTGGCGAACGTTAAGCAAGAATTCATGGCACACACCTGAGGGGAGAAATCCGAGTTTAATGTTTACATTGTTCATTACTGGGTTTTCTCCTCCATGGTGCGTTACCTTCAAATATACAAGTTTGCCAGATTGCAAATATTTTTATATGTTTCGTGCTTTATAATTTCGGTTATCCGTTAATACTATATTATGGTGCCAGTTGAAATATAAGTTCACGGAATCTCCTTCGAGGTGAGATCATGACGGTGATGTAAATTTTAGCTTCACTGTGTGGTCTCCTCTCGAAGGCGGTTTTCATTCAACAGAAGAAAGAGGATACACAAAAATAATTGTGTTCTAGGATTTCTTTTCCACCAGTTGAAATAATAATGTGCGCACTTGAGAGGCGATTGCCAAGTTTATGTTTTATTTTTCATTACTGGGTTTTCTCCTTCATGGCGCGTGATTCTTATACCCTCGACTGTTAAATAAAATTTTCTTATGTGGGCTTTGGTTCCACTTCTCTTTGGCTTTGTCCTATTTGGAACTGATAAAGCTATTGAGTGGTGGCACCGCGGCCCTTTCATCGATAATACAATGTATTAGTCCAGAAGTTAAAATTCGTTAATATTGCAAGTTTTTAAAATCTTGAAGGGAAACACTCCCATTCTTGGTGTTCTTGGTTAAATTTTTCTGGTTTTATATTTTGATGTAGGGAATTCATGTCAATGCTTTTATGTAAGAAAATTATATTTTTAAAATGATACGTAAGCCGTTTCTTTTAAGGAAAAGAAGTTCCTTGTGTAATTTCATTTTCATTGGATATTGTTGAAGTTGTCATGCTGTAACCAAATGTGCAGGCGAGTGGGAAGTAACTTGTTTCCCTCCCACTCCACCGACTGAAATTTGAGATACCTGGGACGTTGATAACTTTCATTTGCTTGTTTGCTGTCTGAGACGAAGGTTGTCAAGTTTCCGATTGCAGTGTTTGTAAATCTGTACTGTGATATAGTGTAGGATAAAATTGATCCTTACTTATGAAATAGAAGCAAATGGTACGTATATTTAGCAGGGATTCATCAGATGTGAATAGATTTTTGCGTTATTTACTTTCGTTTATGTTTAAATGTAGTTTTATCAAAATTTTCAGTATGTTATTTTAAAAGGAAATGTGTTGGGACCTCTTTGGAGGTGAGCTCATTACAGTGATTAACGTTAAAACTCACTGGGTGGTCTCCTCTCGAGAGCGGATCTCATTTTTGTCAACACCCGAGTAATTGTATCTTGCCGAATTACGATTGTTGTTTGTGGCGTGCTGAAAATTTTTCTTTGGCGAACGTTAAGCAAGAATTCATGGCACACACCTGAGGGGAGAAATCCGAGTTTAATGTTTACATTGTTCATTACTGGGTTTTCTCCTCCATGGTGCTTTACCTTCAAATATACAAGTTTGCCAGATTGCAAATATTTTTATATGTTTCGTGCTTTATAATTTCGGTTATCCGTTAATACTATATTATGGTGCCAGTTGAAATATAAGTTCACGGAATCTTCTTCGAGGTGAGATCATGACGGTGATGTAAATTTAACTTCACTGGGTGGTGTCCTCTCGAAGGCGGTTTTCATTCAACAGAAGAAAGAGGACACACGGAAATAATTGTGTTCTAGGATTTCTTTTCCACCAGTTGAAATAATAATGTGCGCACTTGAGAGGCGATTGCCAAGTTTATGTTTTATTTTTCATTACTGGGTTTTCTCCTTCATGGCGCGTGATGCTTATACCCTCGACTGTTAAGAAATAAAATGTTCTTATGTGGGCTTTGGTTCCACTTCTCTTTGGTTTGTCCTATTTGGAACTGATAAAGCTATTGAGTGGTGGCACCGCGGCCCTTCCATCGATAATACAATGTATTAGTCCAGAAGTTAAAATTCATTAATATTGCAAGTTTTTAAAATCTTGAAGGGAAACACTCCCATTCTTGGTGTTCGTGGTTAATTTTTCTGGTTTACTATTTTGGATGTAGGGAATTCATGTCAATGCTTTTATGTAAGAAAATTATATTTTTAAAATGATACGTAAGCCGTTTCTTTTAAGGAAAAGAAGTTCCTTGTGTAATTTCATTTTCATTGGATATTGTTGAAGTTGTCATGCTGTAACCAAATGTGCAGGCGAGTGGGAAGTAACTTGTTTCCCTCCCACTCCACCGACTGAAATTTGAGACACCTGGGACGTTGATAACTTTCATTTGCTTGTTTGCTTTCTGAGACGAAGGTTGTCAAGATTCCGATTGCAGTGTTTGTAAATCTGTACTGTGATATAGTGTAGGATAAAGTTGATCCTTACTTATGAAATAGACGAAAATGGTACGTATATTTAGTAGGGATTCATCAGATGTGGATAGATTTTTGCCTTATTTACTTTCGTTTATGTTTAAATGTAGTTTTATCAAAATTTTCAGTATGTTATTTTAAAGGGAAATGTGTTGGGACCTCTTTGGAGGCGAGCTCATTACAGTGATTAACATTAAAACTCACTGGGTGGTCTCCTTTCGAGAGCGGATCTCATTTTTGTCAACACCCGAGTAATTGTATCTTGCCGAATTACGATTGTTGTTTGTGGCGTGCTGAAAATTTTTCTTTGCGAACGTTAAGCAAGAATTCATGGCACACACCTGAGGGGAGAAATCCGAGTTTAATGTTTACATTGTTCATTACTGGGTTTTCTCCTCCATGGTGCGTTACCTTCAAATATACAAGTTTGCCAGATTGCAAATATTTTTATGTTTCGTGCTTTATAATTTCGGTTATCCGTTAATACTATATTATGGTGCCAGTTGAAATATAAGTTCACGGAATCTTCTTCGAGGTGAGATCATGACGGTGATGTAAATTTAACTTCACTGGGTGGTCTCCTCTCGAAGGCGGTTTTCATTCAACAGAAGAAAGAGGATACACAGAAATAATTGTGTTCTAGGATTTCTTTGCCACCAGTTGAAATAATAATGTGCGCACTTGAGAGGCGATTGCCAAGTTTATGTTTTATTTTTCATTACTGGGTTTTCTCCTTCATGGCGCGTGATGCTTATACCCTCGACTGTTAAATAAAATTTTCTTATGTGGGCTTTGGTTCCACTTCTCTTTGGCTTTGTCCTATTTGGAACTGATAAAGCTATTGAGTGGTGGCACCGCGGCCCTTTCATCGATAATAGAATGTATTAGTCCAGAAGTTAAAATTCGTTAATATTGCAAGTTTTTAAAATCTTGAAGGGAAACACTCCCATTCTTGGTGTTCGTGGTTAAATTTTTCTGGTTTACTATTTTGGATGTAGTGAATTCATGTCAATGCTTTTATGTAAGAAAATTATATTTTTAAAATGTTACGTAAGCCGTTTCTTTTAAGGAAAAGAAGTTCCTTGTGTAATTTCATTTTCATTGGATATTGTTGAAGTTGTCATGCTGTAACCAAATGTGCAGGCGAGTGGGAAGTAACTTGTTTCCCTCCCACTCCACCGACTGAAATTTGAGACACCTGGGACGTTGATAACTTTCATTTGCTTGTTTGCTTTCTGAGACGAAGGTTGTCAAGATTCCGATTGCAGTGTTTGTAAATCTGTACTGTGATATAGTGTAGGATAAAGTTGATCCTTACTTATGAAATAGACGAAAATGGTACGTATATTTAGTAGGGATTCATCAGATGTGGATAGATTTTTGCCTTATTTACTTTCGTTTATGTTTAAATGTAGTTTTATCAAAATTTTCAGTATGTTATTTTAAAAGGAAATGTGTTGGGACCTCTTTGGAGGCGAGCTCATTACAGTGATTAACATTAAAACTCACTGGGTGGTCTCCTTTCGAGAGCGGATCTCATTTTTGTCAACACCCGAGTAATTGTATCTTGCCGAATTACGATTGTTGTTTGTGGCGTGCTGAAAATTTTTCTTTGGCGAACGTTAAGCAAGAATTCATGGCACACACCTGAGGGGAGAAATCCGAGTTTAATGTTTACATTGTTCATTACTGGGTTTTCTCCTCCATGGTGCGTTACCTTCAAATATACAAGTTTGCCAGATTGCAAATATTTTTATGTTTCGTGCTTTATAATTTCGGTTATCCGTTAATACTATATTATGGTGCCAGTTGAAATATAAGTTCACGGAATCTCCTTCGAGGTGAGATCATGACGGTGATGTAAATTTTAGCTTCACTGGGTGGTCTCCTCTCGAAGGCGGTTTTCATTCAACAGAAGAGAGAGGATACACAAAAATAATTGTGTTCTAGGATTTCTTTTCCACCAGTTGAAATAATAATGTGCGCACTTGAGAGGCGATTGCCAAGTTTATGTTTTATTTTAGATTACTGGGTTTTCTCCTTCATGGCGCGTGATGCTTATACCCTCGACTGTTAAGAAATAAAATTTTCTTATGTAGGCTTTGGTTCCACTTCTCTTTGGCTTTGTCCTATTTGGAACTGATAAAGCTATTGAGTGGTGGCACCGCGGCCCTTCCATCGATAATACAATGTATTAGTCCAGAAGTTAAAATTCGTTAATATTGCAAGTTTTTAAAATCTTGAAGGGAAACACTCCCATTCTTGGTGTTCGTGGTTAAATTTTTCTGGTTTACTATTTTGGATGTAGGGAATTCATGTCAATGCTTTTATGTAAGAAAATTATATTTTTAAAATGATACGTAAGCCGTTTCTTTTAAGGAAAAGAAGTTCCTTGTGTAATTTCATTTTCATTGGATATTGTTGAAGTTGTCATGCTGTAACCAAATGTGCAGGCGAGTGGGAAGTAACTTGCTTCCCTCCCACTCCACCGACTGAAATTTGAGACACCTGGGACGTTGATAACTTTCATTTGCTTGTTTGCTTTCTGAGACGAAGGTTGGCAAGTTTCCGATTGCAGTGTTTGTAAATCTGTACTGTGATATAGTGTAGGATAAAGTTGATCCTTACTTATGAAATAGACGAAAATGGTACGTATATTTAGTAGGGATTCATCAGATGTGGATAGATTTTTGCGTTATTTACTTTCGTTTATGTTTAAATGTAGTTTTATCAAAATTTTCAGTATGTCATTTTAAAAGGAAATGTGTTGGGACCTCTTTGGAGGCGAGCTCATTACAGTGATTAACATTAAAACTCACTGGGTGGTCTCCTCTCGAAAGCGGATCTCATTTTTGTCAACACCCGAGTAATTGTATCTTGCCGAATTACGATTGTTGTTTGTGGCGTGCTGAAAATTTTTCTTTGCGAACGTTAAGCAAGAATTCATGGCACACACCTGAGGGGAGAAATCCGAGTTTAATGTTTACATTGTTCATTACTGGGTTTTCTCCTCCATGGTGCGTTACCTTCAAATATACAAGTTTGCCAGATTGCAAATATTTTTATATGTTTCGTGCTTTATAATTTCGGTTATCCGTTAATACTATATTATGGTGCCAGTTGAAATATAAGTTCACGGAATCTTCTTCGAGGTGAGATCATGACGGTGATGTAAATTTAACTTCACTGGGTGGTGTCCTCTCGAAGGCGGTTTTCATTCAACAGAAGAAAGAGGATACACAGAAATAATTGTGTTCTAGGATTTCTTTTCCACCAGTTGAAATAATAATGTGCGCACTTGAGAGGCGATTGCCAAGTTTATGTTTTATTTTTCATTACTGGGTTTTCTCCTTCATGGCGCGTGATGCTTATACCCTCGACTGTTAAACAATTTTTTCTTATGTGGGCTTTGGTTCCACTTCTCTTTGGTTTGTCCTATTTGGAACTGATAAAGCTATTGAGTGGTGGCACCGCGGCCCTTCCATCGATAATACAATGTATTAGTCCAGAAGTTAAAATTCATTAATATTGCAAGTTTTTAAAATCTTGAAGGGAAACACTCCCATTCTTGGTGTTCGTGGTTAATTTTTCTGGTTTACTATTTTGGATGTAGGGAATTCATGTCAATGCTTTTATGTAAGAAAATTATATTTTTAAAATGATACGTAAGCCGTTTCTTTTAAGGAAAAGAAGTTCCTTGTGTAATTTCATTTTCATTGGATATTGTTGAAGTTGTCATGCTGTAACCAAATGTGCAGGCGAGTGGGAAGTAACTTGCTTCCCTCCCACTCCACCGACTGAAATTTGAGACACCTGGGACGTTGATAACTTTCATTTGCTTGTTTGCTTTCTGAGACGAAGGTTGGCAAGTTTCCGATTGCAGTGTTTGTAAATCTGTACTGTGATATAGTGTAGGATAAAGTTGATCCTTACTTATGAAATAGACGAAAATGGTACGTATATTTAGTAGGGATTCATCAGATGTGGATAGATTTTTGCGTTATTTACTTTCGTATATGTTTAAATGTAGTTTTATCAAAATTTTCAGTATGTTATTTTAAAGGGAAATGTGTTGGGACCTCTTTGGAGGCGAGCTCATTACAGTGATTAACATTAAAACTCACTGGGTGGTCTCCTCTCGAGAGCGGATCTCATTTTTGTCAACACCCGAGTAATTGTATCTTGCCGAATTACGATTGTTGTTTGTGGCGTGCTGAAAATTTTTCTTTGGCGAACGTTAAGCAAGAATTCATGGCACACACCTGAGGGGAGAAATCCGAGTTTAATGTTTACATTGTTCATTACTGGGTTTTCTCCTCCATGGTGCGTTACCTTCAAATATACAAGTTTGCCAGATTGCAAATATTTTTATATGTTTCGTGCTTTATAATTTCGGTTATCCGTTAATACTATATTATGGTGCCAGTTGAAATATAAGTTCACGGAATCTTCTTCGAGGTGAGATCATGACGGTGATGTAAATTTTAGCTTCACTGTGTGGTCTCCTCTCGAAGGCGGTTTTCATTCAACAGAAGAAAGAGGATACACAGAAATAATTGTGTTCTAGGATTTCTTTGCCACCAGTTGAAATAATAATGTGCGCACTTGAGAGGCGATTGCCAAGTTTATGTTTTATTTTTCATTACTGGGTTTTCCCCTTCATGGCGCGTGATGCTTATACCCTCGACTGTTAAATAAAATTTTCTTATGTGGGCTTTGGTTCCACTTCTCTTTGGCTTTGTCCTATTTGGAACTGATAAAGCTATTGAGTGGTGGCACCGCGGCCCTTTCATCGATAATACAATGTATTAGTCCAGAAGTTAAAATTCGTTAATATTGCAAGTTTTTAAAATCTTGAAGGGAAACACTCCCATTCTTGGTGTTCTTGGTTAAATTTTTCTGGTTTACTATTTTGGATGTAGTGAATTCATGTCAATGCTTTTATGTAAGAAAATTATATTTTTAAAATGTTACGTAAGCCGTTTCTTTTAAGGAAAAGAAGTTCCTTGTGTAATTTCATTTTCATTGGATATTGTTGAAGTTGTCATGCTGTAACCAAATGTGCAGGCGAGTGGGAAGTAACTTGTTTCCCTCCCACTCCACCGACTGAAATTTGAGACACCTGGGACGTTGATAACTTTCATTTGCTTGTTTGCTTTCTGAGACGAAGGTTGTCAAGATTCCGATTGCAGTGTTTGTAAATCTGTACTGTGATATAGTGTAGGATAAAGTTGATCCTTACTTATGAAATAGACGAAAATGGTACGTATATTTAGTAGGGATTCATCAGATGTGGATAGATTTTTGCCTTATTTACTTTCGTTTATGTTTAAATGTAGTTTTATCAAAATTTTCAGTATGTTATTTTAAAGGGAAATGTGTTGGGACCTCTTTGGAGGCGAGCTCATTACAGTGATTAACATTAAAACTCACTGGGTGGTCTCCTTTCGAGAGCGGATCTCATTTTTGTCAACACCCGAGTAATTGTATCTTGCCGAATTACGATTGTTGTTTGTGGCGTGCTGAAAATTTTTCTTTGCGAACGTTAAGCAAGAATTCATGGCACACACCTGAGGGGAGAAATCCGAGTTTAATGTTTACATTGTTCATTACTGGGTTTTCTCCTCCATGGTGCGTTACCTTCAAATATACAAGTTTGCCAGATTGCAAATATTTTTATGTTTCGTGCTTTATAATTTTGGTTATCCGTTAATACTATATTATGGTGCCAGTTGAAATATAAGTTCACGGAATCTTCTTCGAGGTGAGATCATGACGGTGATGTAAATTTAACTTCACTGGGTGGTCTCCTCTCGAAGGCGGTTTTCATTCAACAGAAGAAAGAGGATACACAGAAATAATTGTGTTCTAGGATTTCTTTGCCACCAGTTGAAATAATAATGTGCGCACTTGAGAGGCGATTGCCAAGTTTATGTTTTATTTTTCATTACTGGGTTTTCTCCTTCATGGCGCGTGATGCTTATACCCTCGACTGTTAAATAAAATTTTCTTATGTGGGCTTTGGTTCCACTTCTCTTTGGCTTTGTCCTATTTGGAACTGATAAAGCTATTGAGTGGTGGCACCGCGGCCCTTTCATCGATAATAGATTGTATTAGTCCAGAAGTTAAAATTCGTTAATATTGCAAGTTTTTAAAATCTTGAAGGGAAACACTCCCATTCTTGGTGTTCGTGGTTAAATTTTTCTGGTTTACTATTTTGGATGTAGTGAATTCATGTCAATGCTTTTATGTAAGAAAATTATATTTTTAAAATGTTATGTAAGCCGTTTCTTTTAAGGAAAAGAAGTTCCTTGTGTAATTTCATCTTCATTGGATATTGTTGAAGTTGTCATGCTGTAACCAAATGTGCAGGCGAGTGGGAAGTAACTTGTTTCCCTCCCACTCCACCGACTGAAATTTGAGACACCTGGGACGTTGATAACTTTCATTTGCTTGTTTGCTTTCTGAGACGAAGGTTGTCAAGATTCCGATTGCAGTGTTTGTAAATCTGTACTGTGATATAGTGTAGGATAAAGTTGATCCTTACTTATGAAATAGACGAAAATGGTACGTATATTTAGTAGGGATTCATCAGATGTGGATAGATTTTTGCCTTATTTACTTTCGTTTATGTTTAAATGTAGTTTTATCAAAATTTTCAGTATGTTATTTTAAAAGGAAATGTGTTGGGACCTCTTTGGAGGCGAGCTCATTACAGTGATTAACATTAAAACTCACTGGGTGGTCTCCTTTCGAGAGCGGATCTCATTTTTGTCAACACCCGAGTAATTGTATCTTGCCGAATTACGATTGTTGTTTGTGGCGTGCTGAAAATTTTTCTTTGCGAACGTTAAGCAAGAATTCATGGCACACACCTGAGGGGAGAAATCCGAGTTTAATGTTTACATTGTTCATTACTGGGTTTTCTCCTCCATGGTGCGTTACCTTCAAATATACAAGTTTGCCAGATTGCAAATATTTTTATGTTTCGTGCTTTATAATTTCGGTTATCCGTTAATACTATATTATGGTGCCAGTTGAAATATAAGTTCACGGAATCTTCTTCGAGGTGAGATCATGACGGTGATGTAAATTTAACTTCACTGGGTGGTCTCCTCTCGAAGGCGGTTTTCATTCAACAGAAGAAAGAGGATACACAGAAATAATTGTGTTCTAGGATTTCTTTTCCACCAGTTGAAATAATAATGTGCGCACTTGAGAGGCGATTGCCAAGTATTGTTTTATTTTTCATTACTGGGTTTTCTCCTTCATGGCGCGTGATGCTTATACCCTCGACTGTTAAATAAAATTTTCTTATGTGGGCTTTGGTTCCACTTCTCTTTGGCTTTGTCCTATTTGGAACTGATAAAGCTATTGAGTGGTGGCACCTCGGCCCTTTCATCGATAATACAATGTATTAGTCCAGAAGTTAAAATTCGTTAATATTGCAAGTTTTTAAAATCTTGAAGGGAAACACTCCCATTCTTGGTGTTCGTGGTTAAATTTTTCTGGTTTACTATTTTGGATGTAGTGAATTCATGTCAATGCTTTTATGTAAGAAAATTATATTTTTAAAATGATACGTAAGCCGTTTCTTTTAAGGAAAAGAAGTTCCTTGTGTAATTTCATTTTCATTGGATATTGTTGAAGTTGTCATGCTGTAACCAAATGTGCAGGCGAGTGGGAAGTAACTTGCTTCCCTCCCACTCCACCGACTGAAATTTGAGACACCTGGGACGTTGATAACTTTCATTTGCTTGTTTGCTTTCTGAGACGAAGGTTGGCAAGTTTCCGATTGCAGTGTTTGTAAATCTGTACTGTGATATAGTGTAGGATAAAGTTGATCCTTACTTATGAAATAGACGAAAATGGTACGTATATTTAGTAGGGATTCATCAGATGTGGATAGATTTTTGCGTTATTTACTTTCGTTTATGTTTAAATGTAGTTTTATCAAAATTTTCAGTATGTTATTTTAAAGGGAAATGTGTTGGGACCTCTTTGGAGGCGAGCTCATTACAGTGATTAACATTAAAACTCACTGGGTGGTCTCCTCTCGAGAGCGGATCTCATTTTTGTCAACACCCGAGTAATTGTATCTTGCCGAATTACGATTGTTGTTTGTGGCGTGCTGAAAATTTTTCTTTGGCGAACGTTAAGCAAGAATTCATGGCACACACCTGAGGGGAGAAATCCGAGTTTAATGTTTACATTGTTCATTACTGGGTTTTCTCCTCCATGGTGCGTTACCTTCAAATATACAAGTTTGCCAGATTGCAAATATTTTTATATGTTTCGTGCTTTATAATTTCGGTTATCCGTTAATACTATATTATGGTGCCAGTTGAAATGTAAGTTCACGGAATCTCCTTCGAGGTGAGATCATGACGGTGATGTAAATTTTAGCTTCACTGGGTGGTCTCCTCTCGAAGGCGGTTTTCATTCAACAGAAGAAAGAGGATACACAGAAATAATTGTGTTCTAGGATTTCTTTGCCACCAGTTGAAATAATAATGTGCGCACTTGAGAGGCGATTGCCAAGTTTATGTTTTATTTTTCATTACTGGGTTTTCTCCTTCATGGCGCGTGATGCTTATACCCTCGACTGTTAAATAAAATTTTCTTATGTGGGCTTTGGTTCCACTTCTCTTTGGCTTTGTCCTATTTGGAACTGATAAAGCTATTGAGTGGTGGCACCGCGGCCCTTTCATCGATAATAGAATGTATTAGTCCAGAAGTTAAAATTCGTTAATATTGCAAGTTTTTAAAATCTTGAAGGGAAACACTCCCATTCTTGGTGTTCTTGGTTAAATTTTTCTGGTTTTATATTTTGATGTAGGGAATTCATGTCAATGCTTTTATGTAAGAAAATTATATTTTTAAAATGATACGTAAGCCGTTTCTTTTAAGGAAAAGAAGTTCCTTGTGTAATTTCATTTTCATTGGATATTGTTGAAGTTGTCATGCTGTAACCAAATGTGCAGGCGAGTGGGAAGTAACTTGTTTCCCTCCCACTCCACCGACTGAAATTTGAGATACCTGGGACGTTGATAACTTTCATTTGCTTGTTTGCTGTCTGAGACGAAGGTTGTCAAGTTTCCGATTGCAGTGTTTGTAAATCTGTACTGTGATATAGTGTAGGATAAAATTGATCCTTACTTATGAAATAGAAGCAAATGGTACATTTAGCAGGGATTCATCAGATGTGAATAGATTTTTGCGTTATTTACTTTCGTTTATGTTTAAATGTAGTTTTATCAAAATTTTCAGTATGTTATTTTAAAAGGAAATGTGTTGGGACCTCTTTGGAGGTGAGCTCATTACAGTGATTAACATTAAAACTCACTGGGTGGTCTCCTCTCGAGAGCGGATCTCATTTTTGTCAACACCCGAGTAATTGTATCTTGCCGAATTACGATTGTTGTTTGTGGCGTGCTGAAAATTTTTCTTTGGCGAACGTTAAGCAAGAATTCATGGCACACACCTGAGGGGAGAAATCCGAGTTTAATGTTTACATTTTTCATTACTGGGGTTTCTCCTCCATGGTGCGTTACCTTCAAATATACAAGTTTGCCAGATTGCAAATATTTTTATATGTTTCGTGCTTTATAATTTCGGTTATCCGTTAATACTATATTATGGTGCCAGTTGAAATATAAGTTCACGGAATCTCCTTCGAGGTGAGATCATGACGGTGATGTAAATTTTAGCTTCACTGGGTGGTCTCCTCTCGAAGGCGGTTTTCATTCAACAGAAGAGAGAGGATACACAAAAATAATTGTGTTCTAGGATTTCTTTTCCACCAGTTGAAATAATAATGTGCGCACTTGAGAGGCGATTGCCAAGTTTATGTTTTATTTTTCATTACTGGGTTTTCTCCTTCATGGCGCGTGATGCTTATACCCTCGACTGTTAAGAAATAAAATTTTCTTATGTAGGCTTTGGTTCCACTTCTCTTTGGCTTTGTCCTATTTGGAACTGATAAAGCTATTGAGTGGTGGCACCGCGGCCCTTCCATCGATAATACAATGTATTAGTCCAGAAGTTAAAATTCGTTAATATTGCAAGTTTTTAAAATCTTGAAGGGAAACACTCCCATTCTTGGTGTTCGTGGTTAAATTTTTCTGGTTTACTATTTTGGATGTAGGGAATTCATGTCAATGCTTTTATGTAAGAAAATTATATTTTTAAAATGATACGTAAGCCGTTTCTTTTAAGGAAAAGAAGTTCCTTGTGTAATTTCATTTTCATTGGATATTGTTGAAGTTGTCATGCTGTAACCAAATGTGCAGGCGAGTGGGAAGTAACTTGCTTCCCTCCCACTCCACCGACTGAAATTTGAGACACCTGGGACGTTGATAACTTTCATTTGCTTGTTTGCTTTCTGAGACGAAGGTTGGCAAGTTTCCGATTGCAGTGTTTGTAAATCTGTACTGTGATATAGTGTAGGATAAAGTTGATCCTTACTTATGAAATAGACGAAAATGGTACGTATATTTAGTAGGGATTCATCAGATGTGGATAGATTTTTGCGTTATTTACTTTCGTTTATGTTTAAATGTAGTTTTATCAAAATTTTCAGTATGTCATTTTAAAAGGAAATGTGTTGGGACCTCTTTGGAGGCGAGCTCATTACAGTGATTAACATTAAAACTCACTGGGTGGTCTCCTCTCGAAAGCGGATCTCATTTTTGTCAACACCCGAGTAATTGTATCTTGCCGAATTACGATTTTTGTTTGTGGCGTGCTGAAAATTTTTCTTTGGCGAACGTTAAGCAAGAATTCATGGCACACACCTGAGGGGAGAAATCCGAGTTTAATGTTTACATTGTTCATTACTGGGTTTTCTCCTCCATGGTGCGTTACCTTCAAATATACAAGTTTGCCAGATTGCAAATATTTTTATATGTTTCGTGCTTTATAATTTCGGTTATCCGTTAATACTATATTATGGTGCCAGTTGAAATATAAGTTCACGGAATCTTCTTCGAGGTGAGATCATGACGGTGATGTAAATTTAACTTCACTGGGTGGTGTCCTCTCGAAGGCGGTTTTCATTCAACAGAAGAAAGAGGATACACAGAAATAATTGTGTTCTAGGATTTCTTTTCCACCAGTTGAAATAATAATGTGCGCACTTGAGAGGCGATTGCCAAGTTTATGTTTTATTTTTCATTACTGGGTTTTCTCCTTCATGGCGCGTGATGCTTATACCCTCGACTGTTAAGAAATAAAATGTTCTTATGTGGGCTTTGGTTCCACTTCTCTTTGGTTTGTCCTATTTGGAACTGATAAAGCTATTGAGTGGTGGCACCGCGGCCCTTCCATCGATAATACAATGTATTAGTCCAGAAGTTAAAATTCATTAATATTGCAAGTTTTTAAAATCTTGAAGGGAAACACTCCCATTCTTGGTGTTCGTGGTTAATTTTTCTGGTTTACTATTTTGGATGTAGGGAATTCATGTCAATGCTTTTATGTAAGAAAATTATATTTTTAAAATGATACGTAAGCCGTTTCTTTTAAGGAAAAGAAGTTCCTTGTGTAATTTCATTTTCATTGGATATTGTTGAAGTTGTCATGCTGTAACCAAATGTGCAGGCGAGTGGGAAGTAACTTGCTTCCCTCCCACTCCACCGACTGAAATTTGAGACACCTGGGACGTTGATAACTTTCATTTGCTTGTTTGCTTTCTGAGACGAAGGTTGGCAAGTTTCCGATTGCAGTGTTTGTAAATCTGTACTGTGATATAGTGTAGGATAAAGTTGATCCTTACTTATGAAATAGACGAAAATGGTACGTATATTTAGTAGGGATTCATCAGATGTGGATAGATTTTTGCGTTATTTACTTTCGTATATGTTTAAATGTAGTTTTATCAAAATTTTCAGTATGTTATTTTAAAGGGAAATGTGTTGGGACCTCTTTGGAGGCGAGCTCATTACAGTGATTAACATTAAAACTCACTGGGTGGTCTCCTCTCGAGAGCGGATCTCATTTTTGTCAACACCCGAGTAATTGTATCTTGCCGAATTACGATTGTTGTTTGTGGCGTGCTGAAAATTTTTCTTTGGCGAACGTTAAGCAAGAATTCATGGCACACACCTGAGGGGAGAAATCCGAGTTTAATGTTTACATTGTTCATTACTGGGTTTTCTCCTCCATGGTGCGTTACCTTCAAATATACAAGTTTGCCAGATTGCAAATATTTTTATATGTTTCGTGCTTTATAATTTCGGTTATCCGTTAATACTATATTATGGTGCCAGTTGAAATATAAGTTCACGGAATCTTCTTCGAGGTGAGATCATGACGGTGATGTAAATTTTAGCTTCACTGTGTGGTCTCCTCTCGAAGGCGGTTTTCATTCAACAGAAGAAAGAGGATACACAGAAATAATTGTGTTCTAGGATTTCTTTGCCACCAGTTGAAATAATAATGTGCGCACTTGAGAGGCGATTGCCAAGTTTATGTTTTATTTTTCATTACTGGGTTTTCCCCTTCATGGCGCGTGATGCTTATACCCTCGACTGTTAAATAAAATTTTCTTATGTGGGCTTTGGTTCCACTTCTCTTTGGCTTTGTCCTATTTGGAACTGATAAAGCTATTGAGTGGTGGCACCGCGGCCCTTTCATCGATAATACAATGTATTAGTCCAGAAGTTAAAATTCGTTAATATTGCAAGTTTTTAAAATCTTGAAGGGAAACACTCCCATTCTTGGTGTTCGTGGTTAAATTTTTCTGGTTTACTATTTTGGATGTAGTGAATTCATGTCAATGCTTTTATGTAAGAAAATTATATTTTTAAAATGTTACGTAAGCCGTTTCTTTTAAGGAAAAGAAGTTCCTTGTGTAATTTCATTTTCATTGGATATTGTTGAAGTTGTCATGCTGTAACCAAATGTGCAGGCGAGTGGGAAGTAACTTGGTTCCCTCCCACTCCACCGACTGAAATTTGAGACACCTGGGACGTTGATAACTTTCATTTGCTTGTTTGCTTTCTGAGACGAAGGTTGTCAAGATTCCGATTGCAGTGTTTGTAAATCTGTACTGTGATATAGTGTAGGATAAAGTTGATCCTTACTTATGAAATAGACGAAAATGGTACGTATATTTAGTAGGGATTCATCAGATGTGGATAGATTTTTGCCTTATTTACTTTCGTTTATGTTTAAATGTAGTTTTATCAAAATTTTCAGTATGTTATTTTAAAGGGAAATGTGTTGGGACCTCTTTGGAGGCGAGCTCATTACAGTGATTAACATTAAAACTCACTGGGTGGTCTCCTTTCGAGAGCGGATCTCATTTTTGTCAACACCCGAGTAATTGTATCTTGCCGAATTACGATTGTTGTTTGTGGCGTGCTGAAAATTTTTCTTTGCGAACGTTAAGCAAGAATTCATGGCACACACCTGAGGGGAGAAATCCGAGTTTAATGTTTACATTTTTCATTACTGGGGTTTCTCCTCCATGGTGCGTTACCTTCAAATATACAAGTTTGCCAGATTGCAAATATTTTTATATGTTTCGTGCTTTATAATTTCGGTTATCCGTTAATACTATATTATGGTGCCAGTTGAAATATAAGTTCACGGAATCTCCTTCGAGGTGAGATCATGACGGTGATGTAAATTTTAGCTTCACTGGGTGGTCTCCTCTCGAAGGCGGTTTTCATTCAACAGAAGAGAGAGGATACACAAAAATAATTGTGTTCTAGGATTTCTTTGCCACCAGTTGAAATAATAATGTGCGCACTTGAGAGGCGATTGCCAAGTTTATGTTTTATTTTTCATTACTGGGTTTTCTCCTTCATGGCGCGTGATGCTTATACCCTCGACTGTTAAGAAATAAAATTTTCTTATGTAGGCTTTGGTTCCACTTCTCTTTGGCTTTGTCCTATTTGGAACTGATAAAGCTATTGAGTGGTGGCACCGCGGCCCTTCCATCGATAATACAATGTATTAGTCCCGAAGTTAAAATTCGTTAATATTGCAAGTTTTTAAAATCTTGAAGGGAAACACTCCCATTCTTGGTGTTCGTGGTTAAATTTTTCTGGTTTACTATTTTGGATGTAGGGAATTCATGTCAATGCTTTTATGTAAGAAAATTATATTTTTAAAATGATACGTAAGCCGTTTCTTTTAAGGAAAAGAAGTTCCTTGTGTAATTTCATTTTCATTGGATATTGTTGAAGTTGTCATGCTGTAACCAAATGTGCAGGCGAGTGGGAAGTAACTTGCTTCCCTCCCACTCCACCGACTGAAATTTGAGACACCTGGGACGTTGATAACTTTCATTTGCTTGTTTGCTTTCTGAGACGAAGGTTGGCAAGTTTCCGATTGCAGTGTTTGTAAATCTGTACTGTGATATAGTGTAGGATAAAGTTGATCCTTACTTATGAAATAGACGAAAATGGTACGTATATTTAGTAGGGATTCATCAGATGTGGATAGATTTTTGCGTTATTTACTTTCGTTTATGTTTAAATGTAGTTTTATCAAAATTTTCAGTATGTCATTTTAAAAGGAAATGTGTTGGGACCTCTTTGGAGGCGAGCTCATTACAGTGATTAACATTAAAACTCACTGGGTGGTCTCCTCTCGAAAGCGGATCTCATTTTTGTCAACACCCGAGTAATTGTATCTTGCCGAATTACGATTTTTGTTTGTGGCGTGCTGAAAATTTTTCTTTGGCGAACGTTAAGCAAGAATTCATGGCACACACCTGAGGGGAGAAATCCGAGTTTAATGTTTACATTGTTCATTACTGGGTTTTCTCCTCCATGGTGCGTTACCTTCAAATATACAAGTTTGCCAGATTGCAAATATTTTTATATGTTTCGTGCTTTATAATTTCGGTTATCCGTTAATACTATATTATGGTGCCAGTTGAAATATAAGTTCACGGAATCTTCTTCGAGGTGAGATCATGACGGTGATGTAAATTTAACTTCACTGGGTGGTGTCCTCTCGAAGGCGGTTTTCATTCAACAGAAGAAAGAGGATACACAGAAATAATTGTGTTCTAGGATTTCTTTTCCACCAGTTGAAATAATAATGTGCGCACTTGAGAGGCGATTGCCAAGTTTATGTTTTATTTTTCATTACTGGGTTTTCTCCTTCATGGCGCGTGATGCTTATACCCTCGACTGTTAAGAAATAAAATGTTCTTATGTGGGCTTTGGTTCCACTTCTCTTTGGTTTGTCCTATTTGGAACTGATAAAGCTATTGAGTGGTGGCACCGCGGCCCTTCCATCGATAATACAATGTATTAGTCCAGAAGTTAAAATTCATTAATATTGCAAGTTTTTAAAATCTTGAAGGGAAACACTCCCATTCTTGGTGTTCGTGGTTAATTTTTCTGGTTTACTATTTTGGATGTAGGGAATTCATGTCAATGCTTTTATGTAAGAAAATTATATTTTTAAAATGATACGTAAGCCGTTTATTTTAAGGAAAAGAAGTTCCTTGTGTAATTTCATTTTCATTGGATATTGTTGAAGTTGTCATGCTGTAACCAAATGTGCAGGCGAGTGGGAAGTAACTTGCTTCCCTCCCACTCCACCGACTGAAATTTGAGACACCTGGGACGTTGATAACTTTCATTTGCTTGTTTGCTTTCTGAGACGAAGGTTGGCAAGTTTCCGATTGCAGTGTTTGTAAATCTGTACTGTGATATAGTGTAGGATAAAGTTGATCCTTACTTATGAAATAGACGAAAATGGTACGTATATTTAGTAGGGATTCATCAGATGTGGATAGATTTTTGCGTTATTTACTTTCGTATATGTTTAAATGTAGTTTTATCAAAATTTTCAGTATGTTATTTTAAAGGGAAATGTGTTGGGACCTCTTTGGAGGCGAGCTCATTACAGTGATTAACATTAAAACTCACTGGGTGGTCTCCTCTCGAGAGCGGATCTCATTTTTGTCAACACCCGAGTAATTGTATCTTGCCGAATTACGATTGTTGTTTGTGGCGTGCTGAAAATTTTTCTTTGGCGAACGTTAAGCAAGAATTCATGGCACACACCTGAGGGGAGAAATCCGAGTTTAATGTTTACATTGTTCATTACTGGGTTTTCTCCTCCATGGTGCGTTACCTTCAAATATACAAGTTTGCCAGATTGCAAATATTTTTATATGTTTCGTGCTTTATAATTTCGGTTATCCGTTAATACTATATTATGGTGCCAGTTGAAATATAAGTTCACGGAATCTCCTTCGAGGTGAGATCATGACGGTGATGTAAATTTTAGCTTCACTGTGTGGTCTCCTCTCGAAGGCGGTTTTCATTCAACAGAAGAAAGAGGATACACAGAAATAATTGTGTTCTAGGATTTCTTTGCCACCAGTTGAAATAATAATGTGCGCACTTGAGAGGCGATTGCCAAGTTTATGTTTTATTTTTCATTACTGGGTTTTCCCCTTCATGGCGCGTGATGCTTATACCCTCGACTGTTAAATAAAATTTTCTTATGTGGGCTTTGGTTCCACTTCTCTTTGGCTTTGTCCTATTTGGAACTGATAAAGCTATTGAGTGGTGGCACCGCGGCCCTTTCATCGATAATACAATGTATTAGTCCAGAAGTTAAAATTCGTTAATATTGCAAGTTTTTAAAATCTTGAAGGGAAACACTCCCATTCTTGGTGTTCGTGGTTAAATTTTTCTGGTTTACTATTTTGGATGTAGTGAATTCATGTCAATGCTTTTATGTAAGAAAATTATATTTTTAAAATGTTACGTAAGCCGTTTCTTTTAAGGAAAAGAAGTTCCTTGTGTAATTTCATTTTCATTGGATATTGTTGAAGTTGTCATGCTGTAACCAAATGTGCAGGCGAGTGGGAAGTAACTTGTTTCCCTCCCACTCCACCGACTGAAATTTGAGACACCTGGGACGTTGATAACTTTCATTTGCTTGTTTGCTTTCTGAGACGAAGGTTGTCAAGATTCCGATTGCAGTGTTTGTAAATCTGTACTGTGATATAGTGTAGGATAAAGTTGATCCTTACTTATGAAATAGACGAAAATGGTACGTATATTTAGTAGGGATTCATCAGATGTGGATAGATTTTTGCCTTATTTACTTTCGTTTATGTTTAAATGTAGTTTTATCAAAATTTTCAGTATGTTATTTTAAAGGGAAATGTGTTGGGACCTCTTTGGAGGCGAGCTCATTACAGTGATTAACATTAAAACTCACTGGGTGGTCTCCTTTCGAGAGCGGATCTCATTTTTGTCAACACCCGAGTAATTGTATCTTGCCGAATTACGATTGTTGTTTGTGGCGTGCTGAAAATTTTTCTTTGCGAACGTTAAGCAAGAATTCATGGCACACACCTGAGGGGAGAAATCCGAGTTTAATGTTTACATTGTTCATTACTGGGTTTTCTCCTCCATGGTGCGTTACCTTCAAATATACAAGTTTGCCAGATTGCAAATATTTTTATGTTTCGTGCTTTATAATTTTGGTTATCCGTTAATACTATATTATGGTGCCAGTTGAAATATAAGTTCACGGAATCTTCTTCGAGGTGAGATCATGACGGTGATGTAAATTTAACTTCACTGGGTGGTCTCCTCTCGAAGGCGGTTTTCATTCAACAGAAGAAAGAGGATACACAGAAATAATTGTGTTCTAGGATTTCTTTGCCACCAGTTGAAATAATAATGTGCGCACTTGAGAGGCGATTGCCAAGTTTATGTTTTATTTTTCATTACTGGGTTTTCTCCTTCATGGCGCGTGATGCTTATACCCTCGACTGTTAAATAAAATTTTCTTATGTGGGCTTTGGTTCCACTTCTCTTTGGCTTTGTCCTATTTGGAACTGATAAAGCTATTGAGTGGTGGCACCGCGGCCCTTTCATCGATAATAGAATGTATTAGTCCAGAAGTTAAAATTCGTTAATATTGCAAGTTTTTAAAATCTTGAAGGGAAACACTCCCATTCTTGGTGTTCGTGGTTAAATTTTTCTGGTTTACTATTTTGGATGTAGTGAATTCATGTCAATGCTTTTATGTAAGAAAATTATATTTTTAAAATGTTATGTAAGCCGTTTCTTTTAAGGAAAAGAAGTTCCTTGTGTAATTTCATTTTCATTGGATATTGTTGAAGTTGTCATGCTGTAACCAAATGTGCAGGCGAGTGGGAAGTAACTTGTTTCCCTCCCACTCCACCGACTGAAATTTGAGACACCTGGGACGTTGATAACTTTCATTTGCTTGTTTGCTTTCTGAGACGAAGGTTGTCAAGATTCCGATTGCAGTGTTTGTAAATCTGTACTGTGATATAGTGTAGGATAAAGTTGATCCTTACTTATGAAATAGACGAAAATGGTACGTATATTTAGTAGGGATTCATCAGATGTGGATAGATTTTTGCCTTATTTACTTTCGTTTATGTTTAAATGTAGTTTTATCAAAATTTTCAGTATGTTATTTTAAAAGGAAATGTGTTGGGACCTCTTTGGAGGCGAGCTCATTACAGTGATTAACATTAAAACTCACTGGGTGGTCTCCTTTCGAGAGCGGATCTCATTTTTGTCAACACCCGAGTAATTGTATCTTGCCGAATTACGATTGTTGTTTGTGGCGTGCTGAAAATTTTTCTTTGCGAACGTTAAGCAAGAATTCATGGCACACACCTGAGGGGAGAAATCCGAGTTTAATGTTTACATTGTTCATTACTGGGTTTTCTCCTCCATGGTGCGTTACCTTCAAATATACAAGTTTGCCAGATTGCAAATATTTTTATGTTTCGTGCTTTATAATTTCGGTTATCCGTTAATACTATATTATGGTGCCAGTTGAAATATAAGTTCACGGAATCTTCTTCGAGGTGAGATCATGACGGTGATGTAAATTTAACTTCACTGGGTGGTCTCCTCTCGAAGGCGGTTTTCATTCAACAGAAGAAAGAGGATACACAGAAATAATTGTGTTCTAGGATTTCTTTTCCACCAGTTGAAATAATAATGTGCGCACTTGAGAGGCGATTGCCAAGTATTGTTTTATTTTTCATTACTGGGTTTTCTCCTTCATGGCGCGTGATGCTTATACCCTCGACTGTTAAATAAAATTTTCTTATGTGGGCTTTGGTTCCACTTCTCTTTGGCTTTGTCCTATTTGGAACTGATAAAGCTATTGAGTGGTGGCACCTCGGCCCTTTCATCGATAATACAATGTATTAGTCCAGAAGTTAAAATTCGTTAATATTGCAAGTTTTTAAAATCTTGAAGGGAAACACTCCCATTCTTGGTGTTCGTGGTTAAATTTTTCTGGTTTACTATTTTGGATGTAGTGAATTCATGTCAATGCTTTTATGTAAGAAAATTATATTTTTAAAATGATACGTAAGCCGTTTCTTTTAAGGAAAAGAAGTTCCTTGTGTAATTTCATTTTCATTGGATATTGTTGAAGTTGTCATGCTGTAACCAAATGTGCAGGCGAGTGGGAAGTAACTTGCTTCCCTCCCACTCCACCGACTGAAATTTGAGACACCTGGGACGTTGATAACTTTCATTTGCTTGTTTGCTTTCTGAGACGAAGGTTGGCAAGTTTCCGATTGCAGTGTTTGTAAATCTGTACTGTGATATAGTGTAGGATAAAGTTGATCCTTACTTATGAAATAGACGAAAATGGTACGTATATTTAGTAGGGATTCATCAGATGTGGATAGATTTTTGCGTTATTTACTTTCGTTTATGTTTAAATGTAGTTTTATCAAAATTTTCAGTATGTTATTTTAAAGGGAAATGTGTTGGGACCTCTTTGGAGGCGAGCTCATTACAGTGATTAACATTAAAACTCACTGGGTGGTCTCCTCTCGAGAGCGGATCTCATTTTTGTCAACACCCGAGTAATTGTATCTTGCCGAATTACGATTGTTGTTTGTGGCGTGCTGAAAATTTTTCTTTGCGAACGTTAAGCAAGAATTCATGGCACACACCTGAGGGGAGAAATCCGAGTTTAATGTTTACATTGTTCATTACTGGGTTTTCTCCTCCATGGTGCGTTACCTTCAAATATACAAGTTTGCCAGATTGCAAATATTTTTATGTTTCGTGCTTTATAATTTTGGTTATCCGTTAATACTATATTATGGTGCCAGTTGAAATATAAGTTCACGGAATCTTCTTCGAGGTGAGATCATGACGGTGATGTAAATTTAACTTCACTGGGTGGTCTCCTCTCGAAGGCGGTTTTCATTCAACAGAAGAAAGAGGATACACAGAAATAATTGTGTTCTAGGATTTCTTTGCCACCAGTTGAAATAATAATGTGCGCACTTGAGAGGCGATTGCCAAGTTTATGTTTTATTTTTCATTACTGGGTTTTCTCCTTCATGGCGCGTGATGCTTATACCCTCGACTGTTAAATAAAATTTTCTTATGTGGGCTTTGGTTCCACTTCTCTTTGGCTTTGTCCTATTTGGAACTGATAAAGCTATTGAGTGGTGGCACCGCGGCCCTTTCATCGATAATAGAATGTATTAGTCCAGAAGTTAAAATTCGTTAATATTGCAAGTTTTTAAAATCTTGAAGGGAAACACTCCCATTCTTGGTGTTCGTGGTTAAATTTTTCTGGTTTACTATTTTGGATGTAGTGAATTCATGTCAATGCTTTTATGTAAGAAAATTATATTTTTAAAATGTTATGTAAGCCGTTTCTTTTAAGGAAAAGAAGTTCCTTGTGTAATTTCATCTTCATTGGATATTGTTGAAGTTGTCATGCTGTAACCAAATGTGCAGGCGAGTGGGAAGTAACTTGTTTCCCTCCCACTCCACCGACTGAAATTTGAGACACCTGGGACGTTGATAACTTTCATTTGCTTGTTTGCTTTCTGAGACGAAGGTTGTCAAGATTCCGATTGCAGTGTTTGTAAATCTGTACTGTGATATAGTGTAGGATAAAGTTGATCCTTACTTATGAAATAGACGAAAATGGTACGTATATTTAGTAGGGATTCATCAGATGTGGATAGATTTTTGCCTTATTTACTTTCGTTTATGTTTAAATGTAGTTTTATCAAAATTTTCAGTATGTTATTTTAAAAGGAAATGTGTTGGGACCTCTTTGGAGGCGAGCTCATTACAGTGATTAACATTAAAACTCACTGGGTGGTCTCCTTTCGAGAGCGGATCTCATTTTTGTCAACACCCGAGTAATTGTATCTTGCCGAATTACGATTGTTGTTTGTGGCGTGCTGAAAATTTTTCTTTGCGAACGTTAAGCAAGAATTCATGGCACACACCTGAGGGGAGAAATCCGAGTTTAATGTTTACATTGTTCATTACTGGGTTTTCTCCTCCATGGTGCGTTACCTTCAAATATACAAGTTTGCCAGATTGCAAATATTTTTATGTTTCGTGCTTTATAATTTCGGTTATCCGTTAATACTATATTATGGTGCCAGTTGAAATATAAGTTCACGGAATCTTCTTCGAGGTGAGATCATGACGGTGATGTAAATTTAACTTCACTGGGTGGTCTCCTCTCGAAGGCGGTTTTCATTCAACAGAAGAAAGAGGATACACAGAAATAATTGTGTTCTAGGATTTCTTTTCCACCAGTTGAAATAATAATGTGCGCACTTGAGAGGCGATTGCCAAGTATTGTTTTATTTTTCATTACTGGGTTTTCTCCTTCATGGCGCGTGATGCTTATACCCTCGACTGTTAAATAAAATTTTCTTATGTGGGCTTTGGTTCCACTTCTCTTTGGCTTTGTCCTATTTGGAACTGATAAAGCTATTGAGTGGTGGCACCTCGGCCCTTTCATCGATAATACAATGTATTAGTCCAGAAGTTAAAATTCGTTAATATTGCAAGTTTTTAAAATCTTGAAGGGAAACACTCCCATTCTTGGTGTTCGTGGTTAAATTTTTCTGGTTTACTATTTTGGATGTAGTGAATTCATGTCAATGCTTTTATGTAAGAAAATTATATTTTTAAAATGATACGTAAGCCGTTTCTTTTAAGGAAAAGAAGTTCCTTGTGTAATTTCATTTTCATTGGATATTGTTGAAGTTGTCATGCTGTAACCAAATGTGCAGGCGAGTGGGAAGTAACTTGCTTCCCTCCCACTCCACCGACTGAAATTTGAGACACCTGGGACGTTGATAACTTTCATTTGCTTGTTTGCTTTCTGAGACGAAGGTTGGCAAGTTTCCGATTGCAGTGTTTGTAAATCTGTACTGTGATATAGTGTAGGATAAAGTTGATCCTTACTTATGAAATAGACGAAAATGGTACGTATATTTAGTAGGGATTCATCAGATGTGGATAGATTTTTGCCTTATTTACTTTCGTTTATGTTTAAATGTAGTTTTATCAAAATTTTCAGTATGTTATTTTAAAAGGAAATGTGTTGGGACCTCTTTGGAGGCGAGCTCATTACAGTGATTAACATTAAAACTCACTGGGTGGTCTCCTTTCGAGAGCGGATCTCATTTTTGTCAACACCCGAGTAATTGTATCTTGCCGAATTACGATTGTTGTTTGTGGCGTGCTGAAAATTTTTCTTTGCGAACGTTAAGCAAGAATTCATGGCACACACCTGAGGGGAGAAATCCGAGTTTAATGTTTACATTGTTCATTACTGGGTTTTCTCCTCCATGGTGCGTTACCTTCAAATATACAAGTTTGCCAGATTGCAAATATTTTTATGTTTCGTGCTTTATAATTTCGGTTATCCGTTAATACTATATTATGGTGCCAGTTGAAATATAAGTTCACGGAATCTTCTTCGAGGTGAGATCATGACGGTGATGTAAATTTAACTTCACTGGGTGGTCTCCTCTCGAAGGCGGTTTTCATTCAACAGAAGAAAGAGGATACACAGAAATAATTGTGTTCTAGGATTTCTTTTCCACCAGTTGAAATAATAATGTGCGCACTTGAGAGGCGATTGCCAAGTATTGTTTTATTTTTCATTACTGGGTTTTCTCCTTCATGGCGCGTGATGCTTATACCCTCGACTGTTAAATAAAATTTTCTTATGTGGGCTTTGGTTCCACTTCTCTTTGGCTTTGTCCTATTTGGAACTGATAAAGCTATTGAGTGGTGGCACCTCGGCCCTTTCATCGATAATACAATGTATTAGTCCAGAAGTTAAAATTCGTTAATATTGCAAGTTTTTAAAATCTTGAAGGGAAACACTCCCATTCTTGGTGTTCGTGGTTAAATTTTTCTGGTTTACTATTTTGGATGTAGTGAATTCATGTCAATGCTTTTATGTAAGAAAATTATATTTTTAAAATGATACGTAAGCCGTTTCTTTTAAGGAAAAGAAGTTCCTTGTGTAATTTCATTTTCATTGGATATTGTTGAAGTTGTCATGCTGTAACCAAATGTGCAGGCGAGTGGGAAGTAACTTGCTTCCCTCCCACTCCACCGACTGAAATTTGAGACACCTGGGACGTTGATAACTTTCATTTGCTTGTTTGCTTTCTGAGACGAAGGTTGGCAAGTTTCCGATTGCAGTGTTTGTAAATCTGTACTGTGATATAGTGTAGGATAAAGTTGATCCTTACTTATGAAATAGACGAAAATGGTACGTATATTTAGTAGGGATTCATCAGATGTGGATAGATTTTTGCGTTATTTACTTTCGTTTATGTTTAAATGTAGTTTTATCAAAATTTTCAGTATGTTATTTTAAAGGGAAATGTGTTGGGACCTCTTTGGAGGCGAGCTCATTACAGTGATTAACATTAAAACTCACTGGGTGGTCTCCTCTCGAGAGCGGATCTCATTTTTGTCAACACCCGAGTAATTGTATCTTGCCGAATTACGATTGTTGTTTGTGGCGTGCTGAAAATTTTTCTTTGGCGAACGTTAAGCAAGAATTCATGGCACACACCTGAGGGGAGAAATCCGAGTTTAATGTTTACATTGTTCATTACTGGGTTTTCTCCTCCATGGTGCGTTACCTTCAAATATACAAGTTTGCCAGATTGCAAATATTTTTATATGTTTCGTGCTTTATAATTTCGGTTATCCGTTAATACTATATTATGGTGCCAGTTGAAATGTAAGTTCACGGAATCTCCTTCGAGGTGAGATCATGACGGTGATGTAAATTCTAGCTTCACTGGGTGGTCTCCTCTCGAAGGCGGTTTTCATTCAACAGAAGAAAGAGGATACACAGAAATAATTGTGTTCTAGGATTTCTTTGCCACCAGTTGAAATAATAATGTGCGCACTTGAGAGGCGATTGCCAAGTTTATGTTTTATTTTTCATTACTGGGTTTTCTCCTTCATGGCGCGTGATGCTTATACCCTCGACTGTTAAATAAAATTTTCTTATGTGGGCTTTGGTTCCACTTCTCTTTGGCTTTGTCCTATTTGGAACTGATAAAGCTATTGAGTGGTGGCACCGCGGCCCTTTCATCGATAATAGAATGTATTAGTCCAGAAGTTAAAATTCGTTAATATTGCAAGTTTTTAAAATCTTGAAGGGAAACACTCCCATTCTTGGTGTTCTTGGTTAAATTTTTCTGGTTTTATATTTTGATGTAGGGAATTCATGTCAATGCTTTTATGTAAGAAAATTATATTTTTAAAATGATACGTAAGCCGTTTCTTTTAAGGAAAAGAAGTTCCTTGTGTAATTTCATTTTCATTGGATATTGTTGAAGTTGTCATGCTGTAACCAAATGTGCAGGCGACTGGGAAGTAACTTGTTTCCCTCCCACTCCACCGACTGAAATTTGAGATACCTGGGACGTTGATAACTTTCATTTGCTTGTTTGCTGTCTGAGACGAAGGTTGTCAAGTTTCCGATTGCAGTGTTTGTAAATCTGTACTGTGATATAGTGTAGGATAAAATTGATCCTTACTTATGAAATAGAAGCAAATGGTACGTATATTTAGCAGGGATTCATCAGATGTGAATAGATTTTTGCGTTATTTACTTTCGTTTATGTTTAAATGTAGTTTTATCAAAATTTTCAGTATGTTATTTTAAAAGGAAATGTGTTGGGACCTCTTTGGAGGTGAGCTCATTACAGTGATTAACATTAAAACTCACTGGGTGGTCTCCTCTCGAGAGCGGATCTCATTTTTGTCAACACCCGAGTAATTGTATCTTGCCGAATTACGATTGTTGTTTGTGGCGTGCTGAAAATTTTTCTTTGGCGAACGTTAAGCAAGAATTCATGGCACACACCTGAGGGGAGAAATCCGAGTTTAATGTTTACATTTTTCATTACTGGGGTTTCTCCTCCATGGTGCGTTACCTTCAAATATACAAGTTTGCCAGATTGCAAATATTTTTATATGTTTCGTGCTTTATAATTTCGGTTATCCGTTAATACTATATTATGGTGCCAGTTGAAATATAAGTTCACGGAATCTCCTTCGAGGTGAGATCATGACGGTGATGTAAATTTTAGCTTCACTGGGTGGTCTCCTCTCGAAGGCGGTTTTCATTCAACAGAAGAGAGAGGATACACAAAAATAATTGTGTTCTAGGATTTCTTTTCCACCAGTTGAAATAATAATGTGCGCACTTGAGAGGCGATTGCCAAGTTTATGTTTTATTTTTCATTACTGGGTTTTCTCCTTCATGGCGCGTGATGCTTATACCCTCGACTGTTAAGAAATAAAATTTTCTTATGTAGGCTTTGGTTCCACTTCTCTTTGGCTTTGTCCTATTTGGAACTGATAAAGCTATTGAGTGGTGGCACCGCGGCCCTTCCATCGATAATACAATGTATTAGTCCAGAAGTTAAAATTCGTTAATATTGCAAGTTTTTAAAATCTTGAAGGGAAACACTCCCATTCTTGGTGTTCGTGGTTAAATTTTTCTGGTTTACTATTTTGGATGTAGGGAATTCATGTCAATGCTTTTATGTAAGAAAATTATATTTTTAAAATGATACGTAAGCCGTTTCTTTTAAGGAAAAGAAGTTCCTTGTGTAATTTCATTTTCATTGGATATTGTTGAAGTTGTCATGCTGTAACCAAATGTGCAGGCGAGTGGGAAGTAACTTGCTTCCCTCCCACTCCACCGACTGAAATTTGAGACACCTGGGACGTTGATAACTTTCATTTGCTTGTTTGCTTTCTGAGACGAAGGTTGGCAAGTTTCCGATTGCAGTGTTTGTAAATCTGTACTGTGATATAGTGTAGGATAAAGTTGATCCTTACTTATGAAATAGACGAAAATGGTACGTATATTTAGTAGGGATTCATCAGATGTGGATAGATTTTTGCGTTATTTACTTTCGTATATGTTTAAATGTAGTTTTATCAAAATTTTCAGTATGTTATTTTAAAGGGAAATGTGTTGGGACCTCTTTGGAGGCGAGCTCATTACAGTGATTAACATTAAAACTCACTGGGTGGTCTCCTCTCGAGAGCGGATCTCATTTTTGTCAACACCCGAGTAATTGTATCTTGCCGAATTACGATTGTTGTTTGTGGCGTGCTGAAAATTTTTCTTTGGCGAACGTTAAGCAAGAATTCATGGCACACACCTGAGGGGAGAAATCCGAGTTTAATGTTTACATTGTTCATTACTGGGTTTTCTCCTCCATGGTGCGTTACCTTCAAATATACAAGTTTGCCAGATTGCAAATATTTTTATATGTTTCGTGCTTTATAATTTCGGTTATCCGTTAATACTATATTATGGTGCCAGTTGAAATATAAGTTCACGGAATCTCCTTCGAGGTGAGATCATGACGGTGATGTAAATTTTAGCTTCACTGTGTGGTCTCCTCTCGAAGGCGGTTTTCATTCAACAGAAGAAAGAGGATACACAGAAATAATTGTGTTCTAGGATTTCTTTGCCACCAGTTGAAATAATAATGTGCGCACTTGAGAGGCGATTGCCAAGTTTATGTTTTATTTTTCATTACTGGGTTTTCCCCTTCATGGCGCGTGATGCTTATACCCTCGACTGTTAAATAAAATTTTCTTATGTGGGCTTTGGTTCCACTTCTCTTTGGCTTTGTCCTATTTGGAACTGATAAAGCTATTGAGTGGTGGCACCGCGGCCCTTTCATCGATAATACAATGTATTAGTCCAGAAGTTAAAATTCGTTAATATTGCAAGTTTTTAAAATCTTGAAGGGAAACACTCCCATTCTTGGTGTTCGTGGTTAAATTTTTCTGGTTTACTATTTTGGATGTAGTGAATTCATGTCAATGCTTTTATGTAAGAAAATTATATTTTTAAAATGTTACGTAAGCCGTTTCTTTTAAGGAAAAGAAGTTCCTTGTGTAATTTCATTTTCATTGGATATTGTTGAAGTTGTCATGCTGTAACCAAATGTGCAGGCGAGTGGGAAGTAACTTGTTTCCCTCCCACTCCACCGACTGAAATTTGAGACACCTGGGACGTTGATAACTTTCATTTGCTTGTTTGCTTTCTGAGACGAAGGTTGTCAAGATTCCGATTGCAGTGTTTGTAAATCTGTACTGTGATATAGTGTAGGATAAAGTTGATCCTTACTTATGAAATAGACGAAAATGGTACGTATATTTAGTAGGGATTCATCAGATGTGGATAGATTTTTGCCTTATTTACTTTCGTTTATGTTTAAATGTAGTTTTATCAAAATTTTCAGTATGTTATTTTAAAGGGAAATGTGTTGGGACCTCTTTGGAGGCGAGCTCATTACAGTGATTAACATTAAAACTCACTGGGTGGTCTCCTTTCGAGAGCGGATCTCATTTTTGTCAACACCCGAGTAATTGTATCTTGCCGAATTACGATTGTTGTTTGTGGCGTGCTGAAAATTTTTCTTTGCGAACGTTAAGCAAGAATTCATGGCACACACCTGAGGGGAGAAATCCGAGTTTAATGTTTACATTGTTCATTACTGGGTTTTCTCCTCCATGGTGCGTTACCTTCAAATATACAAGTTTGCCAGATTGCAAATATTCTTATGTTTCGTGCTTTATAATTTTGGTTATCCGTTAATACTATATTATGGTGCCAGTTGAAATATAAGTTCACGGAATCTTCTTCGAGGTGAGATCATGACGGTGATGTAAATTTAACTTCACTGGGTGGTCTCCTCTCGAAGGCGGTTTTCATTCAACAGAAGAAAGAGGATACACAGAAATAATTGTGTTCTAGGATTTCTTTGCCACCAGTTGAAATAATAATGTGCGCACTTGAGAGGCGATTGCCAAGTTTATGTTTTATTTTTCATTACTGGGTTTTCTCCTTCATGGCGCGTGATGCTTATACCCTCGACTGTTAAATAAAATTTTCTTATGTGGGCTTTGGTTCCACTTCTCTTTGGCTTTGTCCTATTTGGAACTGATAAAGCTATTGAGTGGTGGCACCGCGGCCCTTTCATCGATAATAGAATGTATTAGTCCAGAAGTTAAAATTCGTTAATATTGCAAGTTTTTAAAATCTTGAAGGGAAACACTCCCATTCTTGGTGTTCGTGGTTAAATTTTTCTGGTTTACTATTTTGGATGTAGTGAATTCATGTCAATGCTTTTATGTAAGAAAATTATATTTTTAAAATGTTATGTAAGCCGTTTCTTTTAAGGAAAAGAAGTTCCTTGTGTAATTTCATTTTCATTGGATATTGTTGAAGTTGTCATGCTGTAACCAAATGTGCAGGCGAGTGGGAAGTAACTTGTTTCCCTCCCACTCCACCGACTGAAATTTGAGACACCTGGGACGTTGATAACTTTCATTTGCTTGTTTGCTTTCTGAGACGAAGGTTGTCAAGATTCCGATTGCAGTGTTTGTAAATCTGTACTGTGATATAGTGTAGGATAAAGTTGATCCTTACTTATGAAATAGACGAAAATGGTACGTATATTTAGTAGGGATTCATCAGATGTGGATAGATTTTTGCGTTATTTACTTTCGTTTATGTTTAAATGTAGTTTTATCAAAATTTTCAGTATGTTATTTTAAAGGGAAATGTGTTGGGACCTCTTTGGAGGCGAGCTCATTACAGTGATTAACATTAAAACTCACTGGGTGGTCTCCTCTCGAGAGCGGATCTCATTTTTGTCAACACCCGAGTAATTGTATCTTGCCGAATTACGATTGTTGTTTGTGGCGTGCTGAAAATTTTTCTTTGGCGAACGTTAAGCAAGAATTCATGGCACACACCTGAGGGGAGAAATCCGAGTTTAATGTTTACATTGTTCATTACTGGGTTTTCTCCTCCATGGTGCGTTACCTTCAAATATACAAGTTTGCCAGATTGCAAATATTTTTATATGTTTCGTGCTTTATAATTTCGGTTATCCGTTAATACTATATTATGGTGCCAGTTGAAATGTAAGTTCACGGAATCTCCTTCGAGGTGAGATCATGACGGTGATGTAAATTCTAGCTTCACTGGGTGGTCTCCTCTCGAAGGCGGTTTTCATTCAACAGAAGAAAGAGGATACACAGAAATAATTGTGTTCTAGGATTTCTTTGCCACCAGTTGAAATAATAATGTGCGCACTTGAGAGGCGATTGCCAAGTTTATGTTTTATTTTTCATTACTGGGTTTTCTCCTTCATGGCGCGTGATGCTTATACCCTCGACTGTTAAATAAAATTTTCTTATGTGGGCTTTGGTTCCACTTCTCTTTGGCTTTGTCCTATTTGGAACTGATAAAGCTATTGAGTGGTGGCACCGCGGCCCTTTCATCGATAATAGAATGTATTAGTCCAGAAGTTAAAATTCGTTAATATTGCAAGTTTTTAAAATCTTGAAGGGAAACACTCCCATTCTTGGTGTTCTTGGTTAAATTTTTCTGGTTTTATATTTTGATGTAGGGAATTCATGTCAATGCTTTTATGTAAGAAAATTATATTTTTAAAATGATACGTAAGCCGTTTCTTTTAAGGAAAAGAAGTTCCTTGTGTAATTTCATTTTCATTGGATATTGTTGAAGTTGTCATGCTGTAACCAAATGTGCAGGCGAGTGGGAAGTAACTTGTTTCCCTCCCACTCCACCGACTGAAATTTGAGATACCTGGGACGTTGATAACTTTCATTTGCTTGTTTGCTGTCTGAGACGAAGGTTGTCAAGTTTCCGATTGCAGTGTTTGTAAATCTGTACTGTGATATAGTGTAGGATAAAATTGATCCTTACTTATGAAATAGAAGCAAATGGTACGTATATTTAGCAGGGATTCATCAGATGTGAATAGATTTTTGCGTTATTTACTTTCGTTTATGTTTAAATGTAGTTTTATCAAAATTTTCAGTATGTTATTTTAAAAGGAAATGTGTTGGGACCTCTTTGGAGGTGAGCTCATTACAGTGATTAACATTAAAACTCACTGGGTGGTCTCCTCTCGAGAGCGGATCTCATTTTTGTCAACACCCGAGTAATTGTATCTTGCCGAATTACGATTGTTGTTTGTGGCGTGCTGAAAATTTTTCTTTGGCGAACGTTAAGCAAGAATTCATGGCACACACCTGAGGGGAGAAATCCGAGTTTAATGTTTACATTTTTCATTACTGGGGTTTCTCCTCCATGGTGCGTTACCTTCAAATATACAAGTTTGCCAGATTGCAAATATTTTTATATGTTTCGTGCTTTATAATTTCGGTTATCCGTTAATACTATATTATGGTGCCAGTTGAAATATAAGTTCACGGAATCTCCTTCGAGGTGAGATCATGACGGTGATGTAAATTTTAGCTTCACTGGGTGGTCTCCTCTCGAAGGCGGTTTTCATTCAACAGAAGAGAGAGCATACACAAAAATAATTGTGTTCTAGGATTTCTTTTCCACCAGTTGAAATAATAATGTGCGCACTTGAGAGGCGATTGCCAAGTTTATGTTTTATTTTTCATTACTGGGTTTTCTCCTTCATGGCGCGTGATGCTTATACCCTCGACTGTTAAGAAATAAAATTTTCTTATGTAGGCTTTGGTTCCACTTCTCTTTGGCTTTGTCCTATTTGGAACTGATAAAGCTATTGAGTGGTGGCACCGCGGCCCTTCCATCGATAATACAATGTATTAGTCCAGAAGTTAAAATTCGTTAATATTGCAAGTTTTTAAAATCTTGAAGGGAAACACTCCCATTCTTGGTGTTCGTGGTTAAATTTTTCTGGTTTACTATTTTGGATGTAGGGAATTCATGTCAATGCTTTTATGTAAGAAAATTATATTTTTAAAATGATACGTAAGCCGTTTCTTTTAAGGAAAAGAAGTTCCTTGTGTAATTTCATTTTCATTGGATATTGTTGAAGTTGTCATGCTGTAACCAAATGTGCAGGCGAGTGGGAAGTAACTTGCTTCCCTCCCACTCCACCGACTGAAATTTGAGACACCTGGGACGTTGATAACTTTCATTTGCTTGTTTGCTTTCTGAGACGAAGGTTGGCAAGTTTCCGATTGCAGTGTTTGTAAATCTGTACTGTGATATAGTGTAGGATAAAGTTGATCCTTACTTATGAAATAGACGAAAATGGTACGTATATTTAGTAGGGATTCATCAGATGTGGATAGATTTTTGCGTTATTTACTTTCGTATATGTTTAAATGTAGTTTTATCAAAATTTTCAGTATGTTATTTTAAAGGGAAATGTGTTGGGACCTCTTTGGAGGCGAGCTCATTACAGTGATTAACATTAAAACTCACTGGGTGGTCTCCTCTCGAGAGCGGATCTCATTTTTGTCAACACCCGAGTAATTGTATCTTGCCGAATTACGATTGTTGTTTGTGGCGTGCTGAAAATTTTTCTTTGGCGAACGTTAAGCAAGAATTCATGGCACACACCTGAGGGGAGAAATCCGAGTTTAATGTTTACATTGTTCATTACTGGGTTTTCTCCTCCATGGTGCGTTACCTTCAAATATACAAGTTTGCCAGATTGCAAATATTTTTATATGTTTCGTGCTTTATAATTTCGGTTATCCGTTAATACTATATTATGGTGCCAGTTGAAATATAAGTTCACGGAATCTCCTTCGAGGTGAGATCATGACGGTGATGTAAATTTTAGCTTCACTGTGTGGTCTCCTCTCGAAGGCGGTTTTCATTCAACAGAAGAAAGAGGATACACAGAAATAATTGTGTTCTAGGATTTCTTTGCCACCAGTTGAAATAATAATGTGCGCACTTGAGAGGCGATTGCCAAGTTTATGTTTTATTTTTCATTACTGGGTTTTCCCCTTCATGGCGCGTGATGCTTATACCCTCGACTGTTAAATAAAATTTTCTTATGTGGGCTTTGGTTCCACTTCTCTTTGGCTTTGTCCTATTTGGAACTGATAAAGCTATTGAGTGGTGGCACCGCGGCCCTTTCATCGATAATACAATGTATTAGTCCAGAAGTTAAAATTCGTTAATATTGCAAGTTTTTAAAATCTTGAAGGGAAACACTCCCATTCTTGGTGTTCGTGGTTAAATTTTTCTGGTTTACTATTTTGGATGTAGTGAATTCATGTCAATGCTTTTATGTAAGAAAATTATATTTTTAAAATGTTACGTAAGCCGTTTCTTTTAAGGAAAAGAAGTTCCTTGTGTAATTTCATTTTCATTGGATATTGTTGAAGTTGTCATGCTGTAACCAAATGTGCAGGCGAGTGGGAAGTAACTTGTTTCCCTCCCACTCCACCGACTGAAATTTGAGACACCTGGGACGTTGATAACTTTCATTTGCTTGTTTGCTTTCTGAGACGAAGGTTGTCAAGATTCCGATTGCAGTGTTTGTAAATCTGTACTGTGATATAGTGTAGGATAAAGTTGATCCTTACTTATGAAATAGACGAAAATGGTACGTATATTTAGTAGGGATTCATCAGATGTGGATAGATTTTTGCCTTATTTACTTTCGTTTATGTTTAAATGTAGTTTTATCAAAATTTTCAGTATGTTATTTTAAAGGGAAATGTGTTGGGACCTCTTTGGAGGCGAGCTCATTACAGTGATTAACATTAAAACTCACTGGGTGGTCTCCTTTCGAGAGCGGATCTCATTTTTGTCAACACCCGAGTAATTGTATCTTGCCGAATTACGATTGTTGTTTGTGGCGTGCTGAAAATTTTTCTTTGCGAACGTTAAGCAAGAATTCATGGCACACACCTGAGGGGAGAAATCCGAGTTTAATGTTTACATTGTTCATTACTGGGTTTTCTCCTCCATGGTGCGTTACCTTCAAATATACAAGTTTGCCAGATTGCAAATATTCTTATGTTTCGTGCTTTATAATTTTGGTTATCCGTTAATACTATATTATGGTGCCAGTTGAAATATAAGTTCACGGAATCTTCTTCGAGGTGAGATCATGACGGTGATGTAAATTTAACTTCACTGGGTGGTCTCCTCTCGAAGGCGGTTTTCATTCAACAGAAGAAAGAGGATACACAGAAATAATTGTGTTCTAGGATTTCTTTGCCACCAGTTGAAATAATAATGTGCGCACTTGAGAGGCGATTGCCAAGTTTATGTTTTATTTTTCATTACTGGGTTTTCTCCTTCATGGCGCGTGATGCTTATACCCTCGACTGTTAAATAAAATTTTCTTATGTGGGCTTTGGTTCCACTTCTCTTTGGCTTTGTCCTATTTGGAACTGATAAAGCTATTGAGTGGTGGCACCGCGGCCCTTTCATCGATAATAGAATGTATTAGTCCAGAAGTTAAAATTCGTTAATATTGCAAGTTTTTAAAATCTTGAAGGGAAACACTCCCATTCTTGGTGTTCGTGGTTAAATTTTTCTGGTTTACTATTTTGGATGTAGTGAATTCATGTCAATGCTTTTATGTAAGAAAATTATATTTTTAAAATGTTATGTAAGCCGTTTCTTTTAAGGAAAAGAAGTTCCTTGTGTAATTTCATTTTCATTGGATATTGTTGAAGTTGTCATGCTGTAACCAAATGTGCAGGCGAGTGGGAAGTAACTTGTTTCCCTCCCACTCCACCGACTGAAATTTGAGACACCTGGGACGTTGATAACTTTCATTTGCTTGTTTGCTTTCTGAGACGAAGGTTGTCAAGATTCCGATTGCAGTGTTTGTAAATCTGTACTGTGATATAGTGTAGGATAAAGTTGATCCTTACTTATGAAATAGACGAAAATGGTACGTATATTTAGTAGGGATTCATCAGATGTGGATAGATTTTTGCCTTATTTACTTTCGTTTATGTTTAAATGTAGTTTTATCAAAATTTTCAGTATGTTATTTTAAAAGGAAATGTGTTGGGACCTCTTTGGAGTCGAGCTCATTACAGTGATTAACATTAAAACTCACTGGGTGGTCTCCTTTCGAGAGCGGATCTCATTTTTGTCAACACCCGAGTAATTGTATCTTGCCGAATTACGATTGTTGTTTGTGGCGTGCTGAAAATTTTTCTTTGCGAACGTTAAGCAAGAATTCATGGCACACACCTGAGGGGAGAAATCCGAGTTTAATGTTTACATTGTTCATTACTGGGTTTTCTCCTCCATGGTGCGTTACCTTCAAATATACAAGTTTGCCAGATTGCAAATATTTTTATGTTTCGTGCTTTATAATTTCGGTTATCCGTTAATACTATATTATGGTGCCAGTTGAAATATAAGTTCACGGAATCTTCTTCGAGGTGAGATCATGACGGTGATGTAAATTTAACTTCACTGGGTGGTCTCCTCTCGAAGGCGGTTTTCATTCAACAGAAGAAAGAGGATACACAGAAATAATTGTGTTCTAGGATTTCTTTTCCACCAGTTGAAATAATAATGTGCGCACTTGAGAGGCGATTGCCAAGTATTGTTTTATTTTTCATTACTGGGTTTTCTCCTTCATGGCGCGTGATGCTTATACCCTCGACTGTTAAATAAAATTTTCTTATGTGGGCTTTGGTTCCACTTCTCTTTGGCTTTGTCCTATTTGGAACTGATAAAGCTATTGAGTGGTGGCACCTCGGCCCTTTCATCGATAATACAATGTATTAGTCCAGAAGTTAAAATTCGTTAATATTGCAAGTTTTTAAAATCTTGAAGGGAAACACTCCCATTCTTGGTGTTCGTGGTTAAATTTTTCTGGTTTACTATTTTGGATGTAGTGAATTCATGTCAATGCTTTTATGTAAGAAAATTATATTTTTAAAATGATACGTAAGCCGTTTCTTTTAAGGAAAAGAAGTTCCTTGTGTAATTTCATTTTCATTGGATATTGTTGAAGTTGTCATGCTGTAACCAAATGTGCAGGCGAGTGGGAAGTAACTTGCTTCCCTCCCACTCCACCGACTGAAATTTGAGACACCTGGGACGTTGATAACTTTCATTTGCTTGTTTGCTTTCTGAGACGAAGGTTGGCAAGTTTCCGATTGCAGTGTTTGTAAATCTGTACTGTGATATAGTGTAGGATAAAGTTGATCCTTACTTATGAAATAGACGAAAATGGTACGTATATTTAGCAGGGATTCATCAGATGTGGATAGATTTTTGCGTTATTTACTTTCGTTTATGTTTAAATGTAGTTTTATCAAAATTTTCAGTATGTTATTTTAAAAGGAAATGTGTTGGGACCTCTTTGGAGGTGAGCTCATTACAGTGATTAACATTAAAACTCACTGGGTGGTCTCCTCTCGAGAGCGGATCTCATTTTTGTCAACACCCGAGTAATTGTATCTTGCCGAATTACGATTGTTGTTTGTGGCGTGCTGAAAATTTTTCTTTGGCGAACGTTAAGCAAGAATTCATGGCACACACCTGAGGGGAGAAATCCGAGTTTAATGTTTACATTTTTCATTACTGGGGTTTCTCCTCCATGGTGCGTTACCTTCAAATATACAAGTTTGCCAGATTGCAAATATTTTTATATGTTTCGTGCTTTATAATTTCGGTTATCCGTTAATACTATATTATGGTGCCAGTTGAAATATAAGTTCACGGAATCTCCTTCGAGGTGAGATCATGACGGTGATGTAAATTTTAGCTTCACTGGGTGGTCTCCTCTCGAAGGCGGTTTTCATTCAACAGAAGAGAGAGGATACACAAAAATAATTGTGTTCTAGGATTTCTTTTCCACCAGTTGAAATAATAATGTGCGCACTTGAGAGGCGATTGCCAAGTTTATGTTTTATTTTTCATTACTGGGTTTTCTCCTTCATGGCGCGTGATGCTTATACCCTCGACTGTTAAGAAATAAAATTTTCTTATGTAGGCTTTGGTTCCACTTCTCTTTGGCTTTGTCCTATTTGGAACTGATAAAGCTATTGAGTGGTGGCACCGCGGCCCTTCCATCGATAATACAATGTATTAGTCCAGAAGTTAAAATTCGTTAATATTGCAAGTTTTTAAAATCTTGAAGGGAAACACTCCCATTCTTGGTGTTCGTGGTTAAATTTTTCTGGTTTACTATTTTGGATGTAGGGAATTCATGTCAATGCTTTTATGTAAGAAAATTATATTTTTAAAATGATACGTAAGCCGTTTCTTTTAAGGAAAAGAAGTTCCTTGTGTAATTTCATTTTCATTGGATATTGTTGAAGTTGTCATGCTGTAACCAAATGTGCAGGCGAGTGGGAAGTAACTTGCTTCCCTCCCACTCCACCGACTGAAATTTGAGACACCTGGGACGTTGATAACTTTCATTTGCTTGTTTGCTTTCTGAGACGAAGGTTGGCAAGTTTCCGATTGCAGTGTTTGTAAATCTGTACTGTGATATAGTGTAGGATAAAGTTGATCCTTACTTATGAAATAGACGAAAATGGTACGTATATTTAGTAGGGATTCATCAGATGTGGATAGATTTTTGCGTTATTTACTTTCGTATATGTTTAAATGTAGTTTTATCAAAATTTTCAGTATGTTATTTTAAAGGGAAATGTGTTGGGACCTCTTTGGAGGCGAGCTCATTACAGTGATTAACATTAAAACTCACTGGGTGGTCTCCTCTCGAGAGCGGATCTCATTTTTGTCAACACCCGAGTAATTGTATCTTGCCGAATTACGATTGTTGTTTGTGGCGTGCTGAAAATTTTTCTTTGGCGAACGTTAAGCAAGAATTCATGGCACACACCTGAGGGGAGAAATCCGAGTTTAATGTTTACATTGTTCATTACTGGGTTTTCTCCTCCATGGTGCGTTACCTTCAAATATACAAGTTTGCCAGATTGCAAATATTTTTATATGTTTCGTGCTTTATAATTTCGGTTATCCGTTAATACTATATTATGGTGCCAGTTGAAATATAAGTTCACGGAATCTCCTTCGAGGTGAGATCATGACGGTGATGTAAATTTTAGCTTCACTGTGTGGTCTCCTCTCGAAGGCGGTTTTCATTCAACAGAAGAAAGAGGATACACAGAAATAATTGTGTTCTAGGATTTCTTTGCCACCAGTTGAAATAATAATGTGCGCACTTGAGAGGCGATTGCCAAGTTTATGTTTTATTTTTCATTACTGGGTTTTCCCCTTCATGGCGCGTGATGCTTATACCCTCGACTGTTAAATAAAATTTTCTTATGTGGGCTTTGGTTCCACTTCTCTTTGGCTTTGTCCTATTTGGAACTGATAAAGCTATTGAGTGGTGGCACCGCGGCCCTTTCATCGATAATACAATGTATTAGTCCAGAAGTTAAAATTCGTTAATATTGCAAGTTTTTAAAATCTTGAAGGGAAACACTCCCATTCTTGGTGTTCGTGGTTAAATTTTTCTGGTTTACTATTTTGGATGTAGTGAATTCATGTCAATGCTTTTATGTAAGAAAATTATATTTTTAAAATGTTACGTAAGCCGTTTCTTTTAAGGAAAAGAAGTTCCTTGTGTAATTTCATTTTCATTGGATATTGTTGAAGTTGTCATGCTGTAACCAAATGTGCAGGCGAGTGGGAAGTAACTTGTTTCCCTCCCACTCCACCGACTGAAATTTGAGACACCTGGGACGTTGATAACTTTCATTTGCTTGTTTGCTTTCTGAGACGAAGGTTGTCAAGATTCCGATTGCAGTGTTTGTAAATCTGTACTGTGATATAGTGTAGGATAAAGTTGATCCTTACTTATGAAATAGACGAAAATGGTACGTATATTTAGTAGGGATTCATCAGATGTGGATAGATTTTTGCCTTATTTACTTTCGTTTATGTTTAAATGTAGTTTTATCAAAATTTTCAGTATGTTATTTTAAAGGGAAATGTGTTGGGACCTCTTTGGAGGCGAGCTCATTACAGTGATTAACATTAAAACTCACTGGGTGGTCTCCTTTCGAGAGCGGATCTCATTTTTGTCAACACCCGAGTAATTGTATCTTGCCGAATTACGATTGTTGTTTGTGGCGTGCTGAAAATTTTTCTTTGCGAACGTTAAGCAAGAATTCATGGCACACACCTGAGGGGAGAAATCCGAGTTTAATGTTTACATTGTTCATTACTGGGTTTTCTCCTCCATGGTGCGTTACCTTCAAATATACAAGTTTGCCAGATTGCAAATATTCTTATGTTTCGTGCTTTATAATTTTGGTTATCCGTTAATACTATATTATGGTGCCAGTTGAAATATAAGTTCACGGAATCTTCTTCGAGGTGAGATCATGACGGTGATGTAAATTTAACTTCACTGGGTGGTCTCCTCTCGAAGGCGGTTTTCATTCAACAGAAGAAAGAGGATACACAGAAATAATTGTGTTCTAGGATTTCTTTGCCACCAGTTGAAATAATAATGTGCGCACTTGAGAGGCGATTGCCAAGTTTATGTTTTATTTTTCATTACTGGGTTTTCTCCTTCATGGCGCGTGATGCTTATACCCTCGACTGTTAAATAAAATTTTCTTATGTGGGCTTTGGTTCCACTTCTCTTTGGCTTTGTCCTATTTGGAACTGATAAAGCTATTGAGTGGTGGCACCGCGGCCCTTTCATCGATAATAGAATGTATTAGTCCAGAAGTTAAAATTCGTTAATATTGCAAGTTTTTAAAATCTTGAAGGGAAACACTCCCATTCTTGGTGTTCGTGGTTAAATTTTTCTGGTTTACTATTTTGGATGTAGTGAATTCATGTCAATGCTTTTATGTAAGAAAATTATATTTTTAAAATGTTATGTAAGCCGTTTCTTTTAAGGAAAAGAAGTTCCTTGTGTAATTTCATTTTCATTGGATATTGTTGAAGTTGTCATGCTGTAACCAAATGTGCAGGCGAGTGGGAAGTAACTTGTTTCCCTCCCACTCCACCGACTGAAATTTGAGACACCTGGGACGTTGATAACTTTCATTTGCTTGTTTGCTTTCTGAGACGAAGGTTGTCAAGATTCCGATTGCAGTGTTTGTAAATCTGTACTGTGATATAGTGTAGGATAAAGTTGATCCTTACTTATGAAATAGACGAAAATGGTACGTATATTTAGTAGGGATTCATCAGATGTGGATAGATTTTTGCCTTATTTACTTTCGTTTATGTTTAAATGTAGTTTTATCAAAATTTTCAGTATGTTATTTTAAAAGGAAATGTGTTGGGACCTCTTTGGAGTCGAGCTCATTACAGTGATTAACATTAAAACTCACTGGGTGGACTCCTTTCGAGAGCGGATCTCATTTTTGTCAACACCCGAGTAATTGTATCTTGCCGAATTACGATTGTTGTTTGTGGCGTGCTGAAAATTTTTCTTTGCGAACGTTAAGCAAGAATTCATGGCACACACCTGAGGGGAGAAATCCGAGTTTAATGTTTACATTGTTCATTACTGGGTTTTCTCCTCCATGGTGCGTTACCTTCAAATATACAAGTTTGCCAGATTGCAAATATTTTTATGTTTCGTGCTTTATAATTTCGGTTATCCGTTAATACTATATTATGGTGCCAGTTGAAATATAAGTTCACGGAATCTTCTTCGAGGTGAGATCATGACGGTGATGTAAATTTAACTTCACTGGGTGGTCTCCTCTCGAAGGCGGTTTTCATTCAACAGAAGAAAGAGGATACACAGAAATAATTGTGTTCTAGGATTTCTTTTCCACCAGTTGAAATAATAATGTGCGCACTTGAGAGGCGATTGCCAAGTATTGTTTTATTTTTCATTACTGGGTTTTCTCCTTCATGGCGCGTGATGCTTATACCCTCGACTGTTAAATAAAATTTTCTTATGTGGGCTTTGGTTCCACTTCTCTTTGGCTTTGTCCTATTTGGAACTGATAAAGCTATTGAGTGGTGGCACCTCGGCCCTTTCATCGATAATACAATGTATTAGTCCAGAAGTTAAAATTCGTTAATATTGCAAGTTTTTAAAATCTTGAAGGGAAACACTCCCATTCTTGGTGTTCGTGGTTAAATTTTTCTGGTTTACTATTTTGGATGTAGTGAATTCATGTCAATGCTTTTATGTAAGAAAATTATATTTTTAAAATGATACGTAAGCCGTTTCTTTTAAGGAAAAGAAGTTCCTTGTGTAATTTCATTTTCATTGGATATTGTTGAAGTTGTCATGCTGTAACCAAATGTGCAGGCGAGTGGGAAGTAACTTGCTTCCCTCCCACTCCACCGACTGAAATTTGAGACACCTGGGACGTTGATAACTTTCATTTGCTTGTTTGCTTTCTGAGACGAAGGTTGGCAAGTTTCCGATTGCAGTGTTTGTAAATCTGTACTGTGATATAGTGTAGGATAAAGTTGATCCTTACTTATGAAATAGACGAAAATGGTACGTATATTTAGTAGGGATTCATCAGATGTGGATAGATTTTTGCGTTATTTACTTTCGTTTATGTTTAAATGTAGTTTTATCAAAATTTTCAGTATGTTATTTTAAAGGGAAATGTGTTGGGACCTCTTTGGAGGCGAGCTCATTACAGTGATTAACATTAAAACTCACTGGGTGGTCTCCTCTCGAGAGCGGATCTCATTTTTGTCAACACCCGAGTAATTGTATCTTGCCGAATTACGATTGTTGTTTGTGGCGTGCTGAAAATTTTTCTTTGGCGAACGTTAAGCAAGAATTCATGGCACACACCTGAGGGGAGAAATCCGAGTTTAATGTTTACATTGTTCATTACTGGGTTTTCTCCTCCATGGTGCGTTACCTTCAAATATACAAGTTTGCCAGATTGCAAATATTTTTATATGTTTCGTGCTTTATAATTTCGGTTATCCGTTAATACTATATTATGGTGCCAGTTGAAATATAAGTTCACGGAATCTCCTTCGAGGTGAGATCATGACGGTGATGTAAATTTTAGCTTCACTGGGTGGTCTCCTCTCGAAGGCGGTTTTCATTCAACAGAAGAAAGAGGATACACAGAAATAATTGTGTTCTAGGATTTCTTTGCCACCAGTTGAAATAATAATGTGCGCACTTGAGAGGCGATTGCCAAGTTTATGTTTTATTTTTCATTACTGGGTTTTCTCCTTCATGGCGCGTGATGCTTATACCCTCGACTGTTAAATAAAATTTTCTTATGTGGGCTTTGGTTCCACTTCTCTTTGGCTTTGTCCTATTTGGAACTGATAAAGCTATTGAGTGGTGGCACCGCGGCCCTTTCATCGATAATAGAATGTATTAGTCCAGAAGTTAAAATTCGTTAATATTGCAAGTTTTTAAAATCTTGAAGGGAAACACTCCCATTCTTGGTGTTCGTGGTTAAATTTTTCTGGTTTACTATTTTGGATGTAGTGAATTCATGTCAATGCTTTTATGTAAGAAAATTATATTTTTAAAATGTTACGTAAGCCGTTTCTTTTAAGGAAAAGAAGTTCCTTGTGTAATTTCGTTTTCATTGGATATTGTTGAAGTTGTCATGCTGTAACCAAATGTGCAGGCGAGTTTGAAGTAACTTGTTTCCCTCCCACTCCACCGACTGAAATTTGAGACACCTGGGACGTTGATAACTTTCATTTGCTTGTTTGCTTTCTGAGACGAAGGTTGTCAAGATTCCGATTGCAGTGTTTGTAAATCTGTACTGTGATATAGTGTAGGATAAAGTTGATCCTTACTTATGAAATAGACGAAAATGGTACGTATATTTAGTAGGGATTCATCAGATGTGGATAGATTTTTGCCTTATTTACTTTCGTTTATGTTTAAATGTAGTTTTATCAAAATTTTCAGTATGTTATTTTAAAAGGAAATGTGTTGGGACCTCTTTGGAGGTGAGCTCATTACAGTGATTAACATTAAAACTCACTGGGTGGTCTCCTCTCGAGAGCGGATCTCATTTTTGTCAACACCCGAGTAATTGTATCTTGCCGAATTACGATTGTTATTTGTGGCGTGCTGAAAATTTTTCTTTGGCGAACGTTAAGCAAGAATTCATGGCACACACCTGAGGGGAGAAATCCGAGTTTAATGTTTACATTTTTCATTACTGGGGTTTCTCCTCCATGGTGCGTTACCTTCAAATATACAAGTTTGCCAGATTGCAAATATTTTTATATGTTTCGTGCTTTATAATTTCGGTTATCCGTTAATACTATATTATGGTGCCAGTTGAAATATAAGTTCACGGAATCTCCTTCGAGGTGAGATCATGACGGTGATGTAAATTTTAGCTTCACTGGGTGGTCTCCTCTCGAAGGCGGTTTTCATTCAACAGAAGAAAGAGGATACACAAAAATAATTGTGTTCTAGGATTTCTTTTCCACCAGCTGAAATAATAATGTGCGCACTTGAGAGGCGATTGCCAAGTTTATGTTTTATTTTTCATTATTGGGTTTTCTCCTTCATGGCGCGTGATGCTTATACCGTCGACTGTTAAGAAATAAAATTTTCTTATGTGGGCTTTGGTTCCACTTCTCTTTGGCTTTGTCCTATTTGGAACTGATAAAGCTATTGAGTGGTGGCACCGCGGCCCTTTCATCGATAATACAATGTATTAGTCCAGAAGTTAAAATTCGTTAATATTGCAAGTTTTTAAAATCTTGAAGGGAAACACTCCCATTCTTGGTGTTCGTGGTTAAATTTTTCTGGTTTACTATTTTGGATGTAGGGAATTCATGTCAATGCTTTTATGTAAGAAAATTATATTTTTAAAATGATACGTAAGCCGTTTCTTTTAAGGAAAAGAAGTTCCTTGTGTAATTTCATTTTCATTGGATATTGTTGAAGTTGTCATGCTGTAACCAAATGTGCAGGCGAGTGGGAAGTAACTTGCTTCCCTCCCACTCCACCGACTGAAATTTGAGACACCTGGGACGTTGATAACTTTCATTTGCTTGTTTGCTTTCTGAGACGAAGGTTGGCAAGTTTCCGATTGCAGTGTTTGTAAATCTGTACTGTGATATAGTGTAGGATAAAGTTGATCCTTACTTATGAAATAGACGAAAATGGTACGTATATTTAGTAGGGATTCATCAGATGTGGATAGATTTTTGCGTTATTTACTTTCGTTTATGTTTAAATGTAGTTTTATCAAAATTTTCAGTATGTCATTTTAAAAGGAAATGTGTTGGGACCTCTTTGGAGGCGAGCTCATTACAGTGATTAACATTAAAACTCACTGGGTGGTCTCCTCTCGAGAGCGGATCTCATTTTTGTCAACACCCGAGTAATTGTATCTTGCCGAATTACGATTTTTGTTTGTGGCGTGCTGAAAATTTTTCTTTGGCGATCGTTAAGCAAGAATTCATGGCTAACACCTGAGGGGAGAAATCCGAGTTTAATGTTTACATTGTTCATTACTGGGTTTTCTCCTCCATTTTGCGTTACCTTCAAATATACAAGTTTGCCAGATTGCAAATATTTTTATATGTTTCGTGCTTTATAATTTCGGTTATCCGTTAATACTATATTATGGTGCCAGTTGAAATATAAGTTCACGGAATCTTCTTCGAGGTGAGATCATGACGGTGATGTAAATTTAACTTCACTGGGTGGTGTCCTCTCGAAGGCGGTTTTCATTCAACAGAAGAAAGAGGATACACAGAAATAATTGTGTTCTAGGATATCTTTTCCACCAGTTGAAATAATAATGTGCGCACTTGAGAGGCGATTGCCAAGTTTATGTTTTATTTTTCATTACTGGGTTTTCTCCTTCATGGCGCGTGATGCTTATACCCTCGACTGTTAAATAAAATTTTCTTATGTGGGCTTTGGTTCCACTTCTCTTTGGCTTTGTCCTATTTGGAACTGATAAAGCTATTGAGTGGTGGCACCGCGGCCCTTTCATCGATAATAGAATGTATTAGTCCAGAAGTTAAAATTCGTTAATATTGCAAGTTTTTAAAATCTTGAAGGGAAACACTCCCATTCTTGGTGTTCGTGGTTAAATTTTTCTGGTTTACTATTTTGGATGTAGTGAATTCATGTCAATGCTTTTATGTAAGAAAATTATATTTTTAAAATGTTACGTAAGCCGTTTCTTTTAAGGAAAAGAAGTTCCTTGTGTAATTTCGTTTTCATTGGATATTGTTGAAGTTGTCATGCTGTAACCAAATGTGCAGGCGAGTGGGAAGTAACTTGTTTCCCTCCCACTCCACCGACTGAAATTTGAGACACCTGGGACGTTGATAACTTTCATTTGCTTGTTTGCTTTCTGAGACGAAGGTTGTCAAGATTCCGATTGCAGTGTTTGTAAATCTGTACTGTGATATAGTGTAGGATAAAGTTGATCCTTACTTATGAAATAGACGAAAATGGTACGTATATTTAGTAGGGATTCATCAGATGTGGATAGATTTTTGCCTTATTTACTTTCGTTTATGTTTAAATGTAGTTTTATCAAAATTTTCAGTATGTTATTTTAAAAGGAAATGTGTTGGGACCTCTTTGGAGGTGAGCTCATTACAGTGATTAACATTAAAACTCACTGGGTGGTCTCCTCTCGAGAGCGGATCTCATTTTTGTCAACACCCGAGTAATTGTATCTTGCCGAATTACGATTGTTATTTGTGGCGTGCTGAAAATTTTTCTTTGGCGAACGTTAAGCAAGAATTCATGGCACACACCTGAGGGGAGAAATCCGAGTTTAATGTTTACATTGTTCATTACTGGGTTTTCTCCTCCATGGTGCGTTACCTTCAAATATACAAGTTTGCCAGATTGCAAATATTTTTATATGTTTCGTGCTTTATAATTTCGGTTATCCGTTAATACTATATTATGGTGCCAGTTGAAATATAAGTTCACGGAATCTCCTTCGAGGTGAGATCATGACGGTGATGTAAATTTTAGCTTCACTGGGTGGTCTCCTCTCGAAGGCGGTTTTCATTCAACAGAAGAAAGAGGATACACAGAAATAATTGTGTTCTAGGATTTCTTTGCCACCAGTTGAAATAATAATGTGCGCACTTGAGAGGCGATTGCCAAGTTTATGTTTTATTTTTCATTACTGGGTTTTCTCCTTCATGGCGCGTGATGCTTATACCCTCGACTGTTAAATAAAATTTTCTTATGTGGGCTTTGGTTCCACTTCTCTTTGGCTTTGTCCTATTTGGAACTGATAAAGCTATTGAGTGGTGGCACCGCGGCCCTTTCATCGATAATAGAATGTATTAGTCCAGAAGTTAAAATTCGTTAATATTGCAAGTTTTTAAAATCTTGAAGGGAAACACTCCCATTCTTGGTGTTCGTGGTTAAATTTTTCTGGTTTACTATTTTGGATGTAGTGAATTCATGTCAATGCTTTTATGTAAGAAAATTATATTTTTAAAATGTTACGTAAGCCGTTTCTTTTAAGGAAAAGAAGTTCCTTGTGTAATTTCGTTTTCATTGGATATTGTTGAAGTTGTCATGCTGTAACCAAATGTGCAGGCGAGTTTGAAGTAACTTGTTTCCCTCCCACTCCACCGACTGAAATTTGAGACACCTGGGACGTTGATAACTTTCATTTGCTTGTTTGCTTTCTGAGACGAAGGTTGTCAAGATTCCGATTGCAGTGTTTGTAAATCTGTACTGTGATATAGTGTAGGATAAAGTTGATCCTTACTTATGAAATAGACGAAAATGGTACGTATATTTAGTAGGGATTCATCAGATGTGGATAGATTTTTGCCTTATTTACTTTCGTTTATGTTTAAATGTAGTTTTATCAAAATTTTCAGTATGTTATTTTAAAAGGAAATGTGTTGGGACCTCTTTGGAGGTGAGCTCATTACAGTGATTAACATTAAAACTCACTGGGTGGTCTCCTCTCGAGAGCGGATCTCATTTTTGTCAACACCCGAGTAATTGTATCTTGCCGAATTACGATTGTTATTTGTGGCGTGCTGAAAATTTTTCTTTGGCGAACGTTAAGCAAGAATTCATGGCACACACCTGAGGGGAGAAATCCGAGTTTAATGTTTACATTTTTCATTACTGGGGTTTCTCCTCCATGGTGCGTTACCTTCAAATATACAAGTTTGCCAGATTGCAAATATTTTTATATGTTTCGTGCTTTATAATTTCGGTTATCCGTTAATACTATATTATGGTGCCAGTTGAAATATAAGTTCACGGAATCTCCTTCGAGGTGAGATCATGACGGTGATGTAAATTTTAGCTTCACTGGGTGGTCTCCTCTCGAAGGCGGTTTTCATTCAACAGAAGAAAGAGGATACACAAAAATAATTGTGTTCTAGGATTTCTTTTCCACCAGCTGAAATAATAATGTGCGCACTTGAGAGGCGATTGCCAAGTTTATGTTTTATTTTTCATTATTGGGTTTTCTCCTTCATGGCGCGTGATGCTTATACCGTCGACTGTTAAGAAATAAAATTTTCTTATGTGGGCTTTGGTTCCACTTCTCTTTGGCTTTGTCCTATTTGGAACTGATAAAGCTATTGAGTGGTGGCACCGCGGCCCTTTCATCGATAATACAATGTATTAGTCCAGAAGTTAAAATTCGTTAATATTGCAAGTTTTTAAAATCTTGAAGGGAAACACTCCCATTCTTGGTGTTCGTGGTTAAATTTTTCTGGTTTACTATTTTGGATGTAGGGAATTCATGTCAATGCTTTTATGTAAGAAAATTATATTTTTAAAATGATACGTAAGCCGTTTCTTTTAAGGAAAAGAAGTTCCTTGTGTAATTTCATTTTCATTGGATATTGTTGAAGTTGTCATGCTGTAACCAAATGTGCAGGCGAGTGGGAAGTAACTTGCTTCCCTCCCACTCCACCGACTGAAATTTGAGACACCTGGGACGTTGATAACTTTCATTTGCTTGTTTGCTTTCTGAGACGAAGGTTGGCAAGTTTCCGATTGCAGTGTTTGTAAATCTGTACTGTGATATAGTGTAGGATAAAGTTGATCCTTACTTATGAAATAGACGAAAATGGTACGTATATTTAGTAGGGATTCATCAGATGTGGATAGATTTTTGCGTTATTTACTTTCGTTTATGTTTAAATGTAGTTTTATCAAAATTTTCAGTATGTCATTTTAAAAGGAAATGTGTTGGGACCTCTTTGGAGGCGAGCTCATTACAGTGATTAACATTAAAACTCACTGGGTGGTCTCCTCTCGAGAGCGGATCTCATTTTTGTCAACACCCGAGTAATTGTATCTTGCCGAATTACGATTTTTGTTTGTGGCGTGCTGAAAATTTTTCTTTGGCGATCGTTAAGCAAGAATTCATGGCTAACACCTGAGGGGAGAAATCCGAGTTTAATGTTTACATTGTTCATTACTGGGTTTTCTCCTCCATTTTGCGTTACCTTCAAATATACAAGTTTGCCAGATTGCAAATATTTTTATATGTTTCGTGCTTTATAATTTCGGTTATCCGTTAATACTATATTATGGTGCCAGTTGAAATATAAGTTCACGGAATCTTCTTCGAGGTGAGATCATGACGGTGATGTAAATTTAACTTCACTGGGTGGTGTCCTCTCGAAGGCGGTTTTCATTCAACAGAAGAAAGAGGATACACAGAAATAATTGTGTTCTAGGATATCTTTTCCACCAGTTGAAATAATAATGTGCGCACTTGAGAGGCGATTGCCAAGTTTATGTTTTATTTTTCATTACTGGGTTTTCTCCTTCATGGCGCGTGATGCTTATACCCTCGACTGTTAAATAAAATTTTCTTATGTGGGCTTTGGTTCCACTTCTCTTTGGCTTTGTCCTATTTGGAACTGATAAAGCTATTGAGTGGTGGCACCGCGGCCCTTTCATCGATAATAGAATGTATTAGTCCAGAAGTTAAAATTCGTTAATATTGCAAGTTTTTAAAATCTTGAAGGGAAACACTCCCATTCTTGGTGTTCGTGGTTAAATTTTTCTGGTTTACTATTTTGGATGTAGTGAATTCATGTCAATGCTTTTATGTAAGAAAATTATATTTTTAAAATGTTACGTAAGCCGTTTCTTTTAAGGAAAAGAAGTTCCTTGTGTAATTTCGTTTTCATTGGATATTGTTGAAGTTGTCATGCTGTAACCAAATGTGCAGGCGAGTGGGAAGTAACTTGTTTCCCTCCCACTCCACCGACTGAAATTTGAGACACCTGGGACGTTGATAACTTTCATTTGCTTGTTTGCTTTCTGAGACGAAGGTTGTCAAGATTCCGATTGCAGTGTTTGTAAATCTGTACTGTGATATAGTGTAGGATAAAGTTGATCCTTACTTATGAAATAGACGAAAATGGTACGTATATTTAGTAGGGATTCATCAGATGTGGATAGATTTTTGCCTTATTTACTTTCGTTTATGTTTAAATGTAGTTTTATCAAAATTTTCAGTATGTTATTTTAAAAGGAAATGTGTTGGGACCTCTTTGGAGGTGAGCTCATTACAGTGATTAACATTAAAACTCACTGGGTGGTCTCCTCTCGAGAGCGGATCTCATTTTTGTCAACACCCGAGTAATTGTATCTTGCCGAATTACGATTGTTATTTGTGGCGTGCTGAAAATTTTTCTTTGGCGAACGTTAAGCAAGAATTCATGGCACACACCTGAGGGGAGAAATCCGAGTTTAATGTTTACATTTTTCATTACTGGGGTTTCTCCTCCATGGTGCGTTACCTTCAAATATACAAGTTTGCCAGATTGCAAATATTTTTATATGTTTCGTGCTTTATAATTTCGGTTATCCGTTAATACTATATTATGGTGCCAGTTGAAATGTAAGTTCACGGAATCTCCTTCGAGGTGAGATCATGACGGTGATGTAAATTCTAGCTTCACTGGGTGGTCTCCTCTCGAAGGCGGTTTTCATTCAACAGAAGAAAGAGGATACACAGAAATAATTGTGTTCTAGGATTTCTTTGCCACCAGTTGAAATAATAATGTGCGCACTTGAGAGGCGATTGCCAAGTTTATGTTTTATTTTTCATTACTGGGTTTTCTCCTTCATGGCGCGTGATGCTTATACCCTCGACTGTTAAATAAAATTTTCTTATGTGGGCTTTGGTTCCACTTCTCTTTGGCTTTGTCCTATTTGGAACTGATAAAGCTATTGAGTGGTGGCACCGCGGCCCTTTCATCGATAATAGAATGTATTAGTCCAGAAGTTAAAATTCGTTAATATTGCAAGTTTTTAAAATCTTGAAGGGAAACACTCCCATTCTTGGTGTTCTTGGTTAAATTTTTCTGGTTTTATATTTTGATGTAGGGAATTCATGTCAATGCTTTTATGTAAGAAAATTATATTTTTAAAATGATACGTAAGCCGTTTCTTTTAAGGAAAAGAAGTTCCTTGTGTAATTTCATTTTCATTGGATATTGTTGAAGTTGTCATGCTGTAACCAAATGTGCAGGCGAGTGGGAAGTAACTTGTTTCCCTCCCACTCCACCGACTGAAATTTGAGATACCTGGGACGTTGATAACTTTCATTTGCTTGTTTGCTGTCTGAGACGAAGGTTGTCAAGTTTCCGATTGCAGTGTTTGTAAATCTGTACTGTGATATAGTGTAGGATAAAATTGATCCTTACTTATGAAATAGAAGCAAATGGTACGTATATTTAGCAGGGATTCATCAGATGTGAATAGATTTTTGCGTTATTTACTTTCGTTTATGTTTAAATGTAGTTTTATCAAAATTTTCAGTATGTTATTTTAAAAGGAAATGTGTTGGGACCTCTTTGGAGGTGAGCTCATTACAGTGATTAACATTAAAACTCACTGGGTGGTCTCCTCTCGAGAGCGGATCTCATTTTTGTCAACACCCGAGTAATTGTATCTTGCCGAATTACGATTGTTGTTTGTGGCGTGCTGAAAATTTTTCTTTGGCGAACGTTAAGCAAGAATTCATGGCACACACCTGAGGGGAGAAATCCGAGTTTAATGTTTACATTTTTCATTACTGGGGTTTCTCCTCCATGGTGCGTTACCTTCAAATATACAAGTTTGCCAGATTGCAAATATTTTTATATGTTTCGTGCTTTATAATTTCGGTTATCCGTTAATACTATATTATGGTGCCAGTTGAAATATAAGTTCACGGAATCTCCTTCGAGGTGAGATCATGACGGTGATGTAAATTTTAGCTTCACTGGGTGGTCTCCTCTCGAAGGCGGTTTTCATTCAACAGAAGAGAGAGGATACACAAAAATAATTGTGTTCTAGGATTTCTTTTCCACCAGTTGAAATAATAATGTGCGCACTTGAGAGGCGATTGCCAAGTTTATGTTTTATTTTTCATTACTGGGTTTTCTCCTTCATGGCGCGTGATGCTTATACCCTCGACTGTTAAGAAATAAAATTTTCTTATGTAGGCTTTGGTTCCACTTCTCTTTGGCTTTGTCCTATTTGGAACTGATAAAGCTATTGAGTGGTGGCACCGCGGCCCTTCCATCGATAATACAATGTATTAGTCCAGAAGTTAAAATTCGTTAATATTGCAAGTTTTTAAAATCTTGAAGGGAAACACTCCCATTCTTGGTGTTCGTGGTTAAATTTTTCTGGTTTACTATTTTGGATGTAGGGAATTCATGTCAATGCTTTTATGTAAGAAAATTATATTTTTAAAATGATACGTAAGCCGTTTCTTTTAAGGAAAAGAAGTTCCTTGTGTAATTTCATTTTCATTGGATATTGTTGAAGTTGTCATGCTGTAACCAAATGTGCAGGCGAGTGGGAAGTAACTTGCTTCCCTCCCACTCCACCGACTGAAATTTGAGACACCTGGGACGTTGATAACTTTCATTTGCTTGTTTGCTTTCTGAGACGAAGGTTGGCAAGTTTCCGATTGCAGTGTTTGTAAATCTGTACTGTGATATAGTGTAGGATAAAGTTGATCCTTACTTATGAAATAGACGAAAATGGTACGTATATTTAGTAGGGATTCATCAGATGTGGATAGATTTTTGCGTTATTTACTTTCGTATATGTTTAAATGTAGTTTTATCAAAATTTTCAGTATGTTATTTTAAAGGGAAATGTGTTGGGACCTCTTTGGAGGCGAGCTCATTACAGTGATTAACATTAAAACTCACTGGGTGGTCTCCTCTCGAGAGCGGATCTCATTTTTGTCAACACCCGAGTAATTGTATCTTGCCGAATTACGATTGTTGTTTGTGGCGTGCTGAAAATTTTTCTTTGGCGAACGTTAAGCAAGAATTCATGGCACACACCTGAGGGGAGAAATCCGAGTTTAATGTTTACATTGTTCATTACTGGGTTTTCTCCTCCATGGTGCGTTACCTTCAAATATACAAGTTTGCCAGATTGCAAATATTTTTATATGTTTCGTGCTTTATAATTTCGGTTATCCGTTAATACTATATTATGGTGCCAGTTGAAATATAAGTTCACGGAATCTCCTTCGAGGTGAGATCATGACGGTGATGTAAATTTTAGCTTCACTGTGTGGTCTCCTCTCGAAGGCGGTTTTCATTCAACAGAAGAAAGAGGATACACAGAAATAATTGTGTTCTAGGATTTCTTTGCCACCAGTTGAAATAATAATGTGCGCACTTGAGAGGCGATTGCCAAGTTTATGTTTTATTTTTCATTACTGGGTTTTCCCCTTCATGGCGCGTGATGCTTATACCCTCGACTGTTAAATAAAATTTTCTTATGTGGGCTTTGGTTCCACTTCTCTTTGGCTTTGTCCTATTTGGAACTGATAAAGCTATTGAGTGGTGGCACCGCGGCCCTTTCATCGATAATACAATGTATTAGTCCAGAAGTTAAAATTCGTTAATATTGCAAGTTTTTAAAATCTTGAAGGGAAACACTCCCATTCTTGGTGTTCGTGGTTAAATTTTTCTGGTTTACTATTTTGGATGTAGTGAATTCATGTCAATGCTTTTATGTAAGAAAATTATATTTTTAAAATGTTACGTAAGCCGTTTCTTTTAAGGAAAAGAAGTTCCTTGTGTAATTTCATTTTCATTGGATATTGTTGAAGTTGTCATGCTGTAACCAAATGTGCAGGCGAGTGGGAAGTAACTTGTTTCCCTCCCACTCCACCGACTGAAATTTGAGACACCTGGGACGTTGATAACTTTCATTTGCTTGTTTGCTTTCTGAGACGAAGGTTGTCAAGATTCCGATTGCAGTGTTTGTAAATCTGTACTGTGATATAGTGTAGGATAAAGTTGATCCTTACTTATGAAATAGACGAAAATGGTACGTATATTTAGTAGGGATTCATCAGATGTGGATAGATTTTTGCCTTATTTACTTTCGTTTATGTTTAAATGTAGTTTTATCAAAATTTTCAGTATGTTATTTTAAAGGGAAATGTGTTGGGACCTCTTTGGAGGCGAGCTCATTACAGTGATTAACATTAAAACTCACTGGGTGGTCTCCTTTCGAGAGCGGATCTCATTTTTGTCAACACCCGAGTAATTGTATCTTGCCGAATTACGATTGTTGTTTGTGGCGTGCTGAAAATTTTTCTTTGCGAACGTTAAGCAAGAATTCATGGCACACACCTGAGGGGAGAAATCCGAGTTTAATGTTTACATTGTTCATTACTGGGTTTTCTCCTCCATGGTGCGTTACCTTCAAATATACAAGTTTGCCAGATTGCAAATATTCTTATGTTTCGTGCTTTATAATTTTGGTTATCCGTTAATACTATATTATGGTGCCAGTTGAAATATAAGTTCACGGAATCTTCTTCGAGGTGAGATCATGACGGTGATGTAAATTTAACTTCACTGGGTGGTCTCCTCTCGAAGGCGGTTTTCATTCAACAGAAGAAAGAGGATACACAGAAATAATTGTGTTCTAGGATTTCTTTGCCACCAGTTGAAATAATAATGTGCGCACTTGAGAGGCGATTGCCAAGTTTATGTTTTATTTTTCATTACTGGGTTTTCTCCTTCATGGCGCGTGATGCTTATACCCTCGACTGTTAAATAAAATTTTCTTATGTGGGCTTTGGTTCCACTTCTCTTTGGCTTTGTCCTATTTGGAACTGATAAAGCTATTGAGTGGTGGCACCGCGGCCCTTTCATCGATAATAGAATGTATTAGTCCAGAAGTTAAAATTCGTTAATATTGCAAGTTTTTAAAATCTTGAAGGGAAACACTCCCATTCTTGGTGTTCGTGGTTAAATTTTTCTGGTTTACTATTTTGGATGTAGTGAATTCATGTCAATGCTTTTATGTAAGAAAATTATATTTTTAAAATGTTATGTAAGCCGTTTCTTTTAAGGAAAAGAAGTTCCTTGTGTAATTTCATTTTCATTGGATATTGTTGAAGTTGTCATGCTGTAACCAAATGTGCAGGCGAGTGGGAAGTAACTTGTTTCCCTCCCACTCCACCGACTGAAATTTGAGACACCTGGGACGTTGATAACTTTCATTTGCTTGTTTGCTTTCTGAGACGAAGGTTGTCAAGATTCCGATTGCAGTGTTTGTAAATCTGTACTGTGATATAGTGTAGGATAAAGTTGATCCTTACTTATGAAATAGACGAAAATGGTACGTATATTTAGTAGGGATTCATCAGATGTGGATAGATTTTTGCCTTATTTACTTTCGTTTATGTTTAAATGTAGTTTTATCAAAATTTTCAGTATGTTATTTTAAAAGGAAATGTGTTGGGACCTCTTTGGAGTCGAGCTCATTACAGTGATTAACATTAAAACTCACTGGGTGGTCTCCTTTCGAGAGCGGATCTCATTTTTGTCAACACCCGAGTAATTGTATCTTGCCGAATTACGATTGTTGTTTGTGGCGTGCTGAAAATTTTTCTTTGCGAACGTTAAGCAAGAATTCATGGCACACACCTGAGGGGAGAAATCCGAGTTTAATGTTTACATTGTTCATTACTGGGTTTTCTCCTCCATGGTGCGTTACCTTCAAATATACAAGTTTGCCAGATTGCAAATATTTTTATGTTTCGTGCTTTATAATTTCGGTTATCCGTTAATACTATATTATGGTGCCAGTTGAAATATAAGTTCACGGAATCTTCTTCGAGGTGAGATCATGACGGTGATGTAAATTTAACTTCACTGGGTGGTCTCCTCTCGAAGGCGGTTTTCATTCAACAGAAGAAAGAGGATACACAGAAATAATTGTGTTCTAGGATTTCTTTTCCACCAGTTGAAATAATAATGTGCGCACTTGAGAGGCGATTGCCAAGTATTGTTTTATTTTTCATTACTGGGTTTTCTCCTTCATGGCGCGTGATGCTTATACCCTCGACTGTTAAATAAAATTTTCTTATGTGGGCTTTGGTTCCACTTCTCTTTGGCTTTGTCCTATTTGGAACTGATAAAGCTATTGAGTGGTGGCACCTCGGCCCTTTCATCGATAATACAATGTATTAGTCCAGAAGTTAAAATTCGTTAATATTGCAAGTTTTTAAAATCTTGAAGGGAAACACTCCCATTCTTGGTGTTCGTGGTTAAATTTTTCTGGTTTACTATTTTGGATGTAGTGAATTCATGTCAATGCTTTTATGTAAGAAAATTATATTTTTAAAATGATACGTAAGCCGTTTCTTTTAAGGAAAAGAAGTTCCTTGTGTAATTTCATTTTCATTGGATATTGTTGAAGTTGTCATGCTGTAACCAAATGTGCAGGCGAGTGGGAAGTAACTTGCTTCCCTCCCACTCCACCGACTGAAATTTGAGACACCTGGGACGTTGATAACTTTCATTTGCTTGTTTGCTTTCTGAGACGAAGGTTGGCAAGTTTCCGATTGCAGTGTTTGTAAATCTGTACTGTGATATAGTGTAGGATAAAGTTGATCCTTACTTATGAAATAGACGAAAATGGTACGTATATTTAGTAGGGATTCATCAGATGTGGATAGATTTTTGCGTTATTTACTTTCGTTTATGTTTAAATGTAGTTTTATCAAAATTTTCAGTATGTTATTTTAAAGGGAAATGTGTTGGGACCTCTTTGGAGGCGAGCTCATTACAGTGATTAACATTAAAACTCACTGGGTGGTCTCCTCTCGAGAGCGGATCTCATTTTTGTCAACACCCGAGTAATTGTATCTTGCCGAATTACGATTGTTGTTTGTGGCGTGCTGAAAATTTTTCTTTGGCGAACGTTAAGCAAGAATTCATGGCACACACCTGAGGGGAGAAATCCGAGTTTAATGTTTACATTGTTCATTACTGGGTTTTCTCCTCCATGGTGCGTTACCTTCAAATATACAAGTTTGCCAGATTGCAAATATTTTTATATGTTTCGTGCTTTATAATTTCGGTTATCCGTTAATACTATATTATGGTGCCAGTTGAAATATAAGTTCACGGAATCTCCTTCGAGGTGAGATCATGACGGTGATGTAAATTTTAGCTTCACTGGGTGGTCTCCTCTCGAAGGCGGTTTTCATTCAACAGAAGAAAGAGGATACACAGAAATAATTGTGTTCTAGGATTTCTTTGCCACCAGTTGAAATAATAATGTGCGCACTTGAGAGGCGATTGCCAAGTTTATGTTTTATTTTTCATTACTGGGTTTTCTCCTTCATGGCGCGTGATGCTTATACCCTCGACTGTTAAATAAAATTTTCTTATGTGGGCTTTGGTTCCACTTCTCTTTGGCTTTGTCCTATTTGGAACTGATAAAGCTATTGAGTGGTGGCACCGCGGCCCTTTCATCGATAATAGAATGTATTAGTCCAGAAGTTAAAATTCGTTAATATTGCAAGTTTTTAAAATCTTGAAGGGAAACACTCCCATTCTTGGTGTTCGTGGTTAAATTTTTCTGGTTTACTATTTTGGATGTAGTGAATTCATGTCAATGCTTTTATGTAAGAAAATTATATTTTTAAAATGTTACGTAAGCCGTTTCTTTTAAGGAAAAGAAGTTCCTTGTGTAATTTCGTTTTCATTGGATATTGTTGAAGTTGTCATGCTGTAACCAAATGTGCAGGCGAGTTTGAAGTAACTTGTTTCCCTCCCACTCCACCGACTGAAATTTGAGACACCTGGGACGTTGATAACTTTCATTTGCTTGTTTGCTTTCTGAGACGAAGGTTGTCAAGATTCCGATTGCAGTGTTTGTAAATCTGTACTGTGATATAGTGTAGGATAAAGTTGATCCTTACTTATGAAATAGACGAAAATGGTACGTATATTTAGTAGGGATTCATCAGATGTGGATAGATTTTTGCCTTATTTACTTTCGTTTATGTTTAAATGTAGTTTTATCAAAATTTTCAGTATGTTATTTTAAAAGGAAATGTGTTGGGACCTCTTTGGAGGTGAGCTCATTACAGTGATTAACATTAAAACTCACTGGGTGGTCTCCTCTCGAGAGCGGATCTCATTTTTGTCAACACCCGAGTAATTGTATCTTGCCGAATTACGATTGTTATTTGTGGCGTGCTGAAAATTTTTCTTTGGCGAACGTTAAGCAAGAATTCATGGCACACACCTGAGGGGAGAAATCCGAGTTTAATGTTTACATTTTTCATTACTGGGGTTTCTCCTCCATGGTGCGTTACCTTCAAATATACAAGTTTGCCAGATTGCAAATATTTTTATATGTTTCGTGCTTTATAATTTCGGTTATCCGTTAATACTATATTATGGTGCCAGTTGAAATATAAGTTCACGGAATCTCCTTCGAGGTGAGATCATGACGGTGATGTAAATTTTAGCTTCACTGGGTGGTCTCCTCTCGAAGGCGGTTTTCATTCAACAGAAGAAAGAGGATACACAAAAATAATTGTGTTCTAGGATTTCTTTTCCACCAGCTGAAATAATAATGTGCGCACTTGAGAGGCGATTGCCAAGTTTATGTTTTATTTTTCATTATTGGGTTTTCTCCTTCATGGCGCGTGATGCTTATACCGTCGACTGTTAAGAAATAAAATTTTCTTATGTGGGCTTTGGTTCCACTTCTCTTTGGCTTTGTCCTATTTGGAACTGATAAAGCTATTGAGTGGTGGCACCGCGGCCCTTTCATCGATAATACAATGTATTAGTCCAGAAGTTAAAATTCGTTAATATTGCAAGTTTTTAAAATCTTGAAGGGAAACACTCCCATTCTTGGTGTTCGTGGTTAAATTTTTCTGGTTTACTATTTTGGATGTAGGGAATTCATGTCAATGCTTTTATGTAAGAAAATTATATTTTTAAAATGATACGTAAGCCGTTTCTTTTAAGGAAAAGAAGTTCCTTGTGTAATTTCATTTTCATTGGATATTGTTGAAGTTGTCATGCTGTAACCAAATGTGCAGGCGAGTGGGAAGTAACTTGCTTCCCTCCCACTCCACCGACTGAAATTTGAGACACCTGGGACGTTGATAACTTTCATTTGCTTGTTTGCTTTCTGAGACGAAGGTTGGCAAGTTTCCGATTGCAGTGTTTGTAAATCTGTACTGTGATATAGTGTAGGATAAAGTTGATCCTTACTTATGAAATAGACGAAAATGGTACGTATATTTAGTAGGGATTCATCAGATGTGGATAGATTTTTGCGTTATTTACTTTCGTTTATGTTTAAATGTAGTTTTATCAAAATTTTCAGTATGTCATTTTAAAAGGAAATGTGTTGGGACCTCTTTGGAGGCGAGCTCATTACAGTGATTAACATTAAAACTCACTGGGTGGTCTCCTCTCGAGAGCGGATCTCATTTTTGTCAACACCCGAGTAATTGTATCTTGCCGAATTACGATTTTTGTTTGTGGCGTGCTGAAAATTTTTCTTTGGCGATCGTTAAGCAAGAATTCATGGCTAACACCTGAGGGGAGAAATCCGAGTTTAATGTTTACATTGTTCATTACTGGGTTTTCTCCTCCATTTTGCGTTACCTTCAAATATACAAGTTTGCCAGATTGCAAATATTTTTATATGTTTCGTGCTTTATAATTTCGGTTATCCGTTAATACTATATTATGGTGCCAGTTGAAATATAAGTTCACGGAATCTTCTTCGAGGTGAGATCATGACGGTGATGTAAATTTAACTTCACTGGGTGGTGTCCTCTCGAAGGCGGTTTTCATTCAACAGAAGAAAGAGGATACACAGAAATAATTGTGTTCTAGGATATCTTTTCCACCAGTTGAAATAATAATGTGCGCACTTGAGAGGCGATTGCCAAGTTTATGTTTTATTTTTCATTACTGGGTTTTCTCCTTCATGGCGCGTGATGCTTATACCCTCGACTGTTAAATAAAATTTTCTTATGTGGGCTTTGGTTCCACTTCTCTTTGGCTTTGTCCTATTTGGAACTGATAAAGCTATTGAGTGGTGGCACCGCGGCCCTTTCATCGATAATAGAATGTATTAGTCCAGAAGTTAAAATTCGTTAATATTGCAAGTTTTTAAAATCTTGAAGGGAAACACTCCCATTCTTGGTGTTCGTGGTTAAATTTTTCTGGTTTACTATTTTGGATGTAGTGAATTCATGTCAATGCTTTTATGTAAGAAAATTATATTTTTAAAATGTTACGTAAGCCGTTTCTTTTAAGGAAAAGAAGTTCCTTGTGTAATTTCGTTTTCATTGGATATTGTTGAAGTTGTCATGCTGTAACCAAATGTGCAGGCGAGTGGGAAGTAACTTGTTTCCCTCCCACTCCACCGACTGAAATTTGAGACACCTGGGACGTTGATAACTTTCATTTGCTTGTTTGCTTTCTGAGACGAAGGTTGTCAAGATTCCGATTGCAGTGTTTGTAAATCTGTACTGTGATATAGTGTAGGATAAAGTTGATCCTTACTTATGAAATAGACGAAAATGGTACGTATATTTAGTAGGGATTCATCAGATGTGGATAGATTTTTGCCTTATTTACTTTCGTTTATGTTTAAATGTAGTTTTATCAAAATTTTCAGTATGTTATTTTAAAAGGAAATGTGTTGGGACCTCTTTGGAGGTGAGCTCATTACAGTGATTAACATTAAAACTCACTGGGTGGTCTCCTCTCGAGAGCGGATCTCATTTTTGTCAACACCCGAGTAATTGTATCTTGCCGAATTACGATTGTTATTTGTGGCGTGCTGAAAATTTTTCTTTGGCGAACGTTAAGCAAGAATTCATGGCACACACCTGAGGGGAGAAATCCGAGTTTAATGTTTACATTGTTCATTACTGGGTTTTCTCCTCCATGGTGCGTTACCTTCAAATATACAAGTTTGCCAGATTGCAAATATTTTTATATGTTTCGTGCTTTATAATTTCGGTTATCCGTTAATACTATATTATGGTGCCAGTTGAAATATAAGTTCACGGAATCTCCTTCGAGGTGAGATCATGACGGTGATGTAAATTTTAGCTTCACTGGGTGGTCTCCTCTCGAAGGCGGTTTTCATTCAACAGAAGAAAGAGGATACACAGAAATAATTGTGTTCTAGGATTTCTTTGCCACCAGTTGAAATAATAATGTGCGCACTTGAGAGGCGATTGCCAAGTTTATGTTTTATTTTTCATTACTGGGTTTTCTCCTTCATGGCGCGTGATGCTTATACCCTCGACTGTTAAATAAAATTTTCTTATGTGGGCTTTGGTTCCACTTCTCTTTGGCTTTGTCCTATTTGGAACTGATAAAGCTATTGAGTGGTGGCACCGCGGCCCTTTCATCGATAATAGAATGTATTAGTCCAGAAGTTAAAATTCGTTAATATTGCAAGTTTTTAAAATCTTGAAGGGAAACACTCCCATTCTTGGTGTTCGTGGTTAAATTTTTCTGGTTTACTATTTTGGATGTAGTGAATTCATGTCAATGCTTTTATGTAAGAAAATTATATTTTTAAAATGTTACGTAAGCCGTTTCTTTTAAGGAAAAGAAGTTCCTTGTGTAATTTCGTTTTCATTGGATATTGTTGAAGTTGTCATGCTGTAACCAAATGTGCAGGCGAGTTTGAAGTAACTTGTTTCCCTCCCACTCCACCGACTGAAATTTGAGACACCTGGGACGTTGATAACTTTCATTTGCTTGTTTGCTTTCTGAGACGAAGGTTGTCAAGATTCCGATTGCAGTGTTTGTAAATCTGTACTGTGATATAGTGTAGGATAAAGTTGATCCTTACTTATGAAATAGACGAAAATGGTACGTATATTTAGTAGGGATTCATCAGATGTGGATAGATTTTTGCCTTATTTACTTTCGTTTATGTTTAAATGTAGTTTTATCAAAATTTTCAGTATGTTATTTTAAAAGGAAATGTGTTGGGACCTCTTTGGAGGTGAGCTCATTACAGTGATTAACATTAAAACTCACTGGGTGGTCTCCTCTCGAGAGCGGATCTCATTTTTGTCAACACCCGAGTAATTGTATCTTGCCGAATTACGATTGTTATTTGTGGCGTGCTGAAAATTTTTCTTTGGCGAACGTTAAGCAAGAATTCATGGCACACACCTGAGGGGAGAAATCCGAGTTTAATGTTTACATTTTTCATTACTGGGGTTTCTCCTCCATGGTGCGTTACCTTCAAATATACAAGTTTGCCAGATTGCAAATATTTTTATATGTTTCGTGCTTTATAATTTCGGTTATCCGTTAATACTATATTATGGTGCCAGTTGAAATATAAGTTCACGGAATCTCCTTCGAGGTGAGATCATGACGGTGATGTAAATTTTAGCTTCACTGGGTGGTCTCCTCTCGAAGGCGGTTTTCATTCAACAGAAGAAAGAGGATACACAAAAATAATTGTGTTCTAGGATTTCTTTTCCACCAGCTGAAATAATAATGTGCGCACTTGAGAGGCGATTGCCAAGTTTATGTTTTATTTTTCATTATTGGGTTTTCTCCTTCATGGCGCGTGATGCTTATACCGTCGACTGTTAAGAAATAAAATTTTCTTATGTGGGCTTTGGTTCCACTTCTCTTTGGCTTTGTCCTATTTGGAACTGATAAAGCTATTGAGTGGTGGCACCGCGGCCCTTTCATCGATAATACAATGTATTAGTCCAGAAGTTAAAATTCGTTAATATTGCAAGTTTTTAAAATCTTGAAGGGAAACACTCCCATTCTTGGTGTTCGTGGTTAAATTTTTCTGGTTTACTATTTTGGATGTAGGGAATTCATGTCAATGCTTTTATGTAAGAAAATTATATTTTTAAAATGATACGTAAGCCGTTTCTTTTAAGGAAAAGAAGTTCCTTGTGTAATTTCATTTTCATTGGATATTGTTGAAGTTGTCATGCTGTAACCAAATGTGCAGGCGAGTGGGAAGTAACTTGCTTCCCTCCCACTCCACCGACTGAAATTTGAGACACCTGGGACGTTGATAACTTTCATTTGCTTGTTTGCTTTCTGAGACGAAGGTTGGCAAGTTTCCGATTGCAGTGTTTGTAAATCTGTACTGTGATATAGTGTAGGATAAAGTTGATCCTTACTTATGAAATAGACGAAAATGGTACGTATATTTAGTAGGGATTCATCAGATGTGGATAGATTTTTGCGTTATTTACTTTCGTTTATGTTTAAATGTAGTTTTATCAAAATTTTCAGTATGTCATTTTAAAAGGAAATGTGTTGGGACCTCTTTGGAGGCGAGCTCATTACAGTGATTAACATTAAAACTCACTGGGTGGTCTCCTCTCGAGAGCGGATCTCATTTTTGTCAACACCCGAGTAATTGTATCTTGCCGAATTACGATTTTTGTTTGTGGCGTGCTGAAAATTTTTCTTTGGCGATCGTTAAGCAAGAATTCATGGCTAACACCTGAGGGGAGAAATCCGAGTTTAATGTTTACATTGTTCATTACTGGGTTTTCTCCTCCATTTTGCGTTACCTTCAAATATACAAGTTTGCCAGATTGCAAATATTTTTATATGTTTCGTGCTTTATAATTTCGGTTATCCGTTAATACTATATTATGGTGCCAGTTGAAATATAAGTTCACGGAATCTTCTTCGAGGTGAGATCATGACGGTGATGTAAATTTAACTTCACTGGGTGGTGTCCTCTCGAAGGCGGTTTTCATTCAACAGAAGAAAGAGGATACACAGAAATAATTGTGTTCTAGGATATCTTTTCCACCAGTTGAAATAATAATGTGCGCACTTGAGAGGCGATTGCCAAGTTTATGTTTTATTTTTCATTACTGGGTTTTCTCCTTCATGGCGCGTGATGCTTATACCCTCGACTGTTAAATAAAATTTTCTTATGTGGGCTTTGGTTCCACTTCTCTTTGGCTTTGTCCTATTTGGAACTGATAAAGCTATTGAGTGGTGGCACCGCGGCCCTTTCATCGATAATAGAATGTATTAGTCCAGAAGTTAAAATTCGTTAATATTGCAAGTTTTTAAAATCTTGAAGGGAAACACTCCCATTCTTGGTGTTCGTGGTTAAATTTTTCTGGTTTACTATTTTGGATGTAGTGAATTCATGTCAATGCTTTTATGTAAGAAAATTATATTTTTAAAATGTTACGTAAGCCGTTTCTTTTAAGGAAAAGAAGTTCCTTGTGTAATTTCGTTTTCATTGGATATTGTTGAAGTTGTCATGCTGTAACCAAATGTGCAGGCGAGTGGGAAGTAACTTGTTTCCCTCCCACTCCACCGACTGAAATTTGAGACACCTGGGACGTTGATAACTTTCATTTGCTTGTTTGCTTTCTGAGACGAAGGTTGTCAAGATTCCGATTGCAGTGTTTGTAAATCTGTACTGTGATATAGTGTAGGATAAAGTTGATCCTTACTTATGAAATAGACGAAAATGGTACGTATATTTAGTAGGGATTCATCAGATGTGGATAGATTTTTGCCTTATTTACTTTCGTTTATGTTTAAATGTAGTTTTATCAAAATTTTCAGTATGTTATTTTAAAAGGAAATGTGTTGGGACCTCTTTGGAGGTGAGCTCATTACAGTGATTAACATTAAAACTCACTGGGTGGTCTCCTCTCGAGAGCGGATCTCATTTTTGTCAACACCCGAGTAATTGTATCTTGCCGAATTACGATTGTTATTTGTGGCGTGCTGAAAATTTTTCTTTGGCGAACGTTAAGCAAGAATTCATGGCACACACCTGAGGGGAGAAATCCGAGTTTAATGTTTACATTTTTCATTACTGGGGTTTCTCCTCCATGGTGCGTTACCTTCAAATATACAAGTTTGCCAGATTGCAAATATTTTTATATGTTTCGTGCTTTATAATTTCGGTTATCCGTTAATACTATATTATGGTGCCAGTTGAAATATAAGTTCACGGAATCTCCTTCGAGGTGAGATCATGACGGTGATGTAAATTTTAGCTTCACTGGGTGGTCTCCTCTCGAAAGCGGTTTTCATTCAACAGAAGAAAGAGGATACACAAAAATAATTGTGTTCTAGGATTTCTTTTCCACCAGTTGAAATAATAATGTGCGCACTTGAGAGGCGATTGCCAAGTTTATGTTTTATTTTTCATTATTGGGTTTTCTCCTTCATGGCGCGTGATGCTTATACCGTCGACTGTTAAGAAATAAAATTTTCTTATGTGGGCTTTGGTTCCACTTCTCTTTGGCTTTGTCCTATTTGGAACTGATAAAGCTATTGAGTGGTGGCACCGCGGCCCTTTCATCGATAATACAATGTATTAGTCCAGAAGTTAAAATTCGTTAATATTGCAAGTTTTTAAAATCTTGAAGGGAAACACTCCCATTCTTGGTGTTCGTGGTTAAATTTTTCTGGTTTACTATTTTGGATGTAGGGAATTCATGTCAATGCTTTTATGTAAGAAAATTATATTTTTAAAATGATACGTAAGCCGTTTCTTTTAAGGAAAAGAAGTTCCTTGTGTAATTTCATTTTCATTGGATATTGTTGAAGTTGTCATGCTGTAACCAAATGTGCAGGCGAGTGGGAAGTAACTTGCTTCCCTCCCACTCCACCGACTGAAATTTGAGACACCTGGGACGTTGATAACTTTCATTTGCTTGTTTGCTTTCTGAGACGAAGGTTGGCAAGTTTCCGATTGCAGTGTTTGTAAATCTGTACTGTGATATAGTGTAGGATAAAGTTGATCCTTACTTATGAAATAGACGAAAATGGTACGTATATTTAGTAGGGATTCATCAGATGTGGATAGATTTTTGCGTTATTTACTTTCGTTTATGTTTAAATGTAGTTTTATCAAAATTTTCAGTATGTCATTTTAAAAGGAAATGTGTTGGGACCTCTTTGGAGGCGAGCTCATTACAGTGATTAACATTAAAACTCACTGGGTGGTCTCCTCTCGAGAGCGGATCTCATTTTTGTCAACACCCGAGTAATTGTATCTTGCCGAATTACGATTTTTGTTTGTGGCGTGCTGAAAATTTTTCTTTGGCGATCGTTAAGCAAGAATTCATGGCACACACCTGAGGGGAGAAATCCGAGTTTAATGTTTACATTGTTCATTACTGGGTTTTCTCCTCCATTTTGCGTTACCTTCAAATATACAAGTTTGCCAGATTGCAAATATTTTTATATGTTTCGTGCTTTATAATTTCGGTTATCCGTTAATACTATATTATGGTGCCAGTTGAAATATAAGTTCACGGAATCTTCTTCGAGGTGAGATCATGACGGTGATGTAAATTTAACTTCACTGGGTGGTGTCCTCTCGAAGGCGGTTTTCATTCAACAGAAGAAAGAGGATACACAGAAATAATTGTGTTCTAGGATATCTTTTCCACCAGTTGAAATAATAATGTGCGCACTTGAGAGGCGATTGCCAAGTTTATGTTTTATTTTTCATTACTGGGTTTTCTCCTTCATGGCGCGTGATGCTTATACCCTCGACTGTTAAGAAATAAAATTTTCTTATGTGGGCTTTGGTTCCACTTCTCTTTGGCTTTGTCCTATTTGGAACTGATAAAGCTATTGAGTGGTGGCACCGCGGCCCTTCCATCGATAATACAATGTATTAGTCCAGAAGTTAAAATTCGTTAATATTGCAAGTTTTTAAAATCTTGAAGGGAAACACTCCCATTCTTGGTGTTCGTGGTTAAATTTTTCTGGTTTACTATTTTGGATGTAGGGAATTCATGTCAATGCTTTTATGTAAGAAAATTATATTTTTAAAATGATACGTAAGCCGTTTCTTTTAAGGAAAAGAAGTTCCTTGTGTAATTTCATTTTCATTGGATATTGTTGAAGTTGTCATGCTTTAACCAAATGTGCAGGCGAGTGGGAAGTAACTTGCTTCCCTCCCACTCCACCGACTGAAATTTGAGACACCTGGGACGTTGATAACTTTCATTTGCTTGTTTGCTTTCTGAGACGAAGGTTGGCAAGTTTCCGATTGCAGTGTTTGTAAATCTGTACTGTGATATAATGTAAGATAAAGTTGATCCTTACTTATGAAATAGACGAAAATGGTACGTATATTTAGTAGGGATTCATCATATGTGGATAGATTTTTGCGTTATTTACTTTCGTTTATGTTTAAATGTAGTTTTATCAAAATTTTCAGTATGTTATTTTAAAAGGAAATGTGTTGGGACTTCTTTGGAGGCGAGCTCATTACAGTGATTAACATTAAAACTCACTGGGTGGTCTCCTCGAGAGCGGATCTCATTTTTGTCAACACCCGAGTAATTGTATCTTGCCGAATTACGATTGTTATTTGTGGCGTGCTGAAAATTTTTCTTTGGCGAACGTTAAGCAAGAATTCATGGCACACACCTGAGGGGAGAAATCCGAGTTTAATGTTTACATTTTTCATTACTGGGGTTTCTCCTCCATGGTGCGTTACCTTCAAATATACAAGTTTGCCAGATTGCAAATATTTTTATATGTTTCGTGCTTTATAATTTCGGTTATCCGTTAATACTATATTATGGTGCCAGTTGAAATATAAGTTCACGGAATCTCCTTCGAGGTGAGATCATGACGGTGATGTAAATTTTAGCTTCACTGGGTGGTCTCCTCTCGAAAGCGGTTTTCATTCAACAGAAGAAAGAGGATACACAAAAATAATTGTGTTCTAGGATTTCTTTTCCACCAGTTGAAATAATAATGTGCGCACTTGAGAGGCGATTGCCAAGTTTATGTTTTATTTTTCATTATTGGGTTTTCTCCTTCATGGCGCGTGATGCTTATACCGTCGACTGTTAAGAAATAAAATTTTCTTATGTGGGCTTTGGTTCCACTTCTCTTTGGCTTTGTCCTATTTGGAACTGATAAAGCTATTGAGTGGTGGCACCGCGGCCCTTTCATCGATAATACAATGTATTAGTCCAGAAGTTAAAATTCGTTAATATTGCAAGTTTTTAAAATCTTGAAGGGAAACACTCCCATTCTTGGTGTTCGTGGTTAAATTTTTCTGGTTTACTATTTTGGATGTAGGGAATTCATGTCAATGCTTTTATGTAAGAAAATTATATTTTTAAAATGATACGTAAGCCGTTTCTTTTAAGGAAAAGAAGTTCCTTGTGTAATTTCATTTTCATTGGATATTGTTGAAGTTGTCATGCTGTAACCAAATGTGCAGGCGAGTGGGAAGTAACTTGCTTCCCTCCCACTCCACCGACTGAAATTTGAGACACCTGGGACGTTGATAACTTTCATTTGCTTGTTTGCTTTCTGAGACGAAGGTTGGCAAGTTTCCGATTGCAGTGTTTGTAAATCTGTACTGTGATATAGTGTAGGATAAAGTTGATCCTTACTTATGAAATAGACGAAAATGGTACGTATATTTAGTAGGGATTCATCAGATGTGGATAGATTTTTGCGTTATTTACTTTCGTTTATGTTTAAATGTAGTTTTATCAAAATTTTCAGTATGTCATTTTAAAAGGAAATGTGTTGGGACCTCTTTGGAGGCGAGCTCATTACAGTGATTAACATTAAAACTCACTGGGTGGTCTCCTCTCGAGAGCGGATCTCATTTTTGTCAACACCCGAGTAATTGTATCTTGCCGAATTACGATTTTTGTTTGTGGCGTGCTGAAAATTTTTCTTTGGCGATCGTTAAGCAAGAATTCATGGCACACACCTGAGGGGAGAAATCCGAGTTTAATGTTTACATTGTTCATTACTGGGTTTTCTCCTCCATTTTGCGTTACCTTCAAATATACAAGTTTGCCAGATTGCAAATATTTTTATATGTTTCGTGCTTTATAATTTCGGTTATCCGTTAATACTATATTATGGTGCCAGTTGAAATATAAGTTCACGGAATCTTCTTCGAGGTGAGATCATGACGGTGATGTAAATTTAACTTCACTGGGTGGTGTCCTCTCGAAGGCGGTTTTCATTCAACAGAAGAAAGAGGATACACAGAAATAATTGTGTTCTAGGATATCTTTTCCACCAGTTGAAATAATAATGTGCGCACTTGAGAGGCGATTGCCAAGTTTATGTTTTATTTTTCATTACTGGGTTTTCTCCTTCATGGCGCGTGATGCTTATACCCTCGACTGTTAAGAAATAAAATTTTCTTATGTGGGCTTTGGTTCCACTTCTCTTTGGCTTTGTCCTATTTGGAACTGATAAAGCTATTGAGTGGTGGCACCGCGGCCCTTCCATCGATAATACAATGTATTAGTCCAGAAGTTAAAATTCGTTAATATTGCAAGTTTTTAAAATCTTGAAGGGAAACACTCCCATTCTTGGTGTTCGTGGTTAAATTTTTCTGGTTTACTATTTTGGATGTAGGGAATTCATGTCAATGCTTTTATGTAAGAAAATTATATTTTTAAAATGATACGTAAGCCGTTTCTTTTAAGGAAAAGAAGTTCCTTGTGTAATTTCATTTTCATTGGATATTGTTGAAGTTGTCATGCTTTAACCAAATGTGCAGGCGAGTGGGAAGTAACTTGCTTTCCTCCCACTCCACCGACTGAAATTTGAGACACCTGGGACGTTGATAACTTTCATTTGCTTGTTTGCTTTCTGAGACGAAGGTTGGCAAGTTTCCGATTGCAGTGTTTGTAAATCTGTACTGTGATATAATGTAAGATAAAGTTGATCCTTACTTATGAAATAGACGAAAATGGTACGTATATTTAGTAGGGATTCATCATATGTGGATAGATTTTTGCGTTATTTACTTTCGTTTATGTTTAAATGTAGTTTTATCAAAATTTTCAGTATGTTATTTTAAAAGGAAATGTGTTGGGACTTCTTTGGAGGCGAGCTCATTACAGTGATTAACATTAAAACTCACTGGGTGGTCTCCTCGAGAGCGGATCTCATTTTTGTCAACACCCGAGTATTTGTATCTTGCCCAATTACGATTGTTGTTTGTGGCGTGCTGAAAATTTTTCTTTGGCGAACGTTAAGCAAGAATTCATGGCACACACCTGAGGGGAGAAATCCGAGTTTAATGTTTACATTGTTCATTACTGGGTTTTCTCCTCCATGGTGCGTTACCTTCAAATACACAAGTTTGCCAGATTGCAAATATTTTTATATGTTTCGTGCTTTATAATTTCGGTTATCCGTTAATACTATATTATGGTGCCAGTTGAAATATAAGTTCACGGAATCTCCTTCGAGGTGAGATCATGACGGTGATGTAAATTTTAGCTTCACTGTGTGGTCTCCTCTCGAAGGCGGTTTTCATTCAACAGAAGAAAGAGGATACACAAAAATAATTGTGTTCTAGGATTTCTTTTCCACCAGTTGAAATAATAATGTGCGCACTTGAGAGGCGATTGCCAAGTTTATGTTTTATTTTTCATTACTGGGTTTTCTCCTTCATGGCGCGTGATTCTTATACCCTCGACTGTTAAATAAAATTTTCTTATGTGGGCTTTGGTTCCACTTCTCTTTGGCTTTGTCCTATTTGGAACTGATAAAGCTATTGAGTGGTGGCACCGCGGCCCTTTCATCGATAATACAATGTATTAGTCCAGAAGTTAAAATTCGTTAATATTGCAAGTTTTTAAAATTTTGAAGGGAAACACTCCCATTCTTGGTGTTCTTGGTTAAATTTTTCTGGTTTAATATTTTGATGTAGGGAATTCATGTCAATGCTTTTATGTAAGAAAATTATATTTTTAAAATGATACGTAAGCCGTTTCTTTTAAGGAAAAGAAGTTCCTTGTGTAATTTCGTTTTCATTGGATATTGTTGAAGTTGTCATGCTGTAACCAAATGTGCAGGCGAGTGGGAAGTAACTTGTTTCCCTCCCACTCCACCGACTGAAATTTGAGACACCTGGGACGTTGATAACTTTCATTTGCTTGTTTGCTTTCTGAGACGAAGGTTGTCAAGATTCCGATTGCAGTGTTTGTAAATCTGTACTGTGATATAGTGTAGGATAAAGTTGATCCTTACTTATGAAATAGACGAAAATGGTACGTATATTTAGTAGGGATTCATCAGATGTGGATAGATTTTTGCCTTATTTACTTTCGTTTATGTTTAAATGTAGTTTTATCAAAATTTTCAGTATGTTATTTTAAAGGGAAATGTGTTGGGACCTCTTTGGAGGCGAGCTCATTACAGTGATTAACATTAAAACTCACTGGGTGGTCTCCTCTCGAGAGCGGATCTCATTTTTGTCAACACCCGAGTAATTGTATCTTGCCGAATTACGATTGTTGTTTGTGGCGTGCTGAAAATTTTTCTTTGGCGAACGTTAAGCAAGAATTCATGGCACACACCTGAGGGGAGAAATCCGAGTTTAATGTTTACATTGTTCATTACTGGGTTTTCTCCTCCATGGTGCGTTACCTTCAAATATACAAGTTTGCCAGATTGCAAATATTTTTATATGTTTCGTGCTTTATAATTTCGGTTATCCGTTAATACTATATTATGGTGCCAGTTGAAATATAAGTTCACGGAGTCTCCTTCGAGGTGAGATCATGACGGTGATGTAAATTTTAGCTTCACTGTGTGGTCTCCTCTCGAAGGCGGTTTTCATTCAACAGAAGAAAGAGGATACACAGAAATAATTGTGTTCTAGGATTTCTTTGCCACCAGTTGAAATAATAATGTGCGCACTTGAGAGGCGATTGCCAAGTTTATGTTTTATTTTTCATTACTGGGTTTTCTCCTTCATGGCGCGTGATGCTTATACCCTCGACTGTTAAATAAAATTTTCTTATGTGGGCTTTGGTTCCACTTCTCTTTGGCTTTGTCCTATTTGGAACTGATAAAGCTATTGAGTGGTGGCACCGCGGCCCTTTCATCGATAATAGAATGTATTAGTCCAGAAGTTAAAATTCGTTAATATTGCAAGTTTTTAAAATCTTGAAGGGAAACACTCCCATTCTTGGTGTTCGTGGTTAAATTTTTCTGGTTTACTATTTTGGATGTAGTGAATTCATGTCAATGCTTTTATGTAAGAAAATTATATTTTTAAAATGTTACGTAAGCCGTTTCTTTTAAGGAAAAGAAGTTCCTTGTGTAATTTCGTTTTCATTGGATATTGTTGAAGTTGTCATGCTGTAACCAAATGTGCAGGCGAGTGGGAAGTAACTTGTTTCCCTCCCACTCCACCGACTGAAATTTGAGACACCTTGGACGTTGATAACTTTCATTTGCTTGTTTGCTTTCTGAGACGAAGGTTGTCAAGATTCCGATTGCAGTGTTTGTAAATCTGTACTGTGATATAGTGTAGGATAAAGTTGATCCTTACTTATGAAATAGACGAAAATGGTACGTATATTTAGTAGGGATTCATCAGATGTGGATAGATTTTTGCGTTATTTACTTTCGTTTATGTTTAAATGTAGTTTTATCAAAATTTTCAGTATGTCATTTTAAAAGGAAATGTGTTGGGACCTCTTTGGAGGCGAGCTCATTACAGTGATTAACATTAAAACTCACTGGGTGGTCTCCTCTCGAGAGCGGATCTCATTTTTGTCAACACCCGAGTAATTGTATCTTGCCGAATTACGATTTTTGTTTGTGGCGTGCTGAAAATTTTTCTTTGGCGATCGTTAAGCAAGAATTCATGGCACACACCTGAGGGGAGAAATCCGAGTTTAATGTTTACATTGTTCATTACTGGGTTTTCTCCTCCATTTTGCGTTACCTTCAAATATACAAGTTTGCCAGATTGCAAATATTTTTATATGTTTCGTGCTTTATAATTTCGGTTATCCGTTAATACTATATTATGGTGCCAGTTGAAATATAAGTTCACGGAGTCTCCTTCGAGGTGAGATCATGACGGTGATGTAAATTTTAGCTTCACTGTGTGGTCTCCTCTCGAAGGCGGTTTTCATTCAACAGAAGAAAGAGGATACACAGAAATAATTGTGTTCTAGGATTTCTTTGCCACCAGTTGAAATAATAATGTGCGCACTTGAGAGGCGATTGCCAAGTTTATGTTTTATTTTTCATTACTGGGTTTTCTCCTTCATGGCGCGTGATGCTTATACCCTCGACTGTTAAATAAAATTTTCTTATGTGGGCTTTGGTTCCACTTCTCTTTGGCTTTGTCCTATTTGGAACTGATAAAGCTATTGAGTGGTGGCACCGCGGCCCTTTCATCGATAATAGAATGTATTAGTCCAGAAGTTAAAATTCGTTAATATTGCAAGTTTTTAAAATCTTGAAGGGAAACACTCCCATTCTTGGTGTTCGTGGTTAAATTTTTCTGGTTTACTATTTTGGATGTAGTGAATTCATGTCAATGCTTTTATGTAAGAAAATTATATTTTTAAAATGTTACGTAAGCCGTTTCTTTTAAGGAAAAGAAGTTCCTTGTGTAATTTCGTTTTCATTGGATATTGTTGAAGTTGTCATGCTGTAACCAAATGTGCAGGCGAGTGGGAAGTAACTTGTTTCCCTCCCACTCCACCGACTGAAATTTGAGACACCTTGGACGTTGATAACTTTCATTTGCTTGTTTGCTTTCTGAGACGAAGGTTGTCAAGATTCCGATTGCAGTGTTTGTAAATCTGTACTGTGATATAGTGTAGGATAAAGTTGATCCTTACTTATGAAATAGACGAAAATGGTACGTATATTTAGTAGGGATTCATCAGATGTGGATAGATTTTTGCGTTATTTACTTTCGTTTATGTTTAAATGTAGTTTTATCAAAATTTTCAGTATGTCATTTTAAAAGGAAATGTGTTGGGACCTCTTTGGAGGCGAGCTCATTACAGTGATTAACATTAAAACTCACTGGGTGGTCTCCTCTCGAGAGCGGATCTCATTTTTGTCAACACCCGAGTAATTGTATCTTGCCGAATTACGATTTTTGTTTGTGGCGTGCTGAAAATTTTTCTTTGGCGATCGTTAAGCAAGAATTCATGGCACACACCTGAGGGGAGAAATCCGAGTTTAATGTTTACATTGTTCATTACTGGGTTTTCTCCTCCATTTTGCGTTACCTTCAAATATACAAGTTTGCCAGATTGCAAATATTTTTATATGTTTCGTGCTTTATAATTTCGGTTATCCGTTAATACTATATTATGGTGCCAGTTGAAATATAAGTTCACGGAATCTTCTTCGAGGTGAGATCATGACGGTGATGTAAATTTAACTTCACTGGGTGGTGTCCTCTCGAAGGCGGTTTTCATTCAACAGAAGAAAGAGGATACACAGAAATAATTGTGTTCTAGGATATCTTTTCCACCAGTTGAAATAATAATGTGCGCACTTGAGAGGCGATTGCCAAGTTTATGTTTTACTTTTCATTACTGGGTTTTCTCCTTCATGGCGCGTGATGCTTATACCCTCGACTGTTAAATAAAATTTTCTTATGTGGGCTTTGGTTCCACTTCTCTTTGGCTTTGTCCTATTTGGAACTGATAAAGCTATTGAGTGGTGGCACCGCGGCCCTTTCATCGATAATAGAATGTATTAGTCCAGAAGTTAAAATTCGTTAATATTGCAAGTTTTTAAAATCTTGAAGGGAAACACTCCCATTCTTGGTGTTCGTGGTTAAATTTTTCTGGTTTACTATTTTGGATGTAGTGAATTCATGTCAATGCTTTTATGTAAGAAAATTATATTTTTAAAATGTTACGTAAGCCGTTTCTTTTAAGGAAAAGAAGTTCCTTGTGTAATTTCGTTTTCATTGGATATTGTTGAAGTTGTCATGCTGTAACCAAATGTGCAGGCGAGTGGGAAGTAACTTGTTTCCCTCCCACTCCACCGACTGAAATTTGAGACACCTGGGACGTTGATAACTTTCATTTGCTTGTTTGCTTTCTGAGACGAAGGTTGTCAAGATTCCGATTGCAGTGTTTGTAAATCTGTACTGTGATATAGTGTAGGATAAAGTTGATCCTTACTTATGAAATAGACGAAAATGGTACGTATATTTAGTAGGGATTCATCAGATGTGGATAGATTTTTGCCTTATTTACTTTCGTTTATGTTTAAATGTAGTTTTATCAAAATTTTCAGTATGTTATTTTAAAAGGAAATGTGTTGGGACCTCTTTGGAGGTGAGCTCATTACAGTGATTAACATTAAAACTCACTGGGTGGTCTCCTCTCGAGAGCGGATCTCATTTTTGTCAACAAACGAGTAATTGTATCTTGCCGAATTACGATTGTTATTTGTGGCGTGCTGAAAATTTTTCTTTGGCGAACGTTAAGCAAGAATTCATGGCACACACCTGAGGGGAGAAATCCGAGTTTAATGTTTACATTTTTCATTACTGGGGTTTCTCCTCCATGGTGCGTTACCTTCAAATATACAAGTTTGCCAGATTGCAAATATTTTTATATGTTTCGTGCTTTATAATTTCGGTTATCCGTTAATACTATATTATGGTGCCAGTTGAAATATAAGTTCACGGAATCTCCTTCGAGGTGAGATCATGACGGTGATGTAAATTTTAGCTTCACTGGGTGGTCTCCTCTCGAAAGCGGTTTTCATTCAACAGAAGAAAGAGGATACACAAAAATAATTGTGTTCTAGGATTTCTTTTCCACCAGTTGAAATAATAATGTGCGCACTTGAGAGGCGATTGCCAAGTTTATGTTTTATTTTTCATTATTGGGTTTTCTCCTTCATGGCGCGTGATGCTTATACCGTCGACTGTTAAGAAATAAAATTTTCTTATGTGGGCTTTGGTTCCACTTCTCTTTGGCTTTGTCCTATTTGGAACTGATAAAGCTATTGAGTGGTGGCACCGCGGCCCTTCCATCGATAATACAATGTATTAGTCCAGAAGTTAAAATTCGTTAATATTGCAAGTTTTTAAAATCTTGAAGGGAAACACTCCCATTCTTGGTGTTCGTGGTTAAATTTTTCTGGTTTACTATTTTGGATGTAGGGAATTCATGTCAATGCTTTTATGTAAGAAAATTATATTTTTAAAATGATACGTAAGCCGTTTCTTTTAAGGAAAAGAAGTTCCTTGTGTAATTTCATTTTCATTGGATATTGTTGAAGTTGTCATGCTGTAACCAAATGTGCAGGCGAGTGGGAAGTAACTTGCTTCCCTCCCACTCCACCGACTGAAATTTGAGACACCTGGGACGTTGATAACTTTCATTTGCTTGTTTGCTTTCTGAGACGAAGGTTGGCAAGTTTCCGATTGCAGTGTTTGTAAATCTGTACTGTGATATAGTGTAGGATAAAGTTGATCCTTACTTATGAAATAGACGAAAATGGTACGTATATTTAGTAGGGATTCATCAGATGTGGATAGATTTTTGCGTTATTTACTTTCGTTTATGTTTAAATGTAGTTTTATCAAAATTTTCAGTATGTCATTTTAAAAGGAAATGTGTTGGGACCTCTTTGGAGGCGAGCTCATTACAGTGATTAACATTAAAACTCACTGGGTGGTCTCCTCTCGAGAGCGGATCTCATTTTTGTCAACACCCGAGTAATTGTATCTTGCCGAATTACGATTTTTGTTTGTGGCGTGCTGAAAATTTTTCTTTGGCGATCGTTAAGCAAGAATTCATGGCACACACCTGAGGGGAGAAATCCGAGTTTAATGTTTACATTGTTCATTACTGGGTTTTCTCCTCCATTTTGCGTTACCTTCAAATATACAAGTTTGCCAGATTGCAAATATTTTTACATGTTTCGTGCTTTATAATTTCGGTTATCCGTTAATACTATATTATGGTGCCAGTTGAAATATAAGTTCACGGAATCTTCTTCGAGGTGAGATCATGACGGTGATGTAAATTTAACTTCACTGGGTGGTGTCCTCTCCAAGGCGGTTTTCATTCAACAGAAGAAAGAGGATACACAGAAATAATTGTGTTCTAGGATATCTTTTCCACCAGTTGAAATAATAATGTGCGCACTTGAGAGGCGATTGCCAAGTTTATGTTTTATTTTTCCATTACTGGGTTTTCTCCTTCATGGCGCGTGATGCTTATACCCTCGACTGTTAAGAAATAAAATTTTCTTATGTGGGCTTTGGTTCCACTTCTCTTTGGCTTTGTCCTATTTGGAACTGATAAAGCTATTGAGTGGTGGCACCGCGGCCCTTCCATCGATAATACAATGTATTAGTCCAGAAGTTAAAATTCGTTAATATTGCAAGTTTTTAAAATCTTGAAGGGAAACACTCCCATTCTTGGTGTTCGTGGTTAAATTTTTCTGGTTTACTATTTTGGATGTAGGGAATTCATGTCAATGCTTTTATGTAAGAAAATTATATTTTTAAAATGATACGTAAGCCGTTTCTTTTAAGGAAAAGAAGTTCCTTGTGTAATTTCATTTTCATTGGATATTGTTGAAGTTGTCATGCTTTAACCAAATGTGCAGGCGAGTGGGAAGTAACTTGCTTCCCTCCCACTCCACCGACTGAAATTTGAGACACCTGGGACGTTGATAACTTTCATTTGCTTGTTTGCTTTCTGAGACGAAGGTTGGCAAGTTTCCGATTGCAGTGTTTGTAAATCTGTACTGTGATATAATGTAAGATAAAGTTGATCCTTACTTATGAAATAGACGAAAATGGTACGTATATTTAGTAGGGATTCATCATATGTGGATAGATTTTTGCGTTATTTACTTTCGTTTATGTTTAAATGTAGTTTTATCAAAATTTTCAGTATGTTATTTTAAAAGGAAATGTGTTGGGACTTCTTTGGAGGCGAGCTCATTACAGTGATTAACATTAAAACTCACTGGGTGGTCTCCTCGAGAGCGGATCTCATTTTTGTCAACACCCGAGTATTTGTATCTTGCCCAATTACGATTGTTGTTTGTGGCGTGCTGAAAATTTTTCTTTGGCGAACGTTAAGCAAGAATTCATGGCACACACCTGAGGGGAGAAATCCGAGTTTAATGTTTACATTGTTCATTACTGGGTTTTCTCCTCCATGGTGCGTTACCTTCAAATACACAAGTTTGCCAGATTGCAAATATTTTTATATGTTTCGTGCTTTATAATTTCGGTTATCCGTTAATACTATATTATGGTGCCAGTTGAAATATAAGTTCACGGAATCTCCTTCGAGGTGAGATCATGACGGTGATGTAAATTTTAGCTTCACTGTGTGGTCTCCTCTCGAAGGCGGTTTTCATTCAACAGAAGAAAGAGGATACACAAAAATAATTGTGTTCTAGGATTTCTTTTCCACCAGTTGAAATAATAATGTGCGCACTTGAGAGGCGATTGCCAAGTTTATGTTTTATTTTTCATTACTGGGTTTTCTCCTTCATGGCGCGTGATTCTTATACCCTCGACTGTTAAATAAAATTTTCTTATGTGGGCTTTTGTTCCACTTCTCTTTGGCTTTGTCCTATTTGGAACTGATAAAGCTATTGAGTGGTGGCACCGCGGCCCTTTCATCGATAATACAATGTATTAGTCCAGAAGTTAAAATTCGTTAATATTGCAAGTTTTTAAAATTTTGAAGGGAAACACTCCCATTCTTGGTGTTCTTGGTTAAATTTTTCTGGTTTAATATTTTGATGTAGGGAATTCATGTCAATGCTTTTATGTAAGAAAATTATATTTTTAAAATGATACGTAAGCCGTTTCTTTTAAGGAAAAGAAGTTCCTTGTGTAATTTCGTTTTCATTGGATATTGTTGAAGTTGTCATGCTGTAACCAAATGTGCAGGCGAGTGGGAAGTAACTTGTTTCCCTCCCACTCCACCGACTGAAATTTGAGACACCTGGGACGTTGATAACTTTCATTTGCTTGTTTGCTTTCTGAGACGAAGGTTGTCAAGATTCCGATTGCAGTGTTTGTAAATCTGTACTGTGATATAGTGTAGGATAAAGTTGATCCTTACTTATGAAATAGACGAAAATGGTACGTATATTTAGTAGGGATTCATCAGATGTGGATAGATTTTTGCCTTATTTACTTTCGTTTATGTTTAAATGTAGTTTTATCAAAATTTTCAGTATGTTATTTTAAAGGGAAATGTGTTGGGACCTCTTTGGAGGCGAGCTCATTACAGTGATTAACATTAAAACTCACTGGGTGGTCTCCTCTCGAGAGCGGATCTCATTTTTGTCAACACCCGAGTAATTGTATCTTGCCGAATTACGATTGTTGTTTGTGGCGTGCTGAAAATTTTTCTTTGGCGAACGTTAAGCAAGAATTCATGGCACACACCTGAGGGGAGAAATCCGAGTTTAATGTTTACATTGTTCATTACTGGGTTTTCTCCTCCATGGTGCGTTACCTTCAAATATACAAGTTTGCCAGATTGCAAATATTTTTATATGTTTCGTGCTTTATAATTTCGGTTATCCGTTAATACTATATTATGGTGCCAGTTGAAATATAAGTTCACGGAGTCTCCTTCGAGGTGAGATCATGACGGTGATGTAAATTTTAGCTTCACTGTGTGGTCTCCTCTCGAAGGCGGTTTTCATTCAACAGAAGAAAGAGGATACACAGAAATAATTGTGTTCTAGGATTTCTTTGCCACCAGTTGAAATAATAATGTGCGCACTTGAGAGGCGATTGCCAAGTTTATGTTTTATTTTTCATTACTGGGTTTTCTCCTTCATGGCGCGTGATGCTTATACCCTCGACTGTTAAATAAAATTTTCTTATGTGGGCTTTGGTTCCACTTCTCTTTGGCTTTGTCCTATTTGGAACTGATAAAGCTATTGAGTGGTGGCACCGCGGCCCTTTCATCGATAATAGAATGTATTAGTCCAGAAGTTAAAATTCGTTAATATTGCAAGTTTTTAAAATCTTGAAGGGAAACACTCCCATTCTTGGTGTTCGTGGTTAAATTTTTCTGGTTTACTATTTTGGATGTAGTGAATTCATGTCAATGCTTTTATGTAAGAAAATTATATTTTTAAAATGTTACGTAAGCCGTTTCTTTTAAGGAAAAGAAGTTCCTTGTGTAATTTCGTTTTCATTGGATATTGTTGAAGTTGTCATGCTGTAACCAAATGTGCAGGCGAGTGGGAAGAAACTTGTTTCCCTCCCACTCCACCGACTGAAATTTGAGACACCTGGGACGTTGATAACTTTCATTTGCTTGTTTGCTTTCTGAGACGAAGGTTGTCAAGATTCCGATTGCAGTGTTTGTAAATCTGTACTGTGATATAGTGTAGGATAAAGTTGATCCTTACTTATGAAATAGACGAAAATGGTACGTATATTTAGTAGGGATTCATCAGATGTGGATAGATTTTTGCCTTATTTACTTTCGTTTATGTTTAAATGTAGTTTTATCAAAATTTTCAGTATGTTATTTTAAAAGGAAATGTGTTGGGACCTCTTTGGAGGTGAGCTCATTACAGTGATTAACATTAAAACTCACTGGGTGGTCTCCTCTCGAGAGCGGATCTCATTTTTGTCAACACCCGAGTAATTGTATCTTGCCGAATTACGATTGTTATTTGTGGCGTGCTGAAAATTTTTCTTTGGCGAACGTTAAGCAAGAATTCATGGCACACACCTGAGGGGAGAAATCCGAGTTTAATGTTTACATTTTTCATTACTGGGGTTTCTCCTCCATGGTGCGTTACCTTCAAATATACAAGTTTGCCAGATTGCAAATATTTTTATATGTTTCGTGCTTTATAATTTCGGTTATCCGTTAATACTATATTATGGTGCCAGTTGAAATATAAGTTCACGGAATCTCCTTCGAGGTGAGATCATGACGGTGATGTAAATTTTAGCTTCACTGGGTGGTCTCCTCTCGAAGGCGGTTTTCATTCAACAGAAGAAAGAGGATACACAAAAATAATTGTGTTCTAGGATTTCTTTTCCACCAGTTGAAATAATAATGTGCGCACTTGAGAGGCGATTGCCAAGTTTATGTTTTATTTTTCATTATTGGGTTTTCTCCTTCATGGCGCGTGATGCTTATACCGTCGACTGTTAAGAAATAAAATTTTCTTATGTGGGCTTTGGTTCCACTTCTCTTTGGCTTTGTCCTATTTGGAACTGATAAAGCTATTGAGTGGTGGCACCGCGGCCCTTTCATCGATAATACAATGTATTAGTCCAGAAGTTAAAATTCGTTAATATTGCAAGTTTTTAAAATCTTGAAGGGAAACACTCCCATTCTTGGTGTTCGTGGTTAAATTTTTCTGGTTTACTATTTTGGATGTAGGGAATTCATGTCAATGCTTTTATGTAAGAAAATTATATTTTTAAAATGATACGTAAGCCGTTTCTTTTAAGGAAAAGAAGTTCCTTGTGTAATTTCATTTTCATTGGATATTGTTGAAGTTGTCATGCTGTAACCAAATGTGCAGGCGAGTGGGAAGTAACTTGCTTCCCTCCCACTCCACCGACTGAAATTTGAGACACCTGGGACGTTGATAACTTTCATTTGCTTGTTTGCTTTCTGAGACGAAGGTTGGCAAGTTTCCGATTGCAGTGTTTGTAAATCTGTACTGTGATATAGTGTAGGATAAAGTTGATCCTTACTTATGAAATAGACGAAAATGGTACGTATATTTAGTAGTAATTCATCAGATGTGGATAGATTTTTGCGTTATTTACTTTCGTTTATGTTTAAATGTAGTTTTATCAAAATTTTCAGTATGTCATTTTAAAAGGAAATGTGTTGGGACCTCTTTGGAGGCGAGCTCATTACAGTGATTAACATTAAAACTCACTGGGTGGTCTCCTCTCGAGAGCGGATCTCATTTTTGTCAACACCCGAGTAATTGTATCTTGCCGAATTACGATTTTTGTTTGTGGCGTGCTGAAAATTTTTCTTTGGCGATCGTTAAGCAAGAATTCATGGCACACACCTGAGGGGAGAAATCCGAGTTTAATGTTTACATTGTTCATTACTGGGTTTTCTCCTCCATTTTGCGTTACCTTCAAATATACAAGTTTGCCAGATTGCAAATATTTTTATATGTTTCGTGCTTTATAATTTCGGTTATCCGTTAATACTATATTATGGTGCCAGTTGAAATATAAGTTCACGGAATCTTCTTCGAGGTGAGATCATGACGGTGATGTAAATTTAACTTCACTGGGTGGTGTCCTCTCGAAGGCGGTTTTCATTCAACAGAAGAAAGAGGATACACAGAAATAATTGTGTTCTAGGATATCTTTTCCACCAGTTGAAATAATAATGTGCGCACTTGAGAGGCGATTGCCAAGTTTATGTTTTATTTTTCATTACTGGGTTTTCTCCTTCATGGCGCGTGATGCTTATACCCTCGACTGTTAAGAAATAAAATTTTCTTATGTGGGCTTTGGTTCCACTTCTCTTTGGCTTTGTCCTATTTGGAACTGATAAAGCTATTGAGTGGTGGCACCGCGGCCCTTCCATCGATAATACAATGTATTAGTCCAGAAGTTAAAATTCGTTAATATTGCAAGTTTTTAAAATCTTGAAGGGAAACACTCCCATTCTTGGTGTTCGTGGTTAAATTTTTCTGGTTTACTATTTTGGATGTAGGGAATTCATGTCAATGCTTTTATGTAAGAAAATTATATTTTTAAAATGATACGTAAGCCGTTTCTTTTAAGGAAAAGAAGTTCCTTGTGTAATTTCATTTTCATTGGATATTGTTGAAGTTGTCATGCTTTAACCAAATGTGCAGGCGAGTGGGAAGTAACTTGCTTCCCTCCCACTCCACCGACTGAAATTTGAGACACCTGGGACGTTGATAACTTTCATTTGCTTGTTTGCTTTCTGAGACGAAGGTTGGCAAGTTTCCGATTGCAGTGTTTGTAAATCTGTACTGTGATATAATGTAAGATAAAGTTGATCCTTACTTATGAAATAGACGAAAATGGTACGTATATTTAGTAGGGATTCATCATATGTGGATAGATTTATGCGTTATTTACTTTCGTTTATGTTTAAATGTAGTTTTATCAAAATTTTCAGTATGTTATTTTAAAAGGAAATGTGTTGGGACTTCTTTGGAGGCGAGCTCATTACAGTGATTAACATTAAAACTCACTGGGTGGTCTCCTCGAGAGCGGATCTCATTTTTGTCAACACCCGAGTATTTGTATCTTGCCCAATTACGATTGTTGTTTGTGGCGTGCTGAAAATTTTTCTTTGGCGAACGTTAAGCAAGAATTCATGGCACACACCTGAGGGGAGAAATCCGAGTTTAATGTTTACATTGTTCATTACTGGGTTTTCTCCTCCATGGTGCGTTACCTTCAAATATACAAGTTTGCCAGATTGCAAATATTTTTATATGTTTCGTGCTTTATAATTTCGGTTATCCGTTAATACTATATTATGGTGCCAGTTGAAATATAAGTTCACGGAATCTCCTTCGAGGTGAGATCATGACGGTGATGTAAATTTTAGCTTCACTGTGTGGTCTCCTCTCGAAGGCGGTTTTCATTCAACAGAAGAAAGAGGATACACAAAAATAATTGTGTTCTAGGATTTCTTTGCCAATAGTTGAAATAATAATGTGCGCACTTGAGAGGCGATTGCCAAGTTTATGTTTTATTTTTCATTACTGAGTTTTCTCCTTCATGGCGCGTGATGCTTATACCCTCGACTGTTAAATAAAATTTTCTTATGTGGGCTTTGGTTCCACTTCTCTTTGGCTTTGTCCTATTTGGAACTGATAAAGCTATTGAGTGGTGGCACCGCGGCCCTTTCATCGATAATAGAATGTATTAGTCCAGAAGTTAAAATTCGTTAATATTGCAAGTTTTTAAAATCTTGAAGGGAAACACTCCCATTCTTGGTGTTCGTGGTTAAATTTTTCTGGTTTACTATTTTGGATGTAGTGAATTCATGTCAATGCTTTTATGTAAGAAAATTATATTTTTAAAATGTTACGTAAGCCGTTTCTTTTAAGGAAAAGAAGTTCCTTGTGTAATTTCATTTTCATTGGATATTGTTGAAGTTGTCATGCTGTAACCAAATGTGCAGGCGAGTGGGAAGTAACTTGTTTCCCTCCCACTCCACCGACTGAAATTTGAGACACCTGGGACGTTGATAACTTTCATTTGCTTGTTTGCTTTCTGAGACGAAGGTTGTCAAGATTCCGATTGCAGTGTTTGTAAATCTGTACTGTGATATAGTGTAGGATAAAGTTGATCCTTACTTATGAAATAGACGAAAATGGTACGTATATTTAGTAGGGATTCATCAGATGTGGATAGATTTTTGCCTTATTTACTTTCGTTTATGTTTAAATGTAGTTTTATCAAAATTTTCAGTATGTTATTTTAAAGGGAAATGTGTTGGGACCTCTTTGGAGGCGAGCTCATTACAGTGATTAACATTAAAACTCACTGGGTGGTCTCCTTTCGAGAGCGGATCTCATTTTTGTCAACACCCGAGTAATTGTATCTTGCCGAATTACGATTGTTGTTTGTGGCGTGCTGAAAATTTTTCTTTGCGAACGTTAAGCAAGAATTCATGGCACACACCTGAGGGGAGAAATCCGAGTTTAATGTTTAAATTGTTCATTACTGGGTTTTCTCCTCCATGGTGCGTTACCTTCAAATATACAAGTTTGCCAGATTGCAAATATTTTTATGTTTCGTGCTTTATAATTTCGGTTATCCGTTAATACTATATTATGGTGCCAGTTGAAATATAAGTTCACGGAATCTTCTTCGAGGTGAGATCATGACGGTGATGTAAATTTAACTTCACTGGGTGGTCTCCTCTCGAAGGCGGTTTTCATTCAACAGAAGAAAGAGGATACACAGAAATAATTGTGTTCTAGGATTTCTTTGCCACCAGTTGAAATAATAATGTGCGCACTTGAGAGGCGATTGCCAAGTTTATGTTTTATTTTTCATTACTGGGTTTTCTCCTTCATGGCGCGTGATGCTTATACCCTCGACTGTTAAATAAAATTTTCTTATGTGGGCTTTGGTTCCACTTCTCTTTGGCTTTGTCCTATTTGGAACTGATAAAGCTATTGAGTGGTGGCACCGCGGCCCTTTCATCGATAATAGAATGTATTAGTCCAGAAGTTAAAATTCGTTAATATTGCAAGTTTTTAAAATCTTGAAGGGAAACACTCCCATTCTTGGTGTTCGTGGTTAAATTTTTCTGGTTTACTATTTTGGATGTAGTGAATTCATGTCAATGCTTTTATGTAAGAAAATTATATTTTTAAAATGTTACGTAAGCCGTTTCTTTTAAGGAAAAGAAGTTCCTTGTGTAATTTCGTTTTCATTGGATATTGTTGAAGTTGTCATGCTGTAACCAAATGTGCAGGCGAGTGGGAAGTAACTTGTTTCCCTCCCACTCCACCGACTGAAATTTGAGACACCTGGGACGTTGATAACTTTCATTTGCTTGTTTGCTTTCTGAGACGAAGGTTGTCAAGATTCCGATTGCAGTGTTTGTAAATCTGTACTGTGATATAGTGTAGGATAAAGTTGATCCTTACTTATGAAATAGACGAAAATGGTACGTATATTTAGTAGGGATTCATCAGATGTGGATAGATTTTTGCCTTATTTACTTTCGTTTATGTTTAAATGTAGTTTTATCAAAATTTTCAGTATGTTATTTTAAAAGGAAATGTGTTGGGACCTCTTTGGAGGTGAGCTCATTACAGTGATTAACATTAAAACTCACTGGGTGGTCTCCTCTCGAGAGCGGATCTCATTTTTGTCAACACCCGAGTAATTGTATCTTGCCGAATTACGATTGTTATTTGTGGCGTGCTGAAAATTTTTCTTTGGCGAACGTTAAGCAAGAATTCATGGCACACACCTGAGGGGAGAAATCCGAGTTTAATGTTTACATTTTTTCATTACTGGGGTTTCTCCTCCATGGTGCGTTACCTTCAAATATACAAGTTTGCCAGATTGCAAATATTTTTATATGTTTCGTGCTTTATAATTTCGGTTATCCGTTAATACTATATTATGGTGCCAGTTGAAATATAAGTTCACGGAATCTCCTTCGAGGTGAGATCATGACGGTGATGTAAATTTTAGCTTCACTGGGTGGTCTCCTCTCGAAGGCGGTTTTCATTCAACAGAAGAAAGAGGATACACAAAAATAATTGTGTTCTAGGATTTCTTTTCCACCAGTTGAAATAATAATGTGCGCACTTGAGAGGCGATTGCCAAGTTTATGTTTTATTTTTCATTATTGGGTTTTCTCCTTCATGGCGCGTGATGCTTATACCGTCGACTGTTAAGAAATAAAATTTTCTTATGTGGGCTTTGGTTCCACTTCTCTTTGGCTTTGTCCTATTTGGAACTGATAAAGCTATTGAGTGGTGGCACCGCGGCCCTTTCATCGATAATACAATGTATTAGTCCAGAAGTTAAAATTCGTTAATATTGCAAGTTTTTAAAATCTTGAAGGGAAACACTCCCATTCTTGGTGTTCGTGGTTAAATTTTTCTGGTTTACTATTTTGGATGTAGGGAATTCATGTCAATGCTTTTATGTAAGAAAATTATATTTTTAAAATGATACGTAAGCCGTTTCTTTTAAGGAAAAGAAGTTCCTTGTGTAATTTCATTTTCATTGGATATTGTTGAAGTTGTCATGCTGTAACCAAATGTGCAGGCGAGTGGGAAGTAACTTGCTTCCCTCCCACTCCACCGACTGAAATTTGAGACACCTGGGACGTTGATAACTTTCATTTGCTTGTTTGCTTTCTGAGACGAAGGTTGGCAAGTTTCCGATTGCAGTGTTTGTAAATCTGTACTGTGATATAGTGTAGGATAAAGTTGATCCTTACTTATGAAATAGACGAAAATGGTACGTATATTTAGTAGGGATTCATCAGATGTGGATAGATTTTTGCGTTATTTACTTTCGTTTATGTTTAAATGTAGTTTTATCAAAATTTTCAGTATGTCATTTTAAAAGGAAATGTGTTGGGACCTCTTTGGAGGCGAGCTCATTACAGTGATTAACATTAAAACTCACTGGGTGGTCTCCTCTCGAGAGCGGATCTCATTTTTGTCAACACCCGAGTAATTGTATCTTGCCGAATTACGATTTTTGTTTGTGGCGTGCTGAAAATTTTTCTTTGGCGATCGTTAAGCAAGAATTCATGGCACACACCTGAGGGGAGAAATCCGAGTTTAATGTTTACATTGTTCATTACTGGGTTTTCTCCTCCATTTTGCGTTACCTTCAAATATACAAGTTTGCCAGATTGCAAATATTTTTATATGTTTCGTGCTTTATAATTTCGGTTATCCGTTAATACTATATTATGGTGCCAGTTGAAATATAAGTTCACGGAATCTTCTTCGAGGTGAGATCATGACGGTGATGTAAATTTAACTTCACTGGGTGGTGTCCTCTCGAAGGCGGTTTTCATTCAACAGAAGAAAGAGGATACACAGAAATAATTGTGTTCTAGGATATCTTTTCCACCAGTTGAAATAATAATGTGCGCACTTGAGAGGCGATTGCCAAGTTTATGTTTTATTTTTCATTACTGGGTTTTCTCCTTCATGGCGCGTGATGCTTATACCCTCGACTGTTAAGAAATAAAATTTTCTTATGTGGGCTTTGGTTCCACTTCTCTTTGGCTTTGTCCTATTTGGAACTGATAAAGCTATTGAGTGGTGGCACCGCGGCCCTTCCATCGATAATACAATGTATTAGTCCAGAAGTTAAAATTCGTTAATATTGCAAGTTTTTAAAATCTTGAAGGGAAACACTCCCATTCTTGGTGTTCGTGGTTAAATTTTTCTGGTTTACTATTTTGGATGTAGGGAATTCATGTCAATGCTTTTATGTAAGAAAATTATATTTTTAAAATGATACGTAAGCCGTTTCTTTTAAGGAAAAGAAGTTCCTTGTGTAATTTCATTTTCATTGGATATTGTTGAAGTTGTCATGCTTTAACCAAATGTGCAGGCGAGTGGGAAGTAACTTGCTTCCCTCCCACTCCACCGACTGAAATTTGAGACACCTGGGACGTTGATAACTTTCATTTGCTTGTTTGCTTTCTGAGACGAAGGTTGGCAAGTTTCCGATTGCAGTGTTTGTAAATCTGTACTGTGATATAATGTAAGATAAAGTTGATCCTTACTTATGAAATAGACGAAAATGGTACGTATATTTAGTAGGGATTCATCATATGTGGATAGATTTTTGCGTTATTTACTTTCGTTTATGTTTAAATGTAGTTTTATCAAAATTTTCAGTATGTTATTTTAAAAGGAAATGTGTTGGGACTTCTTTGGAGGCGAGCTCATTACAGTGATTAACATTAAAACTCACTGGGTGGTCTCCTCGAGAGCGGATCTCATTTTTGTCAACACCCGAGTATTTGTATCTTGCCCAATTACGATTGTTGTTTGTGGCGTGCTGAAAATTTTTCTTTGGCGAACGTTAAGCAAGAATTCATGGCACACACCTGAGGGGAGAAATCCGAGTTTAATGTTTACATTGTTCATTACTGGGTTTTCTCCTCCATGGTGCGTTACCTTCAAATATACAAGTTTGCCAGATTGCAAATATTTTTATATGTTTCGTGCTTTATAATTTCGGTTATCCGTTAATACTATATTATGGTGCCAGTTGAAATATAAGTTCACGGAATCTCCTTCGAGGTGAGATCATGACGGTGATGTAAATTTTAGCTTCACTGTGTGGTCTCCTCTCGAAGGCGGTTTTCGTTCAACAGAAGAAAGAAGATACACAAAAATAATTGTGTTCTAGGATTTCTTTTCCACCAGTTGAAATAATAATGTGCGCACTTGAGAGGCGATTGCCAAGTTTATGTTTTATTTTTCATTACTGGGTTTTCTCCTTCATGGCGCGTGATTCTTATACCCTCGACTGTTAAATAAAATTTTCTTATGTGGGCTTTGGTTCCACTTCTCTTTGGCTTTGTCCTATTTGGAACTGATAAAGCTATTGAGTGGTGGCACCGCGGCCCTTTCATCGATAATACAATGTATTAGTCCAGAAGTTAAAATTCGTTAATATTGCAAGTTTTTAAAATCTTGAAGGGAAACACTCCCATTCTTGGTGTTCTTGGTTAAATTTTTCTGGTTTAATATTTTGATGTAGGGAATTCATGTCAATGCTTTTATGTAAGAAAATTATATTTTTAAAATGATACGTAAGCCGTTTCTTTTAAGGAAAAGAAGTTCCTTGTGTAATTTCATTTTCATTGGATATTGTTGAAGTTGTCATGCTGTAACCAAATGTGCAGGCGAGTGGGAAGTAACTTGCTTCCCTCCCACTCCACCGACTGAAATTTGAGACACCTGGGACGTTGATAACTTTCATTTGCTTGTTTGCTTTCTGAGACGAAGGTTGGCAAGTTTCCGATTGCAGTGTTTGTAAATCTGTACTGTGATATAGTGTAGGATAAAGTTGATCCTTACTTATGAAATAGACGAAAATGGTACGTATATTTAGTAGGGATTCATCAGATGTGGATAGATTTTTGCGTTATTTACTTTCGTTTATGTTTAAATGTAGTTTTATCAAAATTTTCAGTATGTCATTTTAAAAGGAAATGTGTTGGGACCTCTTTGGAGGCGAGCTCATTACAGTGATTAACATTAAAACTCACTGGGTGGTCTCCTCTCGAGAGCGGATCTCATTTTTGTCAACACCCGAGTAATTGTATCTTGCCGAATTACGATTTTTGTTTGTGGCGTGCTGAAAATTTTTCTTTGGCGAACGTTAAGCAAGAATTCATGGCACACACCTGAGGGGAGAAATCCGAGTTTAATGTTTACATTTTTCATTACTGGGGTTTCTCCTCCATGGTGCGTTACCTTCAAATATACAAGTTTGCCAGATTGCAAATATTTTTATATGTTTCGTGCTTTATAATTTCGGTTATCCGTTAATACTATATTATGGTGCCAGTTGAAATATAAGTTCACGGAATCTTCTTCGAGGTGAGATCATGACGGTGATGTAAATTTAACTTCACTGGGTGGTGTCCTCTCGAAGGCGGTTTTCATTCAACAGAAGAAAGAGGATACACAGAAATAATTGTGTTCTAGGATATCTTTTCCACCAGTTGAAATAATAATGTGCGCACTTGAGAGGCGATTGCCAAGTTTGTGTTTTATTTTTCATTACTGGGTTTTCTCCTTCATGGCGCGTGATGCTTATACCCTCGACTGTTAAGAAATAAAATTTTCTTATGTGGGCTTTGGTTCCACTTCTCTTTGGCTTTGTCCTATTTGGAACTGATAAAGCTATTGAGTGGTGGCACCGCGGCCCTTCCATCGATAATACAATGTATTAGTCCAGAAGTTAAAATTCGTTAATATTGCAAGTTTTTAAAATCTTGAAGGGAAACACTCCCATTCTTGGTGTTCGTGGTTAAATTTTTCTGGTTTACTATTTTGGATGTAGGGAATTCATGTCAATGCTTTTATGTAAGAAAATTATATTTTTAAAATGATACGTAAGCCGTTTCTTTTAAGGAAAAGAAGTTCCTTGTGTAATTTCATTTTCATTGGATATTGTTGAAGTTGTCATGCTTTAACCAAATGTGCAGGCGAGTGGGAAGTAACTTGCTTCCCTCCCACTCCACCGACTGAAATTTGAGACACCTGGGACGTTGATAACTTTCATTTGCTTGTTTGCTTTCTGAGACGAAGGTTGGCAAGTTTCCGATTGCAGTGTTTGTAAATCTGTACTGTGATATAATGTAAGATAAAGTTGATCCTTACTTATGAAATAGACGAAAATGGTACGTATATTTAGTAGGGATTCATCATATGTGGATAGATTTATGCGTTATTTACTTTCGTTTATGTTTAAATGTAGTTTTATCAAAATTTTCAGTATGTTATTTTAAAAGGAAATGTGTTGGGACTTCTTTGGAGGCGAGCTCATTACAGTGATTAACATTAAAACTCACTGGGTGGTCTCCTCGAGAGCGGATCTCATTTTTGTCAACACCCGAGTATTTGTATCTTGCCCAATTACGATTGTTGTTTGTGGCGTGCTGAAAATTTTTCTTTGGCGAACGTTAAGCAAGAATTCATGGCACACACCTGAGGGGAGAAATCCGAGTTTAATGTTTACATTGTTCATTACTGGGTTTTCTCCTCCATGGTGCGTTACCTTCAAATATACAAGTTTGCCAGATTGCAAATATTTTTATATGTTTCGTGCTTTATAATTTCGGTTATCCGTTAATACTATATTATGGTGCCAGTTGAAATATAAGTTCACGGAATCTCCTTCGAGGTGAGATCATGACGGTGATGTAAATTTTAGCTTCACTGTGTGGTCTCCTCTCGAAGGCGGTTTTCATTCAACAGAAGAAAGAGGATACACAAAAATAATTGTGTTCTAGGATTTCTTTGCCAATAGTTGAAATAATAATGTGCGCACTTGAGAGGCGATTGCCAAGTTTATGTTTTATTTTTCATTACTGGGTTTTCTCCTTCATGGCGCGTGATGCTTATACCCTCGACTGTTAAATAAAATTTTCTTATGTGGGCTTTGGTTCCACTTCTCTTTGGCTTTGTCCTATTTGGAACTGATAAAGCTATTGAGTGGTGGCACCGCGGCCCTTTCATCGATAATAGAATGTATTAGTCCAGAAGTTAAAATTCGTTAATATTGCAAGTTTTTAAAATCTTGAAGGGAAACACTCCCATTCTTGGTGTTCGTGGTTAAATTTTTCTGGTTTACTATTTTGGATGTAGTGAATTCATGTCAATGCTTTTATGTAAGAAAATTATATTTTTAAAATGTTACGTAAGCCGTTTCTTTTAAGGAAAAGAAGTTCCTTGTGTAATTTCATTTTCATTGGATATTGTTGAAGTTGTCATGCTGTAACCAAATGTGCAGGCGAGTGGGAAGTAACTTGTTTCCCTCCCACTCCACCGACTGAAATTTGAGACACCTGGGACGTTGATAACTTTCATTTGCTTGTTTGCTTTCTGAGACGAAGGTTGTCAAGATTCCGATTGCAGTGTTTGTAAATCTGTACTGTGATATAGTGTAGGATAAAGTTGATCCTTACTTATGAAATAGACGAAAATGGTACGTATATTTAGTAGGGATTCATCAGATGTGGATAGATTTTTGCCTTATTTACTTTCGTTTATGTTTAAATGTAGTTTTATCAAAATTTTCAGTATGTTATTTTAAAGGGAAATGTGTTGGGACCTCTTTGGAGGCGAGCTCATTACAGTGATTAACATTAAAACTCACTGGGTGGTCTCCTTTCGAGAGCGGATCTCATTTTTGTCAACACCCGAGTAATTGTATCTTGCCGAATTACGATTGTTGTTTGTGGCGTGCTGAAAATTTTTCTTTGCGAACGTTAAGCAAGAATTCATGGCACACACCTGAGGGGAGAAATCCGAGTTTAATGTTTACATTGTTCATTACTGGGTTTTCTCCTCCATGGTGCGTTACCTTCAAATATACAAGTTTGCCAGATTGCAAATATTTTTATGTTTCGTGCTTTATAATTTCGGTTATCCGTTAATACTATATTATGGTGCCAGTTGAAATATAAGTTCACGGAATCTTCTTCGAGGTGAGATCATGACGGTGATGTAAATTTAACTTCACTGGGTGGTCTCCTCTCGAAGGCGGTTTTCATTCAACAGAAGAAAGAGGATACACAGAAATAATTGTGTTCTAGGATTTCTTTGCCACCAGTTGAAATAATAATGTGCGCACTTGAGAGGCGATTGCCAAGTTTATGTTTTATTTTTCATTACTGGGTTTTCTCCTTCATGGCGCGTGATGCTTATACCCTCGACTGTTAAATAAAATTTTCTTATGTGGGCTTTGGTTCCACTTCTCTTTGGCTTTGTCCTATTTGGAACTGATAAAGCTATTGAGTGGTGGCACCGCGGCCCTTTCATCGATAATAGAATGTATTAGTCCAGAAGTTAAAATTCGTTAATATTGCAAGTTTTTAAAATCTTGAAGGGAAACACTCCCATTCTTGGTGTTCGTGGTTAAATTTTTCTGGTTTACTATTTTGGATGTAGTGAATTCATGTCAATGCTTTTATGTAAGAAAATTATATTTTTAAAATGTTACGTAAGCCGTTTCTTTTAAGGAAAAGAAGTTCCTTGTGTAATTTCGTTTTCATTGGATATTGTTGAAGTTGTCATGCTGTAACCAAATGTGCAGGCGAGTGGGAAGTAACTTGTTTCCCTCCCACTCCACCGACTGAAATTTGAGACACCTGGGACGTTGATAACTTTCATTTGCTTGTTTGCTTTCTGAGACGAAGGTTGTCAAGATTCCGATTGCAGTGTTTGTAAATCTGTACTGTGATATAGTGTAGGATAAAGTTGATCCTTACTTATGAAATAGACGAAAATGGTACGTATATTTAGTAGGGATTCATCAGATGTGGATAGATTTTTGCCTTATTTACTTTCGTTTATGTTTAAATGTAGTTTTATCAAAATTTTCAGTATGTTATTTTAAAAGGAAATGTGTTGGGACCTCTTTGGAGGTGAGCTCATTACAGTGATTAACATTAAAACTCACTGGGTGGTCTCCTCTCGAGAGCGGATCTCATTTTTGTCAACACCCGAGTAATTGTATCTTGCCGAATTACGATTGTTATTTGTGGCGTGCTGAAAATTTTTCTTTGGCGAACGTTAAGCAAGAATTCATGGCACACACCTGAGGGGAGAAATCCGAGTTTAATGTTTACATTTTTTCATTACTGGGGTTTCTCCTCCATGGTGCGTTACCTTCAAATATACAAGTTTGCCAGATTGCAAATATTTTTATATGTTTCGTGCTTTATAATTTCGGTTATCCGTTAATACTATATTATGGTGCCAGTTGAAATATAAGTTCACGGAATCTCCTTCGAGGTGAGATCATGACGGTGATGTAAATTTTAGCTTCACTGGGTGGTCTCCTCTCGAAGGCGGTTTTCATTCAACAGAAGAAAGAGGATACACAAAAATAATTGTGTTCTAGGATTTCTTTTCCACCAGTTGAAATAATAATGTGCGCACTTGAGAGGCGATTGCCAAGTTTATGTTTTATTTTTCATTATTGGGTTTTCTCCTTCATGGCGCGTGATGCTTATACCGTCGACTGTTAAGAAATAAAATTTTCTTATGTGGGCTTTGGTTCCACTTCTCTTTGGCTTTGTCCTATTTGGAACTGATAAAGCTATTGAGTGGTGGCACCGCGGCCCTTTCATCGATAATACAATGTATTAGTCCAGAAGTTAAAATTCGTTAATATTGCAAGTTTTTAAAATCTTGAAGGGAAACACTCCCATTCTTGGTGTTCGTGGTTAAATTTTTCTGGTTTACTATTTTGGATGTAGGGAATTCATGTCAATGCTTTTATGTAAGAAAATTATATTTTTAAAATGATACGTAAGCCGTTTCTTTTAAGGAAAAGAAGTTCCTTGTGTAATTTCATTTTCATTGGATATTGTTGAAGTTGTCATGCTGTAACCAAATGTGCAGGCGAGTGGGAAGTAACTTGCTTCCCTCCCACTCCACCGACTGAAATTTGAGACACCTGGGACGTTGATAACTTTCATTTGCTTGTTTGCTTTCTGAGACGAAGGTTGGCAAGTTTCCGATTGCAGTGTTTGTAAATCTGTACTGTGATATAGTGTAGGATAAAGTTGATCCTTACTTATGAAATAGACGAAAATGGTACGTATATTTAGTAGGGATTCATCAGATGTGGATAGATTTTTGCGTTATTTACTTTCGTTTATGTTTAAATGTAGTTTTATCAAAATTTTCAGTATGTCATTTTAAAAGGAAATGTGTTGGGACCTCTTTGGAGGCGAGCTCATTACAGTGATTAACATTAAAACTCACTGGGTGGTCTCCTCTCGAGAGCGGATCTCATTTTTGTCAACACCCGAGTAATTGTATCTTGCCGAATTACGATTTTTGTTTGTGGCGTGCTGAAAATTTTTCTTTGGCGATCGTTAAGCAAGAATTCATGGCACACACCTGAGGGGAGAAATCCGAGTTTAATGTTTACATTGTTCATTACTGGGTTTTCTCCTCCATTTTGCGTTACCTTCAAATATACAAGTTTGCCAGATTGCAAATATTTTTATATGTTTCGTGCTTTATAATTTCGGTTATCCGTTAATACTATATTATGGTGCCAGTTGAAATATAAGTTCACGGAATCTTCTTCGAGGTGAGATCATGACGGTGATGTAAATTTAACTTCACTGGGTGGTGTCCTCTCGAAGGCGGTTTTCATTCAACAGAAGAAAGAGGATACACAGAAATAATTGTGTTCTAGGATATCTTTTCCACCAGTTGAAATAATAATGTGCGCACTTGAGAGGCGATTGCCAAGTTTATGTTTTATTTTTCATTACTGGGTTTTCTCCTTCATGGCGCGTGATGCTTATACCCTCGACTGTTAAGAAATAAAATTTTCTTATGTGGGCTTTGGTTCCACTTCTCTTTGGCTTTGTCCTATTTGGAACTGATAAAGCTATTGAGTGGTGGCACCGCGGCCCTTCCATCGATAATACAATGTATTAGTCCAGAAGTTAAAATTCGTTAATATTGCAAGTTTTTAAAATCTTGAAGGGAAACACTCCCATTCTTGGTGTTCGTGGTTAAATTTTTCTGGTTTACTATTTTGGATGTAGGGAATTCATGTCAATGCTTTTATGTAAGAAAATTATATTTTTAAAATGATACGTAAGCCGTTTCTTTTAAGGAAAAGAAGTTCCTTGTGTAATTTCATTTTCATTGGATATTGTTGAAGTTGTCATGCTTTAACCAAATGTGCAGGCGAGTGGGAAGTAACTTGCTTCCCTCCCACTCCACCGACTGAAATTTGAGACACCTGGGACGTTGATAACTTTCATTTGCTTGTTTGCTTTCTGAGACGAAGGTTGGCAAGTTTCCGATTGCAGTGTTTGTAAATCTGTACTGTGATATAATGTAAGATAAAGTTGATCCTTACTTATGAAATAGACGAAAATGGTACGTATATTTAGTAGGGATTCATCATATGTGGATAGATTTTTGCGTTATTTACTTTCGTTTATGTTTAAATGTAGTTTTATCAAAATTTTCAGTATGTTATTTTAAAAGGAAATGTGTTGGGACTTCTTTGGAGGCGAGCTCATTACAGTGATTAACATTAAAACTCACTGGGTGGTCTCCTCGAGAGCGGATCTCATTTTTGTCAACACCCGAGTATTTGTATCTTGCCCAATTACGATTGTTGTTTGTGGCGTGCTGAAAATTTTTCTTTGGCGAACGTTAAGCAAGAATTCATGGCACACACCTGAGGGGAGAAATCCGAGTTTAATGTTTACATTGTTCATTACTGGGTTTTCTCCTCCATGGTGCGTTACCTTCAAATATACAAGTTTGCCAGATTGCAAATATTTTTATATGTTTCGTGCTTTATAATTTCGGTTATCCGTTAATACTATATTATGGTGCCAGTTGAAATATAAGTTCACGGAATCTCCTTCGAGGTGAGATCATGACGGTGATGTAAATTTTAGCTTCACTGTGTGGTCTCCTCTCGAAGGCGGTTTTCGTTCAACAGAAGAAAGAGGATACACAAAAATAATTGTGTTCTAGGATTTCTTTTCCACCAGTTGAAATAATAATGTGCGCACTTGAGAGGCGATTGCCAAGTTTATGTTTTATTTTTCATTACTGGGTTTTCTCCTTCATGGCGCGTGATTCTTATACCCTCGACTGTTAAATAAAATTTTCTTATGTGGGCTTTGGTTCCACTTCTCTTTGGCTTTGTCCTATTTGGAACTGATAAAGCTATTGAGTGGTGGCACCGCGGCCCTTTCATCGATAATACAATGTATTAGTCCAGAAGTTAAAATTCGTTAATATTGCAAGTTTTTAAAATCTTGAAGGGAAACACTCCCATTCTTGGTGTTCTTGGTTAAATTTTTCTGGTTTAATATTTTGATGTAGGGAATTCATGTCAATGCTTTTATGTAAGAAAATTATATTTTTAAAATGATACGTAAGCCGTTTCTTTTAAGGAAAAGAAGTTCCTTGTGTAATTTCATTTTCATTGGATATTGTTGAAGTTGTCATGCTGTAACCAAATGTGCAGGCGAGTGGGAAGTAACTTGCTTCCCTCCCACTCCACCGACTGAAATTTGAGACACCTGGGACGTTGATAACTTTCATTTGCTTGTTTGCTTTCTGAGACGAAGGTTGGCAAGTTTCCGATTGCAGTGTTTGTAAATCTGTACTGTGATATAGTGTAGGATAAAGTTGATCCTTACTTATGAAATAGACGAAAATGGTACGTATATTTAGTAGGGATTCATCAGATGTGGATAGATTTTTGCGTTATTTACTTTCGTTTATGTTTAAATGTAGTTTTATCAAAATTTTCAGTATGTCATTTTAAAAGGAAATGTGTTGGGACCTCTTTGGAGGCGAGCTCATTACAGTGATTAACATTAAAACTCACTGGGTGGTCTCCTCTCGAGAGCGGATCTCATTTTTGTCAACACCCGAGTAATTGTATCTTGCCGAATTACGATTTTTGTTTGTGGCGTGCTGAAAATTTTTCTTTGGCGAACGTTAAGCAAGAATTCATGGCACACACCTGAGGGGAGAAATCCGAGTTTAATGTTTACATTTTTCATTACTGGGGTTTCTCCTCCATGGTGCGTTACCTTCAAATATACAAGTTTGCCAGATTGCAAATATTTTTATATGTTTCGTGCTTTATAATTTCGGTTATCCGTTAATACTATATTATGGTGCCAGTTGAAATATAAGTTCACGGAATCTTCTTCGAGGTGAGATCATGACGGTGATGTAAATTTAACTTCACTGGGTGGTGTCCTCTCGAAGGCGGTTTTCATTCAACAGAAGAAAGAGGATACACAGAAATAATTGTGTTCTAGGATATCTTTTCCACCAGTTGAAATAATAATGTGCGCACTTGAGAGGCGATTGCCAAGTTTGTGTTTTATTTTTCATTACTGGGTTTTCTCCTTCATGGCGCGTGATGCTTATACCCTCGACTGTTAAGAAATAAAATTTTCTTATGTGGGCTTTGGTTCCACTTCTCTTTGGCTTTGTCCTATTTGGAACTGATAAAGCTATTGAGTGGTGGCACCGCGGCCCTTCCATCGATAATACAATGTATTAGTCCAGAAGTTAAAATTCGTTAATATTGCAAGTTTTTAAAATCTTGAAGGGAAACACTCCCATTCTTGGTGTTCGTGGTTAAATTTTTCTGGTTTACTATTTTGGATGTAGGGAATTCATGTCAATGCTTTTATGTAAGAAAATTATATTTTTAAAATGATACGTAAGCCGTTTCTTTTAAGGAAAAGAAGTTCCTTGTGTAATTTCATTTTCATTGGATATTGTTGAAGTTGTCATGCTTTAACCAAATGTGCAGGCGAGTGGGAAGTAACTTGCTTCCCTCCCACTCCACCGACTGAAATTTGAGACACCTGGGACGTTGATAACTTTCATTTGCTTGTTTGCTTTCTGAGACGAAGGTTGGCAAGTTTCCGATTGCAGTGTTTGTAAATCTGTACTGTGATATAATGTAAGATAAAGTTGATCCTTACTTATGAAATAGACGAAAATGGTACGTATATTTAGTAGGGATTCATCATATGTGGATAGATTTATGCGTTATTTACTTTCGTTTATGTTTAAATGTAGTTTTATCAAAATTTTCAGTATGTTATTTTAAAAGGAAATGTGTTGGGACTTCTTTGGAGGCGAGCTCATTACAGTGATTAACATTAAAACTCACTGGGTGGTCTCCTCGAGAGCGGATCTCATTTTTGTCAACACCCGAGTATTTGTATCTTGCCCAATTACGATTGTTGTTTGTGGCGTGCTGAAAATTTTTCTTTGGCGAACGTTAAGCAAGAATTCATGGCACACACCTGAGGGGAGAAATCCGAGTTTAATGTTTACATTGTTCATTACTGGGTTTTCTCCTCCATGGTGCGTTACCTTCAAATATACAAGTTTGCCAGATTGCAAATATTTTTATATGTTTCGTGCTTTATAATTTCGGTTATCCGTTAATACTATATTATGGTGCCAGTTGAAATATAAGTTCACGGAATCTCCTTCGAGGTGAGATCATGACGGTGATGTAAATTTTAGCTTCACTGTGTGGTCTCCTCTCGAAGGCGGTTTTCATTCAACAGAAGAAAGAGGATACACAAAAATAATTGTGTTCTAGGATTTCTTTGCCACCAGTTGAAATAATAATGTGCGCACTTGAGAGGCGATTGCCAAGTTTATGTTTTATTTTTCATTACTGGGTTTTCTCCTTCATGGCGCGTGATGCTTATACCCTCGACTGTTAAATAAAATTTTCTTATGTGGGCTTTGGTTCCACTTCTCTTTGGCTTTGTCCTATTTGGAACTGATAAAGCTATTGAGTGGTGGCACCGCGGCCCTTTCATCGATAATAGAATGTATTAGTCCAGAAGTTAAAATTCGTTAATATTGCAAGTTTTTAAAATCTTGAAGGGAAACACTCCCATTCTTGGTGTTCGTGGTTAAATTTTTCTGGTTTACTATTTTGGATGTAGTGAATTCATGTCAATGCTTTTATGTAAGAAAATTATATTTTTAAAATGTTACGTAAGCCGTTTCTTTTAAGGAAAAGAAGTTCCTTGTGTAATTTCATTTTCATTGGATATTGTTGAAGTTGTCATGCTGTAACCAAATGTGCAGGCGAGTGGGAAGTAACTTGTTTCCCTCCCACTCCACCGACTGAAATTTGAGACACCTGGGACGTTGATAACTTTCATTTGCTTGTTTGCTTTCTGAGACGAAGGTTGTCAAGATTCCGATTGCAGTGTTTGTAAATCTGTACTGTGATATAGTGTAGGATAAAGTTGATCCTTACTTATGAAATAGACGAAAATGGTACGTATATTTAGTAGGGATTCATCAGATGTGGATAGATTTTTGCCTTATTTACTTTCGTTTATGTTTAAATGTAGTTTTATCAAAATTTTCAGTATGTTATTTTAAAGGGAAATGTGTTGGGACCTCTTTGGAGGCGAGCTCATTACAGTGATTAACATTAAAACTCACTGGGTGGTCTCCTTTCGAGAGCGGATCTCATTTTTGTCAACACCCGAGTAATTGTATCTTGCCGAATTACGATTGTTGTTTGTGGCGTGCTGAAAATTTTTCTTTGCGAACGTTAAGCAAGAATTCATGGCACACACCTGAGGGGAGAAATCCGAGTTTAATGTTTACATTGTTCATTACTGGGTTTTCTCCTCCATGGTGCGTTACCTTCAAATATACAAGTTTGCCAGATTGCAAATATTTTTATGTTTCGTGCTTTATAATTTCGGTTATCCGTTAATACTATATTATGGTGCCAGTTGAAATATAAGTTCACGGAATCTTCTTCGAGGTGAGATCATGACGGTGATGTAAATTTAACTTCACTGGGTGGTCTCCTCTCGAAGGCGGTTTTCATTCAACAGAAGAAAGAGGATACACAGAAATAATTGTGTTCTAGGATTTCTTTGCCACCAGTTGAAATAATAATGTGCGCACTTGAGAGGCGATTGCCAAGTTTATGTTTTATTTTTCATTACTGGGTTTTCTCCTTCATGGCGCGTGATGCTTATACCCTCGACTGTTAAATAAAATTTTCTTATGTGGGCTTTGGTTCCACTTCTCTTTGGCTTTGTCCTATTTGGAACTGATAAAGCTATTGAGTGGTGGCACCGCGGCCCTTTCATCGATAATAGAATGTATTAGTCCAGAAGTTAAAATTCGTTAATATTGCAAGTTTTTAAAATCTTGAAGGGAAACACTCCCATTCTTGGTGTTCGTGGTTAAATTTTTCTGGTTTACTATTTTGGATGTAGTGAATTCATGTCAATGCTTTTATGTAAGAAAATTATATTTTTAAAATGTTACGTAAGCCGTTTCTTTTAAGGAAAAGAAGTTCCTTGTGTAATTTCGTTTTCATTGGATATTGTTGAAGTTGTCATGCTGTAACCAAATGTGCAGGCGAGTGGGAAGTAACTTGTTTCCCTCCCACTCCACCGACTGAAATTTGAGACACCTGGGACGTTGATAACTTTCATTTGCTTGTTTGCTTTCTGAGACGAAGGTTGTCAAGATTCCGATTGCAGTGTTTGTAAATCTGTACTGTGATATAGTGTAGGATAAAGTTGATCCTTACTTATGAAATAGACGAAAATGGTACGTATATTTAGTAGGGATTCATCAGATGTGGATAGATTTTTGCCTTATTTACTTTCGTTTATGTTTAAATGTAGTTTTATCAAAATTTTCAGTATGTTATTTTAAAAGGAAATGTGTTGGGACCTCTTTGGAGGTGAGCTCATTACAGTGATTAACATTAAAACTCACTGGGTGGTCTCCTCTCGAGAGCGGATCTCATTTTTGTCAACACCCGAGTAATTGTATCTTGCCGAATTACGATTGTTATTTGTGGCGTGCTGAAAATTTTTCTTTGGCGAACGTTAAGCAAGAATTCATGGCACACACCTGAGGGGAGAAATCCGAGTTTAATGTTTACATTTTTTCATTACTGGGGTTTCTCCTCCATGGTGCGTTACCTTCAAATATACAAGTTTGCCAGATTGCAAATATTTTTATATGTTTCGTGCTTTATAATTTCGGTTATCCGTTAATACTATATTATGGTGCCAGTTGAAATATAAGTTCACGGAATCTCCTTCGAGGTGAGATCATGACGGTGATGTAAATTTTAGCTTCACTGGGTGGTCTCCTCTCGAAGGCGGTTTTCATTCAACAGAAGAAAGAGGATACACAAAAATAATTGTGTTCTAGGATTTCTTTTCCACCAGTTGAAATAATAATGTGCGCACTTGAGAGGCGATTGCCAAGTTTATGTTTTATTTTTCATTATTGGGTTTTCTCCTTCATGGCGCGTGATGCTTATACCGTCGACTGTTAAGAAATAAAATTTTCTTATGTGGGCTTTGGTTCCACTTCTCTTTGACTTTGTCCTATTTGGAACTGATAAAGCTATTGAGTGGTGGCACCGCGGCCCTTTCATCGATAATACAATGTATTAGTCCAGAAGTTAAAATTCGTTAATATTGCAAGTTTTTAAAATCTTGAAGGGAAACACTCCCATTCTTGGTGTTCGTGGTTAAATTTTTCTGGTTTACTATTTTGGATGTAGGGAATTCATGTCAATGCTTTTATGTAAGAAAATTATATTTTTAAAATGATACGTAAGCCGTTTCTTTTAAGGAAAAGAAGTTCCTTGTGTAATTTCATTTTCATTGGATATTGTTGAAGTTGTCATGCTGTAACCAAATGTGCAGGCGAGTGGGAAGTAACTTGCTTCCCTCCCACTCCACCGACTGAAATTTGAGACACCTGGGACGTTGATAACTTTCATTTGCTTGTTTGCTTTCTGAGACGAAGGTTGGCAAGTTTCCGATTGCAGTGTTTGTAAATCTGTACTGTGATATAGTGTAGGATAAAGTTGATCCTTACTTATGAAATAGACGAAAATGGTACGTATATTTAGTAGGGATTCATCAGATGTGGATAGATTTTTGCGTTATTTACTTTCGTTTATGTTTAAATGTAGTTTTATCAAAATTTTCAGTATGTCATTTTAAAAGGAAATGTGTTGGGACCTCTTTGGAGGCGAGCTCATTACAGTGATTAACATTAAAACTCACTGGGTGGTCTCCTCTCGAGAGCGGATCTCATTTTTGTCAACACCCGAGTAATTGTATCTTGCCGAATTACGATTTTTGTTTGTGGCGTGCTGAAAATTTTTCTTTGGCGATCGTTAAGCAAGAATTCATGGCACACACCTGAGGGGAGAAATCCGAGTTTAATGTTTACATTGTTCATTACTGGGTTTTCTCCTCCATTTTGCGTTACCTTCAAATATACAAGTTTGCCAGATTGCAAATATTTTTATATGTTTCGTGCTTTATAATTTCGGTTATCCGTTAATACTATATTATGGTGCCAGTTGAAATATAAGTTCACGGAATCTTCTTCGAGGTGAGATCATGACGGTGATGTAAATTTAACTTCACTGGGTGGTGTCCTCTCGAAGGCGGTTTTCATTCAACAGAAGAAAGAGGATACACAGAAATAATTGTGTTCTAGGATATCTTTTCCACCAGTTGAAATAATAATGTGCGCACTTGAGAGGCGATTGCCAAGTTTATGTTTTATTTTTCATTACTGGGTTTTCTCCTTCATGGCGCGTGATGCTTATACCCTCGACTGTTAAGAAATAAAATTTTCTTGTGTGGGCTTTGGTTCCACTTCTCTTTGGCTTTGTCCTATTTGGAACTGATAAAGCTATTGAGTGGTGGCACCGCGGCCCTTCCATCGATAATACAATGTATTAGTCCAGAAGTTAAAATTCGTTAATATTGCAAGTTTTTAAAATCTTGAAGGAAAACACTCCCATTCTTGGTGTTCGTGGTTAAATTTTTCTGGTTTACTATTTTGGATGTAGGGAATTCATGTCAATGCTTTTATGTAAGAAAATTATATTTTTAAAATGATACGTAAGCCGTTTCTTTTAAGGAAAAGAAGTTCCTTGTGTAATTTCATTTTCATTGGATATTGTTGAAGTTGTCATGCTTTAACCAAATGTGCAGGCGAGTGGGAAGTAACTTGCTTCCCTCCCACTCCACCGACTGAAATTTGAGACACCTGGGACGTTGATAACTTTCATTTGCTTGTTTGCTTTCTGAGACGAAGGTTGGCAAGTTTCCGATTGCAGTGTTTGTAAATCTGTACTGTGATATAATGTAAGATAAAGTTGATCCTTACTTATGAAATAGACGAAAATGGTACGTATATTTAGTAGGGATTCATCATATGTGGATAGATTTTTGCGTTATTTACTTTCGTTTATGTTTAAATGTAGTTTTATCAAAATTTTCAGTATGTTATTTTAAAAGGAAATGTGTTGGGACTTCTTTGGAGGCGAGCTCATTACAGTGATTAACATTAAAACTCACTGGGTGGTCTCCTCGAGAGCGGATCTCATTTTTGTCAACACCCGAGTATTTGTATCTTGCCCAATTACGATTGTTGTTTGTGGCGTGCTGAAAATTTTTCTTTGGCGAACGTTAAGCAAGAATTCATGGCACACACCTGAGGGGAGAAATCCGAGTTTAATGTTTACATTGTTCATTACTGGGTTTTCTCCTCCATGGTGCGTTACCTTCAAATATACAAGTTTGCCAGATTGCAAATATTTTTATATGTTTCGTGCTTTATAATTTCGGTTATCCGTTAATACTATATTATGGTGCCAGTTGAAATATAAGTTCACGGAATCTCCTTCGAGGTGAGATCATGACGGTGATGTAAATTTTAGCTTCACTGTGTGGTCTCCTCTCGAAGGCGGTTTTCGTTCAACAGAAGAAAGAGGATACACAAAAATAATTGTGTTCTAGGATTTCTTTTCCACCAGTTGAAATAATAATGTGCGCACTTGAGAGGCGATTGCCAAGTTTATGTTTTATTTTTCATTACTGGGTTTTCTCCTTCATGGCGCGTGATTCTTATACCCTCGACTGTTAAATAAAATTTTCTTATGTGGGCTTTGGTTCCACTTCTCTTTGGCTTTGTCCTATTTGGAACTGATAAAGCTATTGAGTGGTGGCACCGCGGCCCTTTCATCGATAATACAATGTATTAGTCCAGAAGTTAAAATTCGTTAATATTGCAAGTTTTTAAAATCTTGAAGGGAAACACTCCCATTCTTGGTGTTCTTGGTTAAATTTTTCTGGTTTAATATTTTGATGTAGGGAATTCATGTCAATGCTTTTATGTAAGAAAATTATATTTTTAAAATGATACGTAAGCCGTTTCTTTTAAGGAAAAGAAGTTCCTTGTGTAATTTCATTTTCATTGGATATTGTTGAAGTTGTCATGCTGTAACCAAATGTGCAGGCGAGTGGGAAGTAACTTGCTTCCCTCCCACTCCACCGACTGAAATTTGAGACACCTGGGACGTTGATAACTTTCATTTGCTTGTTTGCTTTCTGAGACGAAGGTTGGCAAGTTTCCGATTGCAGTGTTTGTAAATCTGTACTGTGATATAGTGTAGGATAAAGTTGATCCTTACTTATGAAATAGACGAAAATGGTACGTATATTTAGTAGGGATTCATCAGATGTGGATAGATTTTTGCGTTATTTACTTTCGTTTATGTTTAAATGTAGTTTTATCAAAATTTTCAGTATGTCATTTTAAAAGGAAATGTGTTGGGACCTCTTTGGAGGCGAGCTCATTACAGTGATTAACATTAAAACTCACTGGGTGGTCTCCTCTCGAGAGCGGATCTCATTTTTGTCAACACCCGAGTAATTGTATCTTGCCGAATTACGATTTTTGTTTGTGGCGTGCTGAAAATTTTTCTTTGGCGAACGTTAAGCAAGAATTCATGGCACACACCTGAGGGGAGAAATCCGAGTTTAATGTTTACATTTTTCATTACTGGGTTTTCTCCTCCATGGTGCGTTACCTTCAAATATACAAGTTTGCCAGATTGCAAATATTTTTATATGTTTCGTGCTTTATAATTTCGGTTATCCGTTAATACTATATTATGGTGCCAGTTGAAATATAAGTTCACGGAATCTCCTTCGAGGTGAGATCATGACGGTGATGTAAATTTTAGCTTCACTGGGTGGTTTCCTCTCGAAGGCGGTTTTCATTCAACAGAAGAAAGAGGATACACAAAAATAATTGTGTTCTAGGATTTCTTTTCCACCAGTTGAAATAATAATGTGCGCACTTGAGAGGCGATTGCCAAGTTTATGTTTTATTTTTCATTACTGGGTTTTCTCCTTCATGGCGCGTGATGCTTATACCCTCGACTGTTAAGAAATAAAATTTTCTTATGTAGGCTTTGGTTCCACTTCTCTTTGGCTTTGTCCTATTTGGAACTGATAAAGCTATTGAGTGGTGGCACCGCGGCCCTTCCATCGATAATACAATGTATTAGTCCAGAAGTTAAAATTCGTTAATATTGCAAGTTTTTAAAATCCTGAAGGGAAACACTCCCATTCTTGGTGTTCGTGGTGAAATTTTTCTGGTTTACTATTTTGGATGAAGGGAATTCATGTCAATGCTTTTATGTAAGAAAATTATATTTTTAAAATGATACGTAAGCCGTTTCTTTTAAGGAAAAGAAGTTCCTTGTGTAATTTCATTTTCATTGGATATTGTTGAAGTTGTCATGCTTTAACCAAATGTGCAGGCGAGTGGGAAGTAACTTGCTTCCCTCCCACTCCACCGATTGAAATTTGAGACACCTGGGACGTTGATAACTTTCATATGCTTGTTTGCTTTCTGAGACGAAGGTTGGCAAGTTTCCGATTGCAGTGTTTGTAAATCTGTACTGTGATATAATGTAGGATAAAGTTGATCCTTACTTATGAAATAGACGAAAATAGTACGTATATTTAGTAGGGATTCATCAGATGTGGATAGATTTTTGCGTTATTTACTTTCGTTTATGTTTAAATGTAGTTTTATCAAAATTTTCAGTATGTTATTTTAAAAGGAAATGTGTTGGGACTTCTTTGGAGGCGAGTTCATTACAGTGATTAACATTAAAACTCACTGGGTGGTCTCCTCGAGAGCGGATCTCATTTTTGTCAACACCCGAGTAATTGTATCTTGCCCAATTACGATTGTTGTTTGTGGCGTGCTGAAAATTTTTCTTTGCCGAACGTTAAGCAAGAATTCATGGCACACACCTGAGGGGAGAAATCCGAGTTTAATGTTTACATTGTTCATTACTTGGTTTTCTCCTCCATGGTGCGTTACCTTCAAATATACAAGTTTGCCAGATTGCAAATATTTTTATATGTTTCGTGCTTTATAATTTCGGTTATCCGTTAATACTATATTATGGTGCCAGTTGAAATATAAGTTCACGGAATCTCCTTCGAGGTGAGATCATGACGGTGATGTAAATTTTAGCTTCACTGTGTGGTCTCCTCTCGAAGGCGGTTTTCATTCAACAGAAGAAAGAGGATACACAAAAATAATTGTGTTCTAGGATTTCTTTTCCACCAGTTGAAATAATAATGTGCGCACTTGAGAGGCGATTGCCAAGTTTATGTTTTATTTTTCATTACTGGGTTTTCTCTTTCATGGCGCGTGATTCTTATACCCTCGACTGTTAAATAAAATTTTCTTATGTGGGCTTTGGTTCCACTTCTCTTTGGCTTTGTCCTATTTGGAACTGATAAAGCTATTGAGTGGTGGCACCGCGGCCCTTTCATCGATAATACAATGTATTAGTCCAGAAGTTAAAATTCGTTAATATTGCAAGTTTTTAAAATCTTGAAGGGAAACACTCCCATTCTTGGTGTTCTTGGTTAAATTTTTCAGGTTTAATATTTTGATGTAGGGAATTCATGTCAATGCTTTTATGTAAGAAAATTATATTTTTAAAATGATACGTAAGCCGTTTCTTTTAAGGAAAAGAAGTTCCTTGTGTAATTTCATTTTCATTGGATATTGTTGAAGTTGTCATGCTGTAACCAAATGTGCAGGCGAGTGGGAAGTAACTTGTTTCCCTCCCACTCCACCGACTGAAATTTGAGATACCTGGGACGTTGATAACTTTCATTTGCTTGTTTGCTGTCTGAGACGAAGGTTGTCAAGTTTCCGATTGCAGTGTTTGTAAATCTGTACTGTGATATAGTGAAGGATAAAATTGATCCTTACTTATGAAATTGAAGCAAATGGTACGTATATTTAGCAGGGATTCATCAGATGTGAATAGATTTTTGCGTTATTTACTTTCGTTTATGTTTAAATGTAGTTTTATCAAAATTTTCAGTATGTCATTTTAAAAGGAAATGTGTTGGGACCTCTTTGGAGGCGAGCTCATTACAGTGATTAACATTAAAACTCACTGGGTGGTCTCCTCTCGAAAGCGGATCTCATTTTTGTCAACACCCGAGTAATTGTATCTTGCTAAATTACGATTTTTGTTTGTGGCGTGCTGAAAATTTTTCTTTGGCGAACGTTAAGCAAGAATTCATGGCACACACCTGAGGGGAGAAATCCGAGTTTAATGTTTACATTGTTCATTACTGGGTTTTCTCCTCCATGGTGCGTTACCTTCAAATATACAAGTTTGCCAGATTGCAAATATTTTTATATGTTTCGTGGTTTATAATTTCGGTTATCCGTTAATACTATATTATGGTGCCAGTTGAAATATAAGTTCACGGAATCTTCTTCGAGGTGAGATCATGACGGTGATGTAAATTTAACTTCACTGGGTGGTGTCCTCTCGAAGGCGGTTTTCATTCAACAGAAGAAAGAGGATACACAGAAATAATTGTGTTCTAGGATTTCTTTTCCACCAGTTGAAATAATAATGTGCGCACTTGAGAGGCGATTGCCAAGTTTATGTTTTATTTTTCATTACTGGGTTTTCTCCTTCATGGCGCGTGATGCTTATACCCTCGACTGTTAAGAAATAAAATTTTCTTATGTGGGCTTTGGTTCCACTTCTCTTTGGTTTGTCCTATTTGGAACTGATAAAGCTATTGAGTGGTGGCACCGCGGCCCTTCCATCGATAATACAATGTATTAGTCCAGAAGTTAAAATTCATTAATATTGCAAGTTTTTAAAATCTTGAAGGGAAACACTCCCATTCTTGGTGTTCGTGGTTAAATTTTTCTGGTTTACTATTTTGGATGTAGGGAATTCATGTCAATGCTTTTATGTAAGAAAATTATATTTTTAAAATGATACGTAAGCCGTTTCTTTTAAGGAAAAGAATTTCCTTGTGTAATTTCATTTTCATTGGATATTGTTGAAGTTGTCATGCTGTAACCAAATGTGCAGGCGAGTGGGAAGTAACTTGTTTCCCTCCCACTCCACCGACTGAAATTTGAGATACCTGGGACGTTGATAACTTTCATTTGCTTGTTTGCTGTCTGAGACGAAGGTTGTCAAGTTTCCGATTGCAGTGTTTGTAAATCTGTACTGTGATATAGTGTAGGATAAAATTGATCCTTACTTATGAAATAGAAGCAAATGGTACGTATATTTAGCAGGGATTCATCAGATGTGAATAGATTTTTGCGTTATTTACTTTCGTTTATGTTTAAATGTAGTTTTATCAAAATTTTCAGTATGTTATTTTAAAAGGAAATGTGTTGGGACTTCTTTGGAGGCGAGCTCATTACAGTGATTAACATTAAAACACACTGGGTGGTCTCCTCGAGAGCGGATCTCATTTTTGTCAACACCCGAGTAATTGTATCTTGCCCAATTACGATTGTTGTTTGTGGCGTGCTGAAAATTTTTCTTTGCCGAACGTTAAGCAAGAATTCATGGCACACACCTGAGGGGAGAAATCCGAGTTTAATGTTTACATTGTTCATTACTTGGTTTTCTCCTCCATGGTGCGTTACCTTCAAATATACAAGTTTGCCAGATTGCAAATATTTTTATATGTTTCGTGCTTTATAATTTCGGTTATCCGTTAATACTATATTATGGTGCCAGTTGAAATATAAGTTCACGGAATATCCTTCGAGGTGAGATCATGACGGTGATGTAAATTTTAGCTTCACTGTGTGGTCTCCTCTCGAAGGCGGTTTTCATTCAACAGAAGAAAGAGGATACACAAAAATAATTGTGTTCTAGGATTTCTTTTCCACCAGTTGAAATAATAATGTGCGCACTTGAGAGGCGATTGCCAAGTTTATGTTTTATTTTTCATTACTGGGTTTTCTCCTTCATGGCGCGTGATGTTTATACCCTCGACTGTTAAATAAAATTTTCTTATTTGGGCTTTGGTTCCACTTCTCTTTGGCTTTGTCCTATTTGGAACTGATAAAGCTATTGAGTGGTGGCACCGCGGCCCTTTCATCGATAATACAATGTATTAGTCCAGAAGTTAAAATTCGTTAATATTGCAAGTTTTTAAAATCTTGAAGGGAAACACTCCCATTCTTGGTGTTCTTGGTTAAATTTTTCTGGTTTAATATTTTGATGTAGGGAATTCATGTCAATGCTTTTATGTAAGAAAATTATATTTTTAAAATGATACGTAAGCCGTTTCTTTTAAGGAAAAGAAGTTCCTTGTGTAATTTCATTTTCATTGGATATTGTTGAAGTTGTCATGCTGTAACCAAATGTGCAAGCGAGTGGGAAGTAACTTGTTTCCCTCCCACTCCACCGACTGAAATTTGAGATACCTGGGACGTTGATAACTTTCATTTGCTTGTTTGCTGTCTGAGACGAAGGTTGTCAAGTTTCCGATTGCAGTGTTTGTAAATCTGTACTGTGATATAGTGAAGGATAAAATTGATCCTTACTTATGAAATTGAAGCAAATGGTACGTATATTTAGCAGGGATTCATCAGATGTGAATAGATTTTTGCGTTATTTACTTTCGTTTATGTTTAAATGTAGTTTTATCAAAATTTTCAGTATGTTATTTTAAAAGGAAATGTGTTGGGACCTCTTTGGAGGTGAGCTCATTACAGTGATTAACATTAAAACTCACTGGGTGGTCTCCTCTCGAGAGCGGATCTCATTTTTGTCAACACCCGAGTAATTGTATCTTGCCGAATTACGATTTTTGTTTGTGGCGTGCTGAAAATTTTTCTTTGGCGAACGTTAAGCAAGAATTCATGGCACACACCTGAGGGGAGAAATCCGAGTTTAATGTTTACATTGTTCATTACTGGGTTTTCTCCTCCATGGTGCGTTACCTTCAAATATACAAGTTTGCCAGATTGCAAATATTTTTATATGTTTCGTGCTTTATAATTTCGGTTATCCGTTAATACTATATTATGGTGCCAGTTGAAATATAAGTTCACGGAATCTTCTTCGAGGTGAGATCATGACGGTGATGTAAATTTAACTTCACTGGGTGGTGTCCTCTCGAAGGCGGTTTTCATTCAACAGAAGAAAGAGGATACACAGAAATAATTGTGTTCTAGGATTTCTTTTCCACCAGTTGAAATAATAATGTGCGCACTTGAGAGGCGATTGCCAAGTTTATGTTTTATTTTTCATTACTGGGTTTTCTCCTTCATGGCGCGTGATGCTTATACCCTCGACTGTTAAGAAATAAAATTTTCTTATGTGGGCTTTGGTTCCACTTCTCTTTGGTTTGTCCTATTTGGAACTGATAAAGCTATTGAGTGGTGGCACCGCGGCCCTTCCATCGATAATACAATGTATTAGTCCAGAAGTTAAAATTCATTAATATTGCAAGTTTTTAAAATCTTGAAGGGAAACACTCCCATTCTTGGTGTTCGTGGTTAAATTTTTCTGGTTTACTATTTTGGATGTAGGGAATTCATGTCAATGCTTTTATGTAAGAAAATTATATTTTTAAAATGATACGTAAGCCGTTTCTTTTAAGGAAAAGAAGTTCCTTGTGTAATTTCATTTTCATTGGATATTGTTGAAGTTGTCATGCTGTAACCAAATGTGCAGGCGAGTGGGAAGTAACTTGTTTCCCTCCCACTCCACCGACTGAAATTTGAGATACCTGGGACGTTGATAACTTTCATTTGCTTGTTTGCTGTCTGAGACGAAGGTTGTCAAGTTTCCGATTGCAGTGTTTGTAAATCTGTACTGTGATATAGTGTAGGATAAAATTGATCCTTACTTATGAAATAGAAGCAAATGGTACGTATATTTAGCAGGGATTCATCAGATGTGAATAGATTTTTGCGTTATTTACTTTCGTTTATGTTTAAATGTAGTTTTATCAAAATTTTCAGTATGTTATTTTAAAAGGAAATGTGTTGGGACCTCTTTGGAGGTGAGCTCATTACAGTGATTAACATTAAAACTCACTGGGTGGTCTCCTCTCGAGAGCGGATCTCATTTTTGTCAACAACCGAGTAATTGTATCTTGCCGAATTACGATTGTTATTTGTGGCGTGCTGAAAATTTTTCTTTGGCGAACGTTAAGCAAGAATTCATGGCACACACCTGAGGGGAGAAATCCGAGTTTAATGTTTACATTTTTCATTACTGGGTTTTCTCCTCCATGGTGCGTTACCTTCAAATATACAAGTTTGCCAGATTGCAAATATTTTTATATGTTTCGTGCTTTATAATTTCGGTTATCCGTTAATACTATATTATGGTGCCAGTTGAAATATAAGTTCACGGAATCTCCTTCGAGGTGAGATCATGACGGTGATGTAAATTTTAGCTTCACTGGGTGGTCTCCTCTCGAAGGCGGTTTTCATTCAACAGAAGAGAGAGGATACACAAAAATAATTGTGTTCTAGGATTTCTTTTCCACCAGTTGAAATAATAATGTGCGCACTTGAGATGCGATTGCCAAGTTTATGTTTTATTTTTCATTACTGGGTTTTCTCCTTCATGGCGCGTGATTCTTATACCCTCGACTGTTAAGAAATAAAATTTTCTTATGTAGGCTTTGGTTCCACTTCTCTTTGGCTTTGTCCTATTTGGAACTGATAAAGCTATTGAGTGGTGGCACCGCGGCCCTTCCATCGATAATACAATGTATTAGTCCAGAAGTTAAATTTCGTTAATATTGCAAGTTTTTAAAATCTTGAAGGGAAACACTCCCATTCTTGGTGTTCGTGGTTAATTTTTCTGGTTTACTATTTTGGATGTAGGGAATTCATGTCAATGCTTTTATGTAAGAAAATTATATTTTTAAAATGATACGTAAGCCGTTTCTTTTAAGGAAAAGAAGTTCCTTGTGTAATTTCATTTTCATTGGATATTGTTGAAGTTGTCATGCTGTAACCAAATGTGCAGGCGAGTGGGAAGTAACTTGCTTCCCTCCCACTCCACCGACTGAAATTTGAGACACCTGGGACGTTGATAACTTTCATTTGCTTGTTTGCTTTCTGAGACGAAGGTTGGCAAGTTTCCGATTGCAGTGTTTGTAAATCTGTACTGTGATATAGTGTAGGATAAAGTTGATCCTTACTTATGAAATAGACGAAAATGGTACGTATATTTAGTAGGGATTCATCAGATGTGGATAGATTTTTGCGTTATTTACTTTCGTTTATGTTTAAATGTAGTTTTATCAAAATTTTCAGTATGTCATTTTAAAAGGAAATGTGTTGGGACCTCTTTGGAGGCGAGCTCATTACAGTGATTAACATTAAAACTCACTGGGTGGTCTCCTCTCGAGAGCGGATCTCATTTTTGTCAACACCCGAGTAATTGTATCTTGCCGAATTACGATTTTTGTTTGTGGCGTGCTGAAAATTTTTCTTTGGCGAACGTTAAGCAAGAATTCATGGCACACACCTGAGGGGAGAAATCCGAGTTTAATGTTTACATTGTTCATTACTGGGTTTTCTCCTCCATGGTGCGTTACCTTCAAATATACAAGTTTGCCAGATTGCAAATATTTTTATATGTTTCGTGCTTTATAATTTCGGTTATCCGTTAATACTATATTATGGTGCCAGTTGAAATATAAGTTCACGGAATCTTCTTCGAGGTGAGATCATGACGGTGATGTAAATTTAACTTCACTGGGTGGTGTCCTCTCGAAGGCGGTTTTCATTCAACAGAAGAAAGAGGATACACAGAAATAATTGTGTTCTAGGATTTCTTTTCCACCAGTTGAAATAATAATGTGCGCACTTGAGAGGCGATTGCCAATTTTATGTTTTATTTTTCATTACTGGGTTTTCTCCTTCATGGCGCGTGATGCTTATACCCTCGACTGTTAAGAAATAAAATTTTCTTATGTGGGCTTTGGTTCCACTTCTCTTTGGCTTTGTCCTATTTGGAACTGATAAAGCTATTGAGTGGTGGCACCGCGGCCCTTCCATCGATAATACAATGTATTAGTCCAGAAGTTAAAATTCGTTAATATTGCAAGTTTTTAAAATCTTGAAGGGAAACACTCCCATTCTTGGTGTTCGTGGTTAAATTTATCTGGTTTACTATTTTGGATGTAGGGAATTCATGTCAATGCTTTTATGTAAGAAAATTATATTTTTAAAATGATACGTAAGCCGTTTCTTTTAAGGAAAAGAAGTTCCTTGTGTAATTTCATTTTCATTGGATATTGTTGAAGTTGTCATGCTGTAACCAAATGTGCAGGCGAGTGGGAAGTAACTTGCTTCCCTCCCACTCCACCGACTGAAATTTGAGACACCTGGGACGTTGATAACTTTCATTTGCTTGTTTGCTTTCTGAGACGAAGGTTGGCAAGTTTCCGATTGCAGTGTTTGTAAATCTGTACTGTGATATAGTGTAGGATAAAGTTGATCCTTACTTATGAAATAGACGAAAATGGTACGTATATTTAGTAGGGATTCATCAGATGTGGATAGATTTTTGCGTTATTTACTTTCGTATATGTTTAAATGTAGTTTTATCAAAATTTTCAGTATGTTATTTTAAAGGGAAATGTGTTGGGACCTCTTTGGAGGCGAGCTCATTACAGTGATTAACATTAAAACTCACTGGGTGGTCTCCTCTCGAGAGCGGATCTCATTTTTGTCAACACCCGAGTAATTGTATCTTGCCGAATTACGATTGTTGTTTGTGGCGTGCTGAAAATTTTTCTTTGGCGAACGTTAAGCAAGAATTCATGGCACACACCTGAGGGGAGAAATCCGAGTTTAATGTTTACATTGTTCATTACTGGGTTTTCTCCTCCATGGTGCGTTACCTTCAAATATACAAGTTTGCCAGATTGCAAATATTTTTATATGTTTCGTGCTTTATAATTTCGGTTATCCGTTAATACTATATTATGGTGCCAGTTGAAATATAAGTTCACGGAATCTCCTTCGAGGTGAGATCATGACGGTGATGTAAATTTTAGCTTCACTGGGTGGTCTCCTCTCGAAGGCGGTTTTCATTCAACAGAAGAAAGAGGATACACAGAAATAATTGTGTTCTAGGATTTCTTTGCCACCAGTTGAAATAATAATGTGCGCACTTGAGAGGCGATTGCCAAGTTTATGTTTTATTTTTCATTACTGGGTTTTCTCCTTCATGGCGCGTGATGCTTATACCCTCGACTGTTAAATAAAATTTTCTTATGTGGGCTTTGGTTCCACTTCTCTTTGGCTTTGTCCTATTTGGAACTGATAAAGCTATTGAGTGGTGGCACCGCGGCCCTTTCATCGATAATAGAATGTATTAGTCCAGAAGTTAAAATTCGTTAATATTGCAAGTTTTTAAAATCTTGAAGGGAAACACTCCCATTCTTGGTGTTCGTGGTTAAATTTTTCTGGTTTACTATTTTGGATGTAGTGAATTCATGTCAATGCTTTTATGTAAGAAAATTATATTTTTAAAATGTTACGTAAGCCGTTTCTTTTAAGGAAAAGAAGTTCCTTGTGTAATTTCATTTTCATTGGATATTGTTGAAGTTGTCATGCTGTAACCAAATGTGCAGGCGAGTGGGAAGTAACTTGTTTCCCTCCCACTGCACCGACTGAAATTTGAGATACCTGGGACGTTGATAACTTTCATTTGCTTGTTTGCTGTCTGAGACGAAGGTTGTCAAGTTTCCGATTGCAGTGTTTGTAAATCTGTACTGTGATATAGTGTAGGATAAAATTGATCCTTACTTATGAAATAGAAGCAAATGGTACGTATATTTAGCAGGGATTCATCAGATGTGAATAGATTTTTGCGTTATTTACTTTCGTTTATGTTTAAATGTAGTTTTATCAAAATTTTCAGTATGTTATTTTAAAAGGAAATGTGTTGGGACCTCTTTGGAGGTGAGCTCATTACAGTGATTAACATTAAAACTCACTGGGTGGTCTCCTCTCGAGAGCGGATCTCATTTTTGTCAACACCCGAGTAATTGTATCTTGCCGAATTACGATTGTTATTTGTGGCGTGCTGAAAATTTTTCTTTGGCGAACGTTAAGCAAGAATTCATGGCACACACCTGAGGGGAGAAATCCGAGTTTAATGTTTACATTTTTCATTACTGGGGTTTCTCCTCCATGGTGCGTTACCTTCAAATATACAAGTTTGCCAGATTGCAAATATTTTTATATGTTTCGTGCTTTATAATTTCGGTTATCCGTTAATACTATATTATGGTGCCAGTTGAAATATAAGTTCACGGAATCTCCTTCGAGGTGAGATCATGACGGTGATGTAAATTTTAGCTTCACTGGGTGGTCTCCTCTCGAAGGCGGTTTTCATTCAACAGAAGAGAGAGGATACACAAAAATAATTGTGTTCTAGGATTTCTTTTCCACCAGTTGAAATAATAATGTGCGCACTTGAGAGGCGATTGCCAAGTTTATGTTTTATTTTTCATTACTGGGTTTTCTCCTTCATGGCGCGTGATGCTTATACCCTCGACTGTTAAGAAATAAAATTTTCTTATGTAGGCTTTGGTTCCACTTCTCTTTGGCTTTGTCCTATTTGGAACTGATAAAGCTATTGAGTGGTGGCACCGCGGCCCTTCCATCGATAATACAATGTATTAGTCCAGAAGTTAAAATTCGTTAATATTGCAAGTTTTTAAAATCTTGAAGGGAAACACTCCCATTCTTGGTGTTCGTGGTTAAATTTTTCTGGTTTACTATTTTGGATGTAGGGAATTCATGTCAATGCTTTTATGTTAGAAAATTATATTTTTAAAATGATACGTAAGCCGTTTCTTTTAAGGAAAAGAAGTTCCTTGTGTAATTTCATTTTCATTGGATATTGTTGAAGTTGTCATGCTGTAACCAAATGTGCAGGCGAGTGGGAAGTAACTTGCTTCCCTCCCACTCCACCGACTGAAATTTGAGACACCTGGGACGTTGATAACTTTCATTTGCTTGTTTGCTTTCTGAGACGAAGGTTGTCAAGTTTCCGATTGCAGTGTTTGTAAATCTGTACTGTGATATAGTGTAGGATAAAGTTGATCCTTACTTATGAAATAGACGAAAATGGTACGTATATTTAGTAGGGATTCATCAGATGTGGATAGATTTTTGCGTTATTTACTTTCGTTTATGTTTAAATGTAGTTTTATCAAAATTTTCAGTATGTTATTTTAAAAGGAAATGTGTTGGGACCTCTTTGGAGGCGAGCTCATTACAGTGATTAACATTAAAACTCACTGGGTGGTCTCCTCTCGAAAGCGGATCTCATTTTTGTCAACACCCGAGTAATTGTATCTTGCCGAATTACGATTTTTGTTTGTGGCGTGCTGAAAATTTTTCTTTGGCGAACGTTAAGCAAGAATTCATGGCACACACCTGAGGGGAGAAATCCGAGTTTAATGTTTACATTGTTCATTACTGGGTTTTCTCCTCCATGGTGCGTTACCTTCAAATATACAAGTTTGCCAGATTGCAAATATTTTTATATGTTTCGTGCTTTATAATTTCGGTTATCCGTTAATACTATATTATGGTGCCAGTTGAAATATAAGTTCACGGAATCTTCTTCGAGGTGAGATCATGACGGTGATGTAAATTTAACTTCACTGGGTGGTGTCCTCTCGAAGGCGGTTTTCATTCAACAGAAGAAAGAGGATACACAGAAATAATTGTGTTCTAGGATTTCTTTTCCACCAGTTGAAATAATAATGTCCGCGGCCCTTTCATCGATAATACAATGTATTAGTCCAGAAGTTAAAATTCGTTAATATTGCAAGTTTTTAAAATCTTGAAGGGAAACACTCCCATTCTTGGTGTTCGTGGTTAAATTTTTCTGGTTTACTATTTTGGATGTAGTGAATTCATGTCAATGCTTTTATGTAAGAAAATTATATTTTTAAAATGTTACGTAAGCCGTTTCTTTTAAGGAAAAGAAGTTCCTTGTGTAATTTCATTTTCATTGGATATTGTTGAAGTTGTCATGCTGTAACCAAATGTGCAGGCGAGTGGGAAGTAACTTGTTTCCCTCCCACTCCACCGACTGAAATTTGAGACACCTGGGACGTTGATAACTTTCATTTGCTTGTTTGCTTTCTGAGACGAAGGTTGGCAAGTTTCCGATTGCAGTGTTTGAAAATTTTTCTTTGGCGAACGTTAAGCAAGAATTCATGGCACACACCTGAGGGGAGAAATCCGAGTTTAATGTTTACATTGTTCATTACTGGGTTTTCTCCTCCATGGTGCGTTACCTTCAAATATACAAGTTTGCCAGATTGCAAATATTTTTATGTTTCGTGCTTTATAATTTCGGTTATCCGTTAATACTATATTATGGTGCCAGTTGAAATATAAGTTCACGGAATCTTCTTCGAGGTGAGATCATGACGGTGATGTAAATTTAACTTCACTGGGTGGTCTCCTCTCGAAGGCGGTTTTCATTCAACAGAAGAAAGAGGATACACAGAAATAATTGTGTTCTAGGATTTCTTTTCCACCAGTTGAAATAATAATGTGCTCACTTGAGAGGCGATTGCCAAGTATTGTTTTATTTTTCATTACTGGGTTTTCTCCTTCATGGCGCGTGATGCTTATACCCTCGACTGTTAAATAAAATTTTCTTATGTGGGCTTTGGTTCCACTTCTCTTTGGCTTTGTCCTATTTGGAACTGATAAAGCTATTGAGTGGTGGCACCGCGGCCCTTCCATCGATAATACAATGTATTAGTCCAGAAGTTAAAATTCGTTAATATTGCAAGTTTTTAAAATTTTGAAGGGAAACACTCCCATTCTTGGTGTTCGTGGTTAAATTTTTCTGGTTTACTATTTTGGATGAAGGGAATTCATGTCAATGCTTTTATGTAAGAAAATTATATTTTTAAAATGATACGTAAGCCGTTTGTTTTAAGGAAAAGAAGTTCCTTGTGTAATTTCATTTTCATTGGATATTGTTGAAGTTGTCATGCTTTAACCAAATGTGCAGGCGAGTGGGAAGTAACTTGCTTCCCTCCCACTCCACCGATTGAAATTTGAGACACCTGGGACGTTGATAACTTTCATATGCTTGTTTGCTTTCTGAGACGAAGGTTGGCAAGTTTCCGATTGCAGTGTTTGTAAATCTGTACTGTGATATAATGTAGGATAAAGTTGATCCTTACTTATGAAATAGACGAAAATAGTACGTATATTTAGTAGGGATTCATCAGATGTGGATAGATTTTTGCGTTATTTACTTTCGTTTATGTTTAAATGTAGTTTTATCAAAATTTTCAGTATGTTATTTTAAAAGGAAATGTGTTGGGACTTCTTTGGAGGCGAGCTCATTACAGTGATTAACATTAAAACTCACTGGGTGGTCTCCTCGAGAGCGGATCTCATTTTTGTCAACACCCGATTAATTGTATCTTGCCCAATTACGATTGTTGTTTGTGGCGTGCTGAAAATTTTTCTTTGCCGAACGTTAAGCAAGAATTCATGGCACACACCTGAGGGGAGAAATCCGAGTTTAATGTTTACATTGTTCATTACTTGGTTTTCTCCTCCATGGTGCGTTACCTTCAAATATACAAGTTTGCCAGATTGCAAATATTTTTATATGTTTCGTGCTTTATAATTTCGGTTATCCGTTAATACTATATTATGGTGCCAGTTGAAATATAAGTTCACGGAATCTCCTTCGAGGTGAGATCATGACGGTGATGTAAATTTTAGCTTCACTGTGTGGTCTCCTCTCGAAGGCGGTTTTCATTCAACAGAAGAAAGAGGATACACAAAAATAATTGTGTTCTAGGATTTCTTTTCCACCAGTTGAAATAATAATGTGCGCACTTGAGAGGCGATTGCCAAGTTTATGTTTTATTTTTCATTACTGGGTTTTCTCCTTCATGGCGCGTGATTCTTATACCCTCGACTGTTAAATAAAATTTTCTTATGTGGGCTTTGGTTCCACTTCTCTTTGGCTTTGTCCTATTTGGAACTGATAAAGCTATTGAGTGGTGGCACCGCGGCCCTTTCATCGATAATACAATGTATTAGTTCAGAAGTTAAAATTCGCTAATATTGCAAGTTTTTAAAATCTTGAAGGGAAACACTCCCATTCTTGGTGTTCTTGGTTAAATTTTTCTGGTTTAATATTTTGATGTAGGGAATTCATGTCAATGCTTTTATGTAAGAAAATTATATTTTTAAAATGATACGTAAGCCGTTTCTTTTAAGGAAAAGAAGTTCCTTGTGTAATTTCATTTTCATTGGATATTGTTGAAGTTGTCATGCTGTAACCAAATGTGCAGGCGAGTGGGAAGTAACTTGTTTCCCTCCCACTCCACCGACTGAAATTTGAGATACCTGGGACGTTGATAACTTTCATTTGCTTGTTTGCTGTCTGAGACGAAGGTTGTCAAGTTTCCGATTGCAGTGTTTGTAAATCTGTACTGTGATATAGTGAAGGATAAAATTGATCCTTACTTATGAAATTGAAGCAAATGGTACGTATATTTAGCAGGGATTCATCAGATGTGAATAGATTTTTGCGTTATTTACTTTCGTTTATGTTTAAATGTAGTTTTATCAAAATTTTCAGTATGTTATTTTAAAAGGAAATGTGTTGGGACCTCTTTGGAGGTGAGCTCATTACAGTGATTAACATTAAAACTCACTGGGTGGTCTCCTCTCGAGAGCGGATCTCATTTTTGTCAACACCCGAGTAATTGTATCTTGCCGAATTACGATTGTTATTTGTGGCGTGCTGAAAATTTTTCTTTGGCGAACGTTAAGCAAGAATTCATGGCACACACCTGAGGGGAGAAATCCGAGTTTAATGTTTACATTTTTCATTACTGGGGTTTCTCCTCCATGGTGCGTTACCTTCAAATATACAAGTTTGCCAGATTGCAAATATTTTTATATGTTTCGTGCTTTATAATTTCGGTTATCCGTTAATACTATATTATGGTGCCAGTTGAAATATAAGTTCACGGAATCTCCTTCGAGGTGAGATCATGACGGTGATGTAAATTTTAGCTTCACTGGGTGGTCTCCTCTCGAAGGCGGTTTTCATTCAACAGAAGAGAGAGGATACACAAAAATAATTGTGTTCTAGGATTTCTTTTCCACCAGTTGAAATAATAATGTGCGCACTTGAGAGGCGATTGCCAAGTTTATGTTTTATTTTTCATTACTGGGTTTTCTCCTTCATGGCGCGTGATGCTTATACCCTCGACTGTTAAGAAATAAAATTTTCTTATGTAGGCTTTGGTTCCACTTCTCTTTGGCTTTGTCCTATTTGGAACTGATAAAGCTATTGAGTGGTGGCACCGCGGCCCTTCCATCGATAATACAATGTATTAGTCCAGAAGTTAAAATTCGTTAATATTGCAAGTTTTTAAAATCTTGAAGGGAAACACTCCCATTCTTGGTGTTCGTGGTTAAATTTTTCTGGTTTACTATTTTGGATGTAGGGAATTCATGTCAATGCTTTTATGTAAGAAAATTATATTTTTAAAATGATACGTAAGCCGTTTCTTTTAAGGAAAAGAAGTTCCTTGTGTAATTTCATTTTCATTGGATATTGTTGAAGTTGTCATGCTGTAACCAAATGTGCAGGCGAGTGGGAAGTAACTTGTTTCCCTCCCACTCCACCGACTGAAATTTGAGACACCTGGGACGTTGATAACTTTCATTTGCTTGTTTGCTTTCTGAGACGAAGGTTGGCAAGTTTCCGATTGCAGTGTTTGTAAATCTGTACTGTGATATAGTGTAGGATAAAGTTGATCCTTACTTATGAAATAGACGAAAATGGTACGTATATTTAGTAGGGATTCATCAGATGTGGATAGATTTTTGCGTTATTTACTTTCGTTTATGTTTAAATGTAGTTTTATCAAAATTTTCAGTATGTCATTTTAAAAGGAAATGTGTTGGGACCTCTTTGGAGGCGAGCTCATTACAGTGATTAACATTAAAACTCACTGGGTGGTCTCCTCTCGAAAGCGGATCTCATTTTTGTCAACACCCGAGTAATTGTATCTTGCCGAATTACGATTTTTGTTTGTGGCGTGCTGAAAATTTTTCTTTGGCGAACGTTAAGCAAGAATTCATGGCACACACCTGAGGGGAGAAATCCGAGTTTAATGTTTACATTGTTCATTACTGGGTTTTCTCCTCCATGGTGCGTTACCTTCAAATATACAAGTTTGCCAGATTGCAAATATTTTTATATGTTTCGTGCTTTATAATTTCGGTTATCCGTTAATACTATATTATGGTGCCAGTTGAAATATAAGTTCACGGAATCTTCTTCGAGGTGAGATCATGACGGTGATGTAAATTTAACTTCACTGGGTGGTGTCCTCTCGAAGGCGGTTTTCATTCAACAGAAGAAAGAGGATACACAGAAATAATTGTGTTCTAGGATTTCTTTTCCACCAGTTGAAATAATAATGTGCGCACTTGAGAGGCGATTGCCAAGTTTATGTTTTATTTTTCATTACTGGGTTTTCTCCTTCATGGCGCGTGATGCTTATACCCTCGACTGTTAAATAAAATTTTCTTATGTGGGCTTTGGTTCCACTTCTCTTTGGCTTTGTCCTATTTGGAACTGATAAAGCTATTGAGTGGTGGCACCGCGGCCCTTTCATCGATAATACAATGTATTAGTCCAGAAGTTAAAATTCGTAAATATTGCAAGTTTTTAAAATCTTGAAGGGAAACACTCCCATTCTTGGTGTTCTTGGTTAAATTTTTCTGGTTTAATATTTTGGATGTAGGGAATTCATGTCAATGCTTTTATGTAAGAAAATTATATTTTTAAAATGATACGTAAGCCGTTTCTTTTAAGGAAAAGAAGTTCCTTGTGTAATTTCATTTTCATTGGATATTGTTGAAGTTGTCATGCTGTAACCAAATGTGCAGGCGAGTGGGAAGTAACTTGTTTCCCTCCCACTCCACAGACTGAAATTTGAGATACCTGGGACGTTGATAACTTTCATTTGCTTGTTTGCTGTCTGAGACGAAGGTTGTCAAGTTTCCGATTGCAGTGTTTGTAAATCTGTACTGTGATATAGTGTAGGATAAAGTTGATCCTTACTTATGAAATAGACGAAAATATTACGTATATTTAGCAGGGATTCATCAGATGTTAATAGATTTTTGCGTTATTTACTTTCGTTTATGTTTAAATGTAGTTTTATCAAAATTTTCAGTATGTTATTTTAAAAGGAAATGTGTTGGGACCTCTTTGGAGGCGAGCTCATTACAGTGATTAACATTAAAACTCACTGGGTGGTCTCCTTTCGAGAGCGGATCTCATTTTTGTCAACACCCGAGTAATTGTATCTTGCCGAATTACGATTGTTGTTTGTGGCGTGCTGAAAATTTTTCTTTGGCGAACGTTAAGCAAGAATTCATGGCACACACCTGAGGGGAGAAATCCGAGTTTAATGTTTACATTGTTCATTACTGGGTTTTCTCCTCCATGGTGCGTTACCTTCAAATATACAAGTTTGCCAGATTGCAAATATTTTTATGTTTCGTGCTTTATAATTTCGGTTATCCGTTAATACTATATTATGGTGCCAGTTGAAATATAAGTTCACGGAATCTTCTTCGAGGTGAGATCATGACGGTGATGTAAATTTAACTTCACTGGGTGGTCTCCTCTCGAAGGCGGTTTTCATTCAACAGAAGAAAGAGGATACACAGAAATAATTGTGTTCTAGGATTTCTTTTCCACCAGTTGAAATAATAATGTGCTCACTTGAGAGGCGATTGCCAAGTATTGTTTTATTTTTCATTACTGGGTTTTCTCCTTCATGGCGCGTGATGCTTATACCCTCGACTGTTAAATAAAATTTTCTTATGTGGGCTTTGGTTCCACTTCTCTTTGGCTTTGTCCTATTTGGAACTGATAAAGCTATTGAGTGGTGGCACCGCGGCCCTTCCATCGATAATACAATGTATTAGTCCAGAAGTTAAAATTCCTTAATATTGCAAGTTTTTAAAATCTTGAAGGGAAACACTCCCATTCTTGGTGTTCGTGGTTAAATTTTTCTGGTTTACTATTTTGGATGAAGGGAATTCATGTCAATGCTTTTATGTAAGAAAATTATATTTTTAAAATGATACGTAAGCCGTTTGTTTTAAGGAAAAGAAGTTCCTTGTGTAATTTCATTTTCATTGGATATTGTTGAAGTTGTCATGCTTTAACCAAATGTGCAGGCGAGTGGGAAGTAACTTGCTTCCCTCCCACTCCACCGATTGAAATTTGAGACACCTGGGACGTTGATAACTTTCATATGCTTGTTTGCTTTCTGAGACGAAGGTTGGCAAGTTTCCGATTGCAGTGTTTGTAAATCTGTACTGTGATATAATGTAGGATAAAGTTGATCCTTACTTATGAAATAGACGAAAATAGTACGTATATTTAGTAGGGATTCATCAGATGTGGATAGATTTTTGCGTTATTTACTTTCGTTTATGTTTAAATGTAGTTTTATCAAAATTTTCAGTATGTTATTTTAAAAGGAAATGTGTTGGGACTTCTTTGGAGGCGAGCTCATTACAGTGATTAACATTAAAACTCACTGGGTGGTCTCCTCGAGAGCGGATCTCATTTTTGTCAACACCCGAGTAATTGTATCTTGCCCAATTACGATTGTTGTTTGTGGCGTGCTGAAAATTTTTCTTTGCCGAACGTTAAGCAAGAATTCATGGCACACACCTGAGGGGAGAAATCCGAGTTTAATGTTTACATTGTTCATTACTTGGTTTTCTCCTCCATGGTGCGTTACCTTCAAATATACAAGTTTGCCAGATTGCAAATATTTTTATATGTTTCGTGCTTTATAATTTCGGTTATCCGTTAATACTATATTATGGTGCCAGTTGAAATATAAGTTCACGGAATCTCCTTCGAGGTGAGATCATGACGGTGATGTAAATTTTAGCTTCACTGTGTGGTCTCCTCTCGAAGGCGGTTTTCATTCAACAGAAGAAAGAGGATACACAAAAATAATTGTGTTCTAGGATTTCTTTTCCACCAGTTGAAATAATAATGTGCGCACTTGAGAGGCGATTGCCAAGTTTATGTTTTATTTTTCATTACTGGGTTTTCTCCTTCATGGCGCGTGATTCTTATACCCTCGACTGTTAAATAAAATTTTCTTATGTGGGCTTTGGTTCCACTTCTCTTTGGCTATGTCCTATTTGGAACTGATAAAGCTATTGAGTGGTGGCACCGCGGCCCTTTCATCGATAATACAATGTATTAGTTCAGAAGTTAAAATTCGTTAATATTGCAAGTTTTTAAAATCTTGAAGGGAAACACTCCCATTCTTGGTGTTCTTGGTTAAATTTTTCTGGTTTAATATTTTGATGTAGGGAATTCATGTCAATGCTTTTATGTAAGAAAATTATATTTTTAAAATGATACGTAAGCCGTTTCTTTTAAGGAAAAGAAGTTCCTTGTGTAATTTCATTTTCATTGGATATTGTTGAAGTTGTCATGCTGTAACCAAATGTGCAGGCGAGTGGGAAGTAACTTGTTTCCCTCCCACTCCACCGACTGAAATTTGAGATACCTGGGACGTTGATAACTTTCATTTGCTTGTTTGCTGTCTGAGACGAAGGTTGTCAAGTTTCCGATTGCAGTGTTTGTAAATCTGTACTGTGATATAGTGAAGGATAAAATTGATCCTTACTTATGAAATTGAAGCAAATGGTACGTATATTTAGCAGGGATTCATCAGATGTGAATAGATTTTTGCGTTATTTACTTTCGTTTATGTTTAAATGTAGTTTTATCAAAATTTTCAGTATGTTATTTTAAAAGGAAATGTGTTGGGACCTCTTTGGAGGTGAGCTCATTACAGTGATTAACATTAAAACTCACTGGGTGGTCTCCTCTCGAGAGCGGATCTCATTTTTGTCAACACCCGAGTAATTGTATCTTGCCGAATTACGATTGTTATTTGTGGCGTGCTGAAAATTTTTCTTTGGCGAACGTTAAGCAAGAATTCATGGCACACACCTGAGGGGAGAAATCCGAGTTTAATGTTTACATTTTTCATTACTGGGGTTTCTCCTCCATGGTGCGTTACCTTCAAATATACAAGTTTGCCAGATTGCAAATATTTTTATATGTTTCGTGCTTTATAATTTCGGTTATCCGTTAATACTATATTATGGTGCCAGTTGAAATATAAGTTCACGGAATCTCCTTCGAGGTGAGATCATGACGGTGATGTAAATTTTAGCTTCACTGGGTGGTCTCCTCTCGAAGGCGGTTTTCATTCAACAGAAGAGAGAGGATACACAAAAATAATTGTGTTCTAGGATTTCTTTTCCACCAGTTGAAATAATAATGTGCGCACTTGAGAGGCGATTGCCAAGTTTATGTTTTATTTTTCATTACTGGGTTTTCTCCTTCATGGCGCGTGATGCTTATACCCTCGACTGTTAAGAAATAAAATTTTCTTATGTAGGCTTTGGTTCCACTTCTCTTTGGCTTTGTCCTATTTGGAACTGATAAAGCTATTGAGTGGTGGCACCGCGGCCCTTCCATCGATAATACAATGTATTAGTCCAGAAGTTAAAATTCGTTAATATTGCAAGTTTTTAAAATCTTGAAGGGAAACACTCCCATTCTTGGTGTTCGTGGTTAAATTTTTCTGGTTTACTATTTTGGATGTAGGGAATTCATGTCAATGCTTTTATGTAAGAAAATTATATTTTTAAAATGATACGTAAGCCGTTTCTTTTAAGGAAAAGAAGTTCCTTGTGTAATTTCATTTTCATTGGATATTGTTGAAGTTGTCATGCTGTAACCAAATGTGCAGGCGAGTGGGAAGTAACTTGCTTCCCTCCCACTCCACCGACTGAAATTTGAGACACCTGGGACGTTGATAACTTTCATTTGCTTGTTTGCTTTCTGAGACGAAGGTTGGCAAGTTTCCGATTGCAGTGTTTGTAAATCTGTACTGTGATATAGTGTAGGATAAAGTTGATCCTTACTTATGAAATAGACGAAAATGGTACGTATATTTAGTAGGGATTCATCAGATGTGGATAGATTTTTGCGTTATTTACTTTCGTTTATGTTTAAATGTAGTTTTATCAAAATTTTCAGTATGTTATTTTAAAAGGAAATGTGTTGGGACCTCTTTGGAGGCGAGCTCATTACAGTGATTAACATTAAAACTCACTGGGTGGTCTCCTCTCGAAAGCGGATCTCATTTTTGTCAACACCCGAGTAATTGTATCTTGCCGAATTACGATTTTTGTTTGTGGCGTGCTGAAAATTTTTCTTTGGCGAACGTTAAGCAAGAATTCATGGCACACACCTGAGGGGAGAAATCCGAGTTTAATGTTTACATTGTTCATTACTGGGTTTTCTCCTCCATGGTGCGTTACCTTCAAATATACAAGTTTGCCAGATTGCAAATATTTTTATATGTTTCGTGCTTTATAATTTCGGTTATCCGTTAATACTATATTATGGTGCCAGTTGAAATATAAGTTCACGGAATCTTCTTCGAGGTGAGATCATGACGGTGATGTAAATTTAACTTCACTGGGTGGTGTCCTCTCGAAGGCGGTTTTCATTCAACAGAAGAAAGAGGATACACAGAAATAATTGTGTTCTAGGATTTCTTTTCCACCAGTTGAAATAATAATGTGCGCACTTGAGAGGCGATTGCCAAGTTTATGTTTTATTTTTCATTACTGGGTTTTCTCCTTCATGGCGCGTGATGCTTATACCCTCGACTGTTAAATAAAATTTTCTTATGTGGGCTTTGGTTCCACTTCTCTTTGGCTTTGTCCTATTTGGAACTGATAAAGCTATTGAGTGGTGGCACCGCGGCCCTTTCATCGATAATACAATGTATTAGTCCAGAAGTTAAAATTCGTTAATATTGCAAGTTTTTAAAATCTTGAAGGGAAACACTCCCATTCTTGGTGTTCGTGGTTAAATTTTTCTGGTTTACTATTTTGGATGTAGTGAATTCATGTCAATGCTTTTATGTAAGAAAATTATATTTTTAAAATGTTACGTAAGCCGTTTCTTTTAAGGAAAAGAAGTTCCTTGTGTAATTTCATTTTCATTGGATATTGTTGAAGTTGTCATGCTGTAACCAAATGTGCAGGCGAGTGGGAAGTAACTTGTTTCCCTCCCACTCCACCGACTGAAATTTGAGACACCTGGGACGTTGATAACTTTCATTTGCTTGTTTGCTTTCTGAGACGAAGGTTGGCAAGATTCCGATTGCAGTGTTTGTAAATCTGTACTGTGATATAGTGTAGGATAAAGTTGATCCTTACTTATGAAATAGACGAAAATGGTACGTATATTTTGTAGGGATTCATCAGATGTGGATAGATTTTTGCGTTATTTACTTTCGTTTATGTTTAAATGTAGTTTTATCAAAATTTTCAGTATGTTATTTTAAAAGGAAATGTGTTGGGACCTCTTTGGAGGCGAGCTCATTACAGTGATTAACATTAAAACTCACTGGGTGGTCTCCTTTCGAGAGCGGATCTCATTTTTGTCAACACCCGAGTAATTGTATCTTGCCGAATTACGATTGTTGTTTGTGGCGTGCTGAAAATTTTTCTTTGGCGAACGTTAAGCAAGAATTCATGGCACACACCTGAGGGGAGAAATCCGAGTTTAATGTTTACATTGTTCATTACTGGGTTTTCTCCTCCATGGTGCGTTACCTTCAAATATACAAGTTTGCCAGATTGCAAATATTTTTATGTTTCGTGCTTTATAATTTCGGTTATCCGTTAATACTATATTATGGTGCCAGTTGAAATATAAGTTCACGGAATCTTCTTCGAGGTGAGATCATGACGGTGATGTAAATTTAACTTCACTGGGTGGTGTCCTCTCGAAGGCGGTTTTCATTCAACAGAAGAAAGAGGATACACAGAAATAATTGTGTTCTAGGATTTCTTTTCCACCAGTTGAAATAATAATGTGCGCACTTGAGAGGCGATTGCCAAGTTTATGTTTTATTTTTCATTACTGGGTTTTCTCCTTCATGGCGCGTGATGCTTATACCCTCGACTGTTAAATAAAATTTTCTTATGTGGGCTTTGGTTCCACTTCTCTTTGGCTTTGTCCTATTTGGAACTGATAAAGCTATTGAGTGGTGGCACCGCGGCCCTTTCATCGATAATACAATGTATTAGTCCAGAAGTTAAAATTCGTTAATATTGCAAGTTTTTAAAATCTTGAAGGGAAACACTCCCATTCTTGGTGTTCGTGGTTAAATTTTTCTGGTTTACTATTTTGGATGTAGTGAATTCATGTCAATGCTTTTATGTAAGAAAATTATATTTTTAAAATGTTACGTAAGCCGTTTCTTTTAAGGAAAAGAAGTTCCTTGTGTAATTTCATTTTCATTGGATATTGTTGAAGTTGTCATGCTGTAACCAAATGTGCAGGCGAGTGGGAAGTAACTTGTTTCCCTCCCACTCCACCGACTGAAATTTGAGACACCTGGGACGTTGATAACTTTCATTTGCTTGTTTGCTTTCTGAGACGAAGGTTGGCAAGATTCCGATTGCAGTGTTTGTAAATCTGTACTGTGATATAGTGTAGGATAAAGTTGATCCTTACTTATGAAATAGACGAAAATGGTACGTATATTTTGTAGGGATTCATCAGATGTGGATAGATTTTTGCGTTATTTACTTTCGTTTATGTTTAAATGTAGTTTTATCAAAATTTTCAGTATGTTATTTTAAAAGGAAATGTGTTGGGACCTCTTTGGAGGCGAGCTCATTACAGTGATTAACATTAAAACTCACTGGGTGGTCTCCTTTCGAGAGCGGATCTCATTTTTGTCAACACCCGAGTAATTGTATCTTGCCGAATTACGATTGTTGTTTGTGGCGTGCTGAAAATTTTTCTTTGGCGAACGTTAAGCAAGAATTCATGGCACACACCTGAGGGGAGAAATCCGAGTTTAATGTTTACATTGTTCATTACTGGGTTTTCTCCTCCATGGTGCGTTACCTTCAAATATACAAGTTTGCCAGATTGCAAATATTTTTATGTTTCGTGCTTTATAATTTCGGTTATCCGTTAATACTATATTATGGTGCCAGTTGAAATATAAGTTCACGGAATCTTCTTCGAGGTGAGATCATGACGGTGATGTAAATTTAACTTCACTGGGTGGTCTCCTCTCGAAGGCGGTTTTCATTCAACAGAAGAAAGAGGATACACAGAAATAATTGTGTTCTAGGATTTCTTTTCCACCAGTTGAAATAATAATGTGCTCACTTGAGAGGCGATTGCCAAGTATTGTTTTATTTTTCATTACTGGGTTTTCTCCTTCATGGCGCGTGATGCTTATACCCTCGACTGTTAAATAAAATTTTCTTATGTGGGCTTTGGTTCCACTTCTCTTTGGCTTTGTCCTATTTGGAACTGATAAAGCTATTGAGTGGTGGCACCGCGGCCCTTCCATCGATAATACAATGTATTAGTCCAGAAGTTAAAATTCGTTAATATTGCAAGTTTTTAAAATCTTGAAGGGAAACACTCCCATTCTTGGTGTTCGTGGTTAAATTTTTCTGGTTTACTATTTTGGATGAAGGGAATTCATGTCAATGCTTTTATGTAAGAAAATTATATTTTTAAAATGATACGTAAGCCGTTTGTTTTAAGGAAAAGAAGTTCCTTGTGTAATTTCATTTTCATTGGATATTGTTGAAGTTGTCATGCTTTAACCAAATGTGCAGGCGAGTGGGAAGTAACTTGCTTCCCTCCCACTCCACCGATTGAAATTTGAGACACCTGGGACGTTGATAACTTTCATATGCTTGTTTGCTTTCTGAGACGAAGGTTGGCAAGTTTCCGATTGCAGTGTTTGTAAATCTGTACTGTGATATAATGTAGGATAAAGTTGATCCTTACTTATGAAATAGACGAAAATAGTACGTATATTTAGTAGGGATTCATCAGATGTGGATAGATTTTTGCGTTATTTACTTTCGTTTATGTTTAAATGTAGTTTTATCAAAATTTTCAGTATGTTATTTTAAAAGGAAATGTGTTGGGACTTCTTTGGAGGCGAGCTCATTACAGTGATTAACATTAAAACTCACTGGGTGGTCTCCTCGAGAGCGGATCTCATTTTTGTCAACACCCGAGTAATTGTATCTTGCCGAATTACGATTGTTGTTTGTGGCGTGCTGAAAATTTTTCTTTGCCGAACGTTAAGCAAGAATTCATGGCACACACCTGAGGGGAGAAATCCGAGTTTAATGTTTACATTGTTCATTACTTGGTTTTCTCCTCCATGGTGCGTTACCTTCAAATATACAAGTTTGCCAGATTGCAAATATTTTTATATGTTTCGTGCTTTATAATTTCGGTTATCCGTTAATACTATATTATGGTGCCAGTTGAAATATAAGTTCACGGAATCTCCTTCGAGGTGAGATCATGACGGTGATGTAAATTTTAGCTTCACTGTGTGGTCTCCTCTCGAAGGCGGTTTTCATTCAACAGAAGAAAGAGGATACACAAAAATAATTGTGTTCTAGGATTTCTTTTCCACCAGTTGAAATAATAATGTGCGCACTTGAGAGGCGATTGCCAAGTTTATGTTTTATTTTTCATTACTGGGTTTTCTCCTTCATGGCGCGTGATTCTTATACCCTCGACTGTTAAATAAAATTTTCTTATGTGGGCTTTGGTTCCACTTCTCTTTGGCTTTGTCCTATTTGGAACTGATAAAGCTATTGAGTGGTGGCACCGCGGCCCTTTCATCGATAATACAATGTATTAGTTCAGAAGTTAAAATTCGTTAATATTGCAAGTTTTTAAAATCTTGAAGGGAAACACTCCCATTCTTGGTGTTCTTGGTTAAATTTTTCTGGTTTAATATTTTGATGTAGGGAATTCATGTCAATGCTTTTATGTAAGAAAATTATATTTTTAAAATGATACGTAAGCCGTTTCTTTTAAGGAAAAGAAGTTCCTTGTGTAATTTCATTTTCATTGGATATTGTTGAAGTTGTCATGCTGTAACCAAATGTGCAGGCGAGTGGGAAGTAACTTGTTTCCCTCCCACTCCACCGACTGAAATTTGAGATACCTGGGACGTTGATAACTTTCATTTGCTTGTTTGCTGTCTGAGACGAAGGTTGTCAAGTTTCCGATTGCAGTGTTTGTAAATCTGTACTGTGATATAGTGAAGGATAAAATTGATCCTTACTTATGAAATTGAAGCAAATGGTACATATATTTAGCAGGGATTCATCAGATGTGAATAGATTTTTGCGTTATTTACTTTCGTTTATGTTTAAATGTAGTTTTATCAAAATTTTCAGTATGTTATTTTAAAAGGAAATGTGTTGGGACCTCTTTGGAGGTGAGCTCATTACAGTGATTAACATTAAAACTCACTGGGTGGTCTCCTCTCGAGAGCGGATCTCATTTTTGTCAACACCCGAGTAATTGTATCTTGCCGAATTACGATTGTTATTTGTGGCGTGCTGAAAATTTTTCTTTGGCGAACGTTAAGCAAGAATTCATGGCACACACCTGAGGGGAGAAATCCGAGTTTAATGTTTACATTTTTCATTACTGGGGTTTCTCCTCCATGGTGCGTTACCTTCAAATATACAAGTTTGCCAGATTGCAAATATTTTTATATGTTTCGTGCTTTATAATTTCGGTTATCCGTTAATACTATATTATGGTGCCAGTTGAAATATAAGTTCACGGAATCTCCTTCGAGGTGAGATCATGACGGTGATGTAAATTTTAGCTTCACTGGGTGGTCTCCTCTCGAAGGCGGTTTTCATTCAACAGAAGAGAGAGGATACACAAAAATAATTGTGTTCTAGGATTTCTTTTCCACCAGTTGAAATAATAATGTGCGCACTTGAGAGGCGATTGCCAAGTTTATGTTTTATTTTTCATTACTGGGTTTTCTCCTTCATGGCGCGTGATGCTTATACCCTCGACTGTTAAGAAATAAAATTTTCTTATGTAGGCTTTGGTTCCACTTCTCTTTGGCTTTGTCCTATTTGGAACTGATAAAGCTATTGAGTGGTGGCACCGCGGCCCTTCCATCGATAATACAATGTATTAGTCCAGAAGTTAAAATTCGTTAATATTGCAAGTTTTTAAAATCTTGAAGGGAAACACTCCCATTCTTGGTGTTCGTGGTTAAATTTTTCTGGTTTACTATTTTGGATGTAGGGAATTCATGTCAATGCTTTTATGTAAGAAAATTATATTTTTAAAATGATACGTAAGCCGTTTCTTTTAAGGAAAAGAAGTTCCTTGTGTAATTTCATTTTCATTGGATATTGTTGAAGTTGTCATGCTGTAACCAAATGTGCAGGCGAGTGGGAAGTAACTTGCTTCCCTCCCACTCCACCGACTGAAATTTGAGACACCTGGGACGTTGATAACTTTCATTTGCTTGTTTGCTTTCTGAGACGAAGGTTGGCAAGTTTCCGATTGCAGTGTTTGTAAATCTGTACTGTGATATAGTGTAGGATAAAGTTGATCCTTACTTATGAAATAGACGAAAATGGTACGTATATTTAGCAGGGATTCATCAGATGTGGATAGATTTTTGCGTTATTTACTTTCGTTTATGTTTAAATGTAGTTTTATCAAAATTTTCAGTATGTCATTTTAAAAGGAAATGTGTTGGGACCTCTTTGGAGGCGAGCTCATTACAGTGATTAACATTAAAACTCACTGGGTGGTCTCCTCTCGAAAGCGGATCTCATTTTTGTCAACACCCGAGTAATTGTATCTTGCCGAATTACGATTTTTGTTTGTGGCGTGCTGAAAATTTTTCTTTGGCGAACGTTAAGCAAGAATTCATGGCACACACCTGAGGGGAGAAATCCGAGTTTAATGTTTACATTGTTCATTACTGGGTTTTCTCCTCCATGGTGCGTTACCTTCAAATATACAAGTTTGCCAGATTGCAAATATTTTTATATGTTTCGTGCTTTATAATTTCGGTTATCCGTTAATACTATATTATGGTGCCAGTTGAAATATAAGTTCACGGAATCTTCTTCGAGGTGAGATCATGACGGTGATGTAAATTTAACTTCACTGGGTGGTGTCCTCTCGAAGGCGGTTTTCATTCAACAGAAGAAAGAGGATACACAGAAATAATTGTGTTCTAGGATTTCTTTTCCACCAGTTGAAATAATAATGTGCGCACTTGAGAGGCGATTGCCAAGTTTATGTTTTATTTTTCATTACTGGGTTTTCTCCTTCATGGCGCGTGATGCTTATACCCTCGACTGTTAAGAAATAAAATTTTCTTATGTGGGCTTTGGTTCCACTTCTCTTTGGTTTGTCCTATTTGGAACTGATAAAGCTATTGAGTGGTGGCACCGCGGCCCTTTCATCGATAATACAATGTATTAGTCCAGAAGTTAAAATTCATTAATGTTGCAAGTTTTTAAAATCTTGAAGGGAAACACTCCCATTCTTGGTGTTCGTGGTTAAATTTTTCTGGTTTACTATTTTGGATGTAGGGAATTCATGTCAATGCTTTTATGTAAGAAAATTATATTTTTAAAATGATACGTAAGCCGTTTCTTTTAAGGAAAAGAAGTTCCTTGTGTAATTTCATTTTCATTGGATATTGTTGAAGTTGTCATGCTGTAACCAAATGTGCAGGCGAGTGGGAAGTAACTTGTTTCCCTCCCACTCCACCGACTGAAATTTGAGACACCTGGGACGTTGATAACTTTCATTTGCTTGTTTGCTGTCTGAGACGAAGGTTGTCAAGTTTCCGATTGCAGTGTTTGTAAATCTGTACTGTGATATAGTGTAGGATAAAATTGATCCTTACTTATGAAATAGAAGCAAATGGTACGTATATTTAGCAGGGATTCATCAGATGTGAATAGATTTTTGCGTTATTTACTTTCGTTTATGTTTAAATGTAGTTTTATCAAAATTTTCAGTATGTTATTTTAAAAGGAAATGTGTTGGGACTTCTTTGGAGGCGAGCTCATTACAGTGATTAACATTAAAACACACTGGGTGGTCTCCTCGAGAGCGGATCTCATTTTTGTCAACACCCGAGTAATTGTATCTTGCCCAATTACGATTGTTGTTTGTGGCGTGCTGAAAATTTTTCTTTGCCGAACGTTAAGCAAGAATTCATGGCACACACCTGAGGGGAGAAATCCGAGTTTAATGTTTACATTGTTCATTACTTGGTTTTCTCCTCCATGGTGCGTTACCTTCAAATATACAAGTTTGCCAGATTGCAAATATTTTTATATGTTTCGTGCTTTATAATTTCGGTTATCCGTTAATACTATATTATGGTGCCAGTTGAAATATAAGTTCACGGAATCTCCTTCGAGGTGAGATCATGACGGTGATGTAAATTTTAGCTTCACTGTGTGGTCTCCTCTCGAAGGCGGTTTTCATTCAACAGAAGAAAGAGGATACACAAAAATAATTGTGTTCTAGGATTTCTTTTCCACCAGTTGAAATAATAATGTGCGCACTTGAGAGGCGATTGCCAAGTTTATGTTTTATTTTTCATTACTGGGTTTTCTCCTTCATGGCGCGTGATTCTTATACCCTCGACTGTTAAATAAAATTTTCTTATTTGGTCTTTGGTTCCACTTCTCTTTGGCTTTGTCCTATTTGGAACTGATAAAGCTATTGAGTGGTGGCACCGCGGCCCTTTCATCGATAATACAATGTATTAGTCCAGAAGTTAAAATTCGTTAATATTGCAAGTTTTTAAAATCTTGAAGGGAAACACTCCCATTCTTGGTGTTCTTGGTTAAATTTTTCTGGTTTAATATTTTGATGTAGGGAATTCATGTCAATGCTTTTATGTAAGAAAATTATATTTTTAAAATGATACGTAAGCCGTTTCTTTTAAGGAAAAGAAGTTCCTTGTGTAATTTCATTTTCATTGGATATTGTTGAAGTTGTCATGCTGTAACCAAATGTGCAGGCGAGTGGGAAGTAACTTGTTTCCCTCCCACTCCACCGACTGAAATTTGAGATACCTGGGACGTTGATAACTTTCATTTGCTTGTTTGCTGTCTGAGACGAAGGTTGTCAAGTTTCCGATTGCAGTGTTTGTAAATCTCTACTGTGATATAGTGAAGGATAAAATTGATCCTTACTTATGAAATTGAAGCAAATGGTACGTATATTTAGCAGGGATTCATCAGATGTGAATAGATTTTTGCGTTATTTACTTTCGTTTATGTTTAAATGTAGTTTTATCAAAATTTTCAGTATGTTATTTTAAAAGGAAATGTGTTGGGACCTCTTTGGAGGTGAGCTCATTACAGTGATTAACATTAAAACTCACTGGGTGGTCTCCTCTCGAGAGCGGATCTCATTTTTGTCAACACCCGAGTAATTGTATCTTGCCGAATTACGATTGTTATTTGTGGCGTGCTGAAATTTTTCTTTGGCGAACGTTAAGCAAGAATTCATGGCACACACCTGAGGGGAGAAATCCGAGTTTAATGTTTACATTTTTCATTACTGGGGTCTCTCCTCCATGGTGCGTTACCTTCAAATATACAAGTTTGCCAGATTGCAAATATTTTTATATGTTTCGTGCTTTATAATTTCGGTTATCCGTTAATACTATATTATGGTGCCAGTTGAAATATAAGTTCACGGAATCTCCTTCGAGGTGAGATCATGACGGTGATGTAAATTTTAGCTTCACTGGGTGGTCTCCTCTCGAAGGCGGTTTTCATTCAACAGAAGAGAGAGGATACACAAAAATAATTGTGTTCTAGGATTTCTTTTCCACCAGTTGAAATAATAATGTGCGCACTTGAGAGGCGATTGCCAAGTTTATGTTTTATTTTTCATTACTGGGTTTTCTCCTTCATGGCGCGTGATGCTTATACCCTCGACTGTTAAGAAATAAAATTTTCTTATGTAGGCTTTGGTTCCACTTCTCTTTGGCTTTGTCCTATTTGGAACTGATAAAGCTATTGAGTGGTGGCACCGCGGCCCTTCCATCGATAATACAATGTATTAGTCCAGAAGTTAAAATTCGTTAATATTGCAAGTTTTTAAAATCTTGAAGGGAAACACTCCCATTCTTGGTGTTCGTGGTTAAATTTTTCTGGTTTACTATTTTGGATGTAGGGAATTCATGTCAATGCTTTTATGTAAGAAAATTATATTTTTAAAATGATACGTAAGCCGTTTCTTTTAAGGAAAAGAAGTTCCTTGTGTAATTTCATTTTCATTGGATATTGTTGAAGTTGTCATGCTGTAACCAAATGTGCAGGCGAGTGGGAAGTAACTTGTTTCCCTCCCACTCCACCGACTGAAATTTGAGACACCTGGGACGTTGATAACTTTCATTTGCTTGTTTGCTTTCTGAGACGAAGGTTGGCAAGTTTCCGATTGCAGTGTTTGTAAATCTGTACTGTGATATAGTGTAGGATAAAGTTGATCCTTACTTATGAAATAGACGAAAATGGTACGTATATTTAGTAGGGATTCATCAGATGTGGATAGATTTTTGCGTTATTTACTTTCGTTTATGTTTAAATGTAGTTTTATCAAAATTTTCAGTATGTTATTTTAAAAGGAAATGTGTTGGGACCTCTTTGGAGGCGAGCTCATTACAGTGATTAACATTAAAACTCACTGGGTGGTCTCCTCTCGAAAGCGGATCTCATTTTTGTCAACACCCGAGTAATTGTATCTTGCCGAATTACGATTTTTGTTTGTGGCGTGCTGAAAATTTTTCTTTGGCGAACGTTAAGCAAGAATTCATGGCACACACCTGAGGGGAGAAATCCGAGTTTAATGTTTACATTGTTCATTACTGGGTTTTCTCCTCCATGGTGCGTTACCTTCAAATATACAAGTTTGCCAGATTGCAAATATTTTTATATGTTTCGTGCTTTATAATTTCGGTTATCCGTTAATACTATATTATGGTGCCAGTTGAAATATAAGTTCACGGAATCTTCTTCGAGGTGAGATCATGACGGTGATGTAAATTTAACTTCACTGGGTGGTGTCCTCTCGAAGGCGGTTTTCATTCAACAGAAGAAAGAGGATACACAGAAATAATTGTGTTCTAGGATTTCTTTTCCACCAGTTGAAATAATAATGTGCGCACTTGAGAGGCGATTGCCAAGTTTATGTTTTATTTTTCATTACTGGGTTTTCTCCTTCATGGCGCGTGATGCTTATACCCTCGACTGTTAAGAAATAAAATTTTCTTATGTGGGCTTTGGTTCCACTTCTCTTTGGTTTGTCCTATTTGGAACTGATAAAGCTATTGAGTGGTGGCACCGCGGCCCTTCCATCGATAATACAATGTATTAGTCCAGAAGTTAAAATTCATTAATATTGCAAGTTTTTAAAATCTTGAAGGGAAACACTCCCATTCTTGGTGTTCGTGGTTAAATTTTTCTGGTTTACTATTTTGGATGTAGGGAATTCATGTCAATGCTTTTATGTAAGAAAATTATATTTTTAAAATGATACGTAAGCCGTTTCTTTTAAGGAAAAGAAGTTCCTTGTGTAATTTCATTTTCATTGGATATTGTTGAAGTTGTCATGCTGTAACCAAATGTGCAGGCGAGTGGGAAGTAACTTGTTTCCCTCCCACTCCACCGACTGAAATTTGAGATACCTGGGACGTTGATAACTTTCATTTGCTTGTTTGCTGTCTGAGACGAAGGTTGTCAAGTTTCCGATTGCAGTGTTTGTTAATCTGTACTGTGATATAGTGTAGGATAAAATTGATCCTTACTTATGAAATAGAAGCAAATGGTACGTATATTTAGCAGGGATTCATCAGATGTGAATAGATTTTTGCGTTATTTACTTTCGTTTATGTTTAAATGTAGTTTTATCAAAATTTTCAGTATGTTATTTTAAAAGGAAATGTGTTGGGACCTCTTTGGAGGTGAGCTCATTACAGTGATTAACATTAAAACTCACTGGGTGGTCTCCTCTCGAGAGCGGATCTCATTTTTGTCAACACCCGAGTAATTGTATCTTGCCGAATTACGATTGTTATTTGTGGCGTGCTGAAAATTTTTCTCTGGCGAACGTTAAGCAAGAATTCATGGCACACACCTGAGGGGAGAAATCCGAGTTTAATGTTTACATTTTTCATTACTGGGGTTTCTCCTCCATGGTGCGTTACCTTCAAATATACAAGTTTGCCAGATTGCAAATATTTTTATATGTTTCGTGCTTTATAATTTCGGTTATCCGTTAATACTATATTATGGTGCCAGTTGAAATATAAGTTCACGGAATCTCCTTCGAGGTGAGATCATGACGGTGATGTAAATTTTAGCTTCACTGGGTGGTCTCCTCTCGAAGGCGGTTTTCATTCAACAGAAGAGAGAGGATACACAAAAATAATTGTGTTCTAGGATTTCTTTTCCACCAGTTGAAATAATAATGTGCGCACTTGAGAGGCGATTGCCAAGTTTATGTTTTATTTTTCATTACTGGGTTTTCTCCTTCATGGCGCGTGATGCTTATACCCTCGACTGTTAAGAAATAAAATTTTCTTATGTAGGCTTTGGTTCCACTTCTCTTTGGCTTTGTCCTATTTGGAACTGATAAAGCTATTGAGTGGTGGCACCGCGGCCCTTCCATCGATAATACAATGTATTAGTCCAGAAGTTAAAATTCGTTAATATTGCAAGTTTTTAAAATCTTGAAGGGAAACACTCCCATTCTTGGTGTTCGTGGTTAATTTTTCTGGTTTACTATTTTGGATGTAGGGAATTCATGTCAATGCTTTTATGTAAGAAAATTATATTTTTAAAATGATACGTAAGCCGTTTCTTTTAAGGAAAAGAAGTTCCTTGTGTAATTTCATTTTCATTGGATATTGTTGAAGTTGTCATGCTGTAACCAAATGTGCAGGCGAGTGGGAAGTAACTTGCTTCCCTCCCACTCCACCGACTGAAATTTGAGACACCTGGGACGTTGATAACTTTCATTTGCTTGTTTGCTTTCTGAGACGAAGGTTGGCAAGTTTCCGATTGCAGTGTTTGTAAATCTGTACTGTGATATAGTGTAGGATAAAGTTGATCCTTACTTTTGAAATAGACGAAAATGGTACGTATATTTAGTAGGGATTCATCAGATGTGGATAGATTTTTGCGTTATTTACTTTCGTTTATGTTTAAATGTAGTTTTATCAAAATTTTCAGTATGTCATTTTAAAAGGAAATGTGTTGGGACCTCTTTGGAGGCGAGCTCATTACAGTGATTAACATTAAAACTCACTGGGTGGTCTCCTCTCGAGAGCGGATCTCATTTTTGTCAACACCCGAGTAATTGTATCTTGCCGAATTACGATTTTTGTTTGTGGCGTGCTGAAAATTTTTCTTTGGCGAACGTTAAGCAAGAATTCATGGCACACACCTGAGGGGAGAAATCCGAGTTTAATGTTTACATTGTTCATTACTGGGTTTTCTCCTCCATGGTGCGTTACCTTCAAATATACAAGTTTGCCAGATTGTAAATATTTTTATATGTTTCGTGCTTTATAATTTCGGTTATCCGTTAATACTATATTATGGTGCCAGTTGAAATATAAGTTCACGGAATCTTCTTCGAGGTGAGATCATGACGGTGATGTAAATTTAACTTCACTGGGTGGTGTCCTCTCGAAGGCGGTTTTCATTCAACAGAAGAAAGAGGATACACAGAAATAATTGTGTTCTAGGATTTCTTTTCCACCAGTTGAAATAATAATGTGCGCACTTGAGAGGCGATTGCCAAGTATTGTTTTATTTTTCATTACTGGGTTTTCTCCTTCATGGCGCGTGATTCTTATACCCTCGACTGTTAAATAAAATTTTCTTATGTGGGCTTTGGTTCCACTTCTCTTTGGCTTTGTCCTATTTGGAACTGATAAAGCTATTGAGTGGTGGCACCGCGGCCCTTTCATCGATAATACAATGTATTAGTCCAGAAGTTAAAATTCGTTAATATTGCAAGTTTTTAAAATCTTGAAGGGAAACACTCCCATTCTTGGTGTTCTTGGTTAAATTTTTCTGGTTTAATATTTTGATGTAGGGAATTCATGTCAATGCTTTTATGTAAGAAAATTATATTTTTAAAATGATACGTAAGCCGTTTCTTTTAAGGAAAAGAAGTTCCTTGTGTAATTTCATTTTCATTGGATATTGTTGAAGTTGTCATGCTGTAACCAAATGTGCAGGCGAGTGGGAAGTAACTTGTTTCCCTCCCACTCCACCGACTGAAATTTGAGATACCTAGGACGTTGATAACTTTCATTTGCTTGTTTGCTGTCTGAGACGAAGGTTGTCAAGTTTCCGATTGCAGTGTTTGTAAATCTGTACTGTGATATAGTGTAGGATAAAGTTGATCCTTACTTATGAAATAGACGAAAATGGTACGTATATTTAGTAGGGATTCATCAGATGTGGATAGATTTTTGCGTTATTTACTTTCGTATATGTTTAAATGTAGTTTTATCAAAATTTTCAGTATGTTATTTTAAAGGGAAATGTGTTGGGACCTCTTTGGAGGCGAGCTCATTACAGTGATTAACATTAAAACTCACTGGGTGGTCTCCTCTCGAGAGCGGATCTCATTTTTGTCAACACCCGAGTAATTGTATCTTGCCGAATTACGATTGTTGTTTGTGGCGTGCTGAAAATTTTTCTTTGGCGAACGTTAAGCAAGAATTCATGGCACACACCTGAGGGGAGAAATCCGAGTTTAATGTTTACATTGTTCATTACTGGGTTTTCTCCTCCATGGTGCGTTACCTTCAAATATACAAGTTTGCCAGATTGCAAATATTTTTATGTTTCGTGCTTTATAATTTCGGTTATCCGTTAATACTATATTATGGTGCCAGTTGAAATATAAGTTCACGGAATCTTCTTCGAGGTGAGATCATGACGGTGATGTAAATTTAACTTCACTGGGTGGTCTCCTCTCGAAGGCGGTTTTCATTCAACAGAAGAAAGAGGATACACAGAAATAATTGTGTTCTAGGATTTCTTTTCCACCAGTTGAAATAATAATGTGCGCACTTGAGAGGCGATTGCCAAGTATTGTTTTATTTTTCATTACTGGGTTTTCTCCTTCATGGCGCGTGATTCTTATACCCTCGACTGTTAAATAAAATTTTCTTATGTGGGCTTTGGTTCCACTTCTCTTTGGCTTTGTCCTATTTGGAACTGATAAAGCTATTGAGTGGTGGCACCGCGGCCCTTTCATCGATAATACAATGTATTAGTCCAGAAGTTAAAATTCGTTAATATTGCAAGTTTTTAAAATCTTGAAGGGAAACACTCCCATTCTTGGTGTTCGTGGTTAAATTTTTCTGGTTTACTATTTTGGATGTAGTGAATTCATGTCAATGCTTTTATGTAAGAAAATTATATTTTTAAAATGATACGTAAGCCGTTTCTTTTAAGGAAAAGAAGTTCCTTGTGTACTTTCATTTTCATTGGATATTGTTGAAGTTGTCATGCTGTAACCAAATGTGCAGGCGAGTGGGAAGTAACTTGTTTCCCTCCCACTCCACCGACTGAAATTTGAGATACCTGGGACGTTGATAACTTTCATTTGCTTGTTTGCTGTCTGAGACGAAGGTTGTCAAGTTTCCGATTGCAGTGTTTGTAAATCTGTACTGTGATATAGTGTAGGATAAAATTGATCCTTACTTATGAAATAGAAGCAAATGGTACGTATATTTAGCAGGGATTCATCAGATTTGAATAGATTTTTGCGTTATTTACTTTCGTTTATGTTTAAATGTAGTTTTATCAAAATTTTCAGTATGTTATTTTAAAAGGAAATGTGTTGGGACCTCTTTGGAGGTGAGCTCATTACAGTGATTAACATTAAAACTCACTGGGTGGTCTCCTCTCGAGAGCGGATCTCATTTTTGTCAACACCCGAGTAATTGTATCTTGACGAATTACGATTGTTATTTGTGGCGTGCTGAAAATTTTTCTTTGGCGAACGTTAAGCAAGAATTCATGGCACACACCTGAGGGGAGAAATCCGAGTTTAATGTTTACATTTTTCATTACTGGGGTTTCTCCTCCATGGTGCGTTACCTTCAAATATACAAGTTTGCCAGATTGCAAATATTTTTATATGTTTCGTGCTTTATAATTTCGGTTATCCGTTAATACTATATTATGGTGCCAGTTGAAATATAAGTTCACGGAATCTCCTTCGAGGTGAGATCATGACGGTGATGTAAATTTTAGCTTCACTGGGTGGTCTCCTCTCGAAAGCGGTTTTCATTCAACAGAAGAGAGAGGATACACAAAAATAATTGTGTTCTAGGATTTCTTTTCCACCAGTTGAAATAATAATGTGCGCACTTGAGAGGCGATTGCCAAGTTTATGTTTTATTTTTCATTACTGGGTTTTCTCCTTCATGGCGCGTGATGCTTATACCCTCGACTGTTAAGAAATAAAATTTTCTTATGTAGGCTTTGGTTCCACTTCTCTTTGGCTTTGTCCTATTTGGAACTGATAAAGCTATTGAGTGGTGGCACCGCGGCCCTTCCATCGATAATACAATGTATTAGTCCAGAAGTTAAAATTCGTTAATATTGCAAGTTTTTAAAATCTTGAAGGGAAACATTCCCATTCTTGGTGTTCGTGGTTAAATTTTTCTGGTTTACTATTTTGGATGTAGGGAATTCATGTCAATGCTTTTATGTAAGAAAATTATATTTTTAAAATGATACGTAAGCCGTTTCTTTTAAGGAAAAGAAGTTCCTTGTGTAATTTCATTTTCATTGGATATTGTTGAAGTTGTCATGCTGTAACCAAATGTGCAGGCGAGTGGGAAGTAACTTGTTTCCCTCCCACTCCACCGACAGAAATTTGAGACACCTGGGACGTTGATAACTTTCATTTGCTTGTTTGCTTTCTGAGACGAAGGTTGGCAAGTTTCCGATTGCAGTGTTTGTAAATCTGTACTGTGATATAGTGTAGGATAAAGTTGATCCTTACTTATGAAATAGACGAAAATGGTACGTATATTTAGTAGGGATTCATCAGATGTGGATAGATTTTTGCGTTATTTACTTTCGTATATGTTTAAATGTAGTTTTATCAAAATTTTCAGTATGTTATTTTAAAGGGAAATGTGTTGGGACCTCTTTGGAGGCGAGCTCATTACAGTGATTAACATTAAAACTCACTGGGTGGTCTCCTCTCGAGAGCGGATCTCATTTTTGTCAACACCCGAGTAATTGTATCTTGCCGAATTACGATTGTTGTTTGTGGCGTGCTGAAAATTTTTCTTTCGCGAACGTTAAGCAAGAATTCATGGCACACACCTGAGGGGAGAAATCCGAGTTTAATGTTTACATTGTTCATTACTGGGGTTTCTCCTCCATGGTGCGTTACCTTCAAATATACAAGTTTGCCAGATTGCAAATATTTTTATGTTTCGTGCTTTATAATTTCGGTTATCCGTTAATACTATATTATGGTGCCAGTTGAAATATAAGTTCACGGAATCTTCTTCGAGGTGAGATCATGACGGTGATGTAAATTTAACTTCACTGGGTGGTCTCCTCTCGAAGGCGGTTTTCATTCAACAGAAGAAAGAGGATACACAGAAATAATTGTGTTCTAGGATTTCTTTTCCACCAGTTGAAATAATAATGTGCGCACTTGAGAGGCGATTGCCAAGTATTGTTTTATTTTTCATTACTGGGTTTTCTCCTTCATGGCGCGTGATGCTTATACCCTCGACTGTTAAATAAAATTTTCTTATGTGGGCTTTGGTTCCACTTCTCTTTGGCTTTGTCCTATTTGGAACTGATAAAGCTATTGAGTGGTGGCACCGCGGCCCTTCCATCGATAATACAATGTATTAGTCCAGAAGTTAAAATTCGTTAATATTGCAAGTTTTTAAAATCTTGAAGGGAAACACTCCCATTCTTGGTGTTCGTGGTTAAATTTTTCTGGTTTACTATTTTGGATGTAGGGAATTCATGTCAATGCCTTTATGTAAGAAAATTATATTTTTAAAATGATACGTAAGCCGTTTCTTTTAAGGAAAAGAAGTTCCTTGTGTAATTTCATTTTCATTGGATATTGTTGAAGTTGTCATGCTGTAACCAAATGTGCAGGCGAGTGGGAAGTAACTTGCTTCCCTCCCACTCCACCGACTGAAATTTGAGACACCTGGGACGTTGATAACTTTCATTTGCTTGTTTGCTTTCTGAGACGAAGGTTGGCAAGTTTCCGATTGCAGTGTTTGTAAATCTGTACTGTGATATAGTGTAGGATAAAGTTGATCCTTACTTATGAAATAGACGAAAATGGTACGTATATTTAGTAGGGATTCATCAGATGTGGATAGATTTTTGCGTTATTTACTTTCGTATATGTTTAAATGTAGTTTTATCAAAATTTTCAGTATGTTATTTTAAAAGGAAATGTGATAGGACCTCTTTGGAGGTGAGCTCATTACAGTGATTAACATTAAAACTCACTCTCCTCTCGAGAGCGGATCTCATTTTTGTCAACACCCGAGTAATTGTATCTTGCCGAATTACGATTGTTGTTTGTGGCGTGCTGAAAATTTTTCTTTCGCGAACGTTAAGCAAGAATTCATGGCACACACCTGAGGGGAGAAATCCGAGTTTAATGTTTACATTGTTCATTACTGGGTTTTCTCCTCCATGGTGCGTTACCTTCAAATATACAAGTTTGCCAGATTGCAAATATTTTTATGTTTCGTGCTTTATAATTTCGGTTATCCGTTAATACTATATTATGGTGCCAGTTGAAATATAAGTTCACGGAATCTTCTTCGAGGTGAGATCATGACGGTGATGTAAATTTAACTTCACTGGGTGGTCTCCTCTCGAAGGCGGTTTTCATTCAACAGAAGAAAGAGGATACACAGAAATAATTGTGTTCTAGGATTTCTTTTCCACCAGTTGAAATAATAATGTGCGCACTTGAGAGGCGATTGCCAAGTATTGTTTTATTTTTCATTACTGGGTTTTCTCCTTCATGGCGCGTGATGCTTATACCCTCGACTGTTAAATAAAATTTTCTTATGTGGGCTTTGGTTCCACTTCTCTTTGGCTTTGTCCTATTTGGAACTGATAAAGCTATTGAGTGGTGGCACCGCGGCCCTTTCATCGATAATACAATGTATTAGTCCAGAAGTTAAAATTCGTTAATATTGCAAGTTTTTAAAATCTTGAAGGGAAACACTCCCATTCTTGGTGTTCGTGGTTAAATTTTTCTGGTTTACTATTTTGGATGTAGTGAATTCATGTCAATGCTTTTATGTAAGAAAATTATATTTTTAAAATGATACGTAAGCCGTTTCTTTTAAGGAAAAGAAGTTCCTTGTGTAATTTCATTTTCATTGGATATTGTTGAAGTTGTCATGCTGTAACCAAATGTGCAGGCGAGTGGGAAGTAACTTGTTTCCCTCCCACTCCACCGACTGAAATTTGAGATACCTGGGACGTTGATAACTTTCATTTGCTTGTTTGCTGTCTGAGACGAAGGTTGTCAAGTTTCCGATTGCAGTGTTTGTAAATCTGTACTGTGATATAGTGTAGGATAAAATTGATCCTTACTTATGAAATAGAAGCAAATGGTACGTATATTTAGCAGGGATTCATCAGATGTGAATAGATTTTTGCGTTATTTACTTTCGTTTATGTTTAAATGTAGTTTTATCAAAATTTTCAGTATGTTATTTTAAAAGGAAATGTGTTGGGACCTCTTTGGAGGTGAGCTCATTACAGTGATTAACATTAAAACTCACTGGGTGGTCTCCTCTCGAGAGCGGATCTCATTTTTGTCAACACCCGAGTAATTGTATCTTGCCGAATTACGATTGTTATTTGTGGCGTGCTGAAAATTTTTCTTTGGCGAACGTTAAGCAAGAATTCATGGCACACACCTGAGGGGAGAAATCCGAGTTTAATGTTTACATTTTTCATTACTGGGTTTTCTCCTCCATGGTGCGTTACCTTCAAATATACAAGTTTGCCAGATTGCAAATATTTTTATATGTTTCGTGCTTTATAATTTCGGTTATCCGTTAATACTATATTATGGTGCCAGTTGAAATATAAGTTCACGGAATCTCCTTCGAGGTGAGATCATGACGGTGATGTAAATTTTAGCTTCACTGGGTGGTCTCCTCTCGAAGGCGGTTTTCATTCAACAGAAGAGAGAGGATACACAAAAATAATTGTGTTCTAGGATTTCTTTTCCACCAGTTGAAATAATAATGTGCGCACTTGAGAGGCGATTGCCAAGTTTATGTTTTATTTTTCATTACTGGGTTTTCTCCTTCATGGCGCGTGATGCTTATACCCTCGACTGTTAAGAAATAAAATTTTCTTATGTAGGCTTTGGTTCCACTTCTCTTTGGCTTTGTCCTATTTGGAACTGATAAAGCTATTGAGTGGTGGCACCGCGGCCCTTCCATCGATAATACAATGTATTAGTCCAGAAGTTAAAATTCGTTAATATTGCAAGTTTTTAAAATCTTGAAGGGAAACATTCCCATTCTTGGTGTTCGTTGTTAAATTTTTCTGGTTTACTATTTTGGATGTAGGGAATTCATGTCAATGCTTTTATGTAAGAAAATTATATTTTTAAAATGATACGTAAGCCGTTTCTTTTAAGGAAAAGAAGTTCCTTGTGTAATTTCATTTTCATTGGATATTGTTGAAGTTGTCATGCTGTAACCAAATGTGCAGGCGAGTGGGAAGTAACTTGTTTCCCTCCCACTCCACCGACTGAAATTTGAGACACCTGGGACGTTGATAACTTTCATTTGCTTGTTTGCTTTCTGAGACGAAGGTTGGCAAGTTTCCGATTGCAGTGTTTGTAAATCTGTACTGTGATATAGTGTAGGATAAAGTTGATCCTTACTTATGAAATAGACGAAAATGGTACGTATATTTAGTAGGGATTCATCAGATGTGGATAGATTTTTGCGTTATTTACTTTCGTTTATGTTTAAATGTAGTTTTATCAAAATTTTCAGTATGTCATTTTAAAAGGAAATGTGTTGGGACCTCTTTGGAGGCGAGCTCATTACAGTGATTAACATTAAAACTCACTGGGTGGTCTCCTCTCGAGAGCGGATCTCATTTTTGTCAACACCCGAGTAATTGTATCTTGCCGAATTACGATTTTTGTTTGTGGCGTGCTGAAAATTTTTCTTTGGCGAACGTTAAGCAAGAATTCATGGCACACACCTGAGGGGAGAAATCCGAGTTTAATGTTTACATTGTTCATTACTGGGTTTTCTCCTCCATGGTGCGTTACCTTCAAATATACAAGTTTGCCAGATTGTAAATATTTTTATATGTTTCGTGCTTTATAATTTCGGTTATCCGTTAATACTATATTATGGTGCCAGTTGAAATATAAGTTCACGGAATCTTCTTCGAGGTGAGATCATGACGGTGATGTAAATTTAACTTCACTGGGTGGTCTCCTCTCGAAGGCGGTTTTCATTCAACAGAAGAAAGAGGATACACAGAAATAATTGTTTTTTAGGATTTCTTTTCCACCAGTTGAAATAATAATGTGCGCACTTGAGAGGCGATTGCCAAGTATTGTTTTATTTTTCATTACTGGGTTTTCTCCTTCATGGCGCGTGATGCTTATACCCTCGACTGTTAAATAAAATTTTCTTATGTGGGCTTTGGTTCCACTTCTCTTTGGCTTTGTCCTATTTGGAACTGATAAAGCTATTGAGTGGTGGCACCGCGGCCCTTCCATCGATAATACAATGTATTAGTCCAGAAGTTAAAATTCGTTAATATTGCAAGTTTTTAAAATCTTGAAGGGAAACACTCCCATTCTTGGTGTTGGTGGTTAAATTTTTCTGGTTTACTATTTTGGATGTAGTGAATTCATGTCAATGCTTTTATGTAAGAAAATTATATTTTTAAAATGATACGTAAGCCGTTTCTTTTAAGGAAAAGAAGTTCCTTGTGTAATTTCATTTTCATTGGATATTGTTGAAGTTGTCATGCTGTAACCAAATGTGCAGGCGAGTGGGAAGTAACTTGTTTCCCTCCCACTCCACCGACTGAAATTTGAGACACCTGGGACGTTGATAACTTTCATTTGCTTGTTTGCTTTCTGAGACGAAGGTTGTCAAGATTCCGATTGCAGTGTTTGTAAATCTGTACTGTGATATAGTGTAGGATAAAGTTGATCCTTACTTATGAAATAGACGAAAATGGTACGTATATTTAGTAGGGATTCATCAGATGTGGATAGATTTTTGCGTTATTTACTTTCGTTTATGTTTAAATGTAGTTTTATCAAAATTTTCAGTATGTTATTTTAAAAGGAAATGTGTTGGGACCTCTTTGGAGGCGAGCTCATTACAGTGATTAACATTAAAACTCACTGGGTGGTCTCCTTTCGAGAGCGGATCTCATTTTTGTCAACACCCGAGTAATTGTATCTTGCCGAATTACGATTGTTGTTTGTGGCGTGCTGAAAATTTTTCTTTGGCGAACGTTAAGCAAGAATTCATGGCACACACCTGAGGGGAGAAATCCGAGTTTAATGTTTACATTGTTCATTACTGGGTTTTCTCCTCCATGGTGCGTTACCTTCAAATATACAAGTTTGCCAGATTGCAAATATTTTTATGTTTCGTGCTTTATAATTTCGGTTATCCGTTAATACTATATTATGGTGCCAGTTGAAATATAAGTTCACGGAATCTTCTTCGAGGTGAGATCATGACGGTGATGTAAATTTAACTTCACTGGGTGGTCTCCTCTCGAAGGCGGTTTTCATTCAACAGAAGAAAGAGGATACACAGAAATAATTGTTTTTTAGGATTTCTTTTCCACCAGTTGAAATAATAATGTGCGCACTTGAGAGGCGATTGCCAAGTATTGTTTTATTTTTCATTACTGGGTTTTCTCCTTCATGGCGCGTGATGCTTATACCCTCGACTGTTAAATAAAATTTTCTTATGTGGGCTTTGGTTCCACTTCTCTTTGGCTTTGTCCTATTTGGAACTGATAAAGCTATTGAGTGGTGGCACCGCGGCCCTTCCATCGATAATACAATGTATTAGTCCAGAAGTTAAAATTCGTTAATATTGCAAGTTTTTAAAATCTTGAAGGGAAACATTCCCATTCTTGGTGTTCGTGGTTAAATTTTTCTGGTTTACTATTTTGGATGTAGGGAATTCATGTCAATGCTTTTATGTAAGAAAATTATATTTTTAAAATGATACGTAAGCCGTTTCTTTTAAGGAAAAGAAGTTCCTTGTGTAATTTCATTTTCATTGGATATTGTTGAAGTTGTCATGCTGTAACCAAATGTGCAGGCGAGTGGGAAGTAACTTGTTTCCCTCCCACTCCACCGACTGAAATTTGAGACACCTGGGACGTTGATAACTTTCATTTGCTTGTTTGCTTTCTGAGACGAAGGTTGGCAAGTTTCCGATTGCAGTGTTTGTAAATCTGTACTGTGATATAGTGTAGGATAAAGTTGATCCTTACTTATGAAATAGACGAAAATGGTACGTATATTTAGTAGGGATTCATCAGATGTGGATAGATTTTTGCGTTATTTACTTTCGTTTATGTTTAAATGTAGTTTTATCAAAATTTTCAGTATGTCATTTTAAAAGGAAATGTGTTGGGACCTCTTTGGAGGCGAGCTCATTACAGTGATTAACATTAAAACTCACTGGGTGGTCTCCTCTCGAGAGCGGATCTCATTTTTGTCAACACCCGAGTAATTGTATCTTGCCGAATTACGATTTTTGTTTGTGGCGTGCTGAAAATTTTTCTTTGGCGAACGTTAAGCAAGAATTCATGGCACACACCTGAGGGGAGAAATCCGAGTTTAATGTTTACATTGTTCATTACTGGGTTTTCTCCTCCATGGTGCGTTACCTTCAAATATACAAGTTTGCCAGATTGTAAATATTTTTATATGTTTCGTGCTTTATAATTTCGGTTATCCGTTAATACTATATTATGGTGCCAGTTGAAATATAAGTTCACGGAATCTTCTTCGAGGTGAGATCATGACGGTGATGTAAATTTAACTTCACTGGGTGGTCTCCTCTCGAAGGCGGTTTTCATTCAACAGAAGAAAGAGGATACACAGAAATAATTGTTTTTTAGGATTTCTTTTCCACCAGTTGAAATAATAATGTGCGCACTTGAGAGGCGATTGCCAAGTATTGTTTTATTTTTCATTACTGGGTTTTCTCCTTCATGGCGCGTGATGCTTATACCCTCGACTGTTAAATAAAATTTTCTTATGTGGGCTTTGGTTCCACTTCTCTTTGGCTTTGTCCTATTTGGAACTGATAAAGCTATTGAGTGGTGGCACCGCGGCCCTTTCATCGATAATACAATGTATTAGTCCAGAAGTTAAAATTCGTTAATATTGCAAGTTTTTAAAATCTTGAAGGGAAACACTCCCATTCTTGGTGTTGGTGGTTAAATTTTTCTGGTTTACTATTTTGGATGTAGTGAATTCATGTCAATGCTTTTATGTAAGAAAATTATATTTTTAAAATGATACGTAAGCCGTTTCTTTTAAGGAAAAGAAGTACCTTGTGTAATTTTATTTTCATTGGATATTGTTGAAGTTGTCATGCTGTAACCAAATGTGCAGGCGAGTGGGAAGTAACTTGTTTCCCTCCCACTCCCCCGACTGAAATTTGAGACACCTGGGACGTTGATAACTTTCATTTGCTTGTTTGCTTTCTGAGTCGAAGGTTGTCAAGATTCCGATTGCAGTGTTTGTAAATCTGTACTGTGATATAGTGTAGGATAAAGATGATCCTTACTTATGAAATAGACGAAAATGGTACGTATATTTAGTAGGGATTCATCAGGTGTGGAAAGATTTTTGCGTTATTTACTTTCGTTTATGTTTAAATGTAGTTTTATCAAAAATTTCAGTATGTTATTTTAAAAGGAAATGTGTTGGGACCTCTTTGGAGGTGAGCTCATTACAGTGATTAACATTAAAACTCACTGATTGGTCTCCTCTCGAGAGCGGATCTCATTTTTGTCAACACCCGAGTAATTGTATCTTGCCGAATTACGATTGTTATTTGTGGCGTGCTGAAAATTTTTCTTTGGCGAACGTTAAGCAAGAATTCATGGCACACACCTGAGGGGAGAAATCCGAGTTTAATGTTTACATTGTTCATTACTGGGTTTTCTCCTCCATGGTGCGTTACCTTCAAATATACAAGTTTGCCAGATTGCAAATATTTTTATATGTTTCGTGCTTTATAATTTCGGTTATCCGTTAATACTATATTATGGTGCCAGTTGAAATATAAGTTCACGGAATCTTCTTCGAGGTGAGATCATGACGGTGATGTAAATTTAACTTCACTGGGTGGTGTCCTCTCGAAGGCGGTTTTCATTCAACAGAAGAAAGAGGATACACAGAAATAATTGTGTTCTAGGATTTCTTTTCCACCAGTTGAAATAATAATGTGCGCACTTGAGAGGCGATTGCCAAGTTTATGTTTTATTTTTCATTACTGGGTTTTCTCCTTCATGGCGCGTGATGCTTATACCCTCGACTGTTAAGAAAAAAAATTTTCTTATGTGGGCTTTGGTTCCACTTCTCTTTGGCTTTGTCCTATTTGGAACTGATAAAGCTATTGAGTGGTGGCACCGCGGCCATTCCATCGATAATACAATGTATTAGTCCAGAAGTTAAAATTCGTTAATATTGCAAGTTTTTAAAATCTTGAAGGGAAACACTCCCATTCTTGGTGTTCGTGGTTAAATTTTTCTGGTTTACTATTTTGGATGTAGGGAATTCATGTCAATGCTTTTATGTAAGAAAATTATATTTTTAAAATGATACGTAAGCCGTTTCTTTTAAGGAAAAGAAGTTCCTTGTGTAATTTCATTTTCATTGGATATTGTTGAAGTTGTCATGCTGTAACCAAATGTGCAGGCGAGTGGGAAGTAACTTGTTTCCCTCCCACTCCACCGACTGAAAATTGAGACACCTGGGACGTTGATAACTTTCATTTGCTTGTTTGCTTTCTGAGACGAAGGTTGTCAAGATTCCGATTGCAGTGTTTGTAAATCTGTACTGTGATATAGTGTAGGATAAAGTTGATCCTTACTTATGAAATAGACGAAAATGGTACGTATATTTAGTAGGGATTCATCAGATGTGGATAGATTTTTGCGTTATTTACTTTCGTTTATGTTTAAATGTAGTTTTATCAAAATTTTCAGTATGTTATTTTAAAAGGAAATGTGTTGGGACCTCTTTGGAGGCGAGCTCATTACAGTGATTAACATTAAAACTCACTGGGTGGTCTCCTTTCGAGAGCGGATCTCATTTTTGTCAACACCCGAGTAATTGTATCTTGCCGAATTACGATTGTTGTTTGTGGCGTGCTGAAAATTTTTCTTTGGCGAACGTTAAGCAAGAATTCATGGCACACACCTGAGGGGAGAAATCCGAGTTTAATGTTTACATTGTTCATTACTGGGTTTTCTCCTCCATGGTGCGTTACCTTCAAATATACAAGTTTGCCAGATTGCAAATATTTTTATGTTTCGTGCTTTATAATTTCGGTTATCCGTTAATACTATATTATGGTGCCAGTTGAAATATAAGTTCACGGAATCTTCTTCGAGGTGAGATCATGACGGTGATGTAAATTTAACTTCACTGGGTGGTCTCCTCTCGAAGGCGGTTTTCATTCAACAGAAGAAAGAGGATACACAGAAATAATTGTTTTTTAGGATTTCTTTTCCACCAGTTGAAATAATAATGTGCGCACTTGAGAGGCGATTGCCAAGTATTGTTTTATTTTTCATTACTGGGTTTTCTCCTTCATGGCGCGTGATGCTTATACCCTCGACTGTTAAATAAAATTTTCTTATGTGGGCTTTGGTTCCACTTCTCTTTGGCTTTGTCCTATTTGGAACTGATAAAGCTATTGAGTGGTGGCACCGCGGCCCTTTCATCGATAATACAATGTATTAGTCCAGAAGTTAAAATTCGTTAATATTGCAAGTTTTTAAAATCTTGAAGGGAAACACTCCCATTCTTGGTGTTCTTGGTTAAATTTTTCTGGTTTAATATTTTGATGTAGGGAATTCATGTCAATGCTTTTATGTAAGAAAATTATATTTTTAAAATGATACGTAAGCCGTTTCTTTTAAGGAAAAGAAGTTCCTTGTGTAATTTCATTTTCATTGGATATTGTTGAAGTTGTCATGCTGTAACCAAATGTTAAGGCGAGTGGAAAGTAACTTGTTTCCCTCCCACTCCACCGACTGAAATTTGAGATACCTGGGACGTTGATAACTTTCATTTGGTTGTTTGCTTTCTGAGACGAAGGTTGGCAAGTTTCCGATTGCAGTGTTTGTAAATCTGTACTGTGATATAGTGTAGGATAAAGTTGATCCTTACTTATGAAATAGACGAAAATGGTACGTATATTTAGTAGGGATTCATCAGATGTGGATAGATTTTTGCGTTATTTACTTTCGTTTATGTTTAAATGTAGTTTTATCAAAATTTTCAGTATGTTATTTTAAAAGGAAATGTGTTGGGTCCTCTTTGGAGGCGAGCTCATTACAGTGATTAACATTAAAACTCACTGGGTGGTCTCCTCTCGAGAGCGGATCTCATTTTTGTCAACACCCGAGTAATTGTATCTTGCCGAATTACGATTGTTGTTGATGGCGTGCTGAAAATTTTTCTTTGGCGAACGTTAAGCAAGAATTCATGGCACACACCTGAGGGGAGAAATCCGAGTTTAATGTTTACATTGTTCATTACTGGGTTTTCTCCTCCTTGGTGCGTTACCTTCAAATATACAAGTTTGCCAGATTGCAAATATTTTTATATGTTTCGTGCTTTATAATTTCGGTTATCCGTTAATACTATATTATGGTGCCAGTTGAAATATAAGTTCACGGAATCTTCTTCGAGGTGAGATCATGACGGTGACGTAAATTTAACTTCACTGGGTGGTCTCCTCTCGAAGGCGGTTTTCATTCAACAGAAGAAAGAGGATACACAGAAATAATTGTGTTCTAGGATTTCTTTTCCACCAGTTGAAATAATAATGTGCGCACTTGAGAGGCGATTGCCAAGTTTATGTTTTATTTTTCATTACTGGGTTTTCTCCTTCATGGCGCGTGATGCTTATACCCTCGACTGTTAAATAAAATTTTCTTATGTGGGCTTTGGTTCCACTTCTCTTTGGCTTTGTCCTATTTGGAACTGATAAAGCTATTGAGTGGTGGCACCGCGGCCCTTTCATCGATAATACAATGTATTAGTCCACAAGTTAAAATTCGTTAATATTGCAAGTTTTTAAAATCTTGAAGGGAAACACTCCCATTCTTGGTGTTCTTGGTTAAATTTTTCTGGTTTAATATTTTGATGTAGGGAATTCATGTCAATGCTTTTATGTAAGAAAATTATATTTTTAAAATGATACGTAAGCCGTTTCTTTTAAGGAAAAGAAGTTCCTTGTGTAATTTCATTTTCATTGGATATTGTTGAAGTTGTCATGCTGTAACCAAATGTGCAGGCGAGTGGGAAGTAACTTGTTTCCCTCCCACTCCACCGACTGAAATTTGAGATACCTGGGACGTTGATAACTTTCATTTGCTTGTTTGCTTTCTGAGACGAAGGTTGGCAAGTTTCCGATTGCAGTGTTTGTAAATCTGTACTGTGATATAGTGTAGGATAAAGTTGATCCTTACTTATGAAATAGAAGCAAATGGTACGTATATTTAGTAGGGATTCATCAGATGTGGATAGATTTTTGCGTTATTTACTTTCGTTTATGTTTAAATGTAGTTTTATCAAAATTTTCAGTATGTTATTTTAAAAGGAAATGTGTTGGGACCTCTTTGGAGGCGAGCTCATTACAGTGATTAACATTAAAACTCACTGGGTGGTCTCCTCTCGAGAGCGGATCTCATTTTTGTCAACACCCGAGTAATTGTATCTTGCCGAATTACGATTGTTGTTTGTGGCGTGCTGAAAATTTTTCTTTGGCGAACGTTAAGCAAGAATTCATGGCACACACCTGAGGGGAGAAATCCGAGTTTAATGTTTACATTGTTCATTACTGGGTTTTCTCCTCCATGGTGCGTTACCTTCAAATATACAAGTTTGCCAGATTGCAAATATTTTTATATGTTTCGTGCTTTATAATTTCGGTTATCCGTTAATACTATATTATGGTGCCAGTTGAAATATAAGTTCACGGAATCTTCTTCGAGGTGAGATCATGACGGTGATGTAAATTTAACTTCACTGGGTGGTCTCCTCTCGAAAGCGGTTTTCATTCAACAGAAGAAAGAGGATACACAGAAATAATTGTGTTCTAGGATTTCTTTTCCACCAGTTGAAATAATAATGTGCGCACTTGAGAGGCGATTGCCAAGTTTATGTTTTATTTTTCATTACTGGGTTTTCTCCTTCATGGCGCGTGATGCTTATACCCTCGACTGTTAAATAAAATTTTCTTATGTGGGCTTTGGTTCCACTTCTCTTTGGCTTTGTCCTATTTGGAACTGATAAAGCTATTGAGTGGTGGCACCGCGGCCCTTTCATCGATAATACAATGTATTAGTCCAGAAGTTAAAATTCGTTAATATTGCAAGTTTTTAAAATCTTGAAGGGAAACACTCCCATTCTTGGTGTTCTTGGTTAAATTTTTCTGGTTTAATATTTTGATGTAGGGAATTCATGTCAATGCTTTTATGTAAGAAAATTATATTTTTAAAATGATACGTAAGCCGTTTCTTTTAAGGAAAAGAAGTTCCTTGTGTAATTTCATTTTCATTGGATATTGCTGAAGTTGTCATGCTGTAACCAAATGTGCAGGCGAGTGGGAAGTAACTTGTTTCCCTCCCAATCCACCGACTGAAATTTGAGATACCTGGGACGTTGATAACTTTCATTTGCTTGTTTGCTGTCTGAGACGAAGGTTGTCAAGTTTCCGATTGCAGTGTTTGTAAATCTGTACTGTGATATAGTGTAGGATAAAGTTGATCCTTACTTATGAAATAGAAGCAAATGGTACGTATATTTAGTAGGGATTCATCAGATGTGAATAGATTTTTGCGTTATTTACTTTCGTTTATGTTTAAATGTAGTTTTATCAAAATTTTCAGTATGTTATTTTAAAAGGAAATGTGTTGGGACCTCTTTGGAGGTGAGCTCATTACAGTGATTAACATTAAAACTCACTTGGTGGTCTCCTCTCGAGGGCGGATCTCATTTTTGTCAACACCCGAGAAATTGTATCTTGCCGAATTACGATTGTTGTTTGTGGCGTGCTGAAAATTTTTCTTTGGCGAACGTTAAGCAAGAATTCATGGCACACACCTGAGGGGAGAAATCCGAGTTTAATGTTTACATTGTTCATTACTGGGTTTTCTCCTCCATGGTTCGTTACCTTCAAATATACAAGTTTGCCAGATTGCAAATATTTTTATATGTTTCGTGCTTTATAATTTCGGTTATCCGTTAATACTATATTATGGTGCCAGTTGAAATATAAGTTCACGGAATCTCCTTCGAGGTGAGATCATGACGGTGATGTAAATTTTAGCTTCACTGGGTGGTCTCCTCTCGAAGGCGGTTTTCATTCAACAGAAGAAAGAGGATACACACAAATAATTGTGTTCTAGGATTTCTTTTCCACCAGTTGAAATAATAATGTGTGCACTTGAGAGGCGATTGCCAAGTTTATGTTTTATTTTTCATTACTGGGTTTTCTCCTTCATGGCGCGTGATGCTTATACCGTCGACTGTTAAGAAATAAAATTTTCTTATGTGGGCTTTGGTTCCACTTCTCTTTGGCTTTGTCCTATTTGGAACTGATAAAGCTATTGAGTGGTGGCACCGCGGCCCTTTCATCGATAATACAATGTATTAGTCCACAAGTTAAAATTCGTTAATATTGCAAGTTTTTAAAATCTTGAAGGGAAACACTCCCATTCTTGGTGTTCTTGGTTAAGTTTTTCTGGTTTAATATTTTGATGTAGGGAATTCATGTCAATGCTTTTATGTAAGAAAATTATATTTTTAAAATGATACGTAAGCCGTTTCTTTTAAGGAAAAGAAGTTCCTTGTGTAATTTCATTTTCATTGGATATTGTTGAAGTTGTCATGCTGTAACCAAATGTGCAGGCGAGTGGGAAGTAACTTGTTTCCCTTCCACTCCACCGACTGAAATTTGAGATACCTGGGACGTTGATAACTTTCATTTGCTTGTTTGCTGTCTGAGACGAAGGTTGTCAAGTTTCCGATTGCAGTGTTTGTAAATCTGTACTGTGATATAGTGTAGGATAAAGTTGATCCTTACTTATGAAATAGAAGCAAATGGTACGTATATTTAGTAGGGATTCATCAGATGTGAATAGATTTTTGCGTTATTTACTTTCGTTTATGTTTAAATGTAGTTTTATCAAAATTTTCAGTATGTTATTTTAAAAGGAAATGTGTTGGGACTTCTTTGGAGGCGAGCTCATTACAGTGATTAACATTAAAACTCACTGGGTGGTCTCCTCGAGAGCGGATCTCATTTTTGTCAACACCCGAGTAATTGTATCTTGCCGAATTACGATTGTTGTTTGTGGCGTGCTGAAAATTTTTCTTTGGCGAACGTTAAGCAAGAATTCATGGCACACACCTGAGGGGAGAAATCCGAGTTTAATGTTTACATTGTTCATTACTGGGTTTTCTCCTCCATGGTGCGTTACCTTCAAATATACAAGTTTGCCAGATTGCAAATATTTTTATATGTTTCGTGCTTTATAATTTCGGTTATATTAATACTATATTATGGTGCCAGTTGAAATATAAGTTCACGGAATCTCCTTCGAGGTGAGATCATGACGGTGATGTAAATTTTAGCTTCACTGGGTGGTCTCATCTCGAAGGCGGTTTTCATTCAACAGAAGAAAGAGGATACACAAAAATAATTGTGTTCTAGGATTTCTTTTCCACCAGTTGAAATAATAATGTGTGCACTTGAGAGGCGATTGCCAAGTTTATGTTTTATTTTTCATTACTGGGTTTTCTCCTTCATGGCGCGTGATGTTTATACCGTCGACTGTTAAGATATAAAATTTTCTTATGTGGGCTTTGGTTCCACTTCTCTTTGGCTTTGTCCTATTTGGAACTGATAAAGCTATTGAGTGGTGGCACCGCGGCCCTTTCATCGATAATACAATGTATTAGTCCAGAAGTTAAAATTCGTTAATATTGCAAGTTTTTAAAATCTTGAAGGGAAACACTCCCATTCTTGGTGTTCTTGGTTAAATTTTTCTGGTTTAATATTTTGATGTAGGGAATTCATGTCAATGCTTTTATGTAAGAAAATTATATTTTTAAAATGATACGTAAGCCGTTTCTTTTAAGGAAAAGAAGTTCCTTGTGTAATTTCATTTTCATTGGATATTGTTGAAGTTGTCATGCTGTAACCAAATGTGCAGGCGAGTGGGAAGTAACTTGTTTCCCTCCCACTCCACCGACTGAAATTTGAGATACCTGGGACGTTGATAACTTTCATTTTCTTGTTTGCTGTCTGAGACGAAGGTTGTCAAGTTTCCGATTGCAGTGTTTGTAAATCTGTACTGTGATATAGTGTAGGATAAAGTTGATCCTTACTTATGAAATAGAAGCAAATGGTACATATATTTAGTAGGGATTCATCAGATGTGAATAGATTTTTGCGTTATTTACTTTCGTTTATGTTTAAATGTAGTTTTATCAAAATTTTCAGTTTGTTATTTTAAAAGGAAATGTGTTGGGACCTCTTTGGAGGTGAGCTCATCACAGTGATTAACATTAAAACTCACTGGGTGGTCTCCTCTCGAGAGCGGATCTTATTTTTGTCAACACCCGAGTAATTGTATTTTGCCGAATTACGATTGTTATTTGTGGCGTGCTGAAAATTTTTCTTTGGCGAACGTTAAGCAAGAATTCATGGCACACACCTGAGGGGAGAAATCCGAGTTTAATGTTTACATTGTTCATTACTGGGTTTTCTCCTCCATGGTGCGTTACCTTCAAATATACAAGTTTGCCAGATTGCAAATATTTTTATATGTTTCGTGCTTTATAATTTCGGTTATCCGTTAATACTATATTATGGTGCCAGTTGAAATATAAGTTCTTTGGAATCTCCTTCGAGGTGAGATCATGACGGTGATGTAAATTTTAGCTTCACTGGGTGGTCTCCTCTCGAAGGCGGTTTTCATTCAACAGAAGAAAGAGGATACACAAAAATAATTTTGTTCTAGGATTTCTTTTCCACCAGTTGAAATAATAATGTGCGCACTTGAGAGGCGATTGCCAAGTTTATGTTTTATTTTTCATTACTGGGTTTTCTCCTTCATGGCGCGTGATGCTTATACCCTCGACTGTTAAGAAATAAAATTTTCTTATGTAGGCTTTGGTTCCACTTCTCTTTGGCTTTGTCCTATTTGGAACTGATAAAGCTATTGAGTGGTGGCACTGCGGCCCTTCCATCGATAATACAATGTATTAGTCCAGAAGTTAAAATTCGTTAATATTGCAAGTTTTTAAAATCTTGAAGGGAAACACTCCCATTCTTGGTGTTCGTGGTTAAATTTTTCTGGTTTACTATTTTGGATGTAGGGAATTCATGTCAATGCTTTTATGTAAGAACATTATATTTTTAAAATGATACGTAAGCCGTTTCTTTTAAGGAAAAGAAGTTCCTTGTGTAATTTCATTTTCATTGGATATTGTTGAAGTTGTCATGCTGTAACCAAATGTGCAAGCGAGTGGGAAGTAACTTGCTTCCCTCCCACTCCACCGACTGAAATTTGAGACACCTGGGACGTTGATAACTTTCATTTGCTTGTTTGCTTTCTGAGACGAAGGTTGGCAAGTTTCCGATTGCAGTGTTTGTAAATCTGTACTGTGATATAGTGTAGGATAAAGTTGATCCTTACTTATGAAATAGACGAAAATGGTACGTATATTTAGTAGGGATTCATCAGATGTGGATAGATTTTTGCGTTATTTACTTTCGTTTATGTTTAAATGTAGTTTTATCAAAATTTTCAGTATGTTATTTTAAAAGGAAATGTGTTGGGACCTCTTTGGAGGCGAGCTCATTACAGTGATTAACATTAAAACTCACTGGGTGGTCTCCTCTCGAGAGCGGATCTCATTTTTGTCAACACCCGAGTAATTGTATCTTGCCGAATTACGATTGTTGTTTGTGGCGTGCTGAAAATTTTTCTTTGGCGAACGTTAAGCAAGTATTCATGGCACACACCTGAGGGGAGAAATCCGAGTTTAATGTTTACATTGTTCATTACTGGGTTTTCTCCTCCATGGTGCGTTACCTTCAAATATACAAGTTTGCCAGATTGCAAATATTTTTATATGTTTCGTGCTTTATAATTTCGGTTATCCGTTAATACTATATTATGGTGCCAGTTGAAATATAAGTTCACGGAATCTCCTTCGAGGTGAGATCATGACGGTGATGTAAATTTAACTTCACTGGGTGGTCTCCTCTCGAAGGCGGTTTTCATTCAACAGAAGAAAGAGGATACACAGAAATAATTGTGTTCTAGGATTTCTTTTCCACCAGTTGAAATAATAATGTGCGCACTTGAGAGGCGATTGCCAAGTTTATGTTTTATTTTTCATTACTGGTTTTTCTCCTTCATGGCGCGTGATGCTTATACCCTCGACTGTTAAATAAAATTTTCTTATGTGGGCTTTGGTTCCACTTCTCTTTGGCTTTGTCCTATTTGGAACTGATAAAGCTATTGAGTGGTGGCACCGCGGCCCTTTCATCGATAATACAATGTATTAGTCCAGAAGTTAAAATTCGTTAATATTGCAAGTTTTTAAAATCTTGAAGGGAAACACTCCCATTCTTGGTGTTCTTGGTTAAATTTCTCTGGTTTAATATTTTGATGTAGGGAATTCATGTCAATGCTTTTATGTAAGAAAATTATATTTTTAAAATGATACGTAAGCCGTTTCTTTTAAGGAAAAGAAGTTCCTTGTGTAATTTCATTTTCATTGGATATTGTTGAAGTTGTCATGCTGTAACCAAATGTGCAGGCGAGTGGGAAGTAACTTGTTTCCCTCCCACTCCACCGACTGAAATTTGAGATACCTGGGACGTTGATAACTTTCATTTGCTTGTTTGCTGTCTGAGACGAAGGTTGTCAAGTTTCCGATTGCAGTGTTTGTAAATCTGTACTGTGATATAGTGTAGGATAAAGTTGATCCTTACTTATGAAATGGAAGCAAATGGTACGTATATTTAGTAGGGATTCATCAGATGTGAATAGATTTTTGCGTTATTTACTTTCGTTTATGTTTAAATGTAGTTTTATCAAAATTTTCAGTTTGTTATTTTAAAAGGAAATGTGTTGGGACCTCTTTGGAGGTGAGCTCATCACAGTGATTAACATTAAAACTCACTGGGTGGTCTCCTCTCGAGAGCGGATCTCATTTTTGTCAACACCCGAGTAATTGTATTTTGCCGAATTACGATTGTTATTTGTGGCGTGCTGAAAATTTTTCTTTGGCGAACGTTAAGCAAGAATTCATGGCACACACCTGAGGGGAGAAATCCGAGTTTAATGTTTACATTGTTCATTACTGGGTTTTCTCCTCCATGGTGCGTTACCTTCAAATATACAAGTTTGCCAGATTGCAAATATTTTTATATGTTTCGTGCTTTATAATTTCGGTTATCCGTTAATACTATATTATGGTGCCAGTTGAAATATAAGTTCTTTGGAATCTCCTTCGAGGTGAGATCATGACGGTGATGTAAATTTTAGCTTCACTGGGTGGTCTCCTCTCGAAGGCGGTTTTCATTCAACAGAAGAAAGAGGATACACAAAAATAATTTTGTTCTAGGATTTCTTTTCCACCAGTTGAAATAATAATGTGCGCACTTGAGAGGCGATTGCCAAGTTTATGTTTTATTTTTCATTACTGGGTTTTCTCCTTCATGGCGCGTGATGCTTATACCCTCGACTGTTAAGAAATAAAATTTTCTTATGTAGGCTTTGGTTCCACTTCTCTTTGGCTTTGTCCTATTTGGAACTGATAAAGCTATTGAGTGGTGGCACCGCGGCCCTTTCATCGATAATACAATGTATTAGTCCAGAAGTTAAAATTCGTTAATATTGCAAGTTTTTAAAATCTTGAAGGGAAACACTCCCATTCTTGGTGTTCGTGGTTAAATTTTTCTGGTTTACTATTTTGGATGTAGTGAATTCATGTCAATGCTTTTATGTAAGAAAATTATATTTTTAAAATGATACGTAAGCCGTTTCTTTTAAGGAAAAGAAGTTCCTTGTGTAATTTCATTTTCATTGGATATTGTTGAAGTTGTCATGGTTTAACCAAATGTGCAGGCGAGTGGGAAGTAACTTGCTTCCCTCCCACTCCACCGACTGAAGTTTGAGACACCTGGGACGTTGATAACTTTCATTTGCTTGTTTGCTTTCTGAGACGAAGGTTGGCAAGTTTCCGATTGCAGTGTTTGTAAATCTGTACTGTGATATAGTGTAGGATGAAGTTGATCCTTGATTATGAAATAGACGAAAATGGTACGTATATTTAGTAGGGATTCATCAGATGTGGATAGATTTTTGCGTTATTTACTTTCGTTTATGTTTAAATGTAGTTTTATCAAAATTTTCAGTATGTTATTTTAAAAGGAAATGTGTTGGGACCTCTTTGGAGGCGAGCTCATTACAGTGATTAACATTAAAACTCACTGGGTGGTCTCCTCGAGAGCGGATCTCATTTTTGTCAACACCCGAGTAATTGTATCTTGCCGAATTACGATTGTTATTTGTGGCGTGCTGAAAATTTTTCTTTGGCGAACGTTAAGCAAGAATTCATGGCACACACCTGAGGGGAGAAATCCGAGTTTAATGTTTACATTGTTCATTACTGGGTTTTCTCCTCCATGGTGCGTTACCTTCAAATATACAAGTTTGCCAGATTGCAAATATTTTTATATGTTTCGTGCTTTATAATTTCGGTTATCCGTTAATACTATATTATGGTGCCAGTTGAAATATAAGTTCACGGAATCTCCTTCGAGGTGAGATCATGACGGTGATGTAAATTTTAGATTCACTGGGTGGTCTCCTCTCGAAGGCGGTTTTCATTCAACAGAAGAAAGAGGATACACAAAAATAATTGTGTTCTAGGATTTCTTTTCCACCAGTTGAAATAATAATGTGCGCACTTGAGAGGCGATTGCCAAGTTTATGTTTTATTTTTCATTACTGGGTTTTCTCCTTCATGGCGCGTGATGCTTATACCCTCGACTGTTAAATAAAATTTTCTTATGTGGGCTTTGGTTCCACTTCTGTTTGGCTTTGTCCTATTTGGAACTGATAAAGCTATTGAGTGGTGGCACCGCGGCCCTTTCATCGATAATACAATGTATTAGTCCAGAAGTTAAAATTCGTTAATATTGCAAGTTTTTAAAATCTTGAAGGGAAACACTCCCATTCTTGGTGTTCTTGGTTAAATTTTTCTGGTTTAATATTTTGGATGTAGGGAATTCATGTCAATGTTTTTATGTAAGAAAATTATATTTTTAAAATGATACGTAAGCCGTTTCTTTTAAGGAAAAGAAGTTCCTTGTGTAATTTCATTTTCATTGGATATTGTTGAAGTTGTCATGCTGTAACCAAATGTGCAGGCGAGTGGGAAGTAACTTGTTTCCCTCCCACTCCACCGACTGAAATTTGAGATACCTGGGACGTTGATAACTTTCATTTGCTTGTTTGCTGTCTGAGTCGAAGGTTGTCAAGTTTCCGATTGCAGTGTTTGTAAATCTGTACTGTGATATAGTGTAGGATAAAGTTGATCCTTACTTATGAAATAGAAGCAAATGGTACGTATATTTAGTAGGGATTCATAAGATGTGAATAGATTTTTGCGTTATTTACTTTCGTTTATGTTTAAATGTAGTTTTATCAAAATTTTCAGTATGTTATTTTAAAAGGAAATGTGTTGGGACTTCTTTGGAGGCGAGCTCATTACAGTGATTAACATTAAAACTCACTGGGTGGTCTCCTCGAGAGCGGATCTCATTTTTGTCAACACCCGAGTAATTGTATCTTGCCGAGTTACGATTGTTGTTTGTGGCGTGCTGAAAATTTTTCTTTGGCGAACGTTAAGCAAGAATTCATGGCACACACCTGAGGGGAGAAATCCGAGTTTAATGTTTACATTGTTCATTACTGGGTTTTCTCCTCCATGGTGCGTTACCTTCAAATATACAAGTTTGCCAGATTGCAAATATTTTTATATGTTTCGTGCTTTATAATTTCGGTTATCCGTTAATACTATATTATGGTGCCAGTTGAAATATAAGTTCACGGAATCTCCTTCGAGGTGAGATCATGACGGTGATGTAAATTTTAGCTTCACTGGGTGGTCTCCTCTCGAAGGCGGTTTTCATTCAACAGAAGAAAGAGGATACACAAAAATAATTGTGTTCTAGGATTTCTTTTCCACCAGTTGAAATAATAATGTGCGCACTTGAGAGGCGATTGCCAAATTTATGTTTTATTTTTCATTACTGGGTTTTCTCCTTCATGGCGCGTGATGCTTATACCGTCGACTGTTAAGAAATAAAATTTTCTTATGTGGGCTTTGGTTCCACTTCTCTTTGGCTTTGTCCTATTTGGAACTGATAAAGCTATTGAGTGGTGGCACCGCGGCCCTTTCATCGATAATACAATGTATTAGTCCAGAAATTAAGATTCGTTAATATTGCAAGTTTTTAAAATCTTGAAGGGAAACACTCCCATTCTTGGTGTTCTTGGTTAAATTTTTCTGGTTTAATATTTTGATGTAGGGAATTCATGTCAATGCTTTTATGTAAGAAAATTATATTTTTAAAATGATACGTAAGCCGTTTCTTTTAAGGAAAAGAAGTTCCTTGTTTAATTTCATTTTCATTGGATATTGTTGAAGTTGTCATGCTGTAACCAAATGTGCAGGCGAGTGGGAAGTAACTTGTTTCCCTCCCACTCCACCGACTGAAATTTGAGATACCTGGGACGTTGATAACATTCATTTGCTTGTTTGCTGTCTGAGACGAAGGTTGGCAAGTTTCCGATTGCAGTGTTTGTAAATCTGTACTGTGATATAGTGTAGGATAAAGATGATCCTTACTTATGAAATAGATGCAAATGGTACGTATATTTAGTAGGGATTCATCAGATGTGAATAGATTTTTGCGTTATTTACTTTCGTTTATGTTTAAATGTAGTTTTATCAAAATTTTCAGTATTTTATTTTAAAAGGAAATGTATTGGGACCCCTTTGGAGGTGAGCTCATCACAGTGATTAACATTAAAACTCACTGGGTGGTCTCCTCTCGAGAGCGGATCTTATTTTTGTCAACACCCGAGTAATTGTATTTTGCCGAATTACGATTGTTATTTGTGGCGTGCTGAAAATTTTTCTTTGGCGAACGTTAAGCAAGAATTCATGGCACACACCTGAGGGGAGAAATCCGAGTTTAATGTTTACATTGTTCATTACTGGGTTTTCTCCTCCATGGTGCGTTACCTTCAAATATACAAGTTTGCCAGATTGCAAATATTTTTATATGTTTCGTGCTTTATAATTTCGGTTATCCGTTAATACTATATTATGGTGCCAGTTGAAATATAAGTTCTTTGGAATCTCCTTCGAGGTGAGATCATGACGGTGATGTAAATTTTAGCTTCACTGGGTGGTCTCCTCTCGAAGGCGGTTTTCATTCAACAGAAGAAAGAGGATACACAAAAATAATTTTGTTCTAGGATTTCTTTTCCACCAGTTGAAATAATAATGTGCGCACTTGAGAGGCGATTGCCAAGTTTATGTTTTATTTTTCATTACTGGGTTTTCTCCTTCATGGCGCGTGATGCTTATACCCTCGACTGTTAAGAAATAAAATTTTCTTATGTAGGCTTTGGTTCCACTTCTCTTTGGCTTTGTCCTATTTGGAACTGATAAAGCTATTGAGTGGTGGCACTGCGGCCCTTCCATCGATAATACAATGTATTAGTCCAGAAGTTAAAATTCGTTAATATTGCAAGTTTTTAAAATCTTGAAGGGAAACACTCCCATTCTTGGTGTTCGTGGTTAAATTTTTCTGGTTTACTATTTTGGATGTAGGGAATTCATGTCAATGCTTTTATGTAAGAACATTATATTTTTAAAATGATACGTAAGCCGTTTCTTTTAAGGAAAAGAAGTTCCTTGTGTAATTTCATTTTCATTGGATATTGTTGAAGTTGTCATGCTGTAACCAAATGTGCAAGCGAGTGGGAAGTAACTTGCTTCCCTCCCACTCCACCGACTGAAATTTGAGACACCTGGGACGTTGATAACTTTCATTTGCTTGTTTGCTTTCTGAGACGAAGGTTGGCAAGTTTCCGATTGCAGTGTTTGTAAATCTGTACTGTGATATAGTGTAGGATAAAGTTGATCCTTACTTATGAAATAGACGAAAATGGTACGTATATTTAGTAGGGATTCATCAGATGTGGATAGATTTTTGCGTTATTTACTTTCGTTTATGTTTAAATGTAGTTTTATCAAAATTTTCAGTATGTTATTTTAAAAGGAAATGTGTTGGGACCTCTTTGGAGGCGAGCTCATTACAGTGATTAACATTAAAACTCACTGGGTGGTCTCCTCTCGAGAGCGGATCTCATTTTTGTCAACACCCGAGTAATTGTATCTTGCCGAATTACGATTGTTGTTTGTGGCGTGCTGAAAATTTTTCTTTGGCGAACGTTAAGCAAGTATTCATGGCACACACCTGAGGGGAGAAATCCGAGTTTAATGTTTACATTGTTCATTACTGGGTTTTCTCCTCCATGGTGCGTTACCTTCAAATATACAAGTTTGCCAGATTGCAAATATTTTTATATGTTTCGTGCTTTATAATTTCGGTTATCCGTTAATACTATATTATGGTGCCAGTTGAAATATAAGTTCACGGAATCTCCTTCGAGGTGAGATCATGACGGTGATGTAAATTTAACTTCACTGGGTGGTCTCCTCTCGAAGGCGGTTTTCATTCAACAGAAGAAAGAGGATACACAGAAATAATTGTGTTCTAGGATTTCTTTTCCACCAGTTGAAATAATAATGTGCGCACTTGAGAGGCGATTGCCAAGTTTATGTTTTATTTTTCATTACTGGTTTTTCTCCTTCATGGCGCGTGATGCTTATACCCTCGACTGTTAAATAAAATTTTCTTATGTGGGCTTTGGTTCCACTTCTCTTTGGCTTTGTCCTATTTGGAACTGATAAAGCTATTGAGTGGTGGCACCGCGGCCCTTTCATCGATAATACAATGTATTAGTCCAGAAGTTAAAATTCGTTAATATTGCAAGTTTTTAAAATCTTGAAGGGAAACACTCCCATTCTTGGTGTTCTTGGTTAAATTTCTCTGGTTTAATATTTTGATGTAGGGAATTCATGTCAATGCTTTTATGTAAGAAAATTATATTTTTAAAATGATACGTAAGCCGTTTCTTTTAAGGAAAAGAAGTTCCTTGTGTAATTTCATTTTCATTGGATATTGTTGAAGTTGTCATGCTGTAACCAAATGTGCAGGCGAGTGGGAAGTAACTTGTTTCCCTCCCACTCCACCGACTGAAATTTGAGATACCTGGGACGTTGATAACTTTCATTTGCTTGTTTGCTGTCTGAGACGAAGGTTGTCAAGTTTCCGATTGCAGTGTTTGTAAATCTGTACTGTGATATAGTGTAGGATAAAGTTGATCCTTACTTATGAAATGGAAGCAAATGGTACGTATATTTAGTAGGGATTCATCAGATGTGAATAGATTTTTGCGTTATTTACTTTCGTTTATGTTTAAATGTAGTTTTATCAAAATTTTCAGTTTGTTATTTTAAAAGGAAATGTGTTGGGACCTCTTTGGAGGTGAGCTCATCACAGTGATTAACATTAAAACTCACTGGGTGGTCTCCTCTCGAGAGCGGATCTCATTTTTGTCAACACCCGAGTAATTGTATTTTGCCGAATTACGATTGTTATTTGTGGCGTGCTGAAAATTTTTCTTTGGCGAACGTTAAGCAAGAATTCATGGCACACACCTGAGGGGAGAAATCCGAGTTTAATGTTTACATTGTTCATTACTGGGTTTTCTCCTCCATGGTGCGTTACCTTCAAATATACAAGTTTGCCAGATTGCAAATATTTTTATATGTTTCGTGCTTTATAATTTCGGTTATCCGTTAATACTATATTATGGTGCCAGTTGAAATATAAGTTCTTTGGAATCTCCTTCGAGGTGAGATCATGACGGTGATGTAAATTTTAGCTTCACTGGGTGGTCTCCTCTCGAAGGCGGTTTTCATTCAACAGAAGAAAGAGGATACACAAAAATAATTTTGTTCTAGGATTTCTTTTCCACCAGTTGAAATAATAATGTGCGCACTTGAGAGGCGATTGCCAAGTTTATGTTTTATTTTTCATTACTGGGTTTTCTCCTTCATGGCGCGTGATGCTTATACCCTCGACTGTTAAGAAATAAAATTTTCTTATGTAGGCTTTGGTTCCACTTCTCTTTGGCTTTGTCCTATTTGGAACTGATAAAGCTATTGAGTGGTGGCACCGCGGCCCTTTCATCGATAATACAATGTATTAGTCCAGAAGTTAAAATTCGTTAATATTGCAAGTTTTTAAAATCTTGAAGGGAAACACTCCCATTCTTGGTGTTCGTGGTTAAATTTTTCTGGTTTACTATTTTGGATGTAGTGAATTCATGTCAATGCTTTTATGTAAGAAAATTATATTTTTAAAATGATACGTAAGCCGTTTCTTTTAAGGAAAAGAAGTTCCTTGTGTAATTTCATTTTCATTGGATATTGTTGAAGTTGTCATGGTTTAACCAAATGTGCAGGCGAGTGGGAAGTAACTTGCTTCCCTCCCACTCCACCGACTGAAGTTTGAGACACCTGGGACGTTGATAACTTTCATTTGCTTGTTTGCTTTCTGAGACGAAGGTTGGCAAGTTTCCGATTGCAGTGTTTGTAAATCTGTACTGTGATATAGTGTAGGATGAAGTTGATCCTTGATTATGAAATAGACGAAAATGGTACGTATATTTAGTAGGGATTCATCAGATGTGGATAGATTTTTGCGTTATTTACTTTCGTTTATGTTTAAATGTAGTTTTATCAAAATTTTCAGTATGTTATTTTAAAAGGAAATGTGTTGGGACCTCTTTGGAGGCGAGCTCATTACAGTGATTAACATTAAAACTCACTGGGTGGTCTCCTCGAGAGCGGATCTCATTTTTGTCAACACCCGAGTAATTGTATCTTGCCGAATTACGATTGTTATTTGTGGCGTGCTGAAAATTTTTCTTTGGCGAACGTTAAGCAAGAATTCATGGCACACACCTGAGGGGAGAAATCCGAGTTTAATGTTTACATTGTTCATTACTGGGTTTTCTCCTCCATGGTGCGTTACCTTCAAATATACAAGTTTGCCAGATTGCAAATATTTTTATATGTTTCGTGCTTTATAATTTCGGTTATCCGTTAATACTATATTATGGTGCCATTTGAAATATAAGTTCACGGAATCTCCTTCGAGGTGAGATCATGACGGTGATGTAAATTTTAGCTTCACTGGGTGGTCTCCTCTCGAAGGCGGTTTTCATTCAACAGAAGAAAGAGGATACACAAAAATAATTGTGTTCTAGGATTTCTTTTCCACCAGTTGAAATAATAATGTGCGCACTTGAGAGGCGATTGCCAAGTTTATGTTTTATTTTTCATTACTGGGTTTTCTCCTTCATGGCGCGTGATGCTTATACCCTCGACTGTTAAATAAAATTTTCTTATGTGGGCTTTGGTTCCACTTCTGTTTGGCTTTGTCCTATTTGGAACTGATAAAGCTATTGAGTGGTGGCACCGCGGCCCTTTCATCGATAATACAATGTATTAGTCCAGAAGTTAAAATTCGTTAATATTGCAAGTTTTTAAAATCTTGAAGGGAAACACTCCCATTCTTGGTGTTCTTGGTTAAATTTTTCTGGTTTAATATTTTGGATGTAGGGAATTCATGTCAATGTTTTTATGTAAGAAAATTATATTTTTAAAATGATACGTAAGCCGTTTCTTTTAAGGAAAAGAAGTTCCTTGTGTAATTTCATTTTCATTGGATATTGTTGAAGTTGTCATGCTGTAACCAAATGTGCAGGCGAGTGGGAAGTAACTTGTTTCCCTCCCACTCCACCGACTGAAATTTGAGATACCTGGGACGTTGATAACTTTCATTTGCTTGTTTGCTGTCTGAGACGAAGGTTGTCAAGTTTCCGATTGCAGTGTTTGTAAATCTGTACTGTGATATAGTGTAGGATAAAGTTGATCCTTACTTATGAAATAGAAGCAAATGGTACGTATATTTAGTAGGGATTCATCAGATGTGAATAGATTTTTGCGTTATTTACTTTCGTTTATGTTTAAATGTAGTTTTATCAAAATTTTCAGTATGTTATTTTAAAAGGAAATGTGTTGGGACTTCTTTGGAGGCGAGCTCATTACAGTGATTAACATTAAAACTCACTGGGTGGTCTCCTCGAGAGCGGATCTCATTTTTGTCAACACCCGAGTAATTGTATCTTGCCGAGTTACGATTGTTGTTTGTGGCGTGCTGAAAATTTTTCTTTGGCGAACGTTAAGCAAGAATTCATGGCACACACCTGAGGGGAGAAATCCGAGTTTAATGTTTACATTGTTCATTACTGGGTTTTCTCCTCCATGGTGCGTTACCTTCAAATATACAAGTTTGCCAGATTGCAAATATTTTTATATGTTTCGTGCTTTATAATTTCGGTTATCCGTTAATACTATATTATGGTGCCAGTTGAAATATAAGTTCACGGAATCTCCTTCGAGGTGAGATCATGACGGTGATGTAAATTTTAGCTTCACTGGGTGGTCTCCTCTCGAAGGCGGTTTTCATTCAACAGAAGAAAGAGGATACACAAAAATAATTGTGTTCTAGGATTTCTTTTCCACCAGTTGAAATAATAATGTGCGCACTTGAGAGGCGATTGCCAAATTTATGTTTTATTTTTCATTACTGGGTTTTCTCCTTCATGGCGCGTGATGCTTATACCGTCGACTGTTAAGAAATAAAATTTTCTTATGTGGGCTTTGGTTCCACTTCTCTTTGGCTTTGTCCTATTTGGAACTGATAAAGCTATTGAGTGGTGGCACCGCGGCCCTTTCATCGATAATACAATGTATTAGTCCAGAAGTTAAGATTCGTTAATATTGCAAGTTTTTAAAATCTTGAAGGGAAACACTCCCATTCTTGGTGTTCTTGGTTAAATTTTTCTGGTTTAATATTTTGATGTAGGGAATTCATGTCAATGCTTTTATGTAAGAAAATTATATTTTTAAAATGATACGTAAGCCGTTTCTTTTAAGGAAAAGAAGTTCCTTGTGTAATTTCATTTTCATTGGATATTGTTGAAGTTGTCATGCTGTAACCAAATGTGCAGGCGAGTGGGAAGTAACTTGTTTCCCTCCCACTCCACCGACTGAAATTTGAGATACCTGGGACGTTGATAACATTCATTTGCTTGTTTGATGTCTGAGACGAAGGTTGGCAAGTTTCCGATTGCAGTGTTTGTAAATCTGTACTGTGATATAGTGTAGGATAAAGATGATCCTTACTTATGAAATAGATGCAAATGGTACGTATATTTAGTAGGGATTCATCAGATGTGAATAGATTTTTGCGTTATTTACTTTCGTTTATGTTTAAATGTAGTTTTATCAAAATTTTCAGTATTTTATTTTAAAAGGAAATGTATTGGGACCCCTTTGGAGGTGAGCTCATTACAGTGATTAACATTAAAACTCACTGGGTGGTCTCCTCTCGAGAGCGGATCTCATTTTTGTCAACACCCGAGTAATTGTATCTTGCCGAATTACGATTGTTGTTTGTGGCGTGCTGAAAATTTTTCTTTGGCGAACGTTAAGCAAGAATTCATGGCACACGCCTGAGAGGAGAAATCCGAGTTTAATGTTTACATTGTTCATTACTGGGTTTTCTCCTCCATGGTGCGTTACCTTCAAATATACAAGTTTGCCAGATTGCAAATATTTTTATATGTTTCGTGCTTTATAATTTCGGTTATCCGTTAATACTATATTATGGTGCCAGTTGAAATATAAGTTCTTTGGAATCTCCTTCGAGGTGAGATCATGACGGTGATGTAAATTTAACTTCACTGGGTGGTCTCCTCTCGAAGGCGGTTTTCATTCAACAGAAGAAAGAGGATACACAAAAATAATTGTGTTCTAGGATTTCTTTTCCACCTGTTGAAATAATAATGTGCGCACTTGAGAGACGATTGCCAAGTTTATGTTTTATTTTTCATTATTGGGTTTTCTCCTTCATGGCGCGTGATGCTTATACCGTCGACTGTTAAGAAATAAAATTTTCTTATGTGGGCTTTGGTTCCACTTCTCTTTGGCTTTGTCCTATTTGGAACTGATAAAGCTATTGAGTGGTGGCACCGCGGCCCTTTCATCGATAATACAATGTATTAGTCCAGAAGTTAAAATTCGTTAATATTGCAAGTTTTTAAAATCTTGAAGGGAAACACTCCCATTCTTGGTGTTCTTGGTTAAATTTTTCTGGTTTAATATTTTGGATGTAGGGAATTCATGTCAATGTTTTTATGTAAGAAAATTATATTTTTAAAATGATACGTAAGCCGTTTCTTTTATGGAAAAGAAGTTCCTTGTGTAATTTCATTTTCATTGGATATTGTTGAAGTTGTCATGCTGTAACCAAATGTGCAGGCGAGTGGGAAGTAACTTGTTTCCCTCCCACTCCACCGACTGAAATTTCAGATGTCTGGGACGTTGATAACTTTCATTTGCTTGTTTCCTGTCTGATACGAAGGTTGTCAAATTTCCGATTGCAGTGTTTGTAAATCTGTACTGTGATATAGTGTAGGATAAAGTTGATCCTTACTTATGAAATAGAAGCAAATGGTACGTATATTTAGCAGGGATTCATCAGATGTGAATAGATTTTTGCGTTATTTACTTTCGTTTATGTTTAAATGTAGTTTTATCAAAATTTTTAGTATTTTATTTTAAAAGGAAATGTATTGGGACCCCTTTGGAGGTGAGCTCATTACAGTGATTAACATTAAAACTCACTGGGTGGTCTCCTCTCGAGAGCGGATCTCATTTTTGTCAACACCCGAGTAATTGTATCTTGCCGAATTACGATTGTTATTTGTGGCGTGCTGAAAATTTTTCTTTGGCGAACGTTAAGCAAGAATTCATGGCACACACCTGAGGGGAGAAATCCGAGTTTAATGTTTACATTTTTCATTACTGGGGTTTCTCCTCCATGGCGCGTTACCTTCAAATATACAAGTTTGCCAGATTGCAAATATTTTTATATGTTTCGTGCTTTATAATTTCGGTTATCCGTTAATACTATATTATGGTGCCAGTTGAAATATAAGTTCACGGAATCTCCTTCAAGGTGAGATCATGACGGTGATGTAAATTTTAGCTTCACTGGGTGGTCTCCTCTCGAAGGCGGTTTTCATTCAACAGAAGAAAGAGGATACACAAAAATAATTGTGTTCTAGGATTTCTTTTCCACCAGTTGAAATAATAATGTGCGCACTTGAGAGGCGATTGCCAAGTTTATGTTTTATTTTTCATTACTGGGTTTTCTCCTTCATGGCGCGTGATGCTTATACCGTCGACTGTTAAGAAATAAAATTTTCTTATGTAGGCTTTGGTTCCACTTCTGTTTGGCTTTGTCCTATTTGGAACTGATAAAGCTATTGAGTGGTGGCACCGCGGCCCTTTCATCGATAATACAATGTATTAGTCCAGAAGTTAAAATTCGTTAATATTGCAAGTTTTTAAAATCTTGAAGGGAAACACTCCCATTCTTGGTGTTCTTGGTTAAATTTTTCTGGTTTAATATTTTGGATGTAGGGAATTCATGTCAATGCTTTTATGTAAGAAAATTATATTTTTAAAATGATACGTAAGCCGTTTCTTTTAAGGAAAAGAAGTTCCTTGTGTAATTTCATTTTCATTGGATATTGTTGAAGTTGTCATGCTGTAACCAAATGTGCAGGCGAGTGGGAAGTAACTTGTTTAACTCCCACTCCACCGACTGAAATTTGAGATACCTGGGACGTTGATAACTTTCATTTGCTTGTTTGCTGTCTGAGACTAAGGTTGTCAAGTTTCCTATTGCAGTGTTTGTAAATCTGTACTGTGATATAGTGTAGGATAAAGTTGATCCTTACTTATGAAATAGAAGCAAATGGTACGTATATTTAGTAGGGATTCATCAGATGTGAATAGATTTTTGCGTTATTTACTTTCGTTTATGTTTAAATGTAGTTTTATCAAAATTTTCAGTATGTTATTTTAAAAGGAAATGTGTTGGGACTTCTTTGGAGGCGAGCTCATTACAGTGATTAACATTAAAACTCACTGGGTGGTCTCCTCGAGAGCGGATCTCATTTTTGTCAACACCCGAGTAATTGTATCTTGCCGAGTTACGATTGTTGTTTGTGGCGTGCTGAAAATTTTTCTTTGGCGAACGTTAAGCAAGAATTCATGGCACACACCTGAGGGGAGAAATCCGAGTTTAATGTTTACATTGTTCATTACTGGGTTTTCTCCTCCATGGTGCGTTACCTTCAAATATACAAGTTTGCCAGATTGCAAATATTTGTATATGTTTCGTGCTTTATAATTTCGGTTATCCGTTAATACTATATTATGGTGCCAGTTGAAATATAAGTTCACGGAATCTCCTTCGAGGTGAGATCATGACGGTGATGTAAATTTTAGCTTCACTGGGTGGTCTCCTCTCGAAGGCGGTTTTCATTCAACAGAAGAAAGAGGATACACAAAAATAATTGTGTTCTAGGATTTCTTTTCCACCAGTTGAAATAATAATGTGCGCACTTGAGAGGCGATTGCCAAATTTATGTTTTATTTTTCATTACTGGGTTTTCTCCTTCATGGCGCGTGATGCTTATACCGTCGACTGTTAAGAAATAAAATTTTCTTATGTGGGCTTTGGTTCCACTTCTCTTTGGCTTTGTCCTATTTGGAACTGATAAAGCTATTGAGTGGTGGCACCGCGGCCCTTTCATCGATAATACAATGTATTAGTCCAGAAGTTAAAATTCGTTAATATTGCAAGTTTTTAAAATCTTGAAGGGAAACACTCCCATTCTTGGTGTTCTTGGTTAAATTTTTCTGGTTTAATATTTTGATGTAGGGAATTCATGTCAATGCTTTTATGTAAGAAAATTATATTTTTAAAATGATACGTAAGCCGTTTCTTTTAAGGAAAAGAAGTTCCTTGTGTAATTTCATTTTCATTGGATATTGTTGAAGTTGTCATGCTGTAACCAAATGTGCAGGCGAGTGGGAAGTAACTTGTTTCCCTCCCACTCCACCGACTGAAATTTGAGATACCTGGGACGTTGATAACTTTCATTTGCTTGTTTGCTGTCTGAGACGAATGTTGGCAAGTTTCCGATTGCAGTGTTTGTAAATCTGTACTGTGATATAGTGTAGGATAAAGATGATCCTTACTTATGAAATAGATGCAAATGGTACGTATATTTAGTAGGGATTCATCAGATGTGAATAGATTTTTGCGTTATTTACTTTCGTTTATGTTTAAATGTAGTTTTATCAAAATTTTCAGTATTTTATTTTAAAAGGAAATGTATTGGGACCCCTTTGGAGGTGAGCTCATTACAGTGATTAACATTAAAACTCACTGGGTGGTCTCCTCTCGAGAGCGGATCTCATTTTTGTCAACACCCGAGTAATTGTATCTTGCCGAATTACGATTGTTGTTTGTGGCGTGCTGAAAATTTTTCTTTGGCGAACGTTAAGCAAGAATTCATGGCACACGCCTGAGAGGAGAAATCCGAGTTTAATGTTTACATTGTTCATTACTGGGTTTTCTCCTCCATGGTGCGTTACCTTCAAATATACAAGTTTGCCAGATTGCAAATATTTTTATATGTTTCGTGCTTTATAATTTCGGTTATCCGTTAATACTATATTATGGTGCCAGTTGAAATATAAGTTCACGGAATCTCCTTCGAGGTGAGATCATGACGGTGATGTAAATTTAACTTCACTGGGAGTCTCCTCTCGAAGGCGGTTTTCATTCAACAGAAGAAAGAGGATACACAAAAATAATTGTGTTCTAGGATTTCTTTTCCACCTGTTGAAATAATAATGTGCGCACTTGAGAGGCGATTGCCAAGTTTATGTTTTATTTTTCATTATTGGGTTTTCTCCTTCATGGCGCGTGATGCTTATACCGTCGACTGTTAAGAAATAAAATTTTCTTATGTGGGCTTTGGTTCCACTTCTCTTTGGCTTTGTCCTATTTGGAACTGATAAAGCTATTGAGTGGTGGCACCGCGGCCCTTTCATCGATAATACAATGTATTAGTCCAGAAGTTAAAATTCGTTAATATTGCAAATTTTTAAAATCTTGAAGGGAAACACTCCCATTCTTGGTGTTCTTGGTTAAATTTTTCTGGTTTAATATTTTGGATGTAGGGAATTCATGTCAATGTTTTTATGTAAGAAAATTATATTTTTAAAATGATACGTAAGCCGTTTCTTTTATGGAAAAGAAGTTCCTTGTGTAATTTCATTTTCATTGGATATTGTTGAAGTTGTCATGCTGTAACCAAATGTGCAGGCGAGTGGGAAGTAACTTGTTTCCCTCCCACTCCACCGACTGAAATTTCAGATGTCTGGGACGTTGATAACTTTCATTTGCTTGTTTGCTGTCTGATACGAAGGTTGTCAAATTTCCGATTGCAGTGTTTGTAAATCTGTACTGTGATATAGTGTAGGATAAAGTTGATCCTTACTTATGAAATAGAAGCAAATGGTACGTATATTTAGCAGGGATTCATCAGATGTGAATAGATTTTTGCGTTATTTACTTTCGTTTATGTTTAAATGTAGTTTTATCAAAATTTTCAGTATTTTATTTTAAAAGGAAATGTATTGGGACCCCTTTGGAGGTGAGCTCATTACAGTGATTAACATTAAAACTCACTGGGTGGTCTCCTCTCGAGAGCGGATCTCATTTTTGTCAACACCCGAGTAATTGTATCTTGCCGAATTACGATTGTTATTTGTGGCGTGCTGAAAATTTTTCTTTGGCGAACGTTAAGCAAGAATTCATGGCACACACCTGAGGGGAGAAATCCGAGTTTAATGTTTACATTTTTCATTACTGGGGTTTCTCCTCCATGGCGCGTTACCTTCAAATATACAAGTTTGCCAGATTGCAAATATTTTTATATGTTTCGTGCTTTATAATTTCGGTTATCCGTTAATACTATATTATGGTGCCAGTTGAAATATAAGTTCACGGAATCTCCTTCAAGGTGAGATCATGACGGTGATGTAAATTTTAGCTTCACTGGGTGGTCTCCTCTCGAAGGCTGTTTTCATTCAACAGAAGAAAGAGGATACACAAAAATAATTGTGTTCTAGGATTTCTTTTCCACCAGTTTAAATAATAATGTGCGCACTTGAGAGGCGATTGCCAAGTTTATGTTTTATTTTTCATTACTGGGTTTTCTCCTTCATGGCGCGTGATGCTTATACCCTCGACTGTTAAATAAAATTTTCTTATGTAGGCTTTGGTTCCACTTCTGTTTGGCTTTGTCCTATTTGGAACTGATAAAGCTATTGAGTGGTGGCACCGCGGCCCTTTCATCGATAATACAATGTATTAGTCCAGAAGTTAAAATTCGTTAATATTGCAAGTTTTTAAAATCTTGAAGGGAAACACTCCCATTCTTGGTGTTCTTGGTTAAATTTTTCTGGTTTAATATTTTGGATGTAGGGAATTCATGTCAATGTTTTTATGTAAGAAAATTATATTTTTAAAATGATACGTAAGCCGTTTCTTTTATGGAAAAGAAGTTCCTTGTGTAATTTCATTTTCATTGGATATTGTTGAAGTTGTCATGCTGTAACCAAATGTGCAGGCGAGTGGGAAGTAACTTGTTTCCCTCCCACTCCACCGACTGAAATTTGAGATGCCTGGGACGTTGATAACTTTCATTTGCTTGTTTGCTGTCTGATACGAAGGTTGTCAAGTTTCCGATTGCAGTGTTTGTAAATCTGTACTGTGATATAGTGTAGGATAAAGTTGATCCTTACTTATGAAATAGAAGCAAATGGTACGTATATTTAGCAGGGATTCATCAGATGTGAATAGATTTTTGCGTTATTTACTTTCGTTTATGTTTAAATGTAGTTTTATCATTATTTTCAGTATTTTATTTTAAAAGGAAATGTATTGGGACCCCTTTGGAGGTGAGCTCATTACAGTGATTAACATTAAAACTCACTGGGTGGTCTCCTCTCGAGAGCGGATCTCATTTTTGTCAACACCCGAGTAATTGTATCTTGCCGAATTACGATTGTTATTTGTGGCGTGCTGAAAATTTTTCTTTGGCGAACGTTAAGCAAGAATTCATGGCACACACCTGAGGGGAGAAATCCGAGTTTAATGTTTACATTTTTCATTACTGGGGTTTCTCCTCCATGGTGCGTTACCTTCAAATATATAAGTATGCCAGATTGCAAATATTTTTATATGTTTCGTGCTTTATAATTTCGGTTATCCGTTAATACTATATTATGGTGCCAGTTGAAATATAAGTTCACGGAATCTCCTTCGAGGTGAGATCATGACGGTGATGTAAATTTTAGCTTCACTGGGTTGTCTCCTCTCGAAGGCGGTTTTCATTCAACAGAAGAAAGAGGATACACAAAAATAATTGTGTTTTAGGATTTCTTTTCCACCAGTTGAAATAATAATGTGCGCACTTGAGAGGCGATTGCCAAGTTTATGTTTTATTTTTCATTACTGGGTTTTCTCCTTCATGGCGCGTGATGCTTATACCGTCGACTGTTAAGAAATAAAATTTTCTTATGTGGGCTTTGGTTCCACTTCTCTTTGGCTTTGTCCTATTTGGAACTGATAAAGCTATTGAGTGGTGGCACCGCGGCCCTTTCATCGAAAAAAAAATGTATTAGTCCAGAAGTTAAAATTCGTTAATATTGCAAGTTTTTAAAATCTTGAAGGGAAACACTCCCATTCTTGGTGTTCGTGGTTAAATTTTTCTGGTTTACTATTTTGGATGTAGGGAATTCATGTCAATGCTTTTATGTAAGAAAATTATATTTTAAAAATGATACGTAAGCCGTTTCTTTTAAGGAAAAGAAGTTCCTTGTGTAATTTCATTTTCATTGGATATTGTTGAAGTTGTCATGCTGTAACCAAATGTGCAGGCGAGTGGGAAGTAACTTGCTTCCCTCCCACTCCACCGACTGAAATTTGAGACACCTGGGACGTTGATAACTTTCATTTGCTTGTTTGCTTTCTGAGACGAAGGTTGGCAAGTTTCCGATTGCAGTGTTTGTAAATCTGTACTGTGATATAGTGTAGGATAAAGTTGATCCTTACTTATGAAATAGACGAAAATGGTACGTATATTTAGTAGGGATTCATCAGATGTGGATAGATTTTTGCGTTATTTACTTTCGTTTATGTTTAAATGTAGTTTTATCAAAATTTTCAGTATGTTATTTTAAAAGGAAATGTGTTGGGACCTCTTTGGAGGCGAGCTCATTACAGTGATTAACATTAAAACTCGCTGGGTGGTCTCCTCTCGAGAGCGGATCTCATTTTTGTCAACACCCGAGTAATTGTATCTTGCCGAATTACGATTGTTGTTTGTGGCGTGCTGAAAATTTTTCTTTGGCGAACGTTAAGCAAGAATTCATGGCACACGCCTGAGAGGAGAAATCCGAGTTTAATGTTTACATTGTTCATTACTGGGTTTTCTCCTCCATGGTGCGTTACCTTCAAATATACAAGTTTGCCAGATTGCAAATATTTTTATATGTTTCGTGCATTATAATTTCGGTTATCCGTTAATACTATATTATGGTGCCAGTTGAAATATAAGTTCACGGAATCTCCTTCGAGGTGAGATCATGACGGTGATGTAAATTTAACTTCACTGGGTGGTCTCCTCTCGAAGGCGGTTTTCATTCAACAGAAGAAAGAGGATACACAAAAATAATTGTGTTCTAGGATTTCTTTTCCACCTGTTGAAATAATAATGTGCGCACTTGAGAGGCGATTGCCAAGTTTATGTTTTATTTTTCATTATTGGGTTTTCTCCTTCATGGCGCGTGATGCTTATACCGTCGACTGTTAAGAAATAAAATTTTCTTATGTGGGCTTTGGTTCCACTTCTCTTTGGCTTTGTCCTATTTGGAACTGATAAAGCTATTGAGTGGTGGCACCGCGGCCCTTTCATCGATAATACAATGTATTAGTCCAGAAGTTAAAATTCGTAAATATTGCAAGTTTTTAAAATCTTGAAGGGAAACACTCCCATTCTTGGTGTTCTTGGTTAAATTTTTCTGGTTTAATATTTTGGATGTAGGGAATTCATGTCAATGCTTTTATGTAAGAAAATTATATTTTTAAAATGATACGTAAGCCGTTTCTTTTAAGGAAAAGAAGTTCCTTGTGTAATTTCATTTTCATTGGATATTGTTGAAGTTGTCATGCTGTAACCAAATGTGCAGGCGAGTGGGAAGTAACTTGTTTAACTCCCACTCCACCGACTGAAATTTGAGATACCTGGGACGTTGATAACTTTCATTTGCTTGTTTGCTGTCTGAGACTAAGGTTGTCAAGTTTCCTATTGCAGTGTTTGTAAATCTGTACTGTGATATAGTGTAGGATAAAGTTGATCCTTACTTATGAAATAGAAGCAAATGGTACGTATATTTAGTAGGGATTCATCAGATGTGAATAGATTTTTGCGTTATTTACTTTCGTTTATGTTTAAATGTAGTTTTATCAAAATTTTCAGTATGTTATTTTAAAAGGAAATGTGTTGGGACTTCTTTGGAGGCGAGCTCATTACAGTGATTAACATTAAAACTCACTGGGTGGTCTCCTCGAGAGCGGATCTCATTTTTGTCAACACCCGAGTAATTGTATCTTGCCGAGTTACGATTGTTGTTTGTGGCGTGCTGAAAATTTTTCTTTGGCGAACGTTAAGCAAGAATTCATGGCACACACCTCAGGGGAGAAATCCGAGTTTAATGTTTACATTGTTCATTACTGGGTTTTCTCCTCCATGGTGCGTTACCTTCAAATATACAAGTTTGCCAGATTGCAAATATTTGTATATGTTTCGTGCTTTATAATTTCGGTTATCCGTTAATACTATATTATGGTGCCAGTTGAAATATAAGTTCACGGAATCTCCTTCGAGGTGAGATCATGACGGTGATGTAAATTTTAGCTTCACTGGGTGGTCTCCTCTCGAAGGCGGTTTTCATTCAACAGAAGAAAGAGGATACACAAAAATAATTGTGTTCTAGGATTTCTTTTCCACCAGTTGAAATAATAATGTGCGCACTTGAGAGGCGATTGCCAAATTTATGTTTTATTTTTCATTACTGGGTTTTCTCCTTCATGGCGCGTGATGCTTATACCGTCGACTGTTAAGAAATAAAATTTTCTTATGTGGGCTTTGGTTCCACTTCTCTTTGGCTTTGTCCTATTTGGAACTGATAAAGCTATTGAGTGGTGGCACCGCGGCCCTTTCATCGATAATACAATGTATTAGTCCAGAAGTTAAAATTCGTTAATATTGCAAGTTTTTAAAATCTTGAAGGGAAACACTCCCATTCTTGGTGTTCTTGGTTAAATTTTTCTGGTTTAATATTTTGATGTAGGGAATTCATGTCAATGCTTTTATGTAAGAAAATTATATTTTTAAAATGATACGTAAGCCGTTTCTTTTAAGGAAAAGAAGTTCCTTGTGTAATTTCATTTTCATTGGATATTGTTGAAGTTGTCATGCTGTAACCAAATGTGCAGGCGAGTGGGAAGTAACTTGTTTCCCTCCCACTCCACCGACTGAAATTTGAGATACCTGGGACGTTGATAACTTTCATTTGCTTGTTTGCTGTCTGAGACGAATGTTGGCAAGTTTCCGATTGCAGTGTTTGTAAATCTGTACTGTGATATAGTGTAGGATAAAGATGATCCTTACTTATGAAATAGATGCAAATGGTACGTATATTTAGTAGGGATTCATCAGATGTGAATAGATTTTTGCGTTATTTACTTTCGTTTATGTTTAAATGTAGTTTTATCAAAATTTTCAGTATTTTATTTTAAAAGGAAATGTATTGGGACCCCTTTGGAGGTGAGCTCATTACAGTGATTAACATTAAAACTCACTGGGTGGTCTCCTCTCGAGAGCGGATCTCATTTTTGTCAACACCCGAGTAATTGTATCTTGCCGAATTACGATTGTTGTTTGTGGCGTGCTGAAAATTTTTCTTTGGCGAACGTTAAGCAAGAATTCATGGCACACGCCTGAGAGGAGAAATCCGAGTTTAATGTTTACATTGTTCATTACTGGGTTTTCTCCTCCATGGTGCGTTACCTTCAAATATACAAGTTTGCCAGATTGCAAATATTTTTATATGTTTCGTGCTTTATAATTTCGGTTATCCGTTAATACTATATTATGGTGCCAGTTGAAATATAAGTTCACGGAATCTCCTTCGAGGTGAGATCATGACGGTGATGTAAATTTAACTTCACTGGGAGTCTCCTCTCGAAGGCGGTTTTCATTCAACAGAAGAAAGAGGATACACAAAAATAATTTTGTTCTAGGATTTCTTTTCCACCTGTTGAAATAATAATGTGCGCACTTGAGAGGCGATTGCCAAGTTTATGTTTTATTTTTCATTATTGGGTTTTCTCCTTCATGGCGCGTGATGCTTATACCGTCGACTGTTAAGAAATAAAATTTTCTTATGTGGGCTTTGGTTCCACTTCTCTTTGGCTTTGTCCTATTTGGAACTGATAAAGCTATTGAGTGGTGGCACCGCGGCCCTTTCATCGATAATACAATGTATTAGTCCAGAAGTTAAAATTCGTTAATATTGCAAATTTTTAAAATCTTGAAGGGAAACACTCCCATTCTTGGTGTTCTTGGTTAAATTTTTCTGGTTTAATATTTTGGATGTAGGGAATTCATGTCAATGTTTTTATGTAAGAAAATTATATTTTTAAAATGATACGTAAGCCGTTTCTTTTATGGAAAAGAAGTTCCTTGTGTAATTTCATTTTCATTGGATATTGTTGAAGTTGTCATGCTGTAACCAAATGTGCAGGCGAGTGGGAAGTAACTTGTTTCCCTCCCACTCCACCGACTGAAATTTCAGATGTCTGGGACGTTGATAACTTTCATTTGCTTGTTTGCTGTCTGATACGAAGGTTGTCAAATTTCCGATTGCAGTGTTTGTAAATCTGTACTGTGATATAGTGTAGGATAAAGTTGATCCTTACTTATGAAATAGAAGCAAATGGTACGTATATTTAGCAGGGATTCATCAGATGTGAATAGATTTTTGCGTTATTTACTTTCGTTTATGTTTAAATGTAGTTTTATCAAAATTTTCAGTATTTTATTTTAAAAGGAAATGTATTGGGACCCCTTTGGAGGTGAGCTCATTACAGTGATTAACATTAAAACTCACTGGGTGGTCTCCTCTCGAGAGCGGATCTCATTTTTGTCAACACCCGAGTAATTGTATCTTGCCGAATTACGATTGTTATTTGTGGCGTGCTGAAAATTTTTCTTTGGCGAACGTTAAGCAAGAATTCATGGCACACACCTGAGGGGAGAAATCCGAGTTTAATGTTTACATTTTTCATTACTGGGGTTTCTCCTCCATGGTGCGTTACCTTCAAATATATATAAGTATGCCAGATTGCAAATATTTTTATATGTTTCGTGCTTTATAATTTCGGTTATCCGTTAATACTATATTATGGTGCCAGTTGAAATATAAGTTCACGGAATCTCCTTCGAGGTGAGATCATGACGGTGATGTAAATTTTAGCTTCACTGGGTGGTCTCCTCTCGAAGGCGGTTTTCATTCAACAGAAGAAAGATTATACACAAAAATAATTGTGTTCTAGGATTTCTTTTCCACCAGTTGAAATAATAATGTGCGCACTTGAGAGGCGATTGCCAAGTTTATGTTTTATTTTTCATTACTGGGTTTTCTCCTTCATGACGCGTGATGCTTATACCGTCGACTGTTAAGAAATAAAATTTTCTTATGTGGGCTTTGGTTCCACTTCTCTTTGGCTTTGTCCTATTTGGAACTGATAAAGCTATTGAGTGGTGGCACCGCGGCCCTTTCATCGATAATACAATGTATTAGTCCAGAAGTTAAAATTCGTTAATATTGCAAGTTTTTAAAATCTTGAAGGGAAACACTCCCATTCTTGGTGTTCTTGGTTAAATTTTTCTGGTTTAATATTTTGGATGTAGGGAATTCTTGTCAATGCTTTTATGTAAGAAAATTATATTTTTAAAATGATACGTAAGCCGTTTCTTTTAAGGAAAAGAAGTTCCTTGTGTAATTTCATTTTCATTGGATATTGTTGAAGTTGTCATGCTGTAACCAAATGTGCAGGCGAGTGGGAAGTAACTTGCTTCCCTCCCAATCCACCGACTGAAATTTGAGACACCTGGGACGTTGATAACTTTCATTTGCTTGTTTGCTTTCTGAGACGAAGGTTGGCAAGTTTCCGATTGCAGTGTTTGTAAATCTGTACTGTGATATAGTGTAGGATAAAGTTGATCCTTACTTATGACATAGACGAAAATGGTACGTATATTTAGTAGGGATTCATCAGATGTAGATAGATTTTTGCGTTATTTACTTTCGTTTATGTTTAAATGTAGTTTTATCAAAATTTTCAGTATGTTATTTTAAAAGGAAATGTGTTGGGACCTCTTTGGAGTCGAGCTCATTACAGTGATTAACATTAAAACTCACTGGGTGGTCTCCTCTCGAGAGCGGATCTCATTTTTGTCAACACCCGAGTAATTGTATCTTGCCGAATTACGATTGTTGTTTGTGGCGTGCTGAAAATTTTTCTTTGGCGAACGTTAAGCAAGAATTCATGGCACACACCTGAGGGGAGAAATCCGAGTTTAATGTTTACATTGTTCATTACTGGGGTTTCTCCTCCATGGTGCGTTACCTTCAAATATACAAGTTTGCCAGATTGCAAATATTTTTATATGTTTCGTGCTTTATAATTTCGGTTATCCGTTAATACTATATTATGGTGACAGTTGAAATATAACTTCACGGAATCACCTTCGAGGTGAGATCATGACGGTGATGTAAATTTAACTTCACTGGGTGGTCTCCTCTCGAAGGCGGTTTTCATTCAACAGAAGAAAGAGGATACACAAAAATAATTGTGTTCTAGGATTTCTTTTCCACCTGTTGAAATAATAATGTGCGCACTTGAGAGGCGATTGCCAAGTTTATGTTTTATTTTTCATTATTGGGTTTTCTCCTTCATGGCGCGTGATGCTTATACCGTCGACTGTTAAGAAATAAAATTTTCTTATGTGGGCTTTGGTTCCACTTCTCTTTGGCTTTGTCCTATTTGGAACTGATAAAGCTATTGAGTGGTGGCACCGCGGCCCTTTCATCGATAATACAATGTATTAGTCCAGAAGTTAAAATTCGTAAATATTGCAAGTTTTTAAAATCTTGAAGGGAAACACTCCCATTCTTGGTGTTCTTGGTTAAATTTTTCTGGTTTAATATTTTGGATGTAGGGAATTCATGTCAATGCTTTTATGTAAGAAAATTATATTTTTAAAATGATACGTAAGCCGTTTCTTTTAAGGAAAAGAAGTTCCTTGTGTAATTTCATTTTCATTGGATATTGTTGAAGTTGTCATGCTGTAACCAAATGTGCAGGCGAGTGGGAAGTAACTTGTTTCCCTCCCACTCCACCGACTGAAATTTGAGATACCTGGGACGTTGATAACTTTCATTTGCTTGTTTGCTGTCTGAGACTAAGGTTGTCAAGTTTCCTATTGCAGTGTTTGTAAATCTGTACTGTGATATAGTGTAGGATAAAGTTGATCCTTAATTATGAAATGGAAGCAAATGGTACGTATATTTAGCAGGGATTCATCAGATGTGAATAGATTTTTGCGTTATTTACTTTCGTTTATGTTTAAATGTAGTTTTATCAAAATTTTCAGTATGTTATTTTAAAAGGAAATGTGTTGGGACCTCTTTGGAGGTGAGCTCATTACAGTGATTAACATTAAAACTCACTGGGTGGTCTCCTCTCGAGAGCGGATCTCATTTTTGTCAACACCCGAGTAATTGTATCTTGCCGAATTACGATTGTTATTTGTGGCGTGCTGAAAATTTTTCTTTGGCGAACGTTAAGCAAGAATTCATGGCACACACCTGAGGGGAGAAATCCGAGTTTAATGTTTACATTTTTCATTACTGGGGTTTCTCCTCCATGGTGCGTTACCTTCAAATATACAAGTTTGCCAGATTGCAAATATTTTTATATGTTTCGTGCTTTATAATTTCGGTTATCCGTTAATACTATATTATGGTGCCAGTTGAAATATAAGTTCACGGAATCTCCTTCGAGGTGAGATCATGACGGTGATGTAAATTTTAGCTTCACTGGGTGGTCTCCTCTCGAAGGCGGTTTTCATTCAACAGAAGAAAGAGGATACACAAAAATAATTGTGTTCTAGGATTTCTTTTCCACCAGTTGAAATAATAATGTGCGCACTTGACAGGCGATTGCCAAGTTTATGTTTTATTTTTCATTATTGGGTTTTCTCCTTCATGGCGCGTGATGCTTATACCCTCGACTGTTAAGAAATAAAATTTTCTTATGTGGGCTTTGGTTCCACTTCTCTTTGGCTTTGTCCTATTTGGAACTGATAAAGCTATTGAGTGGTGGCACCGCGGCCCTTCCATCGATAATACAATGTATTAGTCCAGAAGTTAAAATTCGTTAATATTGCAAGTTTTTAAAATCTTGAAGGGAAACACTCCCATTCTTGGTGTTCGTGGTTAAATTTTTCTGGTTTAATATTTTGGATGTAGGGAATTCATGTCAATGCTTTTATGTAAGAAAATTATATTTTTAAAGTGATACGTAAGCCGTTTCTTTTAAGGAAAAGAAGTTCCTTGTGTAATTTCATTTTCATTGGATATTGTTGAAGTTGTCATGCTGTAACCAAATGTGCAGGCGAGTGGGAAGTAACTTGCTTCCCTCCCACTCCACCGACTGAAATTTGAGACACCTGGGACGTTGATAACTTTCATTTGCTTGTTTGCTTTCTGAGACGAAGGTTGGCAAGTTTCCGATTGCAGTCTTTGTAAATCTGTACTGTGATATAGTGTAGGATAAAGTTGATCCTTACTTATGAAATAGACGAAAATGGTACGTATATTTAGTAGGGATTCATCAGATGTGGATAGATTTTTGCGTTATTTACTTTCGTTTATGTTTAAATGTAGTTTTATCAAAATTTTCAGTATGTTATTTTAAAAGGAAATGTGTTGGGACCTCTTTGGAGGCGAGCTCATTACAGTGATTAACATTAAAACTCACTGGGTGGTCTCCTCTCGAGAGCGGATCTCATTTTTGTCAACACCCGAGTAATTGTATCTTGCCGAATTACGATTGTTGTTTGTGGCGTGCTGAAAATTTTTCTTTGGCGAACGTTAAGCAAGAATTCATGGCACACACCTGAGGGGAGAAATCCGAATTTAATGTTTACATTGTTCATTACTGGGTTTTCTCCTCCATGGTGCGTTACCTTCAAATATACAAGTTTGCCAGATTGCAAATATTTTTATATGTTTCGTGCTTTTTAATTTCGGTTATCCGTTAATACTATATTATGGTGCCAGTTGAAATATAAGTTCACGGAATCTCCTTCGAGGTGAGATCATGACGGTGATGTAAATTTTAGCTTCACTGGGTGGTCTCCTCTCGAAGGCGGTTTTCATTCAACAGAAGAAAGAGGATACACAAAAATAATTGTGTTCTAGGATTTCTTTTCCACCAGTTGAAATAATAATGTGCGCACTTGAGAGGCGATTGCCAAGTTTATGTTTTATTTTTCATTACTGGGTTTTCTCCTTCATGGCGCGTGATGCTTATACCGTCGACTGTTAAGAAATAAAATTTTCTTATGTGGGCTTTGGTTCCACTTCTCTTTGGCTTTTTCCTATTTGGAACTGATAAAGCTATTGAGTGGTGGCACCGCGGCCCTTTCGTCGATAATACAATGTATTAGTCCAGAAGTTAAAATTCGTTAATATTGCAAGTTTTTAAAATCTTGAAGGGAAACACTCCCATTCTTGGTGTTCTTGGTTAAATTTTTCTGGTTTAATATTTTGGATGTAGGGAATTCATGTCAATGCTTTTATGTAAGAAAATTATATTTTTAAAATGATACGTAAGCCGTTTCTTTTAAGGAAAAGAAGTTCCTTGTGTAATTTCATTTTCATTGGATATTGTTGAAGTTGTCATGCTGTAACCAAATGTGCAGGCGAGTGGGAAGTAACTTGTTTCCCTCCCACTCCACAGACTGAAATTTGAGATACCTGGGACGTTGATAACTTTCATTTGCTTGTTTGCTGTCTGAGACGAAGGTTGTCAAGTTTCCTATTGCAGTGTTTGTAAATCTGTACTGTGATATAGTGTAGGATAAAGTTGATCCTTACTTATGAAATAGAAGCAAATGGTACGTATATTTAGCAGGGATTCATCAGATGTGAATAGATTTTTGCGTTATTTACTTTCGTTTATGTTTAAATGTAGTTTTATCAAAATTTTCAGTATGTTATTTTAAAAGGAAATGTGTTGGGACCTCTTTGGAGGTGAGCTCATTACAGTGATTAACATTAAAACTCACTTTGTGGTCTCCTCTCGAGAGCGGATCTCATTTTTGTCAACACCCGAGTAATTGTATCTTGCCGAATTACGATTGTTATTTGTGGCGTGCTGAAAATTTTTCTTTGGCGAACGTTAAGCAAGAATTCATGGCACACACCTGACGGGAGAAATACGAGTTTAATGTTTACATTTTTCATTACTGGGGTTTCTCCTCCATGGTGCGTTACCTTCAAATATACAAGTTTGCCAGATTGCAGATATTTTTATATGTTTCGTGCTTTATAATTTCGGTTATCCGTTAATACTATATTATGGTGCCAGTTGAAATATAAGTTCACGGAATCTCCTTCGAGGTGAGATCATGACGGTGATGTAAATTTTAGCTTCACTGGGTGGTCTCCTCTCGAAGGCGGTTTTCATTCAACAGAAGAAAGAGGATACACAAAAATAATTGTGTTCTAGGATTTCTTTTCCACCAGTTGAAATAATAATGTGCGCACTTGAGAGGCGATTGCCAAGTTTATGTTTTATTTTTCATTATTGGGTTTTCTCCTTCATGGCGCGTGATGCTTATACCGTCGAAAGTTAAGAAATAAAATTTTCTTATGTGGGCTTTGGTTCCACTTCTCTTTGGCTTTGTCCTATTTGGAACTGATAAAGCTATTGAGTGGTGGCACCGCGGCCCTTTCATCGATAATACAATGTATTAGTCCAGAAGTTAAAATTCGTAAATATTGCAAGTTTTTAAAATCTTGAAGGGAAACACTCCCATTCTTGGTGTTCTTGGTTAAATTTTTCTGGTTTAATATTTTGGATGTAGGGAATTCATGTCAATGCTTTTATGTAAGAAAATTATATTTTTAAAATGATACGTAAGCCGTTTCTTTTAAGGAAAAGAAGTTCCTTGTGTAATTTCATTTTCATTGGATATTGTTGAAGTTGTCATGCTGTAACCAAATGTGCAGGCGAGTGGGAAATAACTTGTTTCCCTCCCACTCCACAGACTGAAATTTGAGATACCTGGGACGTTGATAACTTCCATTTGCTTGTTTGCTGTCTGAGACGAAGGTTGTCAAGATTCCGATTGCAGTGTTTGTAAATCTGTACTGTGATATAGTGTAGGATAAAGTTGATCCTTACTTATGAAATAGATGCAAATGGTACGTATATTTAGCAGGGATTCATCAGATGTGAATAGATTTTTGCGTTATTTACTTTCGTTTATGTTTAAATGTAGTTTTATCAAAATTTTCAGTATGTTATTTTAAAAGGAAATGTGTTGGGACCTCTTTGGAGGTGAGCTCATTACAGTGATTAACATTAAAACTCACTGGGTGGTCTCCTCTCGAGAGCGGATCTCATTTTTGTCAACACCCGAGTAATTGTATCTTGCCGAATTACGATTGTTGTTTGTGGCGTGCTGAAAATTTTTCTTTGGCGAACGTTAAGCAAGAATTCATGGCACACACCTGAGGGGAGAAATCCGAGTTTAATGTTTACATTTTTCATTACTGGGGTTTCTCCTCCATGGTGCGTTACCTTCAAATATACAAGTTTGCCAGATTGCAAATATTTTTATATGTTTCGTGCTTTATAATTTCGGTTATCCGTTAATACTATATTATGGTGCCAGTTGAAATATAAGTTCACGGAATCTCCTTCGAGGTGAGATCATGACGGTGATGTAAATTTTAGCTTCACTGGGTGGTCTCCTCTCGAAGGCGGTTTTCATTCAACAGAAGAAAGAGGATACACAAAAATAATTGTGTTCTAGGATTTCTTTTCCACCAGTTGAAATAATAATGTGCACACTTGACAGGCGATTGCCAAGTTTATGTTTCATTTTTCATTACTGGGTTTTCTCCTTCATGGCGCGTGATGCTTATACCCTCGACTGTTAAGAAATAAAATTTTCTTATGTGGGCTTTGGTTCCACTTCTCTTTGGCTTTGTCCTATTTGGAACTGATAAAGCTATTGAGTGGTGGCACCGCGGCCCTTCCATCGATAATACAATGTATTAGTCCAGAAGTTAAAATTCGTTAATATTGCAAGTTTTTAAAATCTTGAAGGGAAACACTCCCATTCTTGGTGTTCGTGGTTAAATTTTTCTGGTTTACTATTTTGGATGTAGGGAATTCATGTCAATGCTTTTATGTAAGAAAATTATATTTTTAAAATGATACGTAAGCCGTTTCTTTTAAGGAAAAGAAGTTCCTTGTGTAATTTCATTTTCATTGGATATTGTTGAAGTTGTCATGCTGTAACCAAATGTGCAGGCGAGTGGGAAGTAACTTGCTTCCCTCCCAATCCACCGACTGAAATTTGAGACACCTGGGACGTTGATAACTTTCATTTGCTTGTTTGCTTTCTGAGACGAAGGTTGGCAAGTTTCCGATTGCAGTGTTTGTAAATCTGTACTGTGATATAGTGTAGGATAAAGTTGATCCTTACTTATGAAATAGACGAAAATGGTACGTATATTTAGTAGGGATTCATCAGATGTGGATAGATTTTTGCGTTATTTACTTTCGTTTATGTTTAAATGTAGTTTTATCAAAATTTTCAGTATGTTATTTTAAAAGAAAATGTGTTGGGACCTCTTTGGAGGTGAGCTCATTACAGTGATTAACATTAAAACTCACTGGGTGGTCTCCTCTCGAGAGCGGATCTCATTTTTGTCAACACCCGAGTAATTGTATCTTGCCGAATTACGATTGTTATTTGTGGCGTGCTGAAAATTTTTCTTTGGCGAACGTTAAGCAAGAATTCATGGCACACACCTGAGGGGAGAAATCCGAGTTTAATGTTTACATTTTTCATTACTGGGGTTTCTCCTCCATGGTGCGTTACCTTCAAATATACAAGTTTGCCAGATTGCAAATATTTTTATATGTTTCGTGCTTTATAATTTCGGTTATCCGTTAATACTATATTATGGTGCCAGTTGAAATATAAGTTCACGGAATCTCCTTCGAGGTGAGATCATGACGGTGATGTAAATTTTAGCTTCACTGGGTGGTCTCCTCTCGAAGGCGGTTTTCATTCAACAGAAGAAAGAGGATACACAAAAATAATTGTGTTCTAGGATTTCTTTTCCTCCAGTTGAAATAATAATGTGCGCACTTGACAGGCGATTGCCAAGTTTATGTTTTATTTTTCATTACTGGGTTTTCTCCTTCATGGCGCGTGATGCTTATACCCTCGACTGTTAAGAAATAAAATTTTCTTATGTGGGCTTTGGTTCCACTTCTCTTTGGCTTTGTCCTATTTGGAACTGATAAAGCTATTGAGTGGTGGCACCGCGGCCCTTTCATCGATAATACAATGTATTAGTCCAGAAGTTAAAATTCGTAAATATTGCAAGTTTTTAAAATCTTGAAGGGAAACACTCCCATTCTTGGTGTTCTTGGTTAAATTTTTCTGGTTTAATATTTTGGATGTAGGGAATTCATGTCAATGCTTTTATGTAAGAAAATTATATTTTTAAAATGATACGTAAGCCGTTTCTTTTAAGGAAAAGAAGTTCCTTGTGTAATTTCATTTTCATTGGATATTGTTGAAGTTGTCATGCTGTAACCAAATGTGCAGGCGAGTGGGAAATAACTTGTTTCCCTCCCACTCCACAGACTGAAATTTGAGATACCTGGGACGTTGATAACTTCCATTTGCTTGTTTGCTGTCTGAGACGAAGGTTGTCAAGATTCCGATTGCAGTGTTTGTAAATCTGTACTGTGATATAGTGTAGGATAAAGTTGATCCTTACTTATGAAATAGATGCAAATGGTACGTATATTTAGCAGGGATTCATCAGATGTGAATAGATTTTTGCGTTATTTACTTTCGTTTATGTTTAAATGTAGTTTTATCAAAATTTTCAGTATGTTATTTTAAAAGGAAATGTGTTGGGACCTCTTTGGAGGTGAGCTCATTACAGTGATTAACATTAAAACTCACTGGGTGGTCTCCTCTCGAGAGCGGATCTCATTTTTGTCAACACCCGAGTAATTGTATCTTGCCGAATTACGATTGTTGTTTGTGGCGTGCTGAAAATTTTTCTTTGGCGAACGTTAAGCAAGAATTCATGGCACACACCTGAGGGGAGAAATCCGAGTTTAATGTTTACATTTTTCATTACTGGGGTTTCTCCTCCATGGTGCGTTACCTTCAAATATACAAGTTTGCCAGATTGCAAATATTTTTATATGTTTCGTGCTTTATAATTTCGGTTATCCGTTAATACTATATTATGGTGCCAGTTGAAATATAAGTTCACGGAATCTCCTTCGAGGTGAGATCATGACGGTGATGTAAATTTTAGCTTCACTGGGTGGTCTCCTCTCGAAGGCGGTTTTCATTCAACAGAAGAGAGAGGATACACAAAAATAATTGTGTTCTAGGATTTCTTTTCCACCAGTTGAAATAATAATGTGCACACTTGACAGGCGATTGCCAAGTTTATGTTTCATTTTTCATTACTGGGTTTTCTCCTTCATGGCGCGTGATGCTTATACCCTCGACTGTTAAGAAATAAAATTTTCTTATGTGGGCTTTGGTTCCACTTCTCTTTGGCTTTGTCCTATTTGGAACTGATAAAGCTATTGAGTGGTGGCACCGCGGCCCTTCCATCGATAATACAATGTATTAGTCCAGAAGTTAAAATTCGTTAATATTGCAAGTTTTTAAAATCTTGAAGGGAAACACTCCCATTCTTGGTGTTCGTGGTTAAATTTTTCTGGTTTACTATTTTGGATGTAGGGAATTCATGTCAATGCTTTTATGTAAGAAAATTATATTTTTAAAATGATACGTATGCCGTTTCTTTTAAGGAAAAGAAGTTCCTTGTGTAATTTCATTTTCATTGGATATTGTTGAAGTTGTCATGCTGTAACCAAATGTGCAGGCGAGTGGGAAGTAACTTGCTTCCCTCCCAATCCACCGACTGAAATTTGAGACACCTGGGACGTTGATAACTTTCATTTGCTTGTTTGCTTTCTGAGACGAAGGTTGGCAAGTTTCCGATTGCAGTGTTTGTAAATCTGTACTGTGATATAGTGTAGGATAAAGTTGATCCTTACTTATGAAATAGACGAAAATGGTACGTATATTTAGTAGGGATTCATCAGATGTGGATAGATTTTTGCGTTATTTACTTTCGTTTATGTTTAAATGTAGTTTTATCAAAATTTTCAGTATGTTATTTTAAAAGGAAATGTGTTGGGACCTCTTTGGAGGCGAGCTCATTACAGTGATTAACATTAAAACTCACTGGGTGGTCTCCTCTCGAGAGCGGATCTCATTTTTGTCAACACCCGAGTAATTGTATCTTGCCGAATTACGATTGTTGTTTGTGCCGTGCTGAAAATTTTTCTTTGGCGAACGTTAAGCAAGAATTCATGGCACACACCTGAGGGGAGAAATCCGAGTTTAATGTTTACATTGTTCATTACTGGGTTTTCTCCTCCATGGTGCGTTACCTTCAAATATACAAGTTTGCCAGATTGCAAATATTTTTATATGTTTCGTGCATTATAATTTCGGTTATCCGTTAATACTATATTATGGTGCCAGTTGAAATATAAGTTCACCTAATCTCCTTCGAGGTGAGATCATGACGGTGATGTAAATTTTAGCTTCACTGGGTGGTCTCCTCTAGAAGGCGGTTTTCAATCAACAGAAGAAAGTGGATACACAAAAATAATTGTGTTCTAGGATTTCTTTTCCACCAGTTGAAATAATAATGTGCGCACTTGAGAGGCGATTGCCAAGTTTATGTTTTATTTTTCATTACTGGGTTTTCTCCTTCATGGCGCGTGATGCTTATACCCTCGACTGTTAAGAAATAAAATTTTCTTATGTGGGCTTTGGTTCCACTTCTCTTTGGCTTTTTCCTATTTGGAACTGATAAAGCTATTGAGTGGTGGCACCGCGGCCCTTTCATCGATAATACAATGTATTAGTCCACAAGTTAAAATTCGTTAATATTGCAAGTTTTTAAAATCTTGAAGGGAAACACTCCCATTCTTGGTGTTCGTGGTTAAATTTTTCTGGTTTAATATTTTGGATGTAGGGAATTCATGTCAATGCTTTTATGTAAGAAAATTATATTTTTAAAATGATACGTAAGCCGTTTCTTTTAAGGAAAAGAAGTTCCTTGTGTAATTTCATTTTCATTGGATATTGTTGAAGTTGTCATGCTGTAACCAAATGTGCAGGCGAGTGGGAAGTAACTTGTTTCCCTCCCACTCCACCGACTGGAATTTGAGATACCTGGGACGTTGATAACTTTCATTTGCTTGTTTGCTGTCTGAGACGAAGGTTGTCAAGTTTCCGATTGCAGTGTTTGTAAATCTGTACTGTGATATAGTGTAGGATAAAGTTTGTCCTTACTTATGAAATAGAAGCAAATGGTACGTATATTTAGCAGGAATTCATCAGATGTGAATAGATTTTTGCGTTATTTACTTTCGTTTATGTTTAAATGTAGTTTTATCAAAATTTTCAGTATGTTATTTTAAAAGGAAATGTGTTTGGACCTCTTTGGAGGTGAGCTCATTACAGTGATTAACATTAAAACTCACTGGGTGGTCTCCTCTCGAGAGCGGATCTCATTTTTGTCAACACCCGAGTAATTGTATCTTGCCGAATTACGATTGTTATTTGTGGCGTGCTGAAAATTTTTCTTTGGCGAACGTTAAGCAAGAATTCATGGCACACACCTGAGGGGAGAAATCCGAGTTTAATGTTTACATTTTTCATTACTGGGATTTCTCCTCCATGGTTCGTTACCTTCAAATATACAAGTTTGCCAGATTGCAAATATTTTTATATGTTTCGTGCTTTATAATTTCGGTTATCCGTTAATACTATATTATGGTGCCAGTTGAAATATAAGTTCACGGAATCTCCTTCGAGGTGAGATCATGACGGTGATGTAAATTTAACTTCACTGGGTGGTCTCCTCTCGAAGGCGGTTTTCATTCAACAGAAGAAAGAGGATACACAAAAAAAATTGTGTTCTAGGATTTCTTTTCCACCAGTTGAAATAATAATGTGCGCACTTGAGAGGCGATTGCCAAGTTTATGTTTTATTTTTCATTACTGGGTTTTCTCCTTCATGGCGCGTGATGCTTATACCGTCGACTGTTAAGAAATAAAATTTTCTTATGTGGGCTTTGGTTCCACTTCTGTTTGGCTTTGTCCTATTTGGAACTGATAAAGCTATTGAGTGGTGGCACCGCGGCCCTTTCATCGATAATACAATGTATTAGTCCAGAAGTTAAAATTCGTTAATATTGCAAGTTTTTAAAATCTTGAAGGGAAACACTCCCATTCTTGGTGTTCTTGATTAAATTTTTCTGGTTTAATATTTTGGATGTAGGGAATTCATGTCAATGCTTTTATGTAAGAAAATTATATTTTTAAAATGATACGTAAGTCGTTTCTTTTAAGGAAAAGAAGTTCCTTGTGTAATTTCATTTTCATTGGATATTGTTGAAGTTGTCATGCTGTAACCAAATGTGCGGGCGAGTGGGAACCTGTTTCCCTCCCACTCCACAGACTGAAATTTGAGATACCTGGGACGTTGATAACTTTCATTTGCTTGTTTGCTGTCTGAGACGAAGGTTGTCAAGTTTCCTATTGCAGTGTTTGTAAATCTGTACTGTGATATAGTGTAGGATAAAGTTGATCCTTACTTATGAAATAGAAGCAAATGGTATGTATATTTAGCAGGGATTCATCAGATGTGAATAGATTTTTGCGTTATTTACTTTCGTTTATGTTTAAATGTAGTTTTATCAAAATTTTCAGTATGTTATTTTAAAAGGAAATGTGTTGGGACCTCTTTGGAGGTGAGCTCATTACAGTGATTAACATTAAAACTCACTGGGTGGTCTCCTCTCGAGAGCGGATCTCATTTTTGTCAACACCCGAGTAATTGTATCTTGCCGAATTACGATTGTTATTTGTGGCGTGCTGAAAATTTTTCTTTGGCGAACGTTAAGCAAGAATTCATGGCACACACCTGAGGGGAGAAATCCGAGTTTAATGTTTACATTTTTCATTACTGGGGTTTCTCCTCCATGGTGCGTTACCTTCAAATATACAAGTTTGCCAGATTGCAAATATTTTTATATGTTTCGTGCTTTATAATTTCGGTTATCCGTTAATACTATATTATGGTGCCAGTTGAAATATAAGTTCACGGAATCTCCTTCGAGGTGAGATCATGACGGTGATGTAAATTTTAGCTTCACTGGGTGGTCTCCTCTCGAAGGCGGTTTTCATTCAACAGAAGAAAGAGGATACACAAAAATAATTGTGTTCTAGGATTTCTTTTCCTCCAGTTGAAATAATAATGTGCGCACTTGACAGGCGATTGCCAAGTTTATGTTTTATTTTTCATTACTGGGTTTTCTCCTTCATGGCGCGTGATGCTTATACCCTCGACTGTTAAGAAATAAAATTTTCTTATGTGGGCTTTGGTTCCACTTCTCTTTGGCTTTGTCCTATTTGGAACTGATAAAGCTATTGAGTGGTGGCACCGCGGCCCTTCCATCGATAATACAATGTATTAGTCCAGAAGTTAAAATTCGTTAATATTGCAAGTTTTTAAAATCTTGAAGGGAAACACTCCCATTCTTGGTGTTCTTGGTTAAATTTTTCTGGTTTAATATTTTGGATGTAGGGAATTCATGTCAATGCTTTTATGTAAGAAAATTATATTTTTAAAATGATACGTAAGCCGTTTCTTTTAAGGAAAAGAAGTTCCTTGTGTAATTTCATTTTCATTGGATATTGTTGAAGTTGTCATGCTGTAACCAAATGTGCAGGCGAGTGGGAAGTAACTTGTTTCCCTCCCACTCCACAGACTGAAATTTGAGATACCTGGGACGTTGATAACTTTCATTTGCTTGTTTGCTGTCTGAGACGAAGGTTGTCAAGTTTCCTATTGCAGTGTTTGTAAATCTGTACTGTGATATAGTGTAGGATAAAGTTGATCCTTACTTATGAAATAGAAGCAAATGGTACGTATATTTAGCAGGGATTCATCAGATGTGAATAGATTTTTGCGTTATTTACTTTCGTTTATGTTTAAATGTAGTTTTATCAAAATTTTCAGTATGTTATTTTAAAAGGAAATGTGTTGGGACCTCTTTGGAGGTGAGCTCATTACAGTGATTAACATTAAAACTCACTGGGTGGTCTCCTCTCGAGAGCGGATCTCATTTTTGTCAACACCCGAGTAATTGTATCTTGCCGAATTACGATTGTTGTTTGTGCCGTGCTGAAAATTTTTCTTTGGCGAACGTTAAGCAAGAATTCATGGCACACACCTGAGGGGAGAAATCCGAGTTTAATGTTTACATTTTTCATTACTGGGGTTTCTCCTCCATGGTGCGTTACCTTCAAATATACAAGTTTGCCAGATTGCAAATATTTTTATATGTTTCGTGCTTTATAATTTCGGTTATCCGTTAATACTATATTATGGTGCCAGTTGAAATATAAGTTCACGGAATCTCCTTCGAGGTGAGATCATGACGGTGATGTAAATTTTAGCTTCACTGGGTGGTCTCCTCTCGAAGGCGGTTTTCATTCAACAGAAGAAAGAGGATACACAAAAATAATTGTGTTCTAGGATTTCTTTTCCTCCAGTTGAAATAATAATGTGCGCACTTGACAGGCGATTGCCAAGTTTATGTTTTATTTTTCATTACTGGGTTTTCTCCTTCATGGCGCGTGATGCTTATACCCTCGACTGTTAAGAAATAAAATTTTCTTATGTGGGCTTTGGTTCCACTTCTCTTTGGCTTTGTCCTATTTGGAACTGATAAAGCTATTGAGTGGTGGCACCGCGGCCCTTCCATCGATAATACAATGTATTAGTCCAGAAGTTAAAATTCGTTAATATTGCAAGTTTTTAAAATCTTGAAGGGAAACACTCCCATTCTTGGTGTTCGTGGTTAAATTTTTCTGGTTTACTATTTTGGATGTAGGGAATTCATGTCAATGCTTTTATGTAAGAAAATTATATTTTTAAAATGATACGTAAGCCGTTTCTTTTAAGGAAAAGAAGTTCCTTGTGTAATTTCATTTTCATTGGATATTGTTGAAGTTGTCATGCTGTAACCAAATGTGCAGGCGAGTGGGAAGTAACTTGCTTCCCTCCCACTCCACCGACTGAAATTTGAGACACCTGGGACGTTGATAACTTTCATTTGCTTGTTTGCTTTCTGAGACGAAGGTTGGCAAGTTTCCGATTGCAGTGTTTGTAAATCTGTACTGTGATATAGTGTAGGATAAAGTTGAACCTTACTTATGAAATAGACGAAAATGGTACGTATATTTAGTAGGGATTCATCAGATGTGGATAGATTTTTGCGTTATTTACTTTCGTTTATGTTTAAATGTAGTTTTATCAAAATTTTCAGTATGTTATTTTAAAAGGAAATGTGTTGGGACCTCTTTGGAGGCGAGCTCATTACAGTGATTAACATTAAAACTCACTGGGTGGTCTCCTCTCGAGAGCGGATCTCATTTTTGTCAACACCCGAGTAATTGTATCTTGCCGAATTACGATTGTTGTTTGTGCCGTGCTGAAAATTTTTCTTTGGCGAACGTTAAGCAAGAATTCATGGCACACACCTGAGGGGAGAAATCCGAGTTTAATGTTTACATTGTTCATTACTGGGTTTTCTCCTCCATGGTGCGTTACCTTCAAATATACAAGTTTGCCAGATTGCAAATATTTTTATATGTTTCGTGCATTATAATTTCGGTTATCCGTTAATACTATATTATGGTGCCAGTTGAAATATAAGTTCACCTAATCTCCTTCGAGGTGAGATCATGACGGTGATGTAAATTTTAGCTTCACTGGTGGTCTCCTCTCGAAGGCGGTTTTCATTCAACAGAAGAAAGAGGATACACAAAAATAATTGTGTTCTAGGATTTCTTTTCCACCAGTTGAAATAATAATGTGCGCACTTGAGAGGCGATTGCCAAGTTTATGTTTTATTTTTCATTACTGAGTTTTCTCCTTCATGGCGCGTGATGCTTATACCGTCGACTGTTAAGAAATAAAATTTTCTTATGTGGGCTTTGGTTCCACTTCTCTTTGGCTTTTTCCTATTTGGAACTGATAAAGCTATTGAGTGGTGGCACCGCGGCCCTTTCGTCGATAATACAATGTATTAGTCCAGAAGTTAAAATTCGTTAATATTGCAAGTTTTTAAAATCTTGAAGGGAAACACTCCCATTCTTGGTGTTCGTGGTTAAATTTTTCTGATTTACTATTTTGGATGTAGGGAATTCATGTCAATGCTTTTATGTAAGAAAATTATATTTTTAAAATGATACGTAAGCCGTTTCTTTTAAGGAAAAGAAGTTCCTTGTGTAATTTCATTTTCATTGGATATTGTTGAAGTTGTCATGCTGTAACCAAATGTGCAGGCGAGTGGGAAGTAACTTGCTTCCCTCCCAATCCACCGACTGAAATTTGAGACACCTGGGACGTTGATAACTTTCATTTGCTTGTTTGCTTTCTGAGACGAAGGTTGGCAAGTTTCCGATTGCAGTGTTTGTAAATCTGTACTGTGATATAGTGTAGGATAAAGTTGATCCTTACTTATGAAATAGACGAAAATGGTACGTATATTTAGTAGGGATTCATCAGATGTGGATAGATTTTTGCGTTATTTACTTTCGTTTATGTTTAAATGTAGTTTTATCAAAATTTTCAGTATGTTATTTTAAAAGGAAATGTGTTGGGACCTCTTTGGAGGCGAGCTCATTACAGTGATTAACATTAAAACTCACTGGGTGGTCTCCTCTCGAGAGCGGATCTCATTTTTGTCAACACCCGAGTAATTGTATCTTGCCGAATTACGATTGTTGTTTGTGCCGTGCTGAAAATTTTTCTTTGGCGAACGTTAAGCAAGAATTCATGGCACACACCTGAGGGGAGAAATCCGAGTTTAATGTTTACATTGTTCATTACTGGGTTTTCTCCTCCATGGTGCGTTACCTTCAAATATACAAGTTTGCCAGATTGCAAATATTTTTATATGTTTCGTGCATTATAATTTCGGTTATCCGTTAATACTATATTATGGTGCCAGTTGAAATATAAGTTCACCTAATCTCCTTCGAGGTGAGATCATGACGGTGATGTAAATTTTAGCTTCACTGGGTGGTCTCCTCTAGAAGGCGGTTTTCAATCAACAGAAGAAAGTGGATACACAAAAATAATTGTGTTCTAGGATTTCTTTTCCACCAGTTGAAATAATAATGTGCGCACTTGAGAGGCGATTGCCAAGTTTATGTTTTATTTTTCATTACTGGGTTTTCTCCTTCATGGCGCGTGATGCTTATACCCTCGACTGTTAAGAAATAAAATTTTCTTATGTGGGCTTTGGTTCCACTTCTCTTTGGCTTTTTCCTATTTGGAACTGATAAAGCTATTGAGTGGTGGCACCGCGGCCCTTTCATCGATAATACAATGTATTAGTCCACAAGTTAAAATTCGTTAATATTGCAAGTTTTTAAAATCTTGAAGGGAAACACTCCCATTCTTGGTGTTCGTGGTTAAATTTTTCTGGTTTAATATTTTGGATGTAGGGAATTCATGTCAATGCTTTTATGTAAGAAAATTATATTTTTAAAATGATACGTAAGCCGTTTCTTTTAAGGAAAAGAAGTTCCTTGTGTAATTTCATTTTCATTGGATATTGTTGAAGTTGTCATGCTGTAACCAAATGTGCAGGCGAGTGGGAAGTAACTTGTTTCCCTCCCACTCCACCGACTGGAATTTGAGATACCTGGGACGTTGATAACTTTCATTTGCTTGTTTGCTGTCTGAGACGAAGGTTGTCAAGTTTCCGATTGCAGTGTTTGTAAATCTGTACTGTGATATAGTGTAGGATAAAGTTTGTCCTTACTTATGAAATAGAAGCAAATGGTACGTATATTTAGCAGGAATTCATCAGATGTGAATAGATTTTTGCGTTATTTACTTTCGTTTATGTTTAAATGTAGTTTTATCAAAATTTTCAGTATGTTATTTTAAAAGGAAATGTGTTTGGACCTCTTTGGAGGTGAGCTCATTACAGTGATTAACATTAAAACTCACTGGGTGGTCTCCTCTCGAGAGCGGATCTCATTTTTGTCAACACCCGAGTAATTGTATCTTGCCGAATTACGATTGTTATTTGTGGCGTGCTGAAAATTTTTCTTTGGCGAACGTTAAGCAAGAATTCATGGCACACACCTGAGGGGAGAAATCCGAGTTTAATGTTTACATTTTTCATTACTGGGATTTCTCCTCCATGGTGCGTTACCTTCAAATATACAAGTTTGCCAGATTGCAAATATTTTTATATGTTTCGTGCTTTATAATTTCGGTTATCCGTTAATACTATATTATGGTGCCAGTTGAAATATAAGTTCACGGAATCTCCTTCGAGGTGAGATCATGACGGTGATGTAAATTTAACTTCACTGGGTGGTCTCCTCTCGAAGGCGGTTTTCATTCAACAGAAGAAAGAGGATACACAAAAAAAATTGTGTTCTAGGATTTCTTTTCCACCAGTTGAAATAATAATGTGCGCACTTGAGAGGCGATTGCCAAGTTTATGTTTTATTTTTCATTATTGGGTTTTCTCCTTCATGGCGCGTGATGCTTATACCGTCGACTGTTAAGAAATAAAATTTTCTTATGTGGGCTTTGGTTCCACTTCTCTTTGGCTTTGTCCTATTTGGAACTGATAAAGCTATTGAGTGGTGGCACCGCGGCCCTTTCATCGATAATACAATGTATTAGTCCAGAAGTTAAAATTCGTAAATATTGCAAGTTTTTAAAATCTTGAAGGGAAACACTCCCATTCTTGGTGTTCTTGGTTAAATTTTTCTGGTTTAATATTTTGGATGTAGGGAATTCATGACAATGCTTTTATGTAAGAAAATTATATTTTTAAAATGATACGTAAGTCGTTTCTTTTAAGGAAAAGAAGTTCCTTGTGTAATTTCATTTTCATTGGATATTGTTGAAGTTGTCATGCTGTAACCAAATGTGCGGGCGAGTGGGAACCTGTTTCCCTCCCACTCCACAGACTGAAATTTGAGATACCTGGGACGTTGATAACTTTCATTTGCTTGTTTGCTGTCTGAGACGAAGGTTGTCAAGTTTCCTATTGCAGTGTTTGTAAATCTGTACTGTGATATAGTGTAGGATAAAGTTGATCCTTACTTATGAAATAGAAGCAAATGGTATGTATATTTAGCAGGGATTCATCAGATGTGAATAGATTTTTGCGTTATTTACTTTCGTTTATGTTTAAATGTAGTTTTATCAAAATTTTCAGTATGTTATTTTAAAAGGAAATGTGTTGGGACCTCTTTGGAGGTGAGCTCATTACAGTGATTAACATTAAAACTCACTGGGTGGTCTCCTCTCGAGAGCGGATCTCATTTTTGTCAACACCCGAGTAATTGTATCTTGCCGAATTACGATTGTTATTTGTGGCGTGCTGAAAATTTTTCTTTGGCGAACGTTAAGCAAGAATTCATGGCACACACCTGAGGGGAGAAATCCGAGTTTAATGTTTACATTTTTCATTACTGGGGTTTCTCCTCCATGGTGCGTTACCTTCAAATATACAAGTTTGCCAGATTGCAAATATTTTTATATGTTTCGTGCTTTATAATTTCGGTTATCCGTTAATACTATATTATGGTGCCAGTTGAAATATAAGTTCACGGAATCTCCTTCGAGGTGAGATCATGACGGTGATGTAAATTTAACTTCACTGGGTGGTCTCCTCTCGAAGGCGGTTTTCATTCAACAGAAGAAAGAGGATACACAAAAATAATTGTGTTCTAGGATTTCTTTTCCACCAGTTGAAATAATAATGTGCGCACTTGAGAGGCGATTGCCAAGTTTATGTTTTATTTTTCATTACTGAGTTTTCTCCTTCATGGCGCGTGATGCTTATACCGTCGACTGTTAAGAAATAAAATTTTCTTATGTGGGCTTTGGTTCCACTTCTCTTTGGCTTTTTCCTATTTGGAACTGATAAAGCTATTGAGTGGTGGCACCGCGGCCCTTTCGTCGATAATACAATGTATTAGTCCAGAAGTTAAAATTCGTTAATATTGCAAGTTTTTAAAATCTTGAAGGGAAACACTCCCATTCTTGGTGTTCGTGGTTAAATTTTTCTGGTTTACTATTTTGGATGTAGGGAATTCATGTCAATGCTTTTATGTAAGAAAATTATATTTTTAAAATGATACGTAAGCCGTTTCTTTTAAGGAAAAGAAGTTCCTTGTGTAATTTCATTTTCATTGGATATTGTTGAAGTTGTCATGCTGTAACCAAATGTGCAGGCGAGTGGGAAGTAACTTGCTTCCCTCCCAATCCACCGACTGAAATTTGAGACACCTGGGACGTTGATAACTTTCATTTGCTTGTTTGCTTTCTGAGACGAAGGTTGGCAAGTTTCCGATTGCAGTGTTTGTAAATCTGTACTGTGATATAGTGTAGGATAAAGTTGATCCTTACTTATGAAATAGACGAAAATGGTACGTATATTTAGTAGGGATTCATCAGATGTGGATAGATTTTTGCGTTATTTACTTTCGTTTATGTTTAAATGTAGTTTTATCAAAATTTTCAGTATGTTATTTTAAAAGGAAATGTGTTGGGACCTCTTTGGAGGCGAGCTCATTACAGTGATTAACATTAAAACTCACTGGGTGGTCTCCTCTCGAGAGCGGATCTCATTTTTGTCAACACCCGAGTAATTGTATCTTGCCGAATTACGATTGTTGTTTGTGCCGTGCTGAAAATTTTTCTTTGGCGAACGTTAAGCAAGAATTCATGGCACACACCTGAGGGGAGAAATCCGAGTTTAATGTTTACATTGTTCATTACTGGGTTTTCTCCTCCATGGTGCGTTACCTTCAAATATACAAGTTTGCCAGATTGCAAATATTTTTATATGTTTCGTGCATTATAATTTCGGTTATCCGTTAATACTATATTATGGTGCCAGTTGAAATATAAGTTCACCTAATCTCCTTCGAGGTGAGATCATGACGGTGATGTAAATTTTAGCTTCACTGGGTGGTCTCCTCTAGAAGGCGGTTTTCAATCAACAGAAGAAAGTGGATACACAAAAATAATTGTGTTCTAGGATTTCTTTTCCACCAGTTGAAATAATAATGTGCGCACTTGAGAGGCGATTGCCAAGTTTATGTTTTATTTTTCATTACTGGGTTTTCTCCTTCATGGCGCGTGATGCTTATACCCTCGACTGTTAAGAAATAAAATTTTCTTATGTGGGCTTTGGTTCCACTTCTCTTTGGCTTTTTCCTATTTGGAACTGATAAAGCTATTGAGTGGTGGCACCGCGGCCCTTTCATCGATAATACAATGTATTAGTCCACAAGTTAAAATTCGTTAATATTGCAAGTTTTTAAAATCTTGAAGGGAAACACTCCCATTCTTGGTGTTCGTGGTTAAATTTTTCTGGTTTAATATTTTGGAAGTAGGGAATTCATGTCAATGCTTTTATGTAAGAAAATTATATTTTTAAAATGATACGTAAGCCGTTTCTTTTAAGGAAAAGAAGTTCCTTGTGTAATTTCATTTTCATTGGATATTGTTGAAGTTGTCATGCTGTAACCAAATGTGCAGGCGAGTGGGAAGTAACTTGTTTCCCTCCCACTCCACCGACTGGAATTTGAGATACCTGGGACGTTGATAACTTTCATTTGCTTGTTTGCTGTCTGAGACGAAGGTTGTCAAGTTTCCGATTGCAGTGTTTGTAAATCTGTACTGTGATATAGTGTAGGATAAAGTTTGTCCTTACTTATGAAATAGAAGCAAATGGTACGTATATTTAGCAGGAATTCATCAGATGTGAATAGATTTTTGCGTTATTTACTTTCGTTTATGTTTAAATGTAGTTTTATCAAAATTTTCAGTATGTTATTTTAAAAGGAAATGTGTTTGGACCTCTTTGGAGGTGAGCTCATTACAGTGATTAACATTAAAACTCACTGGGTGGTCTCCTCTCGAGAGCGGATCTCATTTTTGTCAACACCCGAGTAATTGTATCTTGCCGAATTACGATTGTTATTTGTGGCGTGCTGAAAATTTTTCTTTGGCGAACGTTAAGCAAGAATTCATGGCACACACCTGAGGGGAGAAATCCGAGTTTAATGTTTACATTTTTCATTACTGGGATTTCTCCTCCATGGTGCGTTACCTTCAAATATACAAGTTTGCCAGATTGCAAATATTTTTATATGTTTCGTGCTTTATAATTTCGGTTATCCGTTAATACTATATTATGGTGCCAGTTGAAATATAAGTTCACGGAATCTCCTTCGAGGTGAGATCATGACGGTGATGTAAATTTAACTTCACTGGGTGGTCTCCTCTCGAAGGCGGTTTTCATTCAACAGAAGAAAGAGGATACACAAAAAAATTGTGTTCTAGGATTTCTTTTCCACCAGTTGAAATAATAATGTGCGCACTTGAGAGGCGATTGCCAAGTTTATGTTTTATTTTTCATTATTGGGTTTTCTCCTTCATGGCGCGTGATGCTTATACCGTCGACTGTTAAGAAATAAAATTTTCTTATGTGGGCTTTGGTTCCACTTCTCTTTGGCTTTGTCCTATTTGGAACTGATAAAGCTATTGAGTGGTGGCACCGCGGCCCTTTCATCGATAATACAATGTATTAGTCCAGAAGTTAAAATTCGTAAATATTGCAAGTTTTTAAAATCTTGAAGGGAAACACTCCCATTCTTGGTGTTCTTGGTTAAATTTTTCTGGTTTAATATTTTGGATGTAGGGAATTCATGACAATGCTTTTATGTAAGAAAATTATATTTTTAAAATGATACGTAAGTCGTTTCTTTTAAGGAAAAGAAGTTCCTTGTGTAATTTCATTTTCATTGGATATTGTTGAAGTTGTCATGCTGTAACCAAATGTGCGGGCGAGTGGGAACCTGTTTCCCTCCCACTCCACAGACTGAAATTTGAGATACCTGGGACGTTGATAACTTTCATTTGCTTGTTTGCTGTCTGAGACGAAGGTTGTCAAGTTTCCTATTGCAGTGTTTGTAAATCTGTACTGTGATATAGTGTAGGATAAAGTTGATCCTTACTTATGAAATAGAAGCAAATGGTATGTATATTTAGCAGGGATTCATCAGATGTGAATAGATTTTTGCGTTATTTACTTTCGTTTATGTTTAAATGTAGTTTTATCAAAATTTTCAGTATGTTATTTTAAAAGGAAATGTGTTGGGACCTCTTTGGAGGTGAGCTCATTACAGTGATTAACATTAAAACTCACTGGGTGGTCTCCTCTCGAGAGCGGATCTCATTTTTGTCAACACCCGAGTAATTGTATCTTGCCGAATTACGATTGTTATTTGTGGCGTGCTGAAAATTTTTCTTTGGCGAACGTTAAGCAAGAATTCATGGCACACACCTGAGGGGAGAAATCCGAGTTTAATGTTTACATTTTTCATTACTGGGGTTTCTCCTCCATGGTGCGTTACCTTCAAATATACAAGTTTGCCAGATTGCAAATATTTTTATATGTTTCGTGCTTTATAATTTCGGTTATCCGTTAATACTATATTATGGTGCCAGTTGAAATATAAGTTCACGGAATCTCCTTCGAGGTGAGATCATGACGGTGATGTAAATTTTAGCTTCACTGGGTGGTCCCCTCTCGAAGGCGGTTTTCATTCAACAGAAGAAAGAGGATACACAAAAATAATTGTGTTCTAGGATTTCTTTTCCTCCAGTTGAAATAATAATGTGCGCACTTGACAGGCGATTGCCAAGTTTATGTTTTATTTTTCATTACTGGGTTTTCTTCTTCATGGCGCGTGATGCTTATACCCTCGACTGTTAAGAAATAAAATTTTCTTATGTGGGCTTTGGTTCCACTTCTCTTTGGCTTTGTCCTATTTGGAACTGATAAAGCTATTGAGTGGTGGCACCGCGGCCCTTCCATCGATAATACAATGTATTAGTCCAGAAGTTAAAATTCGTTAATATTGCAAGTTTTTAAAATCTTGAAGGGAAACACTCCCATTCTTGGTGTTCTTGGTTAAATTTTTCTGGTTTAATATTTTGGATGTAGGGAATTCATGTCAATGCTTTTATGTAAGAAAATTATATTTTTAAAATGATACGTAAGCCGTTTCTTTTAAGGAAAAGAAGTTCCTTGTGTAATTTCATTTTCATTGGATATTGTTGAAGTTGTCATGCTGTAACCAAATGTGCAGGCGAGTGGGAAGTAACTTGTTTCCCTCCCACTCCACAGACTGAAATTTGAGATACCTGGGACGTTGATAACTTTCATTTGCTTGTTTGCTGTCTGAGACGAAGGTTGTCAAGTTTCCTATTGCAGTGTTTGTAAATCTGTACTGTGATATAGTGTAGGATAAAGTTGATCCTTACTTATGAAATAGAAGCAAATGGTACGTATATTTAGCAGGGATTCATCAGATGTGAATAGATTTTTGCGTTATTTACTTTCGTTTATGTTTAAATGTAGTTTTATCAAAATTTTCAGTATGTTATTTTAAAAGGAAATGTGTTGGGACCTCTTTGGAGGTGAGCTCATTACAGTGATTAACATTAAAACTCACTGGGTGGTCTCCTCTCGAGAGCGGATCTCATTTTTGTCAACACCCGAGTAATTGTATCTTGCCGAATTACGATTGTTGTTTGTGCCGTGCTGAAAATTTTTCTTTGGCGAACGTTAAGCAAGAATTCATGGCACACACCTGAGGGGAGAAATCCGAGTTTAATGTTTACATTGTTCATTACTGGGTTTTCTCCTCCATGGTGCGTTACCTTCAAATATACAAGTTTGCCAGATTGCAAATATTTTTATATGTTTCGTGCATTATAATTTCGGTTATCCGTTAATACTATATTATGGTGCCAGTTGAAATATAAGTTCACCTAATCTCCTTCGAGGTGAGATCATGACGGTGATGTAAATTTTAGCTTCACTGGGTGGTCTCCTCTAGAAGGCGGTTTTCAATCAACAGAAGAAAGAGGATACACAAAAATAATTGTGTTCTAGGATTTCTTTTCCACCAGTTGAAATAATAATGTGCGCACTTGAGAGGCGATTGCCAAGTTTATGTTTTATTTTTCATTACTGGGTTTTCTCCTTCATGGCGCGTGATGCTTATACCCTCGACTGTTAAGAAATAAAATTTTCTTATGTGGGCTTTGGTTCCACTTCTCTTTGGCTTTTTCCTATTTGGAACTGATAAAGCTATTGAGTGGTGGCACCGCGGCCCTTTCATCGATAATACAATGTATTAGTCCACAAGTTAAAATTCGTTAATATTGCAAGTTTTTAAAATCTTGAAGGGAAACACTCCCATTCTTGGTGTTCGTGGTTAAATTTTTCTGGTTTAATATTTTGGATGTAGGGATTTCATGTCAATGCTTTTATGTAAGAAAATTATATTTTTAAAATGATACGTAAGCCGTTTCTTTTAAGGAAAAGAAGTTCCTTGTGTAATTTCATTTTCATTGGATATTGTTGAAGTTGTCATGCTGTAACCAAATGTGCAGGCGAGTGGGAAGTAACTTGTTTCCCTCCCACTCCACCGACTGAAATTTGAGATACCTGGGACGTTGATAACTTTCATTTGCTTGTTTGCTGTCTGAGACGAAGGTTGTCAAGTTTCCGATTGCAGTGTTTGTAAATCTGTACTGTGATATAGTGTAGGGTAAAGTTGATCCTTACTTATGAAATAGAAGCAAATGGTATGTATATTTAGCAGGGATTCATCAGATGTGAATAGATTTTTGCGTTATTTACTTTCGTTTATGTTTAAATGTAGTTTTATCAAAATTTTCAGTATGTTATTTTAAAAGGAAATGTGTTGGGACCTCTTTGGAGGTGAGCTCATTACAGTGATTAACATTAAAACTCACTGGGTGGTCTCCTCTCGAGAGCGGATCTCATTTTAGTCAACACCCGAGTAATTGTATCTTGCCGAATTACGATTGTTATTTGTGGCGTGCTGAAAATTTTTCTTTGGCGAACGTTAAGCAAGAATTCATGGCACACACCTGAGGGGAGAAATCCGAGTTTAATGTTTACATTTTTCATTACTGGGGTTTCTCCTCCATGGTGCGTTACCTTCAAATATACAAGTTTGCCAGATTGCAAATATTTTTATATGTTTCGTGCTTTATAATTTCGGTTATCCGTTAATACTATATTATGGTGCCAGTTGAAATATAAGTTCACGGAATCTCCTTCGAGGTGAGATCATGACGGTGATGTAAATTTTAGCTTCACTGGGTGGTCTCCTCTCGAAGGCGGTTTTCATTCAACAGAAGAAAGAGGATACACAAAAATAATTGTGTTCTAGGATTTCTTTTCCTCCAGTTGAAATAATAATGTGCGCACTTGACAGGCGATTGCCAAGTTTATGTTTTATTTTTCATTACTGGGTTTTCTCCTTCATGGCGCGTGATGCTTATACCCTCGACTGTTAAGAAATAAAATTTTCTTATGTGGGCTTTGGTTCCACTTCTCTTTGGCTTTGTCCTATTTGGAACTGATAAAGCTATTGAGTGGTGGCACCGCGGCCCTTCCATCGATAATACAATGTATTAGTCCAGAAGTTAAAATTCGTTAATATTGCAAGTTTTTAAAATCTTGAAGGGAAACACTCCCATTCTTGGTGTTCGTGGTTAAATTTTTCTGGTTTAATATTTTGGATGTAGGGAATTCATGTCAATGCTTTTATGTAAGAAAATTATATTTTTAAAATGATACGTAAGCCGTTTCTTTTAAGGAAAAGAAGTTCCTTGTGTAATTTCATTTTCATTGGATATTGTTGAAGTTGTCATGCTGTAACCAAATGTGCAGGCGAGTGGGAAATAACTTGTTTCCCTCCCACTCCACAGACTGAAATTTGAGATACCTGGGACGTTGATAACTTCCATTTGCTTGTTTGCTGTCTGAGACGAAGGTTGTCAAGATTCCGATTGCAGTGTTTGTAAATCTGTACTGTGATATAGTGTAGGATAAAGTTGATCCTTACTTATGAAATAGATGCAAATTGTACGTATATTTAGCAGGGATTCATCAGATGTGAATAGATTTTTGCGTTATTTACTTTCGTTTATGTTTAAATGTAGTTTTATCAAAATTTTCAGTATGTTATTTTAAAAGGAAATGTGTTGGGACCTCTTTGGAGGCGAGCTCATTACAGTGATTAACATTAAAACTCACTGGGTGGTCTCCTCTCGAGAGCGGATCTCATTTTTGACAACACCCGAGTAATTGTATCTTGCCGAATTACGATTGTTGTTTGTGCCGTGCTGAAAATTTTTCTTTGGCGAACGTTAAGCAAGAATTCATGGCACACACCTGAGGGGAGAAATCCGAGTTTAATGTTTACATTGTTCATTACTGGGTTTTCTCCTCCATGGTGCGTTACCTTCAAATATACAAGTTTGCCAGATTGCAAATATTTTTATATGTTTCGTGCATTATAATTTCGGTTATCCGTTAATACTATATTATGGTGCCAGTTGAAATATAAGTTCATCTAATCTCCTTCGAGGTGAGATCATGACGGTGATGTAAATTTTAGCTTCACTGGGTGGTCTCCTCTAGAAGGCCGTTTTCAATCAACAGAAGAAAGAGGATACACAAAAATAATTGTGTTCTAGGATTTCTTTTCCACCAGTTGAAATAATAATGTGCGCACTTGAGAGGCGATTGCCAAGTTTATGTTTTATTTTTCATTACTGGGTTTTCTCCTTCATGGCGCGTGATGCTTATACCCTCGACTGTTAAGAAATAAAATTTTCTTATGTGGGCTTTGGTTCCACTTCACTTTGGCTTTTTCCTATTTGGAACTGATAAAGCTATTGAGTGGTGGCACCGCGGCCCTTTCATCGATAATACAATGTATTAGTCCACAAGTTAAAATTCGTTAATATTGCAAGTTTTTAAAATCTTGAAGGGAAACACTCCCATTCTTGGTGTTCGTGGTTAAATTTTTCTGGTTTAATATTTTGGATGTAGGGAATTCATGTCAATGCTTTTATGTAAGAAAATTATATTTTTAAAATGATACGTAAGCCGTTTCTTTTAAGGAAAAGAAGTTCCTTGTGTAATTTCATTTTCATTGGATATTGTTGAAGTTGTCATGCTGTAACCAAATGTGCAGGCGAGTGGGAAGTAACTTGCTTCCCTCCCACTCCACCGACTGAAATTTGAGACACCTGGGACGTTGATAACTTTCATTTGCTTGTTTGCTTTCTGAGACGAAGGTTGGCAAGTTTCCGATTGCAGTGTTTGTAAATCTGTACTGTGATATAGTGTAGGATAAAGTTGATCCTTACTTATGAAATAGACGAAAATGGTACGTATATTTAGTAGGGATTCATCAGATGTGGATAGATTTTTGCGTTATTTACTTTCGTTTATGTTTAAATGTAGTTTTATCAAAATTTTCAGTATGTTATTTTAAAAGGAAATGTGTTGGGACCTCTTTGGAGGCGAGCTCATTACAGTGATTAACATTAAAACTCACTGGGTGGTCTCCTCTCGAGAGCGGATCTCATTTTTGTCAACACCCGAGTAATTGTATCTTGCCGAATTACGATTGTTGTTTGTGCCGTGCTGAAAATTTTTCTTTGGCGAACGTTAAGCAAGAATTCATGGCACACACCTGAGGGGAGAAATCCGAGTTTAATGTTTACATTGTTCATTACTGGGTTTTCTCCTCCATGGTGCGTTACCTTCAAATATACAAGTTTGCCAGATTGCAAATATTTTTATATGTTTCGTGCATTATAATTTCGGTTATCCGTTAATACTATATTATGGTGCCAGTTGAAATATAAGTTCACCTAATCTCCTTCGAGGTGAGATCATGACGGTGATGTAAATTTTAGCTTCACTGGGTGGTCTCCTCTCGAAGGCGGTTTTCATTCAACAGAAGAAAGAGGATACACAAAAATAATTGTGTTCTAGGATTTCTTTTCCACCAGTTGAAATAATAATGTGCGCACTTGAGAGGCGATTGCCAAGTTTATGTTTTATTTTTCATTACTGAGTTTTCTCCTTCATGGCGCGTGATGCTTATACCGTCGACTGTTAAGAAATAAAATTTTCTTATGTGGGCTTTGGTTCCACTTCTCTTTGGCTTTTTCCTATTTGGAACTGATAAAGCTATTGAGTGGTGGCACCGCGGCCCTTTCGTCGATAATACAATGTATTAGTCCAGAAGTTAAAATTCGTTAATATTGCAAGTTTTTAAAATCTTGAAGGGAAACACTCCCATTCTTGGTGTTCTTGGTTAAATTTTTCTGGTTTAATATTTTGGATGTAGGGAATTCATGTCAATGCTTTTATGTAAGAAAATTATATTTTTAAAATGATACGTAAGCCGTTTCTTTTAAGGAAAAGAAGTTCCTTGTGTAATTTCATTTTCATTGGATATTGTTGAAGTTGTCATGCTGTAACCAAATGTGCAGGCGAGTGGGAAGTAACTTGTTTCCCTCCCACTCCACAGACTGAAATTTGAGATACCTGGGACGTTGATAACTTTCATTTGCTTGTTTGCTGTCTGAGACGAAGGTTGTCAAGTTTCCTATTGCAGTGTTTGTAAATCTGTACTGTGATATAGTGTAGGATAAAGTTGATCCTTACTTATGAAATAGAAGCAAATGGTACGTATATTTAGCAGGGATTCATCAGATGTGAATAGATTTTTGCGTTATTTACTTTCGTTTATGTTTAAATGTAGTTTTATCAAAATTTTCAGTATGTTATTTTAAAAGGAAATGTGTTGGGACCTCTTTGGAGGTGAGCTCATTACAGTGATTAACATTAAAACTCACTGGGTGGTCTCCTCTCGAGAGCGGATCTCATTTTTGTCAACACCCGAGTAATTGTATCTTGCCGAATTACGATTGTTATTTGTGGCGTGCTGAAAATTTTTCTTTGGCGAACGTTAAGCAAGAATTCATGGCACACACCTGACGGGAGAAATACGAGTTTAATGTTTACATTTTTCATTACTGGGGTTTCTCCTCCATGGTGCGTTACCTTCAAATATACAAGTTTGCCAGATTGCAGATATTTTTATATGTTTCGTGCTTTATAATTTCGGTTATCCGTTAATACTATATTATGGTGCCAGTTGAAATATAAGTTCACGGAATCTCCTTCGAGGTGAGATCATGACGGTGATGTAAATTTTAGCTTCACTGGGTGGTCTCCTCTCGAAGGCGGTTTTCATTCAACAGAAGAAAGAGGATACACAAAAATAATTGTGTTCTAGGATTTCTTTTCCTCCAGTTGAAATAATAATGTGCGCACTTGACAGGCGATTGCCAAGTTTATGTTTTATTTTTCATTACTGGGTTTTCTCCTTCATGGCGCGTGATGCTTATACCCTCGACTGTTAAGAAATAAAATTTTCTTATGTGGGCTTTGGTTCCACTTCTCTTTGGCTTTGTCCTATTTGGAACTGATAAAGCTATTGAGTGGTGGCACCGCGGCCCTTCCATCGATAATACAATGTATTAGTCCAGAAGTTAAAATTCGTTAATATTGCAAGTTTTTAAAATCTTGAAGGGACACACTCCCATTCTTGGTGTTCGTGGTTAAATTTTTCTGGTTTAATATTTTGGATGTAGGGAATTCATGTCAATGCTTTTATGTAAGAAAATTATATTTTTAAAGTGATACGTAAGCCGTTTCTTTTAAGGAAAAGAAGTTCCTTGTGTAATTTCATTTTCATTGGATATTGTTGAAGTTGTCATGCTGTAACCAAATGTGCAGGCGAGTGGGAAGTAACTTGTTTCCCTCCCACTCCACCGACTGAAATTTGAGACACCTGGGACGTTGATAACTTTCATTTGCTTGTTTGCTTTCTGAGACGAAGGTTGGCAAGATTCCGATTGCAGTGTTTGTAAATCTGTACTGTGATATAGTGTAGGATAAAGTTGATCCTTACTTATGAAATAGACGAAAATGGTACGTATATTTAGTAGGGATTCATCAGATGTGGAAAGATTTTTGCGTTATTTACTTTCGTTTATGTTTAAATGTAGTTTTATCAAAAAATTCAGTATGTTATTTTAAAAGGAAATGTGTTGGGACCTCTTTGGAGGTGAGCTCATTACAGTGATTAACATTAAAACTCACTGGGTGGTCTCCTCTCGAGAGCGGATCTCATTTTTGTCAACACCCGAGTAATTGTATCTTGCCGAATTACGATTGTTGTTTGTGGCGTGCTGAAAATTTTTCTCTCGCGAACGTTAAGCAAGAATTTATGGCACACACCTGAGGGGAGAAATCCGAGTTTAATGTTTACATTGTTCATTACTGGGTTTTCTCCTCCATGGTGCGTTACCTTCAAATATACAAGTTTGCCAGATTGCAAAAATTTTTATATGTTTCGTGCTTTATAATTTCGGTTATCCGTTAATACTATATTATGGTGCCAGTTGAAATATAAGTTCACGGAATCTCCTTCGAGGTGAGATCATGACGGTGATGTAAATTTAACTTCACTGGGTGGTCTCCTCTCGAAGGCGGTTTTCATTCAACAGAAGAAAGAGGATACACAAAAATAATTGTGTTCTAGGAATTCTTTTCCACCAGTTGAAATAATAATGTGCGCACTTGAGAGGCGATTGCCAAGTTTATGTTTTATTTTTCATTATTGGGTTTTCTCCTTCATGGCGCGTGATGCTTATACCGTCGAAAGTTAAGAAATAAAATTTTCTTATGTGGGCTTTGGTTCCACTTCTCTTTGGCTTTGTCCTATTTGGAACTGATAAAGCTATTGAGTGGTGGCACCGCGGCCCTTTCATCGATAATACAATGTATTAGTCCAGAAGTTAAAATTCGTAAATATTGCAAGTTTTTAAAATCTTGAAGGGAAACACTCCCATTCTTGGTGTTCTTGGTTAAATTTTTCTGGTTTAATATTTTGGATGTAGGGAATTCATGTCAATGCTTTTATGTAAGAAAATTATATTTTTAAAATGATACGTAAGCCGTTTCTTTTAAGGAAAAGAAGTTCCTTGTGTAATTTCATTTTCATTGGATATTGTTGAAGTTGTCATGCTGTAACCAAATGTGCAGGCGAGTGGGAAATAACTTGTTTCCCTCCCACTCCACAGACTGAAATTTGAGATACCTGGGACGTTGATAACTTCCATTTGCTTGTTTGCTGTCTGAGACGAAGGTTGTCAAGATTCCGATTGCAGTGTTTGTAAATCTGTACTGTGATATAGTGTAGGATAAAGTTGATCCTTACTTATGAAATAGATGCAAATTGTACGTATATTTAGCAGGGATTCATCAGATGTGAATAGATTTTTGCGTTATTTACTTTCGTTTATGTTTAAATGTAGTTTTATCAAAATTTTCAGTATGTTATTTTAAAAGGAAATGTGTTGGGACCTCTTTGGAGGTGAGCTCATTACAGTGATTAACATTAAAACTCACTGGGTGGTCTCCTCTCGAGAGCGGATCTCATTTTTGTCAACACCCGAGTAATTGTATCTTGCCGAATTACGATTGTTGTTTGTGGCGTGCTGAAAATTTTTCTTTGGCGAACGTTAAGCAAGAATTCATGGCACACACCTGAGGGGAGAAATCCGAGTTTAATGTTTACATTTTTCATTACTGGGGTTTCTCCTCCATGGTGCGTTACCTTCAAATATACAAGTTTGCCAGATTGCAAATATTTTTATATGTTTCGTGCTTTATAATTTCGGTTATCCGTTAATACTATATTATGGTGCCAGTTGAAATATAAGTTCACGGAATCTCCTTCGTGGTGAGATCATGACGGTGATGTAAATTTTAGCTTCACTGGGTGGTCTCCTCTCGAAGGCGGTTTTCATTCAACAGAAGAGAGAGGATACACAAAAATAATTGTGTTCTAGGATTTCTTTTCCACCAGTTGAAATAATAATGTGCACACTTGACAGGCGATTGCCAAGTTTATGTTTCATTTTTCATTACTGGGTTTTCTCCTTCATGGCGCGTGATGCTTATACCCTCGACTGTTAAGAAATAAAATTTTCTTATGTGGGCTTTGGTTCCACTTCTCTTTGGCTTTGTCCTATTTGGAACTGATAAAGCTATTGAGTGGTGGCACCGCGGCCCTTCCATCGATAATACAATGTATTAGTCCAGAAGTTAAAATTCGTTAATATTGCAAGTTTTTAAAATCTTGAAGGGAAACACTCCCATTCTTGGTGTTCGTGGTTAAATTTTTCTGGTTTACTATTTTGGATGTAGGGAATTCATGTCAATGCTTTTATGTAAGAAAATTATATTTTTAAAATGATACGTAAGCCGTTTCTTTTAAGGAAAAGAAGTTCCTTGTGTAATTTCATTTTCATTGGATATTGTTGAAGTTGTCATGCTGTAACCAAATGTGCAGGCGAGTGGGAAGTAACTTGCTTCCCTCCCAATCCACCGACTGAAATTTGAGACACCTGGGACGTTGATAACTTTCATTTGCTTGTTTGCTTTCTGAGACGAAGGTTGGCAAGTTTCCGATTGCAGTGTTTGTAAATCTGTACTGTGATATAGTGTAGGATAAAGTTGATCCTTACTTATGAAATAGACGAAAATGGTACGTATATTTAGTAGGGATTCATCAGATGTGGATAGATTTTTGCGTTATTTACTTTCGTTTATGTTTAAATGTAGTTTTATCAAAATTTTCAGTATGTTATTTTAAAAGGAAATGTGTTGGGACCTCTTTGGAGGCGAGCTCATTACAGTGATTAACATTAAAACTCACTGGGTGGTCTCCTCTCGAGAGCGGATCTCATTTTTGACAACACCCGAGTAATTGTATCTTGCCGAATTACGATTGTTGTTTGTGCCGTGCTGAAAATTTTTCTTTGGCGAACGTTAAGCAAGAATTCATGGCACACACCTGAGGGGAGAAATCCGAGTTTAATGTTTACATTGTTCATTACTGGGTTTTCTCCTCCATGGTGCGTTACCTTCAAATATACAAGTTTGCCAGATTGCAAATATTTTTATATGTTTCGTGCATTATAATTTCGGTTATCCGTTAATACTATATTATGGTGCCAGTTGAAATATAAGTTCATCTAATCTCCTTCGAGGTGAGATCATGACGGTGATGTAAATTTTAGCTTCACTGGGTGGTCTCCTCTAGAAGGCCGTTTTCAATCAACAGAAGAAAGAGGATACACAAAAATAATTGTGTTCTAGGATTTCTTTTCCACCAGTTGAAATAATAATGTGCGCACTTGAGAGGCGATTGCCAAGTTTATGTTTTATTTTTCATTACTGGGTTTTCTCCTTCATGGCGCGTGATGCTTATACCCTCGACTGTTAAGAAATAAAATTTTCTTATGTGGGCTTTGGTTCCACTTCACTTTGGCTTTTTCCTATTTGGAACTGATAAAGCTATTGAGTGGTGGCACCGCGGCCCTTTCATCGATAATACAATGTATTAGTCCACAAGTTAAAATTCGTTAATATTGCAAGTTTTTAAAATCTTGAAGGGAAACACTCCCATTCTTGGTGTTCGTGGTTAAATTTTTCTGGTTTAATATTTTGGATGTAGGGAATTCATGTCAATGCTTTTATGTAAGAAAATTATATTTTTAAAATGATACGTAAGCCGTTTCTTTTAAGGAAAAGAAGTTCCTTGTGTAATTTCATTTTCATTGGATATTGTTGAAGTTGTCATGCTGTAACCAAATGTGCAGGCGAGTGGGAAGTAACTTGTTTCCCTCCCACTCCACCGACTGAAATTTGAGATACCTGGGACGTTGATAACTTTCATTTGCTTGTTTGCTGTCTGAGACGAAGGTTGTCAAGTTTCCGATTGCAGTGTTTGTAAATCTGTACTGTGATATAGTGTAGGATAAAGTTTGTCCTTACTTATGAAATAGAAGCAAATGGTACGTATATTTAGCAGGGATTCATCAGATGTGAATAGATTTTTGCGTTATTTACTTTCGTTTATGTTTAAATGTAGTTTTATCAAAATTTTCAGTATGTTATTTTAAAAGGAAATGTGTTGGGACCTCTTTGGAGGTGAGCTCATTACAGTGATTAACATTAAAACTCACTGGGTGGTCTCCTCTCGAGAGCGGATCTCATTTTTGTCAACACCCGAGTAATTGTATCTTGCCGAATTACGATTGTTATTTGTGGCGTGCTGAAAATTTTTCTTTGGCGAACGTTAAGCAAGAATTCATGGCACACACCTGAGGGGAGAAATCCGAGTTTAATGTTTACATTTTTCATTACTGGGGTTTCTCCTCCATGGTGCGTTACCTTCAAATATACAAGTTTGCCAGATTGCAAATATTTTTATATGTTTCGTGCTTTATAATTTCGGTTATCCGTTAATACTATATTATGGTGCCAGTTGAAATATAAGTTCACGGAATCTCCTTCGAGGTGAGATCATGACGGTGATGTAAATTTAACTTCACTGGGTGGTCTCCTCTCGAAGGCGGTTTTCATTCAACAGAAGAAAGAGGATACACAAAAAAAATTGTGTTCTAGGATTTCTTTTCCACCAGTTGAAATAATAATGTGCGCACTTGAGAGGCGATTGCCAAGTTTATGTTTTATTTTTCATTATTGGGTTTTCTCCTTCATGGCGCGTGATGCTTATACCGTCGACTGTTAAGAAATAAAATTTTCTTATGTGGGCTTTGGTTCCACTTCTCTTTGGCTTTGTCCTATTTGGAACTGATAAAGCTATTGAGTGGTGGCACCGCGGCCCTTTCATCGATAATACAATGTATTAGTCCAGAAGTTAAAATTCGTAAATATTGCAAGTTTTTAAAATCTTGAAGGGAAACACTCCCATTCTTGGTGTTCTTGGTTAAATTTTTCTGGTTTAATATTTTGGATGTAGGGAATTCATGTCAATGCTTTTATGTAAGAAAATTATATTTTTAAAATGATACGTAAGCCGTTTCTTTTAAGGAAAAGAAGTTCCTTGTGTAATTTCATTTTCATTGGATATTGTTGAAGTTGTCATGCTGTAACCAAATGTGCAGGCGAGTGGGAACTTGTTTCCCTCCCACTCCACAGACTGAAATTTGAGATACCTGGGACGTTGATAACTTTCATTTGCTTGTTTGCTGTCTGAGACGAAGGTTGTCAAGTTTCCTATTGCAGTGTTTGTAAATCTGTACTGTGATATAGTGTAGGATAAAGTTGATCCTTACTTATGAAATAGAAGCAAATGGTACGTATATTTAGCAGGGATTCATCAGATGTGAATAGATTTTTGCGTTATTTACTTTCGTTTATGTTTAAATGTAGTTTTATCAAAATTTTCAGTATGTTATTTTAAAAGGAAATGTGTTGGGACCTCTTTGGAGGTGAGCTCATTACAGTGATTAACATTAAAACTCACTGGGTGGTCTCCTCTCGAGAGCGGATCTCATTTTTGTCAACACCCGAGTAATTGTATCTTGCCGAATTACGATTGTTATTTGTGGCGTGCTGAAAATTTTTCTTTGGCGAACGTTAAGCAAGAATTCATGGCACACACCTGAGGGGAGAAATCCGAGTTTAATGTTTACATTTTTCATTACTGGGGTTTCTCCTCCATGGTGCGTTACCTTCAAATATACAAGTTTGCCAGATTGCAAATATTTTTATATGTTTCGTGCTTTATAATTTCGGTTATCCGTTAATACTATATTATGGTGCCAGTTGAAATATAAGTTCACGGAATCTCCTTCGAGGTGAGATCATGACGGTGATGTAAATTTTAGCTTCACTGGGTGGTCTCCTCTCGAAGGCGGTTTTCATTCAACAGAAGAAAGAGGATACACAAAAATAATTGTGTTCTAGGATTTCTTTTCCTCCAGTTGAAATAATAATGTGCGCACTTGAGAGGCGATTGCCAAGTTTATGTTTTATTTTTCATTACTGGGTTTTCTCCTTCATGGCGCGTGATGCTTATACCCTCGACTGTTAAGAAATAAAATTTTCTTATGTGGGCTTTGGTTCCACTTCTCTTTGGCTTTGTCCTATTTGGAACTGATAAAGCTATTGAGTGGTGGCACCGCGGCCCTTCCATCGATAATACAATGTATTAGTCCAGAAGTTAAAATTCGTTAATATTGCAAGTTTTTAAAATCTTGAAGGGAAACACTCCCATTCTTGGTGTTCGTGGTTAAATTTTTCTGGTTTACTATTTTGGATGTAGGGAATTCATGTCAATGCTTTTATGTAAGAAAATTATATTTTTAAAATGATACGTAAGCCGTTTCTTTTAAGGAAAAGAAGTTCCTTGTGTAATTTCATTTTCATTGGATATTGTTGAAGTTGTCATGCTGTAACCAAATGTGCAGGCGAGTGGGAAGTAACTTGCTTCCCTCCCTCTCCACCGACTGAAATTTGAGACACCTGGGACGTTGATAACTTTCATTTGCTTGTTTGCTTTCTGAGATGAAGGTTGGCAAGTTTCCGATTGCAGTGTTTGTAAATCTGTACTGTGATATAGTGTAGGATAAAGTTGATCCTTACTTATGAAATAGACGAAAATGGTACGTATATTTAGTAGGGATTCATCAGATGTGGATAGATTTTTGCGTTATTTACTTTCGTTTATGTTTAAATGTAGTTTTATCAAAATTTGCAGTATGTTATTTTAAAAGGAAATGTGTTGGGACCTCTTTGGAGGTGAGCTCATTACAGTGATTAACATTAAAACTCACTGGGTGGTCTCCTCTCGAGAGCGGATCTCATTTTTGTCAACACCCGAGTAATTGTATCTTGCCGAATTACGATTGTTATTTGTGGCGTGCTGAAAATTTTTCTTTGGCGAACGTTAAGCAAGAATTCATGGCACACACCTGAGGGGAGAAATCCGAGTTTAATGTTTACATTTTTCATTACTGGGGTTTCTCCTCCATGGTGCGTTACCTTCAAATATACAAGTTTGCCAGATTGCAAATATTTTTATATGTTTCGTGCTTTATAATTTCGGTTATCCGTTAATACTATATTATGGTGCCAGTTGAAATATAAGTTCACGGAATCTCCTTCGAGGTGAGATCATGACGGTGATGTAAATTTTAGCTTCACTGGGTGGTCTCCTCTCGAAGGCGGTTTTCATTCAACAGAAGAAAGAGGATACACAAAAATAATTGTGTTCTAGGATTTCTTTTCCTCCAGTTGAAATAATAATGTGCGCACTTGAGAGGCGATTGCCAAGTTTATGTTTTATTTTTCATTACTGGGTTTTCTCCTTCATGGCGCGTGATGCTTATACCCTCGACTGTTAAGAAATAAAATTTTCTTATGTGGGCTTTGGTTCCACTTCTCTTTGGCTTTGTCCTATTTGGAACTGATAAAGCTATTGAGTGGTGGCACCGCGGCCCTTCCATCGATAATACAATGTATTAGTCCAGAAGTTAAAATTCGTTAATATTGCAAGTTTTTAAAATCTTGAAGGGAAACACTCCCATTCTTGGTGTTCGTGGTTAAATTTTTCTGGTTTACTATTTTGGATGTAGGGAATTCATGTCAATGCTTTTATGTAAGAAAATTATATTTTTAAAATGATACGTAAGCCGTTTCTTTTAAGGAAAAGAAGTTCCTTGTGTAATTTCATTTTCATTGGATATTGTTGAAGTTGTCATGCTGTAACCAAATGTGCAGGCGAGTGGGAAGTAACTTGCTTCCCTCCCTCTCCACCGACTGAAATTTGAGACAACTGGGACGTTGATAACTTTCATTTGCTTGTTTGCTTTCTGAGACGAAGGTTGGCAAGTTTCCGATTGCAGTGTTTGTAAATCTGTACTGTGATATAGTGTAGGATAAAGTTGATCCTTACTTATGAAATAGACGAAAATGGTACGTATATTTAGTAGGGATTCATCAGATGTGGATAGATTTTTGCGTTATTTACTTTCGTTTATGTTTAAATGTAGTTTTATCAAAATTTGCAGTATGTTATTTTAAAAGGAAATGTGTTGGGACCTCTTTGGAGGTGAGCTCATTACAGTGATTAACATTAAAACTCACTGGGTGGTCTCCTCGAGAGCGGATCTCATTTTTGTCAACACCCGAGTAATTGTATCTTGCCGAATTACGATTGTTGTTTGTGGCGTGCTGAAAATTTTTCTTTGCCGAACGTTAAGCAAGAATTCATGGCACACACCTGAGGGGAGAAATCCGAGTTTAATGTTTACATTGTTCATTACTGGGTTTTCTCCTCCATGGTGCGTTACCTTCAAATATACAAGTTTGCCAGATTGCAAATATTTTTATATGTTTCGTGCTTTATAATTTCGGTTATCCGTTAATACTATATTATGGTGCCAGTTGAAATATAGGTTCACGGAATCTCCTTCGAGGTGAGATCATGACGGTGATGTATATTTAACTTCACTGGGTGGTCTCCTCTCGAAGGCGGTTTTCATTCAACAGAAGAAAGAGGATACACAAAAATAATTGTGTTCTAGGATTTCTTTTCCACCAGTTGAAATAATAATGTGCGCACTTGAGAGGCGATTGCCAAGTTTATGTTTTATTTTTCATTACTGGGTTTTCTCCTTCATGGCGCGTGATGCTTATACCGTCGACTGTTAAGAAATAAAATTTTCTTATGTGTGCTTTGGTTCCACTTCTCTTTGGCTTTGTCCTATTTGGAACTGATAAAGCTATTGAGTGGTGGCACTGCGGCCCTTTCATCGATAATACAATGTATTAGTCCAGAAGTTAAAATTCGTTAATATTGCAAGTTTTTAAAATCTTGAAGGGAAACACTCCCATTCTTGGTGTTCTTGGTTAAATTTTTCTGGTTTAATATTTTGGATGTAGGGAATTCATGTCAATGCTTTCATGTAAGAAAATTATATTTTTAAAATGATACGTAAGCCGTTTCTTTTAAGGAAAAGAAGTTCCTTGTGTAATTTCATTTTCATTGGATATTGTTGAAGTTGTCATGCTGTAACCAAATGTGCAGGCGAGTGGGAAGAAAACTTGTTTCCCTCCCACTCCACCGACTGAAATTTGAGATACCTGGGACGTTGATAACTTTCATTTGCTTGTTTGCTGTCTGAGACGAAGGTTGTCAAGTTTCCGATTGCAGTGTTTGTAAATCTGTACTGTGATATAGTGTAGGATAAAGTTGATCCTTACTTATGAAATAGAAGCAAATGGTACGTATATTTAGCAGGGATTCATCAGATGTGGATAGATTTTTGCGTTATTTACTTTCGTTTATGTTTAAATGTAGTTTTATCAAAATTTTCAGTATGTTATTTTAAAAGGAAATGTGTTGGGACCTCTTTGGAGGTGAGCTCATTACAGTGATTAACATTAAAACTCACTGGGTGGTCTCCTCTCGAGAGCGGATCTCATTTTTGTCAACACCCGAGTAATTGTATCTTGCCGAATTACGATTGTTGTTTGTGGCGTGCTGAAAATTTTTCTTTCGCGAACGTTAAGCAAGAATTCATGGCACACACCTGAGGGGAGAAATCCGAGTTTAATGTTTACATTGTTCATTACTGGGTTTTCTCCTCCATGGTGCGTTACCTTCAAATATACAAGTTTGCCAGATTGCAAAAATTTTTATATGTTTCGTGCTTTATAATTTCGGTTATCCGTTAATACTATATTATGGTGCCAGTTGAAATATAAGTTCACGGAATCTCCTTCGAGGTGAGATCATGACGGTGATGTAAATTTAACTTCACTGGGTGGTCTCCTCTCGAAGGCGGTTTTCATTCAACAGAAGAAAGAGGATACACAAAAATAATTGTGTTCTAGGATTTCTTTTCCACCAGTTGAAATAATAATGTGCGCACTTGAGAGGCGATTGCCAAGTTTATGTTTTATTTTTCATTATTGGGTTTTCTCCTTCATGGCGCGTGATGCTTATACCGTCGAAAGTTAAGAAATAAAATTTTCTTATGTGGGCTTTGGTTCCACTTCTCTTTGGCTTTGTCCTATTTGGAACTGATAAAGCTATTGAGTGGTGGCACCGCGGCCCTTTCATCGATAATACAATGTATTAGTCCAGAAGTTAAAATTCGTAAATATTGCAAGTTTTTAAAATCTTGAAGGGAAACACTCCCATTCTTGGTGTTCTTGGTTAAATTTTTCTGGTTTAATATTTTGGATGTAGGGAATTCATGTCAATGCTTTTATGTAAGAAAATTATATTTTTAAAATGATACGTAAGCCGTTTCTTTTAAGGAAAAGAAGTTCCTTGTGTAATTTCATTTTCATTGGATATTGTTGAAGTTGTCATGCTGTAACCAAATGTGCAGGCGAGTGGGAAATAACTTGTTTCCCTCCCACTCCACAGACTGAAATTTGAGATACCTGGGACGTTGATAACTTCCATTTGCTTGTTTGCTGTCTGAGACGAAGGTTGTCAAGATTCCGATTGCAGTGTTTGTAAATCTGTACTGTGATATAGTGTAGGATAAAGTTGATCCTTACTTATGAAATAGATGCAAATGGTACGTATATTTAGCAGGGATTCATCAGATGTGAATAGATTTTTGCGTTATTTACTTTCGTTTATGTTTAAATGTAGTTTTATCAAAATTTTCAGTATGTTATTTTAAAAGGAAATGTGTTGGGACCTCTTTGGAGGTGAGCTCATTACAGTGATTAACATTAAAACTCACTGGGTGGTCTCCTCTCGAGAGCGGATCTCATTTTTGTCAACACCCGAGTAATTGTATCTTGCCGAATTACGATTGTTATTTGTGGCGTGCTGAAAATTTTTCTTTGGCGAACGTTAAGCAAGAATTCATGGCACACACCTGAGGGGAGAAATCCGAGTTTAATGTTTACATTTTTCATTACTGGGGTTTCTCCTCCATGGTGCGTTACCTTCAAATATACAAGTTTGCCAGATTGCAAATATTTTTATATGTTTCGTGCTTTATAATTTCGGTTATCCGTTAATACTATATTATGGTGCCAGTTGAAATATAAGTTCACGGAATCTCCTTCGAGGTGAGATCATGACGGTGATGTAAATTTTAGCTTCACTGGGTGGTCTCCTCTCGAAGGCGGTTTTCATTCAACAGAAGAAAGAGGATACACAAAAATAATTGTGTTCTAGGATTTCTTTTCCTCCAGTTGAAATAATAATGTGCGCACTTGAGAGGCGATTGCCAAGTTTATGTTTTATTTTTCATTACTGGGTTTTCTCCTTCATGGCGCGTGATGCTTATACCCTCGACTGTTAAGAAATAAAATTTTCTTATGTGGGCTTTGGTTCCACTTCTCTTTGGCTTTGTCCTATTTGGAACTGATAAAGCTATTGAGTGGTGGCACCGCGGCCCTTCCATCGATAATACAATGTATTAGTCCAGAAGTTAAAATTCGTTAATATTGCAAGTTTTTAAAATCTTGAAGGGAAACACTCCCATTCTTGGTGTTCGTGGTTAAATTTTTCTGGTTTACTATTTTGGATGTAGGGAATTCATGTCAATGCTTTTATGTAAGAAAATTATATTTTTAAAATGATACGTAAGCCGTTTCTTTTAAGGAAAAGAAGTTCCTTGTGTAATTTCATTTTCATTGGATATTGTTGAAGTTGTCATGCTGTAACCAAATGTGCAGGCGAGTGGGAAGTAACTTGCTTCCCTCCCTCTCCACCGACTGAAATTTGAGACACCTGGGACGTTGATAACTTTCATTTGCTTGTTTGCTTTCTGAGACGAAGGTTGGCAAGTTTCCGATTGCAGTGTTTGTAAATCTGTACTGTGATATAGTGTAGGATAAAGTTGATCCTTACTTATGAAATAGACGAAAATGGTACGTATATTTAGTAGGGATTCATCAGATGTGGATAGATTTTTGCGTTATTTACTTTCGTTTATGTTTAAATGTAGTTTTATCAAAATTTGCAGTATGTTATTTTAAAAGGAAATGTGTTGGGACCTCTTTGGAGGTGAGCTCATTACAGTGATTAACATTAAAACTCACTGGGTGGTCTCCTCGAGAGCGGATCTCATTTTTGTCAACACCCGAGTAATTGTATCTTGCCGAATTACGATTGTTGTTTGTGGCGTGCTGAAAATTTTTCTTTGCCGAACGTTAAGCAAGAATTCATGGCACACACCTGAGGGGAGAAATCCGAGTTTAATGTTTACATTGTTCATTACTGGGTTTTCTCCTCCATGGTGCGTTACCTTCAAATATACAAGTTTGCCAGATTGCAAATATTTTTATATGTTTCGTGCTTTATAATTTCGGTTATCCGTTAATACTATATTATGGTGCCAGTTGAAATATAGGTTCACGGAATCTCCTTCGAGGTGAGATCATGACGGTGATGTAAATTTAACTTCACTGGGTGGTCTCCTCTCGAAGGCGGTTTTCATTCAACAGAAGAAAGAGGATACACAAAAATAATTGTGTTCTAGGATTTCTTTTCCACCAGTTGAAATAATAATGTGCGCACTTGAGAGGCGATTGCCAAGTTTATGTTTTATTTTTCATTACTGGGTTTTCTCCTTCATGGCGCGTGATGCTTATACCGTCGACTGTTAAGAAATAAAATTTTCTTATGTGTGCTTTGGTTCCACTTCTCTTTGGCTTTGTCCTATTTGGAACTGATAAAGCTATTGAGTGGTGGCACTGCGGCCCTTTCATCGATAATACAATGTATTAGTCCAGAAGTTAAAATTCGTTAATATTGCAAGTTTTTAAAATCTTGAAGGGAAACACTCCCATTCTTGGTGTTCTTGGTTAAATTTTTCTGGTTTAATATTTTGGATGTAGGGAATTCATGTCAATGCTTTCATGTAAGAAAATTATATTTTTAAAATGATACGTAAGCCGTTTCTTTTAAGGAAAAGAAGTTCCTTGTGTAATTTCATTTTCATTGGATATTGTTGAAGTTGTCATGCTGTAACCAAATGTGCAGGCGAGTGGGAAGAAAACTTGTTTCCCTCCCACTCCACCGACTGAAATTTGAGATACCTGGGACGTTGATAACTTTCATTTGCTTGTTTGCTGTCTGAGACGAAGGTTGTCAAGTTTCCGATTGCAGTGTTTGTAAATCTGTACTGTGATATAGTGTAGGATAAAGTTGATCCTTACTTATGAAATAGAAGCAAATGGTACGTATATTTAGCAGGGATTCATCAGATGTGGATAGATTTTTGCGTTATTTACTTTCGTTTATGTTTAAATGTAGTTTTATCAAAATTTTCAGTATGTTATTTTAAAAGGAAATGTGTTGGGACCTCTTTGGAGGTGAGCTCATTACAGTGATTAACATTAAAACTCACTGGGTGGTCTCCTCTCGAGAGCGGATCTCATTTTTGTCAACACCCGAGTAATTGTATCTTGCCGAATTACGATTGTTGTTTGTGGCGTGCTGAAAATTTTTCTTTCGCGAACGTTAAGCAAGAATTCATGGCACACACCTGAGGGGAGAAATCCGAGTTTAATGTTTACATTGTTCATTACTGGGTTTTCTCCTCCATGGTGCGTTACCTTCAAATATACAAGTTTGCCAGATTGCAAAAATTTTTATATGTTTCGTGCTTTATAATTTCGGTTATCCGTTAATACTATATTATGGTGCCAGTTGAAATATAAGTTCACGGAATCTCCTTCGAGGTGAGATCATGACGGTGATGTAAATTTAACTTCACTGGGTGGTCTCCTCTCGAAGGCGGTTTTCATTCAACAGAAGAAAGAGGATACACAAAAATAATTGTGTTCTAGGATTTCTTTTCCACCAGTTGAAATAATAATGTGCGCACTTGAGAGGCGATTGCCAAGTTTATGTTTTATTTTTCATTATTGGGTTTTCTCCTTCATGGCGCGTGATGCTTATACCGTCGAAAGTTAAGAAATAAAATTTTCTTATGTGGGCTTTGGTTCCACTTCTCTTTGGCTTTGTCCTATTTGGAACTGATAAAGCTATTGAGTGGTGGCACCGCGGCCCTTTCATCGATAATACAATGTATTAGTCCAGAAGTTAAAATTCGTAAATATTGCAAGTTTTTAAAATCTTGAAGGGAAACACTCCCATTCTTGGTGTTCTTGGTTAAATTTTTCTGGTTTAATATTTTGGATGTAGGGAATTCATGTCAATGCTTTTATGTAAGAAAATTATATTTTTAAAATGATACGTAAGCCGTTTCTTTTAAGGAAAAGAAGTTCCTTGTGTAATTTCATTTTCATTGGATATTGTTGAAGTTGTCATGCTGTAACCAAATGTGCAGGCGAGTGGGAAATAACTTGTTTCCCTCCCACTCCACAGACTGAAATTTGAGATACCTGGGACGTTGATAACTTCCATTTGCTTGTTTGCTGTCTGAGACGAAGGTTGTCAAGATTCCGATTGCAGTGTTTGTAAATCTGTACTGTGATATAGTGTAGGATAAAGTTGATCCTTACTTATGAAATAGATGCAAATGGTACGTATATTTAGCAGGGATTCATCAGATGTGAATAGATTTTTGCGTTATTTACTTTCGTTTATGTTTAAATGTAGTTTTATCAAAATTTTCAGTATGTTATTTTAAAAGGAAATGTGTTGGGACCTCTTTGGAGGTGAGCTCATTACAGTGATTAACATTAAAACTCACTGGGTGGTCTCCTCTCGAGAGCGGATCTCATTTTTGTCAACACCCGAGTAATTGTATCTTGCCGAATTACGATTGTTGTTTGTGGCGTGCTGAAAATTTTTCTTTGGCGAACGTTAAGCAAGAATTCATGGCACACACCTGAGGGGAGAAATCCGAGTTTAATGTTTACATTTTTCATTACTGGAGTTTCTCCTCCATGGTGCGTTACCTTCAAATATACAAGTTTGCCAGATTGCAAATATTTTTATATGTCTCGTGCTTTATAATTTCGGTTATCCGTTAATACTATATTATGGTGCCAGTTGAAATATAAGTTCACGGAATCTCCTTCGAGGTGAGATCATGACGGTGATGTAAATTTTAGCTTCACTGGGTGGTCTCCTCTCGAAGGCGGTTTTCATTCAACAGAAGAAAGAGGATACACAAAAATAATTGTGTTCTAGGATTTCTTTTCCACCAGTTGAAATAATAATGTGCACACTTGACAGGCGATTGCCAAGTTTATGTTTCATTTTTCATTACTGGGTTTGCTCCTTCATGGCGCGTGATGCTTATACCCTCGACTGTTAAGAAATAAAATTTTCTTATGTGGGCTTTGGTTCCACTTCTCTTTGGCTTTGTCCTATTTGGAACTGATAAAGCTATTGAGTGGTGGCACCGCGGCCCTTCCATCGATAATACAATGTATTAGTCCTGAAGATAAAATTCGTTAATATTGCAAGTTTTTAAAATCTTGAAGGGAAACACTCCCATTCTTGGTGTTCGTGGTTAAATTTTTCTGGTTTAATATTTTGGATGTAGGGAATTCATGTCAATGCTTTTATGTAAGAAAATTATATTTTTAAAATGATACGTAAGCCGTTTCTTTTAAGGAAAAGAAGTTCCTTGTGTAATTTCATTTTCATTGGATATTGTTGAAGTTGTCATGCTGTAACCAAATGTGCAGGCGAGTGGGAAGTAACTTGTTTCCCTCCCACTCCACCGACTGAAATTTGAGATACCTGGGACGTTGATAACTTTCATTTGCTTGTTTGCTGTCTGAGACGAAGGTTGTCAAGTTTCCGATTGCAGTGTTTGTAATTCTGTACTGTGATATAGTGTAGGATAAAGTTGATCATTACTTATGAAATAGAAGCAAATGGTACGTATATTTAGCAGGGATTCATCAGATGTGGATAGATTTTTGCGTTATTTACTTTCGTTTATGTTTAAATGTAGTTTTATCAAAATTTTCAGTATGTTATTTTAAAAGGAAATGTGTTGGGACCTCTTTGGAGGTGAGCTCATTACAGTGATTAACATTAAAACTCACTGGGTGGTCTCCTCTCGAGAGCGGATCTCATTTTTGTCAACACCCGAGTAATTGTATCTTGCCGAATTACGATTGTTGTTTGTGGCGTGCTGAAAATTTTTCTTTCGCGAACGTTAAGCAAGAATTCATGGCACACACCTGAGGGGAGAAATCCGAGTTTAATGTTTACATTGTTCATTACTGGGTTTTCTCCTCCATGGTGCGTTACCTTCAAATATACAAGTTTGCCAGATTGCAAAAATTTTTATATGTTTCGTGCTTTATAATTTCGGTTATCCGTTAATACTATATTATGGTGCCAGTTGAAATATAAGTTCACGGAATCTCCTTCGAGGTGAGATCATGACGGTGATGTAAATTTAACTTCACTGGGTGGTCTCCTCTCGAAGGCGGTTTTCATTCAACAGAAGAAAGAGGATACACAAAAATAATTGTGTTCTAGGATTTCTTTTCCACCAGTTGAAATAATAATGTGCGCACTTGAGAGGCGATTGCCAAGTTTATGTTTTATTTTTCATTATTGGGTTTTCTCCTTCATGGCGCGTGATGCTTATACCGTCGAAAGTTAAGAAATAAAATTTTCTTATGTGGGCTTTGGTTCCACTTCTCTTTGGCTTTGTCCTATTTGGAACTGATAAAGCTATTGAGTGGTGGCACCGCGGCCCTTTCATCGATAATACAATGTATTAGTCCAGAAGTTAAAATTCGTAAATATTGCAAGTTTTTAAAATCTTGAAGGGAAACACTCCCATTCTTGGTGTTCTTGGTTAAATTTTTCTGGTTTAATATTTTGGATGTAGGGAATTCATGTCAATGCTTTTATGTAAGAAAATTATATTTTTAAAATGATACGTAAGCCGTTTCTTTTAAGGAAAAGAAGTTCCTTGTGTAATTTCATTTTCATTGGATATTGTTGAAGTTGTCATGCTGTAACCAAATGTGCAGGCGAGTGGGAAATAACTTGTTTCCCTCCCACTCCACAGACTGAAATTTGAGATACCTGGGACGTTGATAACTTCCATTTGCTTGTTTGCTGTCTGAGACGAAGGTTGTCAAGATTCCGATTGCAGTGTTTGTAAATCTGTACTGTGATATAGTGTAGGATAAAGTTGATCCTTACTTATGAAATAGATGCAAATGGTACGTATATTTAGCAGGGATTCATCAGATGTGAATAGATTTTTGCGTTATTTACTTTCGTTTATGTTTAAATGTAGTTTTATCAAAATTTTCAGTATGTTATTTTAAAAGGAAATGTGTTGGGACCTCTTTGGAGGTGAGCTCATTACAGTGATTAACATTAAAACTCACTGGGTGGTCTCCTCTCGAGAGCGGATCTCATTTTTGTCAACACCCGAGTAATTGTATCTTGCCGAATTACGATTGTTGTTTGTGGCGTGCTGAAAATTTTTCTTTGGCGAACGTTAAGCAAGAATTCATGGCACACACCTGAGGGGAGAAATCCGAGTTTAATGTTTACATTTTTCATTACTGGAGTTTCTCCTCCATGGTGCGTTACCTTCAAATATACAAGTTTGCCAGATTGCAAATATTTTTATATGTCTCGTGCTTTATAATTTCGGTTATCCGTTAATACTATATTATGGTGCCAGTTGAAATATAAGTTCACGGAATCTCCTTCGAGGTGAGATCATGACGGTGATGTAAATTTTAGCTTCACTGGGTGGTCTCCTCTCGAAGGCGGTTTTCATTCAACAGAAGAAAGAGGATACACAAAAATAATTGTGTTCTAGGATTTCTTTTCCACCAGTTGAAATAATAATGTGCACACTTGACAGGCGATTGCCAAGTTTATGTTTCATTTTTCATTACTGGGTTTTCTCCTTCATGGCGCGTGATGCTTATACCCTCGACTGTTAAGAAATAAAATTTTCTTATGTGGGCTTTGGTTCCACTTCTCTTTGGCTTTGTCCTATTTGGAACTGATAAAGCTATTGAGTGGTGGCACCGCGGCCCTTCCATCGATAATACAATGTATTAGTCCAGAAGATAAAATTCGTTAATATTGCAAGTTTTTAAAATCTTGAAGGGAAACACTCCCATTCTTGGTGTTCGTGGTTAAATTTTTCTGGTTTAATATTTTGGATGTAGGGAATTCATGTCAATGCTTTTATGTAAGAAAATTATATTTTTAAAATGATACGTAAGCCGTTTCTTTTAAGGAAAAGAAGTTCCTTGTGTAATTTCATTTTCATTGGATATTGTTGAAGTTGTCATGCTGTAACCAAATGTGCAGGCGAGTGGGAAGTAACTTGTTTCCCTCCCACTCCACCGACTGAAATTTGAGATACCTGGGACGTTGATAACTTTCATTTGCTTGTTTGCTGTCTGAGACGAAGGTTGTCAAGTTTCCGATTGCAGTGTTTGTAAATCTGTACTGTGATATAGTGTAGGATAAAGTTGATCCTTACTTATGAAATAGAAGCAAATGGTACGTATATTTAGCAGGGATTCATCAGATGTGGATAGATTTTTGCGTTATTTACTTTCGTTTATGTTTAAATGTAGTTTTATCAAAATTTTCAGTATGTTATTTTAAAAGGAAATGTGTTGGGACCTCTTTGGAGGTGAGCTCATTACAGTGATTAACATTAAAACTCACTGGGTGGTCTCCTCTCGAGAGCGGATCTCATTTTTGTCAACACCCGAGTAATTGTATCTTGCCGAATTACGATTGTTATTTGTGGCGTGCTGAAAATTTTTCTTTGGCGAACGTTAAGCAAGAATTCATGGCACACACCTGAGGGGAGAAATCCGAGTTTAATGTTTACATTTTTCATTACTGGGGTTTCTCCTCCATGGTGCGTTACCTTCAAATATACAAGTTTGCCAGATTGCAAATATTTTTATATGTTTCGTGCTTTATAATTTCGGTTATCCGTTAATACTATATTATGGTGCCAGTTGAAATATAGGTTCACGGAATCTCCTTCGAGGTGAGATCATGACGGTGATGTAAATTTAACTTCACTGGGTGGTCTCCTCTCGAAGGCGGTTTTCATTCAACAGAAGAAAGAGGATACACAAAAAGTAATTGTGTTCTAGGAATTCTTTTCCACCAGTTGAAATAATAATGTGCGCACTTGAGAGGCGATTGCCAAGTTTATGTTTTATTTTTCATTACTGGGTTTTCTCCTTCATGGCGCGTGATGCTTATACCCTCGACTGTTAAGAAATAAAATTTTCTTATGTGGGCTTTGGTTCCACTTCTCTTTGGCTTTGTCCTATTTGGAACTGATAAAGCTATTGAGTGGTGGCACCGCGGCCCTTTCATCGATAATACAATGTATTAGTCCAGAAGTTAAAATTCGTAAATATTGCAAGTTTTTAAAATCTTGAAGGGAAACACTCCCATTCTTGGTGTTCTTGGTTAAATTTTTCTGGTTTAATATTTTGGATGTAGGGAATTCATGTCAATGCTTTCATGTAAGAAAATTATATTTTTAAAATGATACGTAAGCCGTTTCTTTTAAGGAAAAGAAGTTCCTTGTGTAATTTCATTTTCATTGGATATTGTTGAAGTTGTCATGCTGTAACCAAATGTGCAGGCGAGTGGGAAGAAAACTTGTTTCCCTCCCACTCCACCGACTGAAATTTGAGATACCTGGGACGTTGATAACTTTCATTTGCTTGTTTGCTGTCTGAGACGAAGGTTGTCAAGTTTCCGATTGCAGTGTTTGTAAATCTGTACTTTGATATAGTGTAGGATAAAGTTGATCCTTACTTATGAAATAGAAGCAAATGGTACGTATATTTAGCAGGGATTCATCAGATGTGGATAGATTTTTGCGTTATTTACTTTCGTTTATGTTTAAATGTAGTTTTATCAAAATTTTCAGTATGTTATTTTAAAAGGAAATGTGTTGGGACCTCTTTGGAGGTGAGCTCATTACAGTGATTAACATTAAAACTCACTGGGTGGTCTCCTCTCGAGAGCGGATCTCATTTTTGTCAACACCCGAGTAATTGTATCTTGCCGAATTACGATTGTTATTTGTGGCGTGCTGAAAATTTTTCTTTGGCGAACGTTAAGCAAGAATTCATGGCACACACCTGAGGGGAGAAATCCGAGTTTAACGTTTACATTTTTCATTACTGGGGTTTCTCCTCCATGGTGCGTTACCTTCAAATATACAAGTTTGCCAGATTGCAAATATTTTTATATGTTTCGTGCTTTATAATTTCGGTTATCCGTTAATACTATATTATGGTGCCAGTTGAAATATAAGTTCACGGAATCTCCTTCGAGGTGAGATCATGACGGTGATGTAAATTTTAGCTTCACTGGGTGGTCTCCTCTCGAAGGCGGTTTTCATTCAACAGAAGAAAGAGGATACACAAAAATAATTGTGTTCTAGGATTTCTTTTCCTCCAGTTGAAATAATAATGTGCGCACTTGAGAGGCGATTGCCAAGTTTATGTTTTATTTTTCATTACTGGGTTTTCTCCTTCATGGCGCGTGATGCTTATACCCTCGACTGTTAAGAAATAAAATTTTCTTATGTAGGCTTTCGTTCCACTTCTCTTTGGCTTTGTCCTATTTAGAACTGATAAAGCTATTGAGTGGTGGCACCGCGGCCCTTTCATCGATAATACAATGTATTAGTCCAGAAGTTAAAATTCGTTAATATTGCAAGTTTTTAAAATCTTGAAGGGAAACACTCCCATTCTTGGTGTTCTTGGTTAAATTTTTCTGGTTTAATATTTTGGATGTAGGGAATTCATGTCAATGCTTTTATGTAAGAAAATTATATTTTTAAAATGATACGTAAGCCGTTTCTTTTAAGGAAAAGAAGTTCCTTGTGTAATTTCATTTTCATTGGATATTGTTGAAGTTGTCATGCTGTAACCAAATGTGCAGGCGAGTGGGAAGTAACTTGTTTCCCTCCCACTCCACCGACTGAAATTTGAGACACCTGGGACGTTGGTAACTTTCATTTGCTTGTTTGCTTTCTGAGACGAAGGTTGGCAAGTTTCAGATTGCAGTGTTTGTAAATCTGTACTGTGATATAGTGTAGGATAAAGTTGATCCTTACTTATGAAATAGACGAAAATGGTACGTATATTTAGTAGGGATTCATCAGATGTGGATAGATGTTTGCGTTATTTACTTTCGTTTATGTTTAAATGTAGTTTTATCAAAATTTTCAGTATGTTATTTTAAAAGGAAATGTGTTGGGACCTCTTTGGAGGTGAGCTCATTACAGTGATTAACATTAAAACTCACTGGGTGGTCTCCTCTCGAGAGCGGATCTCATTTTTGTCAACACCCGAGTAATTGTATCTTGCCGAATTACGATTGTTGTTTGTGCCGTGCTGAAAATTTTTCTTTGGCGAACGTTAAGCAAGAATTCATGGCACACACCTGAGGGGAGAAATCCGAGTTTAATGTTTACATTGTTCATTACTGGGTTTTCTCCTCCATGGTGCGTTACCTTCAAATATACAAGTTTGCCAGATTGCAAATATTTTTATATGTTTCGTGCATTATAATTTCGGTTATCCGTTAATACTATATTATGGTGCCAGTTGAAATATAAGTTCACGGAATCTCCTTCGAGGTGAGATCATGACGGTGATGTAAATTTTAGCTTCACTGGGTGGTCTCCTCTCGAAGGCGGTTTTCATTCAACAGAAGAAAGAGGATACACAGAAATAATTGTGTTCTAGGATTTCTTTTCCACCAGTTGAAATAATAATGTGCGCACTTGAGAGGCGATTGCCAAGTTTATGTTTTATTTTTCATTACTGGGTTTTCTCCTTCATGGCGCGTGATGCTTATACCCTCGACTGTTAAATAACATTTTCTTATGTGGGCTTTGGTTCCACTTCTCTTTGGCTTTGTCCTATTTGGAACTGATAAAGCTATTGAGTGGTGGCACCGCGGCCCTTTCATCGATAATACAATGTATTAGTCCAGAAGTTAAAATTCGTTAATATTGCAAGTTTTTAAAATCTTGAAGGGAAACACTCCCATTATTGGTGTTCTTGGTTAAATTTTTCTGGTTTAATATTTTGGATGTAGGGAATTCATGTCAATGCTTTTATGTAAGAAAATTATATTTTTAAAATGATACGTAAGCCGTTTCTTTTAAGGAAAAGAAGTTCCTTGTGTAATTTCATTTTCATTGGATATTGTTGAAGTTGTCATGCTGTAACCAAATGTGCAGGCGAGTGGGAAGTAACTTGTTTCCCTCCCACTCCACCGACTGAAATTTGAGATACCTGGGACGTTGATAACTTTCATTTGCTTGTTTGCTTTCTGAGACGAAGGTTGGCAAGTTTCCGATTGCAGTGTTTGTAAATCTGTACTGTGATATAGTGTAGGATAAAGTTGATCCTTACTTATGAAATAGACGAAAATGGTACGTATATTTAGTAGGGATTCATCAGATGTGGATAGATTTTTGCGTTATTTACTTTCGTTTATGTTTAAATGTAGTTTTATCAAAATTTTCAGTATGTTATTTTAAAAGGAAATGTGTTGGGACCTCTTTGGAGGCGAGCTCATTACAGTGATTAACATTAAAACTCACTGGGTGGTCTCCTCTCGAGAGCGGATCTCATTTTTGTCAACACCCGAGTAATTGTATCTTGCCGAATTACGATTGTTGTTTGTGGCGTGCTGAAAATTTTTCTTTGGCGAACGTTAAGCAAGAATTCAAGGCACACACCTGAGGGGAGAAATCCGAGTTTAATGTTTACATTGTTCATTACTGGGTTTTCTCCTCCATGGTGCGTTACCTTCAAATATACAAGTTTGCCAGATTGCAAATATTTTTATATGTTTCGTGCTTTATAATTTCGGTTATCCGTTAATACTATATTATGATGCCAGTTGAAATATAAGTTCACGGAATCTCCTTCGAGGTGAGATCATGACGGTGATGTAAATTTTAGCTTCACTGGGTGGTCTCCTCTCGAAGGCGGTTTTCATTCAACAGAAGAAAGAGGATTCACAGAAATAATTGTGTTCTAGGATTTCTTTTCCACCAGTTGAAATAATAATGTGCGCACTTGAGAGGCGATTGCCAAGTTTATGTTTTATTTTTCATTACTGGGTTTTCTCCTTCATGGCGCGTGATGCTTATACCGTCGAGTGTTAAGAAATAAAATTTTCTTATGTGGGGTTTGGTTCCACTTCTCTTTGGCTTTGTCCTATTTGGAACTGATAAAGCTATTGAGTGGTGGCACCGCGGCCCTTTCATCGATAATACAATGTATTAGTCCAGAAGTTAAAATTCGTTAATATTGCAAGTTTTTAAAATCTTGAAGGGAAACACTCCCATTCTTGGTGTTCTTGGTTAAATTTTTCTGGTTTAATATTTTGGATGTAGGGAATTCATGTCAATGCTTTTATGTAAGAAAATTATATTTTTAAAATGATACGTAAGCCGTTTCTTTTAAGGAAAAGAAGTTCCTTGTGTAATTTCATTTTCATTGGATATTGTTGAAGTTGTCATGCTGTAACCAAATGTGCAGGCGAGTGGGAAGTAACTTGTTTCCCTCCCACTCCACCGACTGAAATTTGAGACACCTGGGACGTTGATAACTTTCATTTGCTTGTTTGCTTTCTGAGACGAAGGTTGTCAAGATTCCGATTGCAGTGTTTGTAAATCTGTACTGTGATATAGTGTAGGATAAAGTTGATCCTTACTTATGAAATAGACGAAAATGGTACGTATATTTAGTAGGGATTCATCAGATGTGGAAAGATTTTTGCGTTATTTACTTTCGTTTATGTTTAAATGTAGTTTTATCAAAATTTTCAGTATGTTATTTTAAAAGGAAATGTGTTGGGACCTCTTTGGAGGTGAGCTCATTACAGTGATTAACATTAAAACTCACTGGGTGGTCTCCTCTCGAGAGCGGATCTCATTTTTGTCAACACCCGAGTAATTGTATCTTGCCGAATTACGATTGTTGTTTGTGGCGTGCTGAAAATTTTTCTTTGGCGAACGTTAAGCAAGAATTCATGGCACACACCTGAGGGGAGAAATCCGAGTTTAATGTTTACATTGTTCATTACTGGGTTTTCTCCTCCATGGTGCGTTACCTTCAAATATACAAGTTTGCCAGATTGCAAATATTTTTATATGTTTCGTGCATTATAATTTCGGTTATCCGTTAATACTATATTATGGTGCCAGTTGAAATATAAGTTCACGGAATCTCCTTCGAGGTGAGATCATGACCGTGATGTAAATTTTAGCTTCACTGGGTGGTCTCCTCTCGAAGGCGGTTTTCATTCAACAGAAGAAAGAGGATACACAGAAATAATTGTGTTCTAGGATTTCTTTTCCACCAGTTGAAATAATAATGTGCGCACTTGAGAGGCGATTGCCAAGTTTATGTTTTATTTTTCATTACTGGGTTTTCTCCTTCATGGCGCGTGATGCTTATACCCTCGACTGTTAAATAACATTTTCTTATGTGGGCTTTGGTTCCACTTCTCTTTGGCTTTGTCCTATTTGGAACTGATAAAGCTATTGAGTGGTGGCACCGCGGCCCTTTCATCGATAATACAATGTATTAGTCCAGAAGTTAAAATTCGTTAATATTGCAAGTTTTTAAAATCTTGAAGAGAAACACTCCAATTCTTGGTGTTCGTGGTTAAATTTTTCTGGTTTACTATTTTGGATGTAGGGAATTCATGTCAATGCTTTTATGTAAGAAAATTATATTTTTAAAATGATACGTAAGCCGTTTCTTTTAAGGAAAAGAAGTTCCTTGTGTAATTTCATTTTCATTGGATATTGTTGAAGTTGTCATGCTGTAACCAAATGTGCAGGCGAGTGGGAAGTAACTTGTTTCCCTCCCACTCCACCGACTGAAATTTGAGACACCTGGGACGTTGATAACTTTCATTTGCTTGTTTGCTGTCTGAGACGAAGGTTGTCAAGTTTCCGATTGCAGTGTTTGTAAATCTGTACTGTGATATAGTGTAGGATAAAGTTGATCCTTACTTATGAAATAGACGAAAATGGTACGTATATTTAGTAGGGATTCATCAGATGTGGATAGATTTTTGCGTTATTTACTTTCGTTTATGTTTAAATGTAGTTTTATCAAAATTTTCAGTATGTTATTTTAAAAGGAAATGTGTTGGGACCTCTTTGGAGGTGAGCTCATTACAGTGATTAACATTAAAACTCACTGGGTGGTCTCCTCTCGAGAGCGGATCTCATTTTTGTCAACACCCGAGTAATTGTATCTTGCCGAATTACGATTGTTGTTTGTGCCGTGCTGAAAATTTTTCTTTGGCGAACGTTAAGCAAGAATTCATGGCACACACCTGAGGGGAGAAATCCGAGTTTAATGTTTACATTGTTCATTACTGGGTTTTCTCCTCCATGGTGCGTTACCTTCAAATATACAAGTTTGCCAGATTGCAAATATTTTTATATGTTTCGTGCATTATAATTTCGGTTATCCGTTAATACTATATTATGGTGCCAGTTGAAATATAAGTTCACGGAATCTCCTTCGAGGTGAGATCATGACGGTGATGTAAATTTTAGCTTCACTGGGTGGTCTCCTCTCGAAGGCGGTTTTCATTCAACAGAAGAAAGAGGATACACAGAAATAATTGTGTTCTAGGATTTCTTTTCCACCAGTTGAAATAATAATGTGCGCACTTGAGAGGCGATTGCCAAGTTTATGTTTTATTTTTCATTACTGGGTTTTCTCCTTCATGGCGCGTGATGCTTATACCCTCGACTGTTAAGAAATAAAATTTTCTTATGTGGGCTTTGGTTCCACTTCTCTTTGGCTTTGTCCTATTTGGAACTGATAAAGCTATTGAGTGGTGGCACCGCGGCCCTTTCATCGATAATACAATGTATTAGTCCAGAAGTTAAAATTCGTTAATATTGCAAGTTTTTAAAATCTTGAAGGGAAACACTCCCATTCTTGGTGTTCTTGGTTAAATTTTTCTGGTTTAATATTTTGGATGTAGGGAATTCATGTCAATGCTTTTATGTAAGAAAATTATATTTTTAAAATGATACGTAAGCCGTTTCTTTTAAGGAAAAGAAGTTCCTTGTGTAATTTCATTTTCATTGGATATTGTTGAAGTTGTCATGCTGTAACCAAATGTGCAGGCGAGTGGGAAGTAACTTGTTTCCCTCCCACTCCACCGACTGAAATTTGAGACACCTGGGACGTTGATAACTTTCATTTGCTTGTTTGCTTTCTGAGACGAAGGTTGTCAAGATTCCGATTGCAGTGTTTGTAAATCTGTACTGTGATATAGTGTAGGATAAAGTTGATCCTTACTTATGAAATAGACGAAAATGGTACGTATATTTAGTAGGGATTCATCAGATGTGGAAAGATTTTTGCGTTATTTACTTTCGTTTATGTTTAAATGTAGTTTTATCAAAAATTTCAGTATGTTATTTTAAAAGGAAATGTGTTGGGACCTCTTTGGAGGTGAGCTCATTACAGTGATTAACATTAAAACTCACTGGGTGGTCTCCTCTCGAGAGCGGATCTCATTTTTGTCAACACCCGAGTAATTGTATCTTGCCGAATTACGATTGTTGTTTGTGGCGTGCTGAAAATTTTTCTTTGGCGAACGTTAAGCAAGAATTCATGGCACACACCTGAGGGGAGAAATCCGAGTTTAATGTTTACATTGTTCATTACTGGGTTTTCTCCTCCATGGTGCGTTACCTTCAAATATACAAGTTTGCCAGATTGCAAATATTTTTATATGTTTCGTGCTTTATAATTTCGGTTATCCGTTAATACTATATTATGGTGCCAGTTGAAATATAAGTTCACGGAATCTCCTTCGAGGTGAGATCATGACGGTGATGTAAATTTTAGCTTCACTGGGTGGTCTCCTCTCGAAGGCGGTTTTCATTCAACAGAAGAAAGAGGATACACAGAAATAATTGTGTTCTAGGATTTCTTTTCCACCAGTTGAAATAATAATGTGCGCACTTGAGAGGCGATTGCCAAGTTTATGTTTTATTTTTCATTACTGGGTTTTCTCCTTCATGGCGCGTGATGCTTATACCCTCGACTGTTAAATAACATTTTCTTATGTGGGCTTTGGTTCCACTTCTCTTTGGCTTTGTCCTATTTGGAACTGATAAAGCTATTGAGTGGTGGCACCGCGGCCCTTTCATCGATAATACAATGTATTAGTCCAGAAGTTAAAATTCGTTAATATTGCAAGTTTTTAAAATCTTGAAGGGAAACACTCCCATTCTTGGTGTTCGTGGTTAAATTTTTCTGGTTTACTATTTTGGATGTAGGGAATTCATGTCAATGCTTTTATGTAAGAAAATTATATTTTTAAAATGATACGTAAGCCGTTTCTTTTAAGGAAAAGAAGTTCCTTGTGTAATTACTTTTTCATTGGATATTGTTGAAGTTGTCATGCTGTAACCAAATGTGCAGGCGAGTGGGAAGTAACTTGCTTCCCTCCCACTCCACCGACTGAAATTTGAGACACCTGGGACGTTGATAACTTTCATTTGCTTGTTTGCTTTCTGAGACGAAGGTTGTCAAGTTTCCGATTGCAGTGTTTGTAAATCTGTACTGTGATATAGTGTAGGATAAAGTTGATCCTTACTTATGAAATAGACGAAAATGGTACGTATATTTAGTAGGGATTCATCAGATGTGGATAGATTTTTGCGTTATTTACTTTCGTTTATGTTTAAATGTAGTTTTATCAAAATTTTCAGTATGTTATTTTAAAAGGAAATGTGTTGGGACCTCTTTGGAGGCGAGCTCATTACAGTGATTAACATTAAAACTCACTGGGTGGTCTCCTCTCGAGAGCGGATCTCATTTTTGTCAACACCCGAGTAATTGTATCTTGCCGAATTACGATTGTTGTTTGTGCCGTGCTGAAAATTTTTCTTTGGCGAACGTTAAGCAAGAATTCATGGCACACACCTGAGGGGAGAAATCCGAGTTTAATGTTTACATTGTTCATTACTGGGTTTTCTCCTCCATGGTGCGTTACCTTCAAATATACAAGTTTGCCAGATTGAAAATATTTTTATATGTTTCGTGCATTATAATTTCGGTTATCCGTTAATACTATATTATGGTGCCAGTTGAAATATAAGTTCACCTAATCTCCTTCGAGGTGAGATCATGACGGTGATGTAAATTTTAGCTTCACTGGGTGGTCTCCTCTCGAAGGCGGTTTTCATTCAACAGAAGAAAGAGGATACACAGAAATAATTGTGTTCTAGGATTTCTTTTCCACCAGTTGAAATAATAATGTGCGCACTTGAGAGGCGATTGCCAAGTTTATGTTTTATTTTTCATTACTGGGTTTTCTCCTTCATGGCGCGTGATGCTTGTACCCTCGACTGTTAAATAAAATTTTCTTATGTGGGCTTTGGTTCCACTTCTCTTTGGCTTTGTCCTATTTGGAACTGATAAAGCTATTGAGTGGTGGCACCGCGGCCCTTTCATCGATAATACAATGTATTAGTCCAGAAGTTAAAATTCGTTAATATTGCAAGTTTTTAAAATCTTGAAGGGAAACACTCCCATTATTGGTGTTCTTGGTTAAATTTTTCTGGTTTAATATTTTGGATGTAGGGAATTCATGTCAATGCTTTTATGTAAGAAAATTATATTTTTAAAATGATACGTAAGCCGTTTCTTTTAAGGAAAAGAAGTTCCTTGTGTAATTTCATTTTCATTGGATATTGTTGAAGTTGTCATGCTGTAACCAAATGTGCAGGCGAGTGGGAAGTAACTTGTTTCCCTCCCACTCCACCGACTGAAATTTGAGATACCTGGGACGTTGATAACTTTCATTTGCTTGTTTGCTTTCTGAGACGAAGGTTGGCAAGTTTCCGATTGCAGTGTTTGTAAATCTGTACTGTGATATAGTGTAGGATAAAGTTGATCCTTACTTATGAAATAGACGAAAATGGTACGTATATTTAGTAGGGATTCATCAGATGTGGATAGATTTTTGCGTTATTTACTTTCGTTTATGTTTAAATGTAGTTTTATCAAAATTTTCAGTATGTTATTTTAAAAGGAAATGTGTTGGGACCTCTTTGGAGGCGAGCTCATTACAGTGATTAACATTAAAACTCACTGGGTGGTCTCCTCTCGAGAGCGGATCTCATTTTTGTCAACACCCGAGTAATTGTATCTTGCCGAATTACGATTGTTGTTTGTGGCGTGCTGAAAATTTTTCTTTGGCGAACGTTAAGCAAGAATTCATGGCACACACCTGAGGGGAGAAATCCGAGTTTAATGTTTACATTGTTCATTACTGGGTTTTCTCCTCCATGGTGCGTTACCTTCAAATATACAAGTTTGCCAGATTGCAAATATTTTTATATGTTTCGTGCTTTATAATTTCGGTTATCCGTTAATACTATATTATGGTGCCAGTTGAAATATAAGTTCAAGGAATCTCCTTCGAGGTGAGATCATGACGGTGATGTAAATTTTAGCTTCACTGGGTGGTCTCCTCTCGAAGGCGGTTTTCATTCAACAGAAGAAAGAGGATACACAGAAATAATTGTGTTCTAGGATTTCTTTTCCACCAGTTGAAATAATAATGTGCGCACTTGAGAGGCGATTGCCAAGTTTATGTTTTATTTTTCATTACTGGGTTTTCTCCTTCATGGCGCGTGATGCTTATACCGTCGAGTGTTAAGAAATAAAATTTTCTTATGTGGGGTTTGGTTCCACTTCTCTTTGGCTTTGTCCTATTTGGAACTGATAAAGCTATTGAGTGGTGGCACCGCGGCCCTTTCATCGATAATACAATGTATTAGTCCACAAGTTAAAATTCGTTAATATTGCAAGTTTTTAAAATCTTGAAGGGAAACACTCCCATTCTTGGTGTTCTTGGTTAAATTTTTCTGGTTTAATATTTTGGATGTAGGGAATTCATGTCAATGCTTTTATGTAAGAAAATTATATTTTTAAAATGATACGTAAGCCGTTTCTTTTAAGGAAAAGAAGTTCCTTGTGTAATTTCATTTTCATTGGATATTGTTGAAGTTGTCATGCTGTAACCAAATGTGCAGGCGAGTGGGAAGTAACTTGTTTCCCTCCCACTCCACCGACTGAAATTTGAGACACCTGGGACGTTGATAACTTTCATTTGCTTGTTTGCTTTCTGAGACGAAGGTTGTCAAGATTCCGATTGCAGTGTTTGTAAATCTGTACTGTGATATAGTGTAGGATAAAGTTGATCCTTACTTATGAAATAGACGAAAATGGTACGTATATTTAGTAGGGATTCATCAGATGTGGAAAGATTTTTGCGTTATTTACTTTCGTTTATGTTTAAATGTAGTTTTATCAAAATTTTCAGTATGTTATTTTAAAAGGAAATGTGTTGGGACCTCTTTGGAGGTGAGCTCATTACAGTGATTAACATTAAAACTCACTGGGTGGTCTCCTCTCGAGAGCGGATCTCATTTTTGTCAACACCCGAGTAATTGTATCTTGCCGAATTACGATTGTTGTTTGTGGCGTGCTGAAAATTTTTCTTTGGCGAACGTTAAGCAAGAATTCATGGCACACACCTGAGGGGAGAAATCCGAGTTTAATGTTTACATTGTTCATTACTGGGTTTTCTCCTCCATGGTGCGTTACCTTCAAATATACAAGTTTGCCAGATTGCAAATATTTTTATATGTTTCGTGCATTATAATTTCGGTTATCCGTTAATACTATATTATGGTGCCAGTTGAAATATAAGTTCACGGAATCTCCTTCGAGGTGAGATCATGACCGTGATGTAAATTTTAGCTTCACTGGGTGGTCTCCTCTCGAAGGCGGTTTTCATTCAACAGAAGAAAGAGGATACACAGAAATAATTGTGTTCTAGGATTTCTTTTCCACCAGTTGAAATAATAATGTGCGCACTTGAGAGGCGATTGCCAAGTTTATGTTTTATTTTTCATTACTGGGTTTTCTCCTTCATGGCGCGTGATGCTTATACCCTCGACTGTTAAATAACATTTTCTTATGTGGGCTTTGGTTCCACTTCTCTTTGGCTTTGTCCTATTTGGAACTGATAAAGCTATTGAGTGGTGGCACCGCGGCCCTTTCATCGATAATACAATGTATTAGTCCAGAAGTTAAAATTCGTTAATATTGCAAGTTTTTAAAATCTTGAAGGGAAACACTCCAATTCTTGGT